>NC_143133.1:38101250-38715714 GCF_059928025.1 Delphinapterus leucas
CTTCGTACATACTCTTGGGATGCAATATCGCTTCTGAATTATCATCTTGGCCTGGGGGATGGAGGAAGTGTCAAAGGCTTCCACTTGGCCTTTACTGCAAGGATGGCTCTTATTCTACTAGTTAGGTAAACAAAGGGTTATACAACTTAATTAAGAATAGCCATCTTAATTATTCATTTGGGACTGTATAAATAACTACACGGTGGCTTTGCTTTGCATTCCAATTGAAATCACCATGAGAACGAGTACTACCATGACTCATTTTTTGTGCTGGGCTCCAGAAACCTATTCTAACCTGAGAACCTTAATGGTACTTAGGATTCCTGGGTATCATTGCCAATTCAGAGCCTTTATCCAACAGTCCTCGAAGGTCTGCATACTCCCTTTCTTTAGTGTTGATTTATTCTGGAAAAAAACCTATCAAAGGAAGACGCTGCCACTCAATATTTGAACCAAAATGCTGAATTTGTTGCTTGCTAAACAAGGGAGAGCTCTACTTCAGAGTGTCTCCATAAATAAGCAGAGAGAGGACCTTACACAACGGTTGAAAAAAGTTGAGTGATTGACAGACTTTCAGAAGGAGGTTCATGGACTGACCTTCAGGGGACTGTTTTTCAGTTGGCTGGCTTACAGGTGTGTAGTTCCTGATACAAAACTGTCATGGATCTATTGGGCTAGATTTAAAAATTGTTCTGGTAGTTACTGTTGCTATGACCAATAAATAATAAATCCTTTCCTAGGAAGATAGGAAATAATTTGTTAGGTCTGTTTGGGGAAGGATTTGGAGACTTTATTGGATATATTTTCTGTGGCTTTGCTGAGCCCTATTTTCTAAAGGACTGACCATCTTTAGCTAGAGACTGGATCTGGGATCATAACTATCCATGCAATGGCTGCCATTAGGCTACAGACAAATGACAATGAAAACACAACGATCCCAAACCTATGGGATGCAGCAAAATCAGTTCTAAGAGGAAAGGTTATAGCAATACAATCCTACCTCAAGAAACAAGAAAAATCTCAAACAATCTAACCCCACACCTAAAGGAACTAGAGAAAGAAGAACTAACAAAATCCAAAGTTAGTAGACGGAAAGAAATCATAAAGATCAGTGCAGAAATAAATGAAATAGAAACAAAGAAAACAATAGCAAAGATCAATAAAACTAAAAGCTGGTTCTTTGAGAAGATAAACAAAATTGATAAACCTTTAGCCAGACTCATCAAGAAAAAGAGGGAGAGGCCTCAAATCACTAAAATTAGAAATGAAAAAGAAGTTACAATGGACACCTTAGAAATACAAAGCATCATAAGAGACTACTACAAGAAGCTCTATGCCAATAAAATGGACAACCTGGAAGAAATGGACAAATTCTTAGAAAGGTAAAAAATTCCAAGACGGAACCAGGAAGAAATAGAAAATATGAACAAACCAATCACAAGTAATGCAATTGAAACTGTGATTAAAAATCTTCCAACAAACAAAAGTCCAGGACCAGATGGCTTCACAGGTGAATTCTTTCAAACATTTAGAGAAGAGCTAACACCCATCCTTCTCAAACTCTTCCAAAATATATCAGAGGGAGGAACACTCCCAAACTCATTCTATGTGGCCACCATCACCCTGATACCAAAACCAGACAAAGATACTACAAAAATAAATTACAGACCAATATCACTGATGAATATAGATGAAAAAATCCTCAGAAAAATACTAGCAAACAGAATCCAACAACACATTAAAAGGATCATACACCATGATCAAGTGAGATTTATACCAGGGATGCAAGGATTCTTCAATATATGCAAATCAATCAATGTGATACACCATATGAACAAATTGAAGAATAAAAACCATATGATCATCTCAATAGATGCAGAAAAATCTTTTGACAAAATTCAACACCCATTTATGATAAAAACTCTCCAGAATGTGGGCATAGAGGGAACCTACCTCAACATAATAAAAGCCATATATGACAAACCCACAGCCAACATTGTTCTCAATGGTGAAACACTGAAACCGTTTCCTCTAAGATCAGGAACAAGACAAGAATGTCCAATCTCACCACTATTATTCAACATAGTTTTGGAAGTCCTAGCCATGGCAGTCAGAGAAGAAAAAAAATAAGAAGAATCCAAATTGGAAAAGAAGAAGTAAAACTGTCACTGTTTGCAGATAACATGATACTATACATAGAGAAACCTAAAGATGCCACCAGAAAACTTAATCAATGAATTTGGTAAAGTTGCAGGATACAAAATTAATGCACAGAAATCTCTTGCATTCCTTTGCACTAACAATGAAAGATCAGAAAGAGAAATTAAGGAAACAATCCCATTCACCATTGCAACAAAAAGAATAAAATACCTAGCAATAAACCTACCTAAGGAGGTAAAAGACCTCTACTTAGCAAACTATAAGACACTGATGAAAGAAATCAAAGATGACACAGACAGATGGAGAGATATACCACGTTCTTAGATTGGAAGAATCAATATTTTGAAAATGACTCTACTACCCAAAGCAATCTAGATTCAATGCAATCCCTATCAAATTACCAATGGCATTTTTCACAGAATTAGAACAAAAAAATTTCACAGTTTGTATGGAAACACAAAAGATCCCGAATAGCCAAAACAATCTTGAGAAAGAAAAACGGAGCTGGAGGAATCAGACTCCTGGACTTCAGACTATACTACAAAGCTACAGTAATCAAGACAGTATGGTACTGGCACAAAACCAGAAATATAGATCAATGCAACAGGATAGAAAGCCCAGAGATAAACCCACGCACATATGGTCACCTAATTTATGACAAAGGTGGCAAGAGTATACAGTGGAGAAAAGACAGCATCTTCAATAAGTGGTGCTGGGAAAACTGGACAACTACATGTAAATAATGAAATTAGAACACTCCCTAACACCATATGCAAAAATAAACTCAAAATGGATTAAACACCTAAATGTAAGACTGGACACTATAAAACTCTTAGAGGAAAACATAGGAAGAACACTCTTTGACATAAATCACAGCAACATCTTTTTTGATCCACTTCCTAGAGTAATGGAAATAAAAACAAAAATAAACAAATGGGACCTAATGAAACTTAAAAGCTTTTGCAAAGCAAAGGAAACTACAAACAAGACGAGAGACAACCCTCAGAATGAGAGAAAATATTTGCAAACGAACGAACGGTCAAAGGATTAATCTCCAAAATATACAAGCAGCTTATGCAGCTCAATATTAAAAAAACAACAACCCAATCAAAAAATGGGCAGAAGACCTAAATAGACATTTCTCCAAAGAAGCAATACAGATGGCCAAGAAGCACATGAAAAGCTGCTCAACATCACTAATTATTAGAGAAATGCAAATCAAAACTACAATGAGGTATCACCTCACACCAGTTAGAATGGGCATCATCAGAAAATCTACAAAGAACAAATGCTGGAGAGGGTGTGGAGAAAAGGGAACCCTCTTGCACTGTTGGTGGGAATGTAAATTGACACAGACACTATGGAGAACAGTATGGAGGTTCCTTAAAAAACTAAAAAAATAGAACTGCCATATGACCGAGCAATCCCATTACTGGGCATATACCCAGAGAAAACCATAATTCAAAAAGACACATGCACGCCAATGTTCATTGCAGCACTATTTACAATAGCCAGGTCATGGAAGCAACCTAAATGCCCATCAACAGATGAATGGATAAATAAGATGTGGTACATATATACAATGAAATATTACTGAGCCATAAAAAGGAACAAAACTGGGTCATTTGTAGAGACGTGGATGTATCTAGAGACTGTCATACAGTCTGAAGTAAGTCAGAAAGAGAAAAACAAATATTGTATATTAACGCATATATGTGGAACCTAGAAAAATGGTACAGATGAACCGGTTTGCAAGGCAGAAATAGAGACACAGATGTAGAGAACAAACATATGGACACCAAGGGGGGAAAGTGGCGGGGGGTGGTGGCGGTGGTGGGATGAATTGGGAGATTGGGATTGACATATATACACTAATATGTATAAAATAACTAATAAGAACCTGCTGTATAAAAATAAATAAAATAGAATTCAAAAAAACCCCCACAAAACCACATGCCAAGCCAGAATTGGCCTGTGGGCTGAAGTTTACCAACACTTGGACAACAGTATACAGTTTGTATACAGTAAACAACAGTTTACACTTTCATCTCAAAGGCATCTCATTTCATTTCTCTGTCATAATCAGAAGGGATCTGGGCTGTCCAGATGTCCTGCAGAGCATCACACTGACCTACTACGAGCTAGAAATGGTCAGTTCTTTGGTGGCCTTGATGATACACGTGCACTCAGAGGATAGAACATAATCACTGCAAAGATTCTCCACATCAATCACAGACCCCTATAAAAGGGGGGCTAGTAGTCAGGGACATGCCAGACTATTTCAGTTGTGACAATTTGTGTTCTCTGAGAAGAAGCAGATGCCAAAGTGGGTTTATATGTACAAGAGACTTATTGGGAGAAATGCCTGTGAAAGATGGAGAAAGAGGAAGCAGGAGGAAGCAAGGAGCATCTTCAGTCCTCAATGCAGGTACGATACCTATGAAAGGAGAGAGGGGAGGAGGGAGGATGGGGTGGGAAAAGCCCAAGACTGCAGGCTAGGCCCATGGGGGAATCTCCAAGGAGGTGTGTCCCAACTGGGGACTCTCCTATTGGGCAGGAATAGGGGCGGCGGGGCACTAGTATCTCACTGAGCTCTGTTGCTGGCTGGGAGCAGCTGGTGGAAAGCATGGCCTCAGTGTGAACGTGGTACTTGGGGGCCCAAATAGGCAGTATCTGGGGCTTTCAGTCATGTTTCCTGCAGTGGGTCCTCTTCCATGGGCACCACACCATCTAAAATATGAAATTGTTCCATCTTTCACATCCCATCGCAAAGAAGGAAGTATAATGATTCGTCGAGCTCTTCGGTCTCTGGAGAGAGCTTATTACACCCATGGGAATACTGTCCCAGTACAGATATTGGGTGACATGAGAAGTTGCCCGTTTTGAGTGGAGCCCAGAGCAGGAATGAGTTCTGTAGAAGATGCAGGCTAGGGTCCAAGCAGCTCTATCTCTTGGGCTATGTACATTGGTTCACTTAGTCATTCACTTTGTGAAGAAGTGGTCTGAAGTTAGAATATATATGGACTCCTGAGCCGTGGTATATGGCCTGGTCATCTGGGCAGAGACCTAAAAAGAGAAAGATTGGAAAATCGAGGACAAGCAGGTCTGGGGTTGCGGTATGTTGGTGGACATAAAGGAGTTTTAACTGCATGTTAAATCTCCAGAAAATATCCATCACTTAACAATGAAGTAGAAAAAATGATTCAGGTCCCCCATGGTGTTGGCCACTCCAGTGCAGGCAAGATGAGCACATGAACGAAGTGGCTGCAGTGACAGAGGTAGAATCTATGAATGGATTCAACAACACAGGCTTCCACTTCCCAAGGCTGGTCTAGCAATTGCTGCTACTGACTGTCCAACCTGCCAACAATGGAGACTGACACTGACCACTGCCACCCCCTCCCACCCCCGCAGTATGGCACCATTTCTCAAGGAAACCAGCTATCTAGGTGGTGGTAAGCTTGTTACATTGGGCCCTCCCAACCCTAGAAGGTCTGGTGGTATATACTCACAAATGACACCTCTTCTAGGTGTGGCTTTGCATTTTTTTTTTTTTTTTTTTTTATTTTACTGTGAGAACCCCAGGGAGCATCTCTAGCTTATGGTACGCTGGTCTGAGGGCTTACAGTATGCTGGATCCACTGGGACCAGACTCCATACAGCTTCATCATAGCATGAGGCCAACCTACAGTAAATGAGATGCCGGAGAGAGATTGTGATCATGGCATCCACTGATTAAATCAATAGCATGGGTTTCACACTGCTTTTCTAAACTGTGAGTTTAGATCCTTGAGCTTTGAGAGCCTGCTTTTTTGCAAATCCTCATGACAAAAGAGAAGATTTCTTAGAAAATCTGTCTATGTACTGAGGCCTCCCTGGACCCTTGTCAGGACATGGTGGGGGACACCTTTTCTTCTTGCCTCCTTAGCATGCATTGCCCTCTTTCTGGTACCAGCACCCCACTTTCTCTCATTCCATGTGTTTAGGTTGAGCTGATTCAGTTCAAGTCAAGAATCTAGTCCTGATCAACCAGGTCATCTTAGCTCGTGGTCATACCAATGGGCTCAGTTACATGTTAGTGGGAAGGAAGTGGTTATAAGCAGGTCTGCAAAGCATTCTCTTTATTTCATGGGGAAACACCTCTGGGAAAAATGGGCAGTGAGCTGGTCAAATCTTTGTAAACGTCCTGGCAAACCACTAATTTTTTTTTTCTAGGAGATTCCTTATCCACGGAATATTTTTATCTGGACTCTCAATCTATCTAGAATTGCTTATTCTAAAACTGGTAATCTGTGAGTCTATGGGGCATATAAACGTGTCATGGAGGCTGCATAAATATTGGAATATAAAATAGACATTTCATGATGAAACCCCCTGTCCGCGTAAGTTGTATGAGTGTAGGCATCATTTAGAGACCTTGCCTGCTAAATCTTGTTCAGACAAGGTCCTAAGGTGGCAAGAAGGGACATGGGTGAGATGTTGGTGCTCCTGAATCTCTCCCTGCTTTGCTCATGACTCATGGTTGTCCTTATCCTTGAAATTGTTAATGCAGCTTTAGATCTTGGATAAGAGCTTCCATTCTTGTGAGGCTGTTTTGATAATCCCATCCTATGAGATGCAAATTACCACAAGCAACAAAACTCAGTTCCTACTAGACTTCTGGGAAGAATGACACCCAATCGGCTGGGATTGAAGGGAGAATAAGATGTAAACCTGATAATGTTGAAAGTCCCCCGAATGCCATGATTCTGGTTGACAATGCAGCCTCAGAAAGAGGAAACATAATATGGGGGCAGTACAAATTACTTCTGACATGTTTGAGATCTTGGATCCAACTGCACTGGAGACTTTGTCTTGGACTCTCCAGTTAAGTGAGGGACTTAATGATTTTCTTTTATTTAAGCCAGTTAGATTTTTTCTTCCCAGTCATCTGGAAGAACCTGAAAGAATGCACACACTTTTCCAGCTTTGTTGTTAGAAAACAGATTTTCTCACACAAGTACTATATGGTCATATGGATTATAATGAGGTATAAAATGTACATAAAAACATATACCCTACTGATGTGCTGGTGTCAAATTGAATCTCAGAGACAGAGTTTTGGGTGAAATAGAAAAGAATGGCTTTATTGCTTTGCCAGGCAAAGGGGGCCACAGCAGGCTCATGCCTTGAAAAACTGTGTCCCCCAACCTGGGGGAATTTGATGAGGAGTTTTATAGCAATGGCTCAAGGGTGGGGTTGCTGATAAGGAACAGAGTGTGTACAGGGCCTTCATTCTTTTAACCTGGCCTCAGGTGATCTCCTGATGAGCTCCATGATTCCTTTAATCTGGCTTCGGGTGGTCTCCTGATCTTCTCTGAGGAATGCTTCATTAAGTAGTTAGCGTCTTCCACTTGTTAGGGGTTTTAGTTCTGCAGAAGAGCTCAAGATATTGTTATGTACATCCCTTGACCTACAAATAAGAAATGGAAGGCTTCTGTTCCCAGGAGCCCCACAGAGTCCTGCTGGGTTTCACTATTAAATTAAGTGAAACCACACCTCAAACTCTTTGTTAAGCCAACTTATCTCACAATATAATTAAATAGGCTTCTGGCAGAAATATTTAATGGTACCGGAGTTGTGCATTAAGTTTTTGTAAGATAAGCAGATACAAGGTGCCCTGTGATGTGGTGCAGGAGGAAGCACGTAGCACTCTTTTATACGTAGTCTTACCAAAGATAGAACCTGATCTGGATCAAGCACCTAGGTTTAAGTACCGTTTACAGGAAGTTGGAGACACATTGGTGCAAATGCTATTGGTGTCCTTCCCAGATCCTATAAACCTGCTTGCTGCTGGGAGCCTTGGCTGCTAAAGGTTCACTGAAGCCCCCTCCTCCGGAGAACTGCCTTTGGGCAAAAGCAAGTCCTTGCCTTAAGAGGTTACCACGCCCAACCACTCAGAGAACCAGTAGCCAGAGATTTTTTTTTTTTTAATTGAAGTATAATTGATTTACAATACTGTGTTAGTTTCAGGTGTACAGCAAAGTGATTCAGTTATTTTTTATTATAGTCCATTATAGGTTAATATAAAATGTTGAATATAATTTCCTATGCTATAGCAAATTTCCTAATTTGCTATATAAGCAAATCCTTGTTGCGTATCTATTTTATATATAGTAGTTTGTATCTGTTAGTCCCATACTCCTAATTTGTCCCTCCCTCCCTCTCCCCTTTGGTAACCCTAAGTTTGTTTTCTATGTCTGTGAATCTGTTTCTGTTTTGTATACAGATTTATTTGTATTATTTTTAGATTCCACATATAAGTGATATCATATGGTATTTGTCTTTCTCCGTCTGACTTACTTCACTAAGTATAATATTCTCTAGGTCCATCCATAATGCTTCAAGTGGCACATTTCACTCTTTTTTATGGCTTAGTAATATTCTGGTGTGTGTGTGTGTGTGTGTGTGTGTGTGTGTGTATATATACATCTTAAGCCAATTATCTGTTGATGGGCACTTGGGTTGCTTCTGTTTCTTGGCTATTGTAAACAATGCTGCTATGAACATTGGGTTCATGTATCTTTTCAAATTAGTGTTTTTGTTTTTTCTGGATGGATACCCAGGAATGGAATTTCTAGATCATATGGTAGCTCTATTTTTAGTTTTTTGAGGAACCTCCATACTGTTTTCCACAGTGGCCGCACCAATTTACATTCCTACCAACACTGTACAAGGGTTCCCTTTTCTCCACATCCTCTCCAACATTTGTTATTTGCAGACTTAGCCATTCTGACGGGTGTGAGGTGGTACCTCATTGTAGTTTTGATTTGCATTTCTCTAATAATTAGCAATTTAATCATCTTTTCATATGCCTGTTAGACATCTGTATGTCTTCTTTGGAGAAATATCTATTTAGGTCTTCTGCCCATTTTTTTGATTTGGTTGTTTTTTTGATATTGAGTTGTATGAGACGTTTGTATATTTTGGATATTAACACCTTGTTGGTCGCATTATTTGCAAATATTTTCTCCCATTCCATAGTTTGTCTTTTCATTTTGTTGATGGTTTCCTTTGCTGTGCAAAAGCTTTTAAGTTTGATGCAGCTCTCTAGGGAAAAAGAGTTCTAATTTGTAGTGTTTGCCAGTTTGCATGGTGTAAATGCTCCTACCCTGGTTGATTAAAAGCTCCCAGTGTGATAGCACTGAATGTTGAGTTAGAGAGAGATAGACACAATTGGCCATGAGCAACCACAGCCAGCTCCATCCCAGTCTTTGTTAGAATAATGTTATTTAAAACGTTTTTCCCCACGTTAGCATCCCAGAGTATATTTTCCTTGGGTTCTTATAATCATATTTTGGGTGTTTGCCACATGCTCCTTCAGCAGATCAGGCAAGTAGTATCCTACCACCATTTTTATTCCTAAGATTCTATGGTCTATACCTCCCCCTCCAACTAACTCTACCAGGTCCTTTGATATTTTTGTCACACAGCTGTGTGTATTAATTCTGCCTCTGACCATTCCCGGCCTTGGGGAGCATCTATTTCCGCCACACTTTCCCAGCAATGGTGATATACATGCCTAAAAGCTCGTTCTCAACCCCTCCTGTACTCCTTTCAGGAATGGTTCATTTGAGTGTGTTACCAGTTTAACTAAATTCCTTTCCTCCTTCAGTGTGTGGGAGCCTAGCACTGCCTGGTGAATCCAAGTGCCTTTGTTCCTTTTGGTACCTCTTTGATTTCTTTGTTCATTATATTGGGCCCCAGAAGAAAAAAATCTGGAGTATGTGAGAGAAAAACACAATGCCCAAGGCATCCACTGTTTAAACAAATTGAAATTCCAGGGAAAGTATATTTATCCAACTTAATTTCTTTTCTCTGATTTATCCATCCTCTTTTCTCCATTGAACATAATTATTGTTTTCTTAACTTTATTAAGTGTACCTTGATATAGATGTAAATACACATACACACACACACACACACATAGTCTTAAGTCAGTGTTTATAGCACACTGATTTTAATCCTCTTGAGTGCTATGAAGAAAGGATACATTTATATGTGGATAAGAATGCATCAAAACACACATGGAAATAGGGTGATGGCTATGAACGTTATTTCCTCTTACTCTGAATTATTTCTTTAGAAATCTCCAGAAAACAAATTTAACTGATAATTCCAGTATTGTAGTAGTCTGAGTTACCAAAGTCAACTAGGAATTTTAGAAAATAAATGTAATTTAAAGAACAATATAATCTCTGATGTTAAGAATTTGTCAGAAGTATAAGACAGTATCCTAGTTAAGTTTTAAGGTAAATGGAATAATTCTTAGAGCTACATAATTTGCAGTATAGTATGAGTTTCCAAGAGGTTTTTATTTCATGAAGATAATACTTTTAATTACACTCAATTTAAACACCTGTTTACATATATAATCTTAAAGGTTAATGTAAGTAATAATAGTTATCTGACTTATGAGGCAAGTGTTAAGAATTAATGTAACATTTTGTTTGTTTAAAAGAAAAGTCTTGGAAATAAACTAAAACTGTTTCCATTTTCACTTCACACTGTGATAAAATCAAGGAGAACACATTTAACTATGTTTTAAACCCAAATTCACAGAGCAATTTAAATTATCAAATGCTTTAATCGGATTCCATGTTATTATGTGAAGTTGAATTAAAATGTAATTATTTTGATTCCCTTCACCTAAAAATCTTAAAGCCTGCTAAATCATGGGTAGAAGAGTTCCATACAGCCTTTCAGGATCATGAATACTGGGTCTGATGGTCATTTGCATATCTGTGTTCTTTATCCAGTAGCTGAGCCAGGTGCTAAGGGGTTTAAGCTAAGTCTCTCCCTTTTCTCTTGCAGAAACTCAAGAAAGAGAGTTAGGGAGTTCCAAAGCAATACGATTAACTTGCACTAAGAGGGGATAAAAGAGATATATGAAATAATATTATTACCTAGTGGAACACAAATCATGTAAATTTTATACTTAAAGTAAACTTGAGATAGTGTTTAATGGTGGTTCCAGTGGGGCAGACAGGTGAGGGAAGGGAACATCTTACAAATAGAAATTATTTTATATCTTAAATATTTAAATAAAGATAGCAAAATAATTTAAATACGAACACAGTAGTACATTATATTAATTTCTTCTACTTTCTTGTGTTTTGAAACAATAATAAAAAACATTTTAAGTTTGTAATCACCATGGTTTTCCCACAGGTGGATGGACCCCTAAGCCTCTGGAAGGCCTGTTTAGTAGCTGACAATAGAAATGGTTATAATAGCCCCTCAGGTACCCAGAGTACCTCTGTTCCCCAAACACCTTCCTCTTTTTTTTTTTTTTTTTTAATTTAACAGAATTGCAAATGTGACCCCCTCCTGGCCTTCTGTACTAATGTAGTAAGGCCTTTTGCGTCTGGAGGCAGATGTAATTCCTCCCTAAAAGTCTTGGGCTCTAATTAGGGCAGAGCAAGTGCCCATGTTGGAGAAGAACGTGAATGAATGAATGAATGAATAAAACCATACTTTCTGATAGCTAATCAGAGCTACTGACATATCACTTCCACCTGGGCTGCTGCAGTTCCTGGAATGCCAGGGCTATTTCTTCCCTTTCACCTAGTCTTTGACTAGGAACTCTCCAGAAGCCATAGCAGTGTCCTTTCCTTGAGGCCTGAATTACCAGGCCTGTCGCTCGTACCACACAGAGGACCCCGGGACCTGACTATTCTGGCAACCGAGTGCCTGGCTCTTCCCTTGTGCCTCATGCCCCTCTTTGCCCTGGTCACCGCCAGACAGCGTAGGCCTGGAAAGTACCGTGGACTGGGTTCCCTCCCCCCAAGTCTAGTAATCTGCAGCTTAACTGGGGATTTTACTCCATTCATATTTATTGTGATTAGTGATACATTTATACTTATTTTGTGCTCCATACTTGTCTCAGTTCTTTTTAGTTTTCCCTCCTCTTGCTACCTTTTTGATTTTTTTTCCCCTTCAGTCTATTGTTTTCTTTCTACCAGAAGCGTGATATTCTATTTCAATTTTGGGGGGGGGGTAGCCTAGAAATGCTTTAACTGAACATGCTTAAAATCAGCCATTATCTTTATCTTCCTCCAGAGCATAGAGGATATGGAGAGCATTTTTAACTCCAATCACTCCCTCCTGATTTATGTGACACTATGTCCTATTTTAGTTATCTCACTTTTTTAAACACCACAGATTAAACATTATTACTATTTTACATAGTCAATGTTTGTTTAAATTTACCAGTACAATTGCCATTTTCCTTGTTTGTATTGTAAATCATTCTTCTGTCACCTTCCTTCTGAGAATTTGAAGGAATTCTCCAGAATTTGTGTTAGTGAGGTTAGGTTTGTGGTAAATTTTTTATCTGAACATGTCTTTTCAGATGATTTTAGTAAACATATATTTTAAATTGACAGTTATTTTCCCTTGTCACTTTAAAGGTGTAACTCACTGTTTTCTAGCTTTCAATATTGCTGCTTAAAAATAGCAATTTATTTCTCTTCAGTAAATAATAAGGGTTTACTTTTTGGCTGTTTTTTTTAAGATTATTCCTTTGTCTTCAGTTTCATTAGGATGTGCCTAGGTGATAAATTTCTATTTCCTTTATCTGTTTGGGATTGGTTGAGCTTCACTAATGTATGGATTGGTGTTTTTCATTAGCTGTGAAAACTCTTGGTCATTAACCCTTCAGTATCAAGTAGTATTTCCTTTGCTAAAACTCTTGGTCATTAACCCTTCAGTATCAAGTAGTATTTCCTTTGCCCTGTGTTTTAAGTTATAACTTTCTGTAATTCCAAAGAGACATTTAAAAACTTTCTTACTTAATCATCCAAGTCTCCTGATGGCTCTGTCATATTTCCACTTCTCTGTGTCTTTACACTGTAATCTCTTCAGCTTCATTTTCTAGCTCACTGTTTCTCTCAGCCTTATCTAATCTGCTATTTAACACAATCCCTGATGTCCAACTTCTATAATTCTGTGAACTAGAAACTTTTTAGCCACTTCAGATCCCCTCTACCTCACCTGTATTTTGTTCCAGCTGTTGCTGTGGGGAGTTTCCTTAGAATTCACACATGGTGCAAACTCAAAGTACCTGGCCCCCATCCTCAGTGTTTTCCTGTTATGGCAAAGCATGAGAGGCTCTGGGCTCATGCCCTGATAGCAACTGAGCGCAATACATGGCCCCATGGGATACGAGGTGACTATGTAACCTGCCATGTCCACCAGAGGGCCTTGATGAGCTCTACTAAATGTTCAGACTCACACACTTTTGTTGACTCAGAAGGACAAACCACACCTTGCCAGGGTAGCCGCATCAGGCATTCCTTTTCCAGTGCAGTTCCTTCTAATATTCCACAGAGCAGTCCATGTAGCCACCTGGAATAACTCAGGTTCGCACACTCGGATCCACATTGAACAAGAACAGGAACTGCTCAGGCTCAAAAGCTTCATTCTACACAGGATCCCAGCTCTCTTGCAATAAAACCACTGGTATAGTTTCCAGGTTCCCATGTGCTGGTTACAAGAGTCCCTGCATGCAGGGAAACCCAAAATATGGTATCTCCGTCAAGAATTGATAGTTCCTTGGGCTTCCCTGGTGGCGCAGTGGTTGGGAGTCCGCCTGCCAATGCAGGGGACATGGGTTCGTGCCCCGGTCCGGGAGGATCCCACATGCCGCGCAGCGGCTGGGCCCGTGAGCCACGGCCGCTGAGCCTGCGCGTCCGGAGCCTGTGCTCCGCAATGGGAGAGGCCACAACAGTGAGAGGCCCGCGTACCGCAAAAAAAAAAAAAAAAAGAGTTGATAGTTCCTCAAAGTCCAGATTTGGTTCACAAATCAAAGTCTTGTTTACCATAAACAATGTTGCTGAGTAGTATCATTGATATACCACCTTATCAGGTTATCGGAGCTAGAAATTTAACCAAAATCCTATGAAGAGCAAGAGTCTTGTGAATCCCAATCACGTGGTCAGAAATGCCCACGATGGGCACTGTCAGACGCTAAGTCATAAGGTTGGGCAGGCCTAGTAGAAACGAACAACAAATAAAATGATACATGGGATTGGGATCGAGCAGGTCCAGAGGACATGAATAAGCTCTCTCAGCTTACATCTTTCACCTGATTTGAGGGAGTTCTCCCAGACTTGCTAATGCAGGAAGAAGAGCTCAGCCTTGATTAAATCGGCATGGAATGTTGGTGCAAGTGGAAAATAAACTGCTGGGCACCACAGCCTCACTCAGAGGTGGCCTTTGAAAGTGGACAGATTAGCCTGCGCAGCTGGTCAATGACTTGATGTAGAGAGAAGTGGCCTGAAGTAAGGCTATACATGGACTCGTGAGCAGTGGGGAATGACTGGCCTGGGTTGATCAGGGACCTGCAAGGCAAACTGTTGGAAGTGACTCACTTCTGTGAGTTCTATGAAGGCTGTAAACCCTAGAGGAAGCACCTCATGCAGCCAGTTCCAGTATAATCGTGAATAGTGGTTGGACAGAGGCAGCAAATTGATGACCTTAGCAGCTCATAGTCGTGGAAAGAGCATCTTCTATGATGGGGCACCGAAGAGCTGGCAGGGAAAGCAGACTGATCGAGGCTTGATATAAAGTGGTTGTTCCTAGTAAGAGGGGCCTTCAACAAAAGGAGAATTCCTGGAACCACACATTCTAGCATCAAGTCCACCAAAAATCCAGACAGGACCAGTGTGATGGTTAATATTTGTGTCAACTGGGCAAAGCAATGCCCACATATTTGGTGAAATGTTGTTTCTTTGTATGTCTGTGAGGTTGTTTCTGGATGAGATTAACATTTGAATCAGTAAACTGAGTTTAAAAAGTCACCCTCACCAACGCAGGTGGATATCATCCAATCCACTGAGGGCCTGAATAGAACAAAAAGGTAAAGGAAGGGCATTTTTGCTTTTTGCTTGAATTGGCATCCATCTATTTCTGCCCTTGGACACCAATACACGTGGCTCTCGGGCCTCTGGACTCAGACTGGGACTTACACCATCAGCTCCCCTGTTCTCAGGCCTTCAGACTTGGACTGAATTACACCACTGGCTTTCTTCATTCTGCAGCTTGCTGGTGGCAGACTGTGGAACCCCTTGGCCTCCATAATCATGAGTCAATTCCTATAATAAATCTCCTGTATATATCCATATATATTCTATTGGTTGTTTCTCTGGGGAACCCTCATCAATACGACCATTCATTTCTCTGAGGTCATCAGTCCAGAGAGCAGCCCAGATCCATCACCCTGATGTTAAGAGAGAATCCAGAGGATACCATGAAGAGTACGGAGAACGTGTATCTCCTACCTCCATCACCAGGACTTTGTGGAAGTTATATTCTACCCTTTGTCGACTGAAAAAAAAAAAAAAAAAAGTACAACCTAAAAGTTGAGAATTACATTTTATTTGGTGGACTTGTTGAGGACTTAAGCCCTGAAGGCAGCCTCTCAGATGTCTCTGAGGGACTGCTCCAATGAGGAAAACGGGGAGCTAGGATATACAGAAGTTTTTGCTATAAAAAACAGGTAGTCGGAACATCAAAAGATTACTGTTAGAGAAAAACAGATATCAAGTTAACTTATTTGGCACTTTTCTATGTTTGGGAAGATGCAAGAGTCTGGGCTCAATGAAATCATGCCTTTGATACGCACCTTAACTATCTAGGGCCAGTATCCTGCCTTTCTTCATCCTGAATCCCTTCAGGGTGTACAGTCTGGGCGGGTGCAGTGGCTGAGGGCTTGATGGCTGCAACATCCTTTGTTTACTGATATGGCGGTGACATTCTTTGTCCACACCTTCTAATTCTCTTTTGAAGGGTTACAGGAAGAGGACAGACTTTAAAATTTCACCTGGGTTATCAAAGCAGAAACTGGTTTAGTTAAAGAGACAGTTGAAAGTAAGAGAAGGTGAGTATGCTAGATTTTTTTTTTTTTTAATCCAAATTTCTCACTTAACTACCCAGTGGAGAGGGGAATATTTGAGGGGATCAGTAATTTGGAAACCGCTGCAATCATGATTGTGGTCTCCTTGAGAATGAATCTGAAGTTGATCTGTGAGTTTGTGAATAGCTGTTGGCATGTATTGATTTTGTTTTGGTTGGTTTAGTTTGGTTTTCTTCTGAGATTAGTCACTGAGGTCTGTGGAAATAGCTCAATGCAGAATAATGAGCTGGGGTCAAGGGGTCAAGGTTTTTTACTTTCAACCAAATCCATTGAAAAGCCTCCAGAGAAAAGAAAACTCAGTAAAAGCCACTAGAGTGAATAACTTAGATTCTAAGAAAAAGCAATAGAAGTTATACAACTTGACAAATATTGAAGATTCTTAGGAACCTGTGGGACAATATCAAAAGAGCAATTATATACAGGTAATTGTAATCCTAGAAGCAAAGTAGAGAGAAGTGGACAAATATTTGAAGAAATGATGGTCAAACTTTTTCAAATTTGGGTAAAGATATAAATAAATGTACAGATCTAAGAAGCTCAGCAAATCCTAAATAGAATGAACACATGAAAACCTGGACTAGGCACATCTTAGACTACTGATCCCCAAAAATAAAAAGAATTTTGTAAGCATACAGAGAAAAATGTATAATACATATAGGGAACGATGGTTTAAATGATCAGTGACTTATCAGAAACTACAGAAACCAGACGACAAGGGAACAACATCTGAAAGTACTGAAAGAAACAGCTATCAGCCTAGAATTCCATATCAAGCAAAAGTGTCCCTCAAGGATGAAATGAAATAAAAGACATTTGCAAATGAAAGAAAATTAAGAGAATTTGTTGTCAGCATTTCCACATTCCCGCGCTACAGGAAATGCTAAAGTGAATTCTTCAGGTTGAAGAGAAAAAACACTAAGGTGAACCTGACTCTTCAGGAAGGAATAATTGCAAATGGTAAATACTTAGTGTTGGGCTGCACCCTGCAGGCCTACTAGCCCTGTGCTTGCCCACCTACAAGACTGAAGAAAGAGCCTGGACTCAGCAACAGAGACATCAATGGTTTAATGGATGGGGGAGCTTACATGTCTGAAGCAAGGTCCTGGAACAACACTCCACCGTGTGCTGCAGAAGGCAGGCAGGACATGGTGGCAGTCTTCACTCCAGGGGGAAGGGGAGATTACAGGTTATAGGGGAATTGATGTCAGGTGGGCTCATTAGTTACCAGGGAAACCAGTAGAGGGGCGCCACCCCTTTGATCAGAACAGTCACTGGCTGGGGCCTGGGGCAAGTATGTAGGAAGGTCAGTCATGTGCTTAGGTGTAGGTGAAACAGGCACTGGTCGGGCAGGGGATGTACAGGGAGCAAGAGAACAGCCACCTTGAGTGGCCTCACCCTACATTTAGATAAATACTTAAGGCTATTTTTCCTCTCAATTTTTGGTTTAAACAGTTCTACGTATTTTAAGCTATTTCGCTTTCTTATGAGGTTAATAATGTATGTTTATGTAATACATATGATTAGTATAGAAAAAAAGGATGGTGGTGGATGAATCACAGGACTTGACTTCTCTCTGGTTTTGCTGGGTTTGTTCTATTTATGTCCACCTGCTGTCATCAGACTGCCTTCAGAACAGGTATTTTGAGATACTTTGACCACACAGAACACATGGTTTTTTGTTTTTGTTTATTTTTTCTCCCTACATTTACTATCTTTAATATTCCTTCAGTTTGTGAGCAGATAGGGTAGGGGGCCTCCCAGAGGAAAAGAACCAGTTATAGCTTTTTGACATAAGAGAAGCCATTTCTGGCCTAAGCCATTTTGTGATCTAAGTTGGGCCACAATGCTTGTCCTTGAACAGGTCTCAGTAATAAAGATCTTGAGGGAACAAAAGAACAAACGATTGTTAACAGGCAAGAGAAGTAACAATAGCAAAGATAATGAATCATTTGTAAAGACCCCCAGTTCTGCTTTGCTGGTTGAAATTAGCCTGAAGCACTTTCTTGAGCTGTTTTCCAGAATTTAACCACCACCCCTACCCCTCACCTCCCAACCACCAGACCAACTGGAGCCTCAGAGATGATGATATTGACTTTTTCTGACCTTCGAGACTTCAACTAAAGTTTGCCCCAATTTTATGCTGAATTTTCCTCTGCTCAAGCCCCTTCATGCATATACATGTGCCCTTGGCTTAAAACTTCCCCAATTTTGCTACTGGGGAGACACTGCTCTGGGAAAGATCCCCAGTGTTTTCCTTACTTGCTGCAAGTAATAACTCCTTCCTTCTCCCCGTCTTTGACTTGGTTGTGTCTTTTGGCTCAACCCCACCAAGAGGCTAACCCAGTTTTCAGGTTACAAGTTTACATAAGTGAACATGAAACTATGAGCTAGAAGACCTGGGTTCTGGTCCTAGGCCAGCCGCTTACAGATCATGACTTTCCCATTGAACTTGCCCTGCATGAATTTCCTTGTCACTCCTGTGAAGCTAATCCACATGTCCACTAGCTCTCAGGAATGCTGTCAGAATATAGTGGCGCCACTTGAAATTGTTGATTTTTAAAATTTATTTATTTGGATCTTTGCTGCAGCACGCGGGCTGGGCTCTTAGTTGCCGCGTGTGGGATCTAGTTGCCTGACCAGGGATCAAACCCAGGGCCCCTGCATTGGGAGCGCGGAGTCTTAACCACTGGACCACCAGGGAAGTCCCACAATTGTTGACAAAGTACCTCCAGGAGGTTCTGAGGGGTCTGAGAGCAATTTAGAATTGGTTAAATGCCTTTTTCTATACTGCCTATCCAGAGCCTAGGATTTTTCTTTTGAGTAATTGAACACTGCCATCTTGTGTGTAATTGTAGGAAATAGCAGGGATTAAATTCCTAAAAGGAAGGTCCTTAAAAATAACAAAACCATTGTCTTTTCATTCTTGTCTCCTTAACCTCATTTTCCAAAGGTCGAGACTCAGATTATCAAAGAGGAGGTCAGAATAGCCTTGCGTAGGCCACTAAGACTAACTTGAAAGGGTAGAACTAAACTTTAGAGGTCAAGTAGCATTTGAATAGGCCTTTTGGTGAAAGGGAGGGATGACCTGATGAGGGGTGCGGGTGGGGGGCGGGGAGTGGGGGGAACAATGGAGTCCTGGAAGGCAGGATGGTAGTTAGAAGCTCAGTCTCAGTGGATGGGCTGGGGCACTCCTGAGCTTGGCCACTTCCCAGCTGGGTGTTGAGGTTGGGTCCCTTCCTGTGTAAAACTGGGATAATAATGGTACCAGCCTCTAATCCTCCCAACAACCCATGTACCGTTTGTAGTGCAACATCTGTCACAGTAAGTATATAATGAATATTAGCTGTTATTATGATTTTGCCCTTTAGACTAGGGAGAAATAAAGGAAGTTCATTAAATTCACTAGCACCTTTGGAATCAATTCCATGTCCACCCCATTCTTCTAAAGAGATTTGAGGCAAGGAAGTGAAAAAAGTGACAGGATTCCTCCAGTCATGGCAGAGTATAAACACAGAGAACATAGCAATAGCTACCACTTACTGAGAATTTACTATGCACCAGGCATTGATCTATGTGTGTTACATGTATTAATTCATTTAATCTTTTAAATTTTTTCCCAGGTTTATTGGGGTATGATTAACAAATAAAAATGACATATACTTAGGTTGTATAATGTAATATTTTTAAGGTGTACAACATGATTTAATATATATGCATTGTGAGATGATTACCACAATCAAGCTAATGAACACATCCATCACCTCACATAGTTACCTTTTTTCTGTGTGGTGAGAACGCTTAAGATTTACTTTCTTAGCAAATCTTAAGTATACGGTATTTTCATACAGTATTCTGTCTTATTTCACTTAAAATAATATTCTCCAGCTTTATCCATGTTGTTGTAAATAGCAAGATATCCTTTTTTATGGCTGAATAATATTCTATTACGTGTATGTTTATGTGTGTGTGTGTGTGTGTGTGTGTGTGTGTGTATATATATGTATACCCTTATACACTACTATATACACACACACCCTCACGCACTACATTTTTTTATCCATTCATGTGTCGAAGGACACTTGGGTTGTTTCCATATCTTGGCTGTCGACTAAAAAATTATTCACAACCTAAAAGTTGAGAGTTATGTTTTAACTCGGCAGGAATTTTTAGGACTTCAAGCCCAGGAGGCAGCATCTCAAGTAACCCTGAGAGAATTGCTCTGAGGAGGAAGGGGTGGGGAGCCAGGTTATACAGAAGTTTTGTCACAAAGGGCAGGTAGTCTGAACGTCAAAAGATGGTTGTTAATTAAAGAAAACCAGATATCCCAAGTTCAGGAATTTAGCACCTTTTCTGTGTATGGGAAGATGCAAGGGTCTGGGCTCACTGAAATCATTCCTTTGGTATGCACCTCAGCTCTCTGGGACCAGTACCCTGCGTTTTTATGTCCTGAGTTTCCTCAGGGCTCACCGTGGGGAGTGGCTGCAGTCTGATGGCTGCTAGAGGGCAGGTATTCTTTGTTTCCTTCCTGAGTTCCCTCAGGGCTCACCGGCTCACCATCCACTGTGGCTACAATTGCTGATGACTGTGACATCCTTTGTTTACTGATATGGCAGGCAACATTCCATTTATCAGCCATCTGTATATTTTCTTTGAAAAAAGTCTATTCAGTTCCTCTGCCATTTTTAATTGGATTTAATTTTTTTGTTGGTGAGCCATATGAGTTTCTTATATATTTTGGATATTAGCCCCTTATCAGGTGTATGGCCGTGTTCAGTAGGAAAAAGCATGGAGTAACTTTTAGTGATGTACCTACTAGATGTAGCTAAGGTAGGGTTCCCAGATAAATTACAGGATATCCAATTAAATTTGAATTTCAGATAAAATGCTACTTTTCATAGCATGTTCCAGAGAATGTATAGAACATATTTATACTAAAAAAGTTAACTGGGCATCTGTATTTTTACTTACTAAATCTAGAAATCCTAAGGAGTTCATTCCATGAGCACAGTTTTGATACAAAGAAGCCAAAGGCATCATGTCACTGTGTGTTGATAGATTTCCTCCGTATTTGCATAGAGTTTAACAGGGAGAGAACTCCAGTAATCATAGTATTGGCTCCCCCTCCGCAGGAGGTTGTTTAGTTTCCAGTAGTTCATATGGCCCTTGAAATCTGGGACAAGATCCCATGGATTTATATCCTAGTCTTGTCATTCTTTGGCCACATAACCTTGAATATACATAGCCTCTGTGCTCATTTTCTCATATATAAAATGGGAATGCTAGTAGTTCCCACCTCATGGAATTTCTATAAAGATCAAATGAAAGTGTCTAGTGAATACGCAAAAGATAAAGAGAAAGGAATGGAAGCATGAGGGGGGCGGGGCAGGGGGGCAGGGGGCTGGTTATCAACAAATCACAAAGGAAGACAAAGAGGAAGAAAGGAACAAAGGAACTACAAAACAAAGGAACTAGAAATTAACAAAATAGCAATAGTAAGTCCTAATTTATCAATAGTTTCTGGAAATGTAAATCAAAAGACACAGAGTGGCTGAATGAACAGAAAAACAAGATTCAATGCTGTCTACAAGAGACTCACTTTAAGGACACACACTGGCTGAAAATGAGGGGATAGAAAAATATATTTTCATACAAATGGTAACCAAAAGAGAGCAGGGGTGGCTGTTGTTAGATAAGAGATAAAGAAGGTCATTATATAATGATAAAGGGGATGAAGTGATTGTGAATATTTATGCACCAAGAGTGGGGCACCTAAATGTATTAAGCAAATATTAACAGATATTTAGACAGCAATACAATAATAGTAGGGGGTTTCAAGAGTCCACTTTCAACAATGGATAGATCATCCAGACAGCAAGCCAATAAGGAAAGAGCAGACTTGAATAATACTCCAGACCAAATGCACCTAACATTCTGTTTATAGTACATTCCATTCAACAGCAGCAGAATACATGTTCTTCTCAAGTGCACATGGAACATTCCCCAGGATAGATCATATGTTGGGTCACAGACCAGTTTTATCAAATTTAATAAAGTTGAAACCATATCAAGTATCTTTTCTGACCACAATGATAGGAAATAAGAAATTAATAACAGAAGGAAAATTGAAAATGTCAAATATGTGGAAATTAAATGACACACTTCCAGGAAACCAATGGGTCAAAGAATAAATTCTTTGAGACACATGAAAATGGAAACACAATATACCAAAACTTTTGGGATAGAGCAAAAGCAGCTCTAAGAGAGAAGTTTTAGTGATAAATGTCTACCTTAAGGAAAATGAAATATCTCAAACAGCCCAACTTTACATCTCAAGGAACTAGAAAAAGAACAACAAACTAAGCCCAGAGTGAGCATAAGGAAGGAAATAATAAAGATTAAAGCATGCCGACCCACCATATTAATGGCATCATGATAACCTAGGAAGGAGGAAACAGCCAGAACTCTGGAGGCCCTGATAAGGTACCTTTGCACCAGCGAGTGGGAGAAGAAATGGAATTCAAAAATCAGCATTGGAGACTAGAACTAATGGATGAAAGTTTGATGCGATATTTACATAGTCCCAAGGTGTCTCCCCTCAAATTGCCTATTAATTACAAAGGGGAAAATGGTAATTTTAATATTGAGAAATCGAACAGGCACCTCCTAACCAATTGATCAGAACTAACATTACCAATATTGGGACAAAGCAATGTCATGTGCCTTCTGACGAGAGGCACTGAGAAAGACACCACATCACTCTTACCGTATTCCTGCTGTGCATAACTTGAATCGTGAATAAACCTCAGACCTAAGTTGTGTTTTTTGACTTTGACAGATTCTCTACCCCCCCAAAAATGACCCTCACTCTTCAAAACTATGAAAGAATAAGACAAGAAGAGCACATATAACCTGTGATCCTGTACTGGATCCTGATAGACATGAAGGCAACTGATGAAAATTTAAGTATGGGCTACAAATTAGATAAACCCATATTAAATTTCCTGAGTTTGATCACTGTACTGTGGTTATGTAAGAAAATGTTTCTGTTCTTAGGAAATACATATGGGCATACTTAGGGGTAAAGGATTTTGATGTCTTCAACTTACACATCTTTTTCTAAACTATTTCAGAGTATGTGTGTATCCACATATATGTTTACATATGTGCGTGTCCACATATGTTTACATATGTGTGTATCTAAATACACATACTTACACATACAGAGAAAACAAACAAATGGGGGAAATGTAAACAATAGGTGACTCTGGGTAAAAGCTCTTTGGAGTCCTTATTTTTGCAACTTTTTGCAATTTTGTAATTATATCAAAATAAGTTTAAAAAATTGCAAAAAGAAAGACGAGACTTTGCAGTGATGCAAGGCCATGACACAGGGGTCTGGTGGGTTACCCTCAGGAACCACGACTTGGCCCAATGGGAGCCAGTAGTGGGTGAAGGGAAGGGGAACTTGTGAGAGATGACTTTACCATAATGCAGAGGAGGAGGAGAAAGACTAGAGCCAGGGAACCAGTTTACAAACAAGAACGGCATCAACAATAGACTGCGGAGACATCCCAGGGACCAAGTGATGAAATCTGACCCAATCAAGCATCAGCATTCCTCCTCGTGAATCCTCATAGTGTCCCTGTACTGCGAAAGGCTGGGGTGAGGAAATGCACACCAGTGCTCTTTGACTAATCCATAATCACCTATTTACCTCCATCAAGAGACTAATGATGTGGTTTATTCAGAGCCAGGTGGTGAGCAAACTTTTCTCTAAGACATAAGGTTTATGGCAATGACTTTAAATGAATACAAGTCAGATGAATGCATAAAAGTCCCGTAAACAAAGCCATTATTCCAAAACCTGTTCAATATTTATCCAGAGCTTTCCAGAACCTAAACCAAATTTACTTCACTTAGGTCTATATGGAAACTATCAACTTCACTCTGTTAATAAAGTTATGTTTTACAACCTAGTACATTTTGCTGAAAGAGATGAGTGCCCCACTTGCAAAGCTGCCTTCCTTTGCCAACAAAAGAATCTGAGGCAACAAATGATGTTAAACACAAAAAAGGAGACCATTTTCCCCAAGAGATGTACAGAAAGTGGTTTGGATGTCGTTGTCCTCAAAACACACTGATATGTGACTTGAATGCATTATGCATTCTTTTTCCAGGAATAGTGAAAATTAGGAAAAAATAATCCATTGTGATGATGTGCTGGTAGCCTCATCTTCACACAGGAAAGACAGGTCTGTCTGCACCTGGATACTTGAACACTCGAGTCCTCAAAAGAGAGTGATGGTAACTTACTTGTATTTTCAATCTGTTCAAAAGTTACCTACTCGAAGTCATACGATAAATGAACTGTTGGTCTTGGAGCACAAATCAAGGTCTTTCACTCCCAGTCTGTAATATTCAAATACACAGCGCAGAGGTGAAGAGCATGCATGGGCTCCAGAGATGGGCTGTCTGAATTTGAGGGCTAGAACAATCTCTTGCTAGGTACATGAACTTGTACAAGATATTTATCCTCCCTCTGTTTAGTTTCCTCCTCTGTAAAGTGGGTATACTCTTGGTACCTACTTCAGAGGTTTGATGGAAAGAGTTGTCGACTGAAAAAAAAATGCACAACCTAAAAATTGAGAATTATATATTATTCAGTGGACTTTCTAAGGACTTAAGCCAAGGAGGCAGCCTCTCAGATGTCTCTGAGGGACTGCTCTGAAGAGGTAAGGGAGGAGCCAGGTAAGGGATATATAGACGCTTTTGCTATAAAAAACGGGTAGTCGGAGCATCAAAGCCAGATATTAAAGAAAGCCAGGTATCTCAAGTTAACCAGGTTAGCACCTTTTGCAGTGGGCTCCTTGAAATCATTCCCTTGCTATGTGCTTTAGCTATCTGGGGCCAGTACCCTGTGCTTTCCCATCCCGAGTCCCTTCAGGGTGTACTCTCAGAGGCAGGGGCGGGGGTGGGGAGGGTGAGGGAGCCCATTTGTTTCCATCCTGAGTTCCCCCTGGCTCACCATCAGGCCGATGGTAGTGGCTGATGGCTGCAGCATTCTTGTTTGCTGATATGGCAGGCACCATTTTCATCCAGAGTCAGTAGGCAAATTCACATTAGATCTGCTCCTGGAACATGGTAAATGCACAGACAGTGTTTGCTATTAAATGATCAGATCAGGGACTTCCCTGGTGGCGCAGTGGTTAGGAATCCGCCTGCCAATGCAGGGGACATGGGTTCGAGCCCTGGTCCGGGAAGATCCCACGTGCCATGGAGCAACTAAGCCCGTGCACCACAACTACTGAGCCTGTGCTCTAGAGCCCGTGAACCACAGCTACTGAAGTCTGTGCACCCTAGAGCCAGTGCGTTGCAAGTACTGAAGCCCACACACTCTAGGGCCCGTGTGCCGCAACTACCGAGCCCACGTGCTGCAACTACTGAAGCCCACGTGCCTAGAACCCGTGCTCCACAAGAGAAGCCGCCACAATGAGAAGCCCGTGCACTGCAACAGAAGACCCAACGTAGCCAAAAAATAAATTTAAAAAATAATTATCAGATCAGCAATAGAATTACTAGTAATATATTTCATGATACTCCAGAGTTCCCCTGTGGATCATACCAGCCTCCCTCCAGAAGACATTGCCTGACGTCACACCTTGCCTGAGTCTTCCTTTCCATGTCCTGCTTCTCCAACCCCTTTTTCAGTTTCTTTTGGGAGCACATCTTTAACAAATGACTGACACACAAATCCTCGTGGCAGGGTCTGATTCTGGGGAACTTAAAATGTCTTAGTGGGGTAGCTATAAGAAAATACCATAGACTGGGTGACTTATAAACAACAGACATTTATTTTTCACAGTTCTGGAGGCGGGAATTCTGAGATCAGGGTGCCAGCATGGTCAGGTGATGTCTCTCTTCTTGGTTGCAGACTTCTTTTTGTGTCCTCACTGAGCCATGACTACGGAGACTGTGCACCTAGAGCCTGTGCTCCACAACAAGAGAAGCCACCTCAATGAGAAGCCTGTGCACTGCAGCGAAGAGTAGCCCCCGCTCGCCACAACTAGAGAAAGCCCACGTGCGGCAATGACCCAATGCAGCCAAAAATAAATAAATATATCTGCCAAGTTAGGGTTTTGGGGCTCATGTACTCCTTTGAGAATCCAAAGAAAGTTATGAAACCTCTTCTCAGAAGAGGAGCCCATCATGCACAAATGTAATTTTGTATTAAATTCCGTGGGTTTCTAGATCCCACTAAAATCCATCGCTGGATCCCATACAAGACGATCTCTAATGAGTTTTTTTTTTTAATGGAGTAAAGACATTACTTACTGCAAAGAAGAAAGTGTGCATTTAAAAGTGAAATCCACTTTTCAAGGAGAAAACATCTGGGAACAGTGTACATCCTTGGACCTCTGTAGGGAATCTCTGTACTCTTTTGGCTAGAATGGATTTTGGAGCCTCATAACTGAAAGTTCCAATCCCAACTCCACAACTTGTCAGATTTGTGTTTGGCCACAGACAAGACAAATCGTTCAGATTTAAATTCTTCTTTCTCTTTCTGAAGGCCTTCCAACACCCCTGGGCTTGGAGGTGGGGCTGCTTCTGAGTTACCTCGGAGCATACGTTATATCATCAGACTCACCTTCTCATCTGAGCTCCTTGAGGGCTGAGATGGTGTCTTTATCTTTGCATCTCCAGTCCCTAACAATTTTTGAATTGAGTTGAATGGAAATGTTAGTTATTTTCCTCCTCAGCCTCTGACAGGGAGCATTAGAATTGAACAACAACCATATTAATTTCCTTGGATCCTTTTGCTTGCTGTTTTTCACTTGTTTTCCCAATACACATAATTTAGAGCTATTATACCTGTCTGCTTCTACCCTATTAGGCTCGACAGGTGACATATGGGAAGAGATAGGGCATGTGAATATGGAGGAATGGAATTAACTTGATGGACAGTCCCTTTCTTTCCAATAAAAGCAGCTCTTTTCTCATTGTTCATTGACCTTGGAATAATGGATTGTGAACAGGGAATCAACATCTTTTATTACAGCGCATTTACTAGGCCCAACCAAAGAGTCTAAAGCTTTCTGCAAAAATGTGCATTTAGGGGAATGTTCACAACTGGCTCCTGCCAACTTCTCTGCCTTTCAATCCCTCTCTAACCCTCAGTGAATGGAGGGTCGATGCACAGTTCCTAGGTGAGAACAACATAAAGAATTACTGAGTTGGAACTAGAATGCCCAGGGAAGAAGTCTTATGAGCTCAGTTTGTTTCATGCATCAAACCTCTGAAAGCTGCTTGGCTTTTGTAACGAGAAAAGCAGTGAATTTGGAAATGAGTTTGAATGCCTGTCTGTCTTGTTTATAAATGAATAAACCAGGACTCAGGCAGGTTAAATAACCTTCCCAGGGTCACCCGCCTAGTAAGGGTTAATATTTATTTCCTGTAAAGGCTGTTGGGAGGAGAAAAGTATATAAGGTATATACAACATCTAACAGAGTGCTGGCTCCCAGGAGCGCCTAACACCTTTTTGAACACCTAGGAACTGGAAAGATTGGTCCTACAATGTCCCTTTTCAGATTTTATGTGTTTCCCCTAAAATGGATGTCTTGCCACTCTTACCCGCATTTCTCACATTTCCACACATAGAAGGGATTTTCTGCTCTGTTCCCCAGAAATGTATGAGGAACACCTCCAGCTCTTCCCCTTGACCTTCATCCTTGCCCAGAGGAGGAAGAGAGCCAGTCCTGTCATGTTTAGGGTGAGAACTGAGCGTGTTTGGTCACTATCCTGATGCACATTGTTTTCTGATTCACCTTTGCCCACAGACGCATACCTTCTGCTTCTTCTTGCCGGGCCCTTACAGGGTCAGACTCATCCTGGACGAGAAGACCGTATTCATCCAGGACAGTCAGGGACTCGGGGTCCGGTCTCTATATCATGTCAAACATCAGGAGGCCCATTGTGACCACACATATGAAGCACAGTCTCCCATCTAGTGGTGTCAGTGGTGAAGCTGACGTGTTTCACACCCTCTGTCTGACTTCTGTGCTGTCTGTCAGTTGGTTCCAAGTTTGGGAGTGGATAAAAGGGGTTTAGGAAGGCCAATTAATAACACTAGTATCTTGATTCAAAGTCCCCTCAAAGCCAGGGACTTTGAGATGAAAATTCTGGTGGCTGGGAATGTAGTAAGGAGCGAGGTCAAGGCTTTGGGCTTAGCCAGGGTGTAAGACCTTAGATTTTAATACAATAGCAGCTGGTGGGACAGAGAGCTTATTTCTCCATTGCTCACAAGTGAGCAGCTGTTTTTATCTGATCAACTCATTGCCCAGGGATTTGTTTTGTTTTTTTTTTTGTAATTCAACTCACTACAATACACATTTTTTTAAAATTTATTTTTGGCTGCGTTGGATCTTCGTTGCTGCACGTGGGCTTTCCCTAGGTGCGGCGAGCGGTGGCTTTTCTTGTTGCGGAGCACGGGCTCTAGGCATGTGGGCTCAGTGGTTGTGCCTCATGGGCTCTAGAGCACAGGCTCCGTAGTTGTGACGCAGGGGCTTAGTTGCTCCGCGGCATGTGGGATCTTCCCGGACCAGGGCTTGAACCTGTGTTCCCTGCATTGGCAGGTGGGCCACCAGGGAAGCCCTGCCCAGGGTTTTGATCAGGGATGGTGTTTGAGTCAATAGTGAGCTTCCCTGTATGTGGTCACAACTCATTGCTGGAGGCATTACATGTGTCCTGTGTGAGCAGCAGACTCTTGGGTGCTTCCGCCTGGTGTTCTCTGGAATTTGCCCCACGCGCCTGCTCCTTTTGCTGGTTTTGCTTTGTATCTCTTCACTGCATTACATCTTGGCCATGTTACAACTATTTGTCAAACTGCATATATATACATTTACATATATATATATATATATATATATATATAGAGAGAGAGAGAGAGAGAGAGAGAGAGAGAGAGATACAACTGTATATCACTGAACCTGTGGTCTTGGAGAACCTGACATGGAGACTTGAAGGACAACTTGGAAGGGAAAAGGAAAATCAGGAAAAAAAAAAAACTGATTTGGAAAAGCTAGGGAAAAGGAGGGTTTTCATAAAATTGAAATGATTTTCAAATGCTGCTGAGCAACACTAAACTTCAAATGCATCTCTTAATGTCGTTTACACAAAGCTAAATAAGACAACCTGGCCAGAAGGCGAGGTGGGGAACATTCCCAAACTGAGGCAAGGGAATACATACTGTCTGTTTATTTTAAAAGCCAGATTGTGGACTGAAAGTTTCAAGGATACCAGAGGAACTACACACATTTTGCATATATGCATTGTGGATTGAATGGTGTTCCCCCTATGCTAGATTAGGGTGGGCCCAAAATCCGTCATGACTGGTGTCCTTAAGAGAAGAAGGAAATTTGGACACAGAGACAAAGACACTAAGGCCATGTGAAGACTGAAGCATAGATTGTAGTCACAAATCTACAAGCCGAGGAACCCCAGAGATTGCTGGCAGCCACCAGAAGCTGGAAGAGACAGGAAGGATTCTTCTCTGGGGCCTTTAGAGAGAGAATGGTCCTTCCAGCATCCTGATTTTGGATTTTTAGCTTCCAGCACTGCGATAGAATGTATACTTCTGTTGTTCTAAGCCACTCAGTTTGTGGCACTGTTATGGCAGCCCCGGGAAGCTAATGCACGCACAAATACGCACTCACATGTAGTCATCATATTCCTGATCGGAATTTTATCTTTAATTTTTTAAATGCCTGATTATTTTTATTTCGTTTTGCCACCTATGAAAGAGCAGTAAGTCAAATAGATGCAAAAGCACTCAAAGAAGGATTACAGTTCAAGCAAACGAATCATTAGGCAAAGAACTTGACCCCTGAATGAACCAGCTGTAGGTTGATCTCTCCACTACAGCCCAAGGAGGCTCCAGGTCAGATTGGGGGAAACTGGTCTGCCCCAGTTTTAGCCAGTCCCCATACAAAAGAAAAAGAGGGGTTCAGATACACATGTGCAAGTGTTTAAAAGTTATTTGCTTAATAATTTGTTAGCTCGATTGGTGTGTTCTATCCTCCTATTTTGACAAGTATACCTTCATAACAAGAAAATTAAAAAATATGTGAAAAGTTATGGCTTTATATGACCGGCAACAAAATATCAAAGATAACCAAATTTAATTCTGCACGTACATCTACATTTCTGCTGCTGATCTGCCAGTGTTCAGATGTGTAATAAACATAAACATGACTTATAGATGATTAAGTAGCATTCCATACTATCTGTCACCCTTTCAACTCAAGTTAAATTGCTAGTTATGCTTTCATAATCATGATTTTCTCATACTTTGTATTCTGTTGACTGAAATGACCTAACCATATTAAAATCAATGTAAAAAAAAAGAATTTTCACATTTTCAAATAAAGTTTAAAAATATTAATCATTGGCAATAGAAATGACAGCAAAAATAAACAAATGGGACCTAATCAAACTTACAACTTTTGTACAGCAAGGGAAACCATAAACAAAACAAAAAGACAACCTACGGAACAGGAGAAAATATTTGCAAATGATGCGACCGACAAGGGCTTAATTTCCAAAACTCAACTCAATAACAAAAAACAAACAACTCAATCAAACAAAGGGCAGAAGACCTAAATAGACATTTCTCCAAAGAAGACACACAGATGGCCAATAGGCACATGAAAATATGCTCATTATGACTAATTATTAGAGAAATGCAAATCAAAACTACAACAAGGTACCACCTCACACTGGTCAGAATGGACATCATTTAAAAGTCTACAAATAATAAATGTCAGAGAGGGTGTGGAGAAAAGGGAACCCTCTTATACTGTTGGTGGGAATGTAAATTGGTACGTCACTATGGAAAACAGTATACAGGCTTCCTAAAAAACTAAAACTAGAGCTACCATATGATCTAGTAATCCCACCCCTGAGCATATATCTGGAGAAAACTATAATTTGAAGAGACACATGCACCCAAATGTTCACTGCAGCACTGTTTACAATAGCCAGGACATGGAAGCAACCTAAATGTCCATCGACAGATGAATGGATAAAGAAGATATGGTATATACACACCGTGGAATATTACTCAGCCATAAAAAAATGAAATAATGTCATTTGCAGCAACGTGGATGGACCTAGAGATTATACCATATGGTATCACTTACGTGTGGACTCTAAAATATGACACAAATGAACATATCTACGAAACAGAAACAGACTCACAGACATAGAGAACAGACTTGTGGTTGCCCGGGGGCATGGAGTGATGGGAAGCGAAGGATTGGGAGTTTGGGATGAGCAGATGCAAACTAGTATATATAGGATGGATAAACAACAAAGTCCTACTGTACAGCACAGGGAACTATATTCGATATCTTGTGATAAACCATAATGGAAACAAATATGAAAAAGAATATATATATGTATAACTGAGCACTTTGTTGTACAGTAGAAATTAACACATTGTAAATCAACTGTACTTCAATAAAATTTTTAAAAAATATTAATTATAAAAGTAAATTAAAAATATGAAGATAAAATTTTAAGTTATTTAAATGCAGGAATATATTTAATTTAAAAATATAATTGAACCTTTTTTTAATGAAAATAAAACTAGCTGCAAATCTAATATTCAACATCCATTTAGTCACCAAAGCATAGCATGTGTACCATGCTTCACACACATCACGTTTAGATCCATATATACAAAAATATAGGAGCAAAATGAATTGTTTAATGTTGGGAAATGTTTTTCAGACACCATGTTTAACTCTAAGTGCCGTGGTAATTTGTGAATACCTCTGGGACCACATGCATAATGAGAAGCAATAAAATGGATGTTCTACAATCCTAGGAACTGGTTGGTTGTTATGAAAGAATTTACTACATTCCTGCTTTCTGAGCAGGAGAATCAGATAAGTTATCCAAGCGCATCCACAGCTCAAATCGTCCACATCATCTCAAGTGGGCTCCGAAGCAACAGAACCCACAGACCTGGCCTTCAGACCAACCGTCTTCTGTTCTTAGAACATAAGTAGGAGATGAGGCATCTTCCCTGGGGCCTGAATGGTGTTGGTCATGAGAATGGACATTGAGAGTTACGGGTTACACTTTGCCAGCTTGGGTTCCAAGTGACTGAGGTTCCCGCTTGTTCTTTGAATAAATTCATGCACATTTTGTGTTTGTGATATTTGAGGCTCCCCGAAATCCAGGTCCTAGTGGAGGCGCCCTCTTGTCTGGTTCTGAGGGTGGTCCTGGTGGGGTCAGAAAGATGTGTGGGCCTGCAGGAGAGGAACCAGGTGGGTGGGTGTTGCTTGCAGTCGCCCAGATGTCCTGACTGGCGGTAGGAAGGAAGGGGATGGAGAAAAGGTCTTCACTGCTGTTCATTCCAGGCACTGGTCATGAGTGAGAGGTGATTTCATGTCAATTCACGTCTCTCCAGAACCACAGGCAGCCCGGCCAACACACCTTACCCAGGCTTGAGACCTCTTGTGTTTAGGATCCAGGATGATTCTTCATCCCAGCTGAGATCAGCTGGTAATTTAGCCCATGCTGGGAGGGTAAAAAATAATTCCTTGTCCTTATGGGAAGCCTCCTTTGGCCTTACTGTTTCTTTAAAGCAAAACTCAGCGTTTCAGTGCCTCACAAGGAGCCCCTCAACTCCATGCTGCTTCAGTAAGAACTTTACTGACATTTTGGTGGTAAGAAGGAAAGGGGTTTACAATCTAAGTAACATGACAGGGACTTCCCTGGTGGTCCAGTGGTTAAGAATCCGCCTTCCAATGCAGGTGACGAGGGATCGATCCCTGGTCAGGGAACTAAGACCCCACATGCTGCGGGGCAACTAAGCCCGCGCACCACAACTAGAGAGAAGCCTGCGTGTGCGCTGCAACTAAGACCCGACGCAGCCACAAATAAATAAAAAAAAAAAAAAAAAAAAAAAAAAGCTGATCTCTGAAGTAGTGAAACTTAAAAAAAAATAATGTGACAAACTTCACACAAACACCCCTTTAAGTCTTTCTATTCTTTCTCCCCAAATTCTCTCCCAAACCAGCCATCCTACCTCTTCCTTAACACCAAGCCCTCCTCCCCTCCCCTCCTCCAATCCCCTCTTCTTCCCCTGCTCTCACCATAACCCCTTCTAAGTAAAGCAGTTCATATCCCCTTAGCTCTGGTTTGCATCTTCCCAGACATCACCCAGCCCAGCACACACAGGAATTTCCCTGGGGTTCACTGTCTTTAGAAAATAGGGATTGGGGTAAATAAAGAGGGGGCTCTGAGACAGGCTTCCAGGACATGCGGATTCTAGTTGAGGTGAATTCTCAATCCCTCCATCTTTCACCTGATGCAGGTTATGAACCATGAAGCCAGAGCAGGAGACATAGGACGCCAGGTCTCCAGTTTGGGAGTGGGCTGTCACCCAGAGGAGAATGAAGTTAAAATAATGGCATTCGTGTACCCAGCCCACTTCCTCAAACTCCTGTTTCTCCTCGTGTTCACATGTGTTCTGGAGTCCGTGGCTCACAGGGGTACCTGAGAAGTGATGCTTGGATCACCCAAAGAGGTTAGACCACCCTAACTAAACTCTATCACCCAAGAACTTTCTCCAAGAGCTTAACTATTTGGTTTAGTTTTTGAGCTGATTCTCCCCTAATCTGCATTTCTTGTCTTCATGGAGAAGAACAAGCAAGGAAAAGTGTTTTGTGGACTACAGGTGAAGGAAGGAGGTTTATTTATGGAATGTTAGCATCTCTCCAGCCACTGCAGTGAAAGCTCCATCTAGAGCTGGACAACTCCGGAGAAGATTCTAATTCCTTCCTGGCAGTTGAGATAGCCGCTAGTGTGAAATATACTTCAAATCAATGTCTTTATTGCATCAGGTATTTTTATCTCAAATGAGCCGACATTAAGATCTGGAAATAAACACATGCCTTAAGACAATGTTTATCTACAGAAAATCTCGAGAGAATAAATCCACCCTCTAGCAGCCGAGTAGAATACTGTCTGTGTTTCAAACATGTAATCACTTTTCCACCACTGGGCATTTTTCATGCTGTTTCTGCTGTCTAGAACATTCTTCACAAACTCTACCCTTTGTTAAAATTCATTTCAGCCCTTTGAAATATCTTCTCAGCCCTTCCTTCTCATTTCTGGGGAAAACTGTTTCCACATTCCTCCACTCATCCAGAGATAAGAAGACGGTGGTTTCTCTCTCTCTCTTTTTTTTTTTTTTGGCTGTACCACTCAGCTTGCAGGATCTTAGTTCCCCGACTAGGGATAGAACCCGGGCCCAGGGCAGTGAAAGCACGGAGTCATAACCACTGGACCTCCAGGGAATTCTCAAGGGTGTTTTCTCTTTCTCTGTGTCCTTTGGTCAGTCTCCTTTCTGCAGTTGACCTAAATGTTCGTGATCCGCTCTCAAATTGCCCCTAATTTGGGTGTGCACATCAGTATCTACCCCTAAGGACTCAAAAATTGGTAAAAAAAAAAAAAATGATGACAAAGGAGTCCCCTTTGGGGAAACACTGGATAAATACTGTTCGTTGAATGAATAAGTGAATCACCAACCCTCTGCCATCACAGTTTTGCAGCAGCCACTGGCCCTCCCACAGAGCCCTCTGCCCACTAACCCACAGGCCTGAACCAGGTGTGAAATGCCCAGCCTCAGTACTCAGCCCTTGTGTGGCCAGAGACTCACAGTATAAGTCTGGGCCTGGATAGTGAAGAAAAGTGAAAGAGTAACAACAAATTTTAATTTAATGTGTTAGAAATGTCTAATGAGCTGTTGGAGGGATTAACACAAAGAGCGGTTTTATTTAGCATTGCTCTTCATACTCTGAGAATAATGTCTACAAAATCCTTGAGTGCCTCCAAATGCACTTTCCCCTGTAAATTTAAACAAGAACAAAAACAGGATACTAAGAGAATTGACAGACGGCCCCCAAATCACACAGTGGAACCACATTTGGAAAATACAAGCTAATGGAATTATGAAGTGTAAAAATAGGCTAAAAGAGGAATTAAACTGTGTCAAGGTTCTCGGGGACAAACATATCCAGCCCCTCATATTACAGATGAAATATTAAAGAACGAGAATGAGGAAGGGACTTGTAAAAGTTGTACAGCTGTTGGTATGAGAGCTGGGAAAAAACCCATCACAGTGGATAGACCAAAAGGAGAACATAATTGCCTCAGATTTTGTTCCCCGTGGGCACACGTGCAGTCTAATAAGCCCAAGTATTGATAGTGACTCATCCAATTAATACAGCGCAGAAGTTTGACATGAAAACCTTCAAGTGGATCCTTAGTCGCCTGGTCCTGCATCCATAGTTAGCTCACCTGGACCACGTTAATTAGAACTCTGTAGAGTGTGGTATTACAGAGCTGATGTCTGGAGCAAGGTTTACTCTCATGGTGAAATTTTGTCTTCTTGTCAAAAGGAAAAACCCAGAAGGCAAGTTCCTCTGTTCCTTCTCTGGAACAAGAGGAGGTGGATGAGGAAGAAAACTGGGGACACTTGGAGAGAGGTGACGGTACCAGAAAGGACACAGGGAGCCATCCTTTATATCCCAGCTAAGCCACTCAGGTCGTGCAGTTCATAAGCCACTAATCTTTCTGAAACACATAATATATCTGTTTTACAGCTAACAAAACAGTGGCTGGTAGAGTTTTGCCAAGTGCCCAGGAAATGATGGGAGGGAGTGGCCAAAAGAACACCCTCTCCTGTGTATCGAGCTATTGATGGGATCAGGGCCCTGCTTGGGTTTCTTGCTCCTGGTGCAGTGCTCTTTCTTCTAGAAGGTATGCGGCGATGAAAAAAAATGTGATTCATGAACAATACACCAAAGGATACTTTCAGGGAAAAGGCTAAAGAGAGTTGGAAAAGACCCTCCCTATAAGTTTATTCATTGTGTGTCGACAACAGGATGCAAAGGAAGCAGCCTTAGGAGTCTGTCCCTTGCTGTTCCTGTATTGGGAATGGTTGTCTCGTTCTAGGTATCTGTGTACCTCATTTGCTTGCTTTTTTTCAGATCTCTGCTCAAATGTCACCTCCTCAGAGAGGCTTTCCCTGAACACTGTATATAAAATAATTCACTCTCTTCTCCCTGATTCCTCTGCAAACATTACCCTGTTCTAATTTCAGGTGGAGAGCTGCTAGGAAGAAGGAGGGGTTAAGTAAACAAATCGATGCATGTATTGCCCATATCCACCCACAGTATGTGAGCACCATGAGGGTGTGAACTTCACCACTGGATCCTCAGCTTAGCAATGCTTGGGACTTAGTAGGCGCTCAATACGTAGCCTTGAATAAATGAATGAAAATTGAAACCAGTTCATGGGATTTAGAGACTCCACTGTGCTCTCTCGGAGGAGAGAGCTCCCCATACTTATTCTTGTCTCTTTGCCCATGGCATTATTTCTCTCCTGGTTTCCTTTTCATACATTAGCTGCTGTTCCTCAACCTCCTTCACTGGATCTATTTCCTCACCCACCTCTAATATATGTGATAAGTGCTTTACATTGTTACCCCCATTTAATATTACCCAAACTCATAGAGTTATGTAACAGATTATCCTGATTTTGCCTGCAAGGGACCTGGTCAAGTTGTTTGAACTGTCTAAGCCTCAAAGTCACAAAACTCGTCAGTGGCAGACTAGGCTTAAGTCTTGACAGTGTTTGTAGCACGTTCTTGGGTTGGTATCGATACAGGTCACGGTCTCAGCACAGTGACTGGGACGTTGGAGACTTGATAAGTGTTGACTCTTTAGTTACCACTGTTGGGCAGGGTTGGGGGTGTGCATCAGGATGGATCCTGGCACAAACAGATGGCATATTTAAGAGTATGATCGAGGAGCCTTGACTAAAGGAGCAGGGAGGTGGTGATTACCAGAGCTCAGAGGGAGGTGCAGTTTTAGGCGGGGCCTCCAATAGACTTGAACTTTAAGACCCCAGTCCCTTCTAAGGCCTTGGAGAGTGAGGCTAGCAGTGTGTTCCACATGGTCATAGGCTTTTGCAAACGTTTCAAAAGTGGGATATTTAAACCACAGTTGGCTAAGATCTCTGTCTCTTTCCACTTGGACTTTGCCTTCGTCACAGTTCCCTTCCTGTTGGGTGGAGTGTTTTAAATTTAGCTAAGGAGATGTTGAGTCTAAAGCATGTTTAATTGGTGAATTGCATACCTATATCTCACCAGACCCAGTCACTTCCACGGACAGTTATTATAAGCATTGCCATATAGAAATGGCCTCCAGAAGAACTCCTGGCACCTTTGGTGATAACTCACCCAGCTATTGTGACACAAAGTTGCAAGACCATGGCTATATTGCCATAAGAATGCGTCCTATGGATGGACCCTCACCACCAGAGGCATGTGGTTGGTGAAAGGGACAGAGGGAATTTGAAATGTACAAAGCCAGACACTAGTCTGTGAAAATTCTTCCAGCCGACAGACATGTAAAATTATAAGCGAGGGTTCAGTTTGCATTGACCGCCCCCACCCCCGGTCTAAACAGAAATATTCTCCTATCTGAAATAAATTCTATTTCACTCTAGTCCCATTGAAAAAAAAAAAGTTTGGCATGTTAATAATGCTTTGATGACAGTATTCAAACAGCTAAAAAATAGATCAAATTATTTTTCTGGCCTTTTCTATTGAAAATACTACGAAGGTAATGAAATTTCACGGTAATAAAGAGAAGGCAGACGAAAACTTACAGAAGAGGTATTGTGGAGGTATGTATGTGTCGACTGAAAAAAAACACTCAGCCTAAAAGTTGAGAATTATGTTTTATTTGGCGGGCAAAACTGAGGACTTCGGCCAGGAATACAGTCTCTCAAATGTCTCTGAGGGACTGCTCCAAAGAGGCAAGAGGGGAGCCAGGATATAGAGGAGTTTGTAACAAAAACCAGGTAATCAGAACATCAACAGATTACTGTTAATTTGAGAAAAACCAGACATCTCAAGTTAATGAATCTATCACTTTTCTACATATGGGAAGATGCAAGAGTCTGGGCTTTCTGAAATCATGCCTTTGATCGGCAGCTCAGCTATCTGGGGCCAGTATCCTGCTTTTCTCCAGCCTGAATCCCCTCAGGGTGCAGTTGGGGGTGGCTACAGTGGGCTGCAGGCTTGTTGGCTGCAACATCCTTTGTTACTGGATTGCTGGCAACGTTTTTCATCCATATAGACTTTTTGAAATTTGGGTTACCTTTAAGACTTTTTTAAGATTTGAACGTTGTAATTTCTCTTCTCATTCTAAAAAGATAATCATTTTACACCTAATTTCGTACTCTTTTCTTAAGGAGTGTCCAAAATTTGCGTAAACTTCTACCCTACAAAACTAGTTCTGCCCCTGGCTATGGCTTTGGGTAGAAAATCATAGGCACTTCTAAAGGGGAACTTGGCAGTGAGGGAGCTGGAGGAATATATACTCTGTGACCTCTTTGTCCCGTAACCCAAATGCAAGCCAGAGGGTAAGGGAGTCCAGTTATTTCCATCCATAGAGCTCAGCCCCTCTGGACACAAAGCAGGGTAGTGGAGGGGCAAACCGGAATATTTCTAGCACAGTGGGAAACCTCGCATTGTCTCTGAGCGCTATTTTAGCGGAAGACCCTTCCTGGCAGTCTTCCTCCGCGCCGGCCCCCCACTCACTCCTCCCTGCTGGGAAAGAAATGATTTATGCAGTGAGTGAATTCGGGAGAAGGAATAAAGCGGAGGGAGGGGGATCAGCACCTCTGGGTTTTCTTTCACTGGTACCCGCCTGCCTACTGAGGGGCGTGTCCTGTGTGCTCTCAGGCAAAGCCGCCATCAGTTACCCAGCTGTGCCAGCGAATGGCAGGTGTCTGCCTAATCCGGGGGCGACACAGCAGAAAGCTCATCGAGAAACGGTTGTTTTTTTTTTTTTTTTTTTGCGGTATGTGGGCCTCTCACTGTTGTGTCCTCTCCCGTTGCAGAGCACAGGCTCCGGACGCGCAGGCTCAGCGGCCATGGCTCACGGGCCCAGCCGCTCCGCGGCATGTGGGATATTCCCGGACCGGGGCACGAACCCGTGTCCCCTGCATCGGCAGGCGGACTCTCAACCACTGCGCCACCAGGGAAGCCCGAGAAACGGGTTTTGACGTACAGAAAGTGGCAAGGTCCCTTTCAGCTCTACCCAATGATGATAATAAGAATGGTAATGATAAATAGCATTATTATGATGACCTAGTTCACCCCCGACATTTTACAGGTGAAGAATGTATCTTAGGGCTTCCCTGGTGGCACAGTGGTTGAGAGTCCGCCTGCCGATGCAGGGGACACGGGTTCGTGCCCCGGTCCGGGGAGATCCGTCCGGAGCCTGTGCTCCGCAACGGGAGACGACACAACAGTGAGAGACCCACGTACCGAAAAAAAAAAAAAAGTATCTTGCTCTTAAAATAAATGTCCCATTTAAATATTTACTATGGCTAAGCTTTTTAGTATTTTTAGCTTTCCTTCAAATCTCAATTTTAATTGTATTTGAACATACAGATAACTTCCAGTTTTAGGGAACGCTGGTGTGAATTACCAGCAAATATAACTGCCAACGATGTCTTCTTTCATTTAATTTGAGAAACCTCTGAGTTCTAAATCATAATTTCCGGAGAGTTCCCTGGCGGTCCAGTGGTTAGGACTCCGCGCTTTCACTGCTGACAGCTCGGGTTCAATCCCTGGTCGGGAAACTAACATCCCAGAGGCCTCATGGTGCAGCCAAAAAAAAAAAAAAAAAATCATAATTTCCTTTCATGGATTTCTTAGTGAAATGTCTACCAAAAGGAATAAAGAGTGGAAAGAATCATTCCCTTTTCCTTCTAAATATAATATGCATCCCCTTCAAAGACAGCAATTTGTATGATATTGAGACGGGAAAAAATGAAGGGACTTGCCAGGTTTATGATTTCTAAAACAAAGGGTAAAAGCGAAATTTGTTTTTCAAAGGGTCGAATTCCTTCTGTTCCTCAAAAAAGTTCAGAGACAAATTAAGAACAACAACAGCGACAAGGAGGGCAGGTCCTGGCTGGAGTGTGGGTAGGGGATGGTGACTCTAGCGCCTTCTCTTTGGCCCTGAAGCACCTGCCGGACTCCCTAGGGATTTTTTAAAAAAAATAAATTTATTATTTATTTTTGGCTGCGTTGGGTCTTTGTTGCGCCCGGGCTTTCTCTAGTTGCGGCGAGCGGGGGTTACTCTTCGTTATGGTGCGTGGGCTTCTCATTGTGGTGGCTTCTCTTGTTGTGGAGCACAGGCTCTAGGCACGCGGGCTTCAATAGTTGTGGCACGCGGACTTCAGTAGTTGTGGCACGCGGGCTCAGTAGTTGTGGCTCACGGGCTTTAGAGCGCAGGCTCAGTAGCTGTGGCGCACGGGCTCAGTTGCTCCGTGGCGTGTGGGATCTGCCGGGACCAGGGCTCGAAACCGTGTCCCCTGCATTGGCAGGCGGATTCTTAACCGCTTCACCACCAGGGAAGTCCAACTCTAGGGATTTTTAAAACCATGAGATGAGCTTGGGGATCTCCAAGAGCAGCCCAGCCACACAATGCTGGTTCTAGGAGTTCATTATAAAGTATTATTCAAAACCCCTAGGCGAGACAGGTCCGTGATTCAAATTACCTTAGTAGGAGCCTCCAGGACCAAAATCCTTAGGGCGGGGGTGGGGGTGGGGGACTGGGAGGCATGAGACACAGATTTCTTAGGATCAGCCTGTCTGCATTGCTGAGATCTCAGGGAGCTGGCTGCTCCACAATCAGATTCACTATTCATCCTTTAATGTTTGAGACGAAATCGAGGAATTTATGGTTGGATCTATTGTGCTTAAAAAGTGGTAAATTGCAACGTTAGGCATACAATTGCTTTCTGTATCATTTCATAGAATAAATAAGAATGTTTGAGCAGCAAGGCTCTAAACTGCTTGAACCGACAGCTGTTGCTTGTTCTGTTTTTATAAAAGAGAACTTTAGGCTTTCAAACCGTGGTCCCTGGAACAGCAGCATTGGCTCGGGTAGACTTGCTGTGTAAGATTCTGTATTTCAGTGAGATCCTTTTTGATTTGTATGAACAGTATACCAAACTATAGAGTTCAAATCACAAGCTTACTATTCACCAGGTCCTGAGAAGTCTTGCCCTCGGTCACAGCTAGCCTGTAAACCAGCCATAAGTTGATGGCACAGTGAGTCAGCTTTCAGGAGAGGAGTTCTGAGCAAGCTCTTAACCAACTGGACCACAACAGCATCGTGGGTCACCTCTTTGCAACCTGAATTTCTCTCTGTGACTCAGGGCCTAGCTTGTCCAGCCTAAGGACCCTCTCCTTAAACTCCCCACTGTCTTCCTCCCTGCTGGCTCCTCCCTCCCCGCCACCCCTGGTTCATATTACCATTAATTATAACCCTGCATATGCAGCCTTCTCTGATAATGTAGAGGAAGTCTCTCCCACGCTGGACCTGTGAGCACTTTTCCCTCTTTCATATTCTAAGAGCAGTAGCAATGCCATGGCAACGCCTAATCCCTAACCTCGGATGGGGGTGTGATTGATGAGAGAATCAGAGCAGGTGTTCTTGAAAAAGGAAACGAAGAATGAGCTGGGTGAAAGGAGAAATGAAGGGGCAGTGTTCTAGACCAGTGCTTTTCAGACTGTCATATGCATAAGTCACCCAGGGACTTGCAGACTCTGATTCAGGAGGTCAGGGATGGTACCAGAGATTCCATAGCCCTTACAAGGTATCAAGTGATGCGGATGCTACTGGTCCAAGGACCAGAGTTTGAGTAGTAAGTTTTAGGCAATGTGAGGGCAAGAATCTTGCTCTGATAGTCACTGTGATATCAGGATCACGTGAGTCTTCCCCAGAAAAGATGTTTAACAGATAAGTACATAAACACTTACTGAATTAAACACTTGTATCTGAGACACCACGCTGGGTGCTTGAATTCTCATAATAATCCTGCAAGATATAAAATGTTAGTTTAGGCTGTAAAATTGGGGCTAATGCTATATGCATTGATGCACAGAGAGGTTGAGTTACTTGCTCAAGTCACACAGTTATCGTGGTAAATTGTTGCTTACCAAATATTCCAGGCGCTCCCCGATATTTCCTAATCGCCCTTGCAGTTACGTGAAGCTGTTGAACTAATTCCACCCAATGGACCTCTGGGGACATGGCATGTGTCACCTCCTAGCTGAGGCAATTGATAGCCAGCCCTCTCTCCTCTACTCCTCTCTCTTCTATTTTGTACTCTGCCATCTGAAACGTATGGTCCCCAAGGTAAGGTGAGCAGGAATGCTGCCCACCCTGCAGTGGACTTCACATGAGGGTACATATATCTTTGCTGAATTTAAACCACTACAAATTTGAGTTTGTTATCCCATTATCCCAACTAGTGTAGGCTTGGTATTGCTATCAGCCAACTCTTTTGTATAATAGGCTTTTTGTCTGGGACCCTAGGTCCCCTAAAGGTGAGCATATTCCAAATACAGTCTAGATTAGGCAAGCCACAGTACTGCCAGTGGGTTGAGCCTGGATAATATCAGGCGCTGGGACTGTGCAAAATGAATGACCACTGCCATGAGAAACATCTGAAGACATGAACACTTTAACAACAGCAGCACAGTGACTGTCCCCTACAACTTGGTGAAGTTTCATTCCCTGAAAAGCACCATTTCCTTTCTAGCTCTGTTCTTAACCCATATAAAGACATGTCCTCAAGCATGGCCAGGATGAATAAAACCTTGTTTTTTGAGGTTTTATGGGCTCCATTCATGAACTGAATGAAGTCTTTTTAGAACAATTTAATGCACACCTTCTCAAGTGATTGACTTTACCACCTCTGTTAAATCATTCCGTAAATGGGGAATGCACATGGATTTGTGTGTCCCATGTAATAATATAAGATGCATCATTCTACTTGCATTTAAACATCAAAAGGACATGACTACTGTTTACGTTTTTCTAGGAATATGGAATTAAACAGAAAGGAGTAGCACAGTCAACTTAATAAGAAATGGAAAACCTGAAAACGTGTATAATCATTACAGACATCAAGTCAGTATTGAGACTTTCCAAACTTCTCCTCTCCCATCCATGTTTTCCTTCTCTGCTAAAGATGCCTGTCCAAGATGTTTTTACTGGTGAGATGGCTCAACACTTCAAGGACCAACTGATCTCTCTCCTCTGAGACAATTTGCATCAAATGGAGAAATAGGGAAAGTGACACAACCCATTCTATAAGAGTAAAAATGGTATAAGGACAGTAATTGTAGAGGAAATTACAGACCAATGTCACTCATATAATGCTTCTAATATTAAATCTGTAAACTCAGCAGTATATACATGTAAATAGAATCCCAGGGATACGAGGAAGATTTAACATGAGAAAAATGTCATAATACACGACATTAGGATTTTAAAGAAAAAATTAACTCAAACATGTTATATAAATTTAGTTTTGGAAAAAAACCCTATGGTTAGAAGGGAATTGCCTTAAGCTGATAAAATGTACCTTCCAAAAACCTAAGGCAAAAATTATGTTTTAAATGGAATGTTGAAACTCTAAAGAACTTTTGTCACTTCCCACGTCTTTCTTTTAAGCTTCAATCTATTGTTTACGTAGAAAATACAAGGATCTCAATCTTAATTTTTAGTTTCTTATTACGTTGGTTAGGACTTTTCTTAGACTGTTGAATAGAAGAGGCGAGAGGAGCGTTCCTATTAGAGCTACTTCCATGGCTGGTGTATAGGAACCCAACTGATTTTTAAAATATTGAATTTGCACTTGGCAATTTTGCTAACCTCTTAGAATTCTCTTTCTTTCTTCCTCCTTCATGGCTGATTATGCAAACTATAGTTCTTATTGTTACTGTGACTGAGAACTTTTCTCCAAAAGAAAGAGAATAAATGATAAAACGTTATTGTCCGGCACAACTTTATTTCTATTACATTTTCAAACCAATTATCAGACTAAATGGTAGTCACATGTTACCACTGATGCCAATCTTCCTCAAATGCATCTGTAAGATCCATGCTTTTCCAGTCAAAATCTCGACAGGGATTGGTGGGCTGACTTTAAAATGCACATGAAATAGCAAAGAGCCAAGAATAGCCTTAGAATATCTTCCAGGAAGAGTCTTCTCATTTTGTATATACCCCTGTCAATGGTAAACCGTCTCATTAGAATTAACTTTGAAGATCACAAGAAACAGTGTAATGCAGCAGCACAGAGACCCCGCCATAGAAACACACAGATATGGAACCTGCATATATGGAGGGAGTGTTACACGCAGGGAGACAAGCATAGACTCCCAATAATGGATGTTAGGACAACTGAGTTAGTAATTCACCTGGAACTGACTTTTCTGAGTATATGAATCTAATAGGATTCAGGTATTGTTTCATATTAAAAAAATTGGACCTAGATCCTTTTGAAAAAGATTTTTGCAAACTCTATAACTGACAGCTTGTATTTTATTATTATGTCCACTATTGTATGGAAGTTTATTTTTAATATTAAATTTATTATCTTTTTGATCTCAAGGTAGGATAGACTATCTTTTTGACTTCAAGGTAAGGAAGGATTTCTAAAAGCACAAGAAGCACCAAACCTAAAGGAAACCATTTTTTTTTCTTTATGGATTTTTAGGAGTGTCTATATTTTCTTTTAAAAGTTTAAAATAAATAGTCCAATGGTAAGGAATACCAGCAGTTCGTACATGGAAAATGAAAATGTCCAATAGACATCTGCAAAAGTATGCTAGCTCACTAGGGATCAGGGAAATGCAGACAAAAGCAATACACTGCTTTTTCAAGTTTAGATATTGCCCAATAGTATGTTGAGGTTCCTGTTTCTCCATACCTTCACCAGCTCTTAGCAGACTGTTACCATTTCACAACCACCAGCATAAGCAGCTGCCCTTCACACGCCTCCAGCACTCACCCTACAATCCAGTGGGTCAGAAATCATCAGTGGTTGACGGGCTGTTGTTTTCTTCTGTGCATAGTGGGGCTGCATAGCCCCTTTGGAAGGTTGTGTGACCACTTCTGGGCAGTGGGTTATGAGGGGAAGTGTTGTGCCTTGTTTTCCACCCATGCAAGACCCTCTCCTGTTTTTTCCTTGTCATGGTGATGGAGAAGCCCAAGTGGTTCAGATGGTGCAGCTGCAAGAGAGGCCCCTCCAGCAGACTGGGTCCCTGACAGACCGTGGATACAGTGTGAATGAGAAATAAACGTTTGTTTGGTTGACCAACTAAGGTTGCAAAGTAAATAATAACCTCAAAAAGTCACATGTGCAACCATTTCTTTAAGGTATAGATAGATCTAGAAATCAAACTGCTTGCTGGGCGTTAATACAGAGCCTGGCACAGAACTGGCATTCCCTAAAAGCGAGTGAAACCTAGCCTAGCCTACCCTAGTTTTATTTATTTTATAGATTGATTGATTGATTGCTGCATTTGGTCTTTGTTCCTGTGCACGGGCTTTCTGTAGTTGCAGTGTGCGGGTTTCTCATTGCGGTGGCTTCTCTTGTTGCCGAGCACAGGCTCTAGGTGTGCGGGCTTCAGTAGTTGTGGCATGTGGGCTCAGTAGTTGTGGCTCACGAGCTCTAGAGCGCAGGCTCAGTAGTTGTGGCACACGGGCTTAGTTGCTCTGTGGCGTGTGGGATCTTCCCAGACCAGGGATGGAACCTGTGTCCCCTGCATTGGCAGGCGGATTCTTAACCACTGCGCCACCAGGGAAGTCCTGCCCTAATTTTAGAGACACATAAATGAAACCCGATCCTTCTGATCAAGAAAACCAGACAAGTAGGCTAATATTTACAATACAGTATGTTTTCCCTTGTCCTGTCCTATTCAATAAACACTAGGCACATATGGGTAATGAACACTTGGAAATGTGGCTAGGGTGACTGAAGAACTGAATTTTTAATTTATTAAAAAAATTTTGGGGGGGGCCTCACCACGCAGCTTGTGGGATCTTAGTTCCCCGACCTGGGATTGAACCCATTCCCCCCTGCAGTAGAAGCGCAGAATCCTAACCACTGGACCGCCAGGGAATTCCCTGAATTTCTAATTTAATTAAAAAAACTGAGGCAGTGTAAATTCTTTCCACTGAACACAACTTAAGTGTTTTGGTAGGACTACATCTCATTTTAACTGAAAATTTAGCATCAGAATTGAAACATGCTTTAAGTTTAAAATAGATACCGGATTTCTGAAGACTTTAAAAAAGTGTGTATATAGAATATATATATATTATATACACACTCTGTTTTTAGAGAAAATATCAATAGATTTTATGTTGAGATTGAAAAATGCTTAAATAGTATTTTAGACGTATTGGGTCAAATAAAACATTTGATCTCATCTGCTCTTTTTACTCTTTTAAATGTGGCTAGTAGGAAGTCAAGATTACATATATGGATATTATTTCTCTTGGACAGCACTGCTCTAAGACTATCTCCAAATACGGTGTCTCATCCCAATGAATATGCCTGATACACGTTGGAACCTCAGGAAAGCAATGCATGCTGAGCCTCACCTGTGGCAAGAAAAGGCTCTATATACTGTAAAGCAAAGAGCTTTACAGATACCCTTTGTATCAAGCTGATACAAAGGGTATCAGCGCTTCCTGCCAAAACACGGTCCTATCCGTTACTTTACTCATCTTCATGTAAACCTGGTGAATCAGGTGTTGTTAACCTTTCCGAGCTTAAGTTTTCTTAACGATAAAAGGTGGATTAGTGACTGCTATTTCCCAACTCTTTGGCCTTGAAGTCAGTTTCTGCCCCTCCCCTATTCTAGTCACACTATAGCCAGCCCTGAAGTCCAGGCCGATACAAATCCCCCTTCAGGCTTCTGCTGCCTTCTCTGATTGCTACTCCCCTAAATAACTAGCCAAAGGTGACACGTTGTTAGACTAGATCTATAGAATTAGAGGATGACTCATCTCAACTCAGATACTAAATAAGCCAAATTGGTGAATTTCAGCAATTCCTATCATCTCCTCTTTATCTTTTCCTTAGGGTTTGCCAATATTCAACTGAAGTCTAAGGCTCTTCTTTTTTGGACTCCTTGGGTGCTGGGAATGAGATGAGGGACTAAATGCCCCTCTCCAAATATCCTCATACTCTTTCTTCTGAAGTATGTGTAGAATCAGATTTAAACAATCAATGGTATTTGGATAGATGGCATTAGCCATGCAATTACACTCAAATGGCCCAGAAGGCTCACTGACTACTTGGAAACTCTTCCACCCAAGCCCCACTTAGTTGAGAGGCTACACATGGAGGGCAGGACCCACACACATTCTCTGATGACACTGACCATGGCATGAAAACTGCCACTGCTGCCCAAACCAGCATCTCATCTCTTGTGAATGTAAGCCAAAGCAAACCAAAGTTACCTGGCCTCATTTCAGGGTATGCTTAGTTAACCAGCAGTGCATCAAATTCAAAATATACCTTTATGGAATTCAAAGCGCCTGTATTATGTAGAATGATGCCTTTATGTGGTTCAGAAATATATCACACAAGACAGGCTGTGTAATTAATAGCCAACTTGCTTAACATTTGAAATGACAAAGAACAGAGAAAATTTTATAGTTGCTTTATTTAACAAAATTTATGCCAACTTCTCTATCTATATACATACGTGTTTCAAAATCAGAGCAGCAGACACACAAACTGTTAATGCAGGACTTTTTAATAATGCTTAAAACATGTTATGCAATGTTTTGTTTTCTGCTCATACTGACGTTAACAGATTCAAAAATTATTCCAAAGGCTGAGTGGCATCACGTCTTCATTTTCTGGGGTGGCTTAAGAAAGAGGGATGGAACTTTTGAGGGTTAATACATTGTGTTCAGTTTAGCTTAACCAAGAGCACTTGGCCCATGAGTGGGGCTCACAAAGTGTTTTGGACTGGGGATAAAAACTTGAGTAAAACAGAATCTATTTTGAGTATACTTTTAAAAAAAAAATTCACTGTCATATCATAAATATAACAATGTTGTCTCATTTCTTATCCCCCAAAGAAAACCTATTTTAAAAAATAAGTTAGAAATGATTTTAGTAAGTACTATGAGTAACATTTACTGAGTAGAGACCCTTCAAAATCAAGGTAAGAAAGAGTAGACAAATACTCAACACAGTTCTGCCCCTACCTTCTCCAATTTTGTTCGTTTCATGACATTAAGCTACATGTTAACAAGCTATTTTCTAAAGTTCTTTATATAGGGAAGACAGCCATTTTTTGCTTTCTCATTTTTTTTTTATGACTTCCAGGAGCCCTCTGAATTCCTTACAAAGTACTGTAGTTCTGGAAATCTCAAAAAGCCTAGCTACATATTCTACTCACAAAATTTTCCTCTGTACAAGTACATAAGCTGAGTTTTAGGTAACACTTGAAAAACAGTTGATGCTGCAAAGTGTAAATGTTTCATGTTGACACTTAACACTCTGACCTGATTCATGGTTATCTTTCCTGAAAGGTCATGGTCTAGCCTTTCAGGAAAGATGCTACTAAGCAGTGAGGTATAGAAGGAGAAAAATAATAAAGCACAGCCTTTTCTTCGCCTCTCAACACCTTAAGAGCCTTCTTTCATGATGGGGGCTGGGGTGGGGAGTGAATAACAGATCTGTGCATGGATAAAACTTAAGAATGCTCTCCTTTATGTACTGAAGCGGTACACACAATCCATTTCCCAAAAAGCACCATCTAGAAATGCACCGGGACTAAATACTGTACTGCAATGATCCACCGGGGTTTCTACTCCCATTTGTTCATATAAATCAGACCCATCACTTACTGTGCTTTCATTTTCTAAAAATGAGATCAGACCATTATAAAAATGTACTTCCAAAATAAATTATTTCTAGAATATAAAATGTTTTATATTTTTCCAGCCCACATAACTTCATTATAAAATAGGAAATCAGAAAATTAGCTACTGCAAGTTTTCATATGGTAAAAAATATATGTGTACACATATATATATATACACATATAAAAAAACCCAAGTTTTAAATTTCAATAAAAACCAATTAATCAACTTAATGATCATGTATTAAACTATACACAAGCCATGCTGAATATCTGTAATGAGAACCAACTACAAAGAATTACAATCTGATGTATCAGAGGATAATCTAAGACTTTCCCACGTGGAAAGAAAAATCAGGAAGTCTCTTAACTGACTACCCAACACAACAGAAATCTCACTCACGCCTTTCTCAGATTTAGTAACAGCCCCCAGTTTCATTCGCTGCCCTCAATTCCCTAAGGAAGGAGTCTTTAAAAGGGAGGAAAACACGTGAGTCGGGGCTGCCTTGTAGCTGTGCTGTGTGCGCTCTGCGTTATGGTCGGTTCCCCGCTGGGTGGGCAAGGGAGGCCTAGAATCCAGCCTGAGCTGCTTTTGTGAAGCCATCTATCTGCCCAAGCAGCCGCAATGGTGCAGAGGGTGGGCTTTTTTCTAGTGCACATGAAGGTGCTGTGGAGACCAGCACCAGTCCTGACTCCTGCTGGTGGAGGGGTAGCTGGAGTGTTCTCGGAGCTGCTTCCCAGGGAAGGTGAGCAACAGGGAAAGCCTGACTGTGGCTGAGATAAATTAGAAGCAGGTTGGTAGCACTGATGAAAACCAGGGACAGTGTTCCTATAAGCTTAACAGAGGTGGTGGGAGGTGTTCATTTTGTTGATTCTTGCCTGTTTTTAGTATTTTCATCAGGGAAAACCTTAAGGGGCCTCAAGCAAGGGAAAGGGACAGGTGAGCAGGGAAACTATCTCATTTCACAGGAGGGCCTGTTCAGAAAACCCACCAAGGGAGAGCAGGATAAGACCTGGCAGAGGCGGGGAACAGTGTCTGTGATCCACTGGTGATGAAGGAAGAAAGAAAAGTGTGCAAGTTCCACCCGTGGTCTGCGATGAGTTCCCAAATGAAAACTGAGAGTCTCATTAAAGCTACAACTTTCGTCACAATCCTATCTATCTTGATTTGTCTCCCCAAACTTTATCTCTGTTGAAAGATGCCTGTTCATTCACATTTTAAATTGATGACTTACTTGACTTTTGTGAGAGTGGTAAGGGCAAACAGGAGATAATTTTAGATATTCTCCCTCTGTGACCCTTTCTTCTCCTTTTTTTTCCCTCCCAAAAGGCACATTCCCTCCCCAGCTGTCATAAATCAAGGTATTTAAAAAGAAAGCAAAAGCCTGAAAATGTTCCTTTCTTCCCCTAACAACACCTGCTGTTGTAGTAAATTCAGGCCAACCTTTGGAATTATTCTTTAAAAGGATCAACAAAAGCCCAACTCTCTGTGCTACAGAGAGCACTTAGCAACACTGCAGAGTGGGTGAGGGATTTAAAAGGGACACTTTTCTATAACCAAACTTAAGATAACTAACAAAGTAGAAAATATACTTTCCATTATGTACCAAATATTCAGGAGATGAGTTAATGCAAAAAAAAAAAAAAAGTGGATGTGTACACCAAGACCTGGGTTTAATTGTTCAGTAGCATTTTGTTATATAAAGAGCATGTGTAAAACATTCTAAACTTGCCCCTCCGAATGGATTAAAATGATTTTTATCTATGCAGAAAAAGGTTGCTGACCAAAGGGAAGTCTCAAATCCCACTGAAAATCTGTTCAAAGTTTCCCTTCGCCCCAGACAAATGCACACACGTGAATTTGTGTGCACTTCCTCGGGGGCCACAGACACCTTCTGATGTCCAGTCACCAGGCTCAGACGCCAGGCTCTCCACATTCCCAGGAAGACCTGAAGACTGAACCAACCTCCTATCCCTGCAGTATTATCCTACAGAGTCAGGGAGGGACACAAAACCAAACAAACCAAACCAGAATCAATTAAAAGTAAGAAAAACAATTTTCTTCCAAGAGCAATTTTTCACTTATTTGCCCTTGGAAGAAAGAACATCCCAATCTCTAGTTGCTTCTATTAAATGCCGTTGGCCATGACTCATCCACTCTTCCTGGTCTTCGTAGAGCCGTCCACAAAACCAGCACTTAAATATACACTGTGATGAGTCATCGGGCAAGGAATCCACCACCTGGTAGTTGTTTTTATGAACTTTTTTAAGTTTCATTTTCAACATCATTTGCCTTTTTATCTGATTGGCTTCCTCCACGTTCTGGTAGGTCAGCCGGACATGATGCCGCCTGATGCCTAACTGACACCTAGTCCTCTCTGATAGGACCACTTTGAGGACGTTGCCTTTGTACTTGTTTATTACCTTCATCACATTGGATACTTCTGGTGAGTCGACATCAGGATGGTTTAACACGATGACAGGCTGGTTCCGACGGGGGCATTTGATCAACTGGTCTGGTTTAGCTGCTATCAGTCGAAGTTGTCTTGCAACCTGAAAAATGGAAGGATCCTTGAAACAGCGGCTGGGATCAGCCTGAATTTTGCTTTTCTTCTTGGATGAGCTGACTTGTTTGGTTTTATTTTTACTTACAGGAAGACTTCTGGAAAACAGTTTCCCTTGCTTACTTATTTCACCGCTTCCTTGCTGTCCGTGCAGGAGTCCAGTTTTTTTAAGCATGGTGCTACAATTTGCACTCTCTTTTCTTGATTTAGCCCAAAGAGATAGATCATGATTCTGGGACATGTCTACTGGGCCACTTTCACTCGTCGAAGACTGTAAGTCCAAGTCTGTCTGTTTCACTGGGCAGAACGGAATGGGTTTTATTAACTGTGTCTCACTGCAGGGGATGCTGACAGGTGCTTCACATGTAGCCTCTATAACGTGGGAATTCTCAGAGGAATTAAGAACCCTCAGCACAGCCCCCTTCGGGATCAATACTGGAGGAGCCAAATGTGGCTTCCTGGCTACTCCGCTCTCGCTTTTCCCACTGCTGCCTTCTACAAGATGCGGATATATCTGCTGTTGAGTAAGCTGTCCATTAATACCAACGTCATCCTGAGGTTTCGGGAGAGTACCCGCAGAATAGCCAGTGCTGGTAAATGACACGTTAATTTCCTGAATACCTTCAGAGGCAGCTTTGGAAGTGACCTTAGGTGCCTTCCCTACAGAACGATGATGTGCATTACTTGCAGCCAAAGATGAAGGCTTGCCACAGGATTCAATTAACTGGGCTATCTTTCTGCGCAAGAGTTCAATTGACTTTATTTTGGACGTTGAACTATTCCACTTAACGCCCTCAGGGACGTTTTCAGATCCAGAGCTCAGAGAAAACACTGATGAGATGACTGGGCCTTCGAAGGAGTCATTAGCCTTTACAGAATTCTTTAAATCCAAAGGTTTATCCCCAGACTGTTGAGGTCTGACTCCATCTTCTCCCGTTACGTTTATGTGTAAATACTCACTTTTATGTTGAGAGGAAATCTGGCCAGTATTTGAAACTGCCTTGTGTTCCTGTGTCTGGTTATCTTTCAGCTTCCTATTAGGGGGAACCATTTTTACAGGAAAACTGATCTCATTTCTAGATTCCACGTCCTTTTTACTTAGGGGCAGTGAGTCCTTTTCTCCAGAGAAGGAAATGGTTGCAGGCGATGCAGCAAGAGGAAATAACTGCTGTGAGTCACTGTGTAAATTTCTTCTATCTTCAGTAAAAGAAAAGGCAGCTTTATATGGAAAAGAGTTTGACGTAGTTCCAAGACCACTTAAAATACCATTTTTTATTAGAGATGATGGAGAATGACCTTTTAAGGCAATGGAAGGAAGAGCAGTTCTTTGTGGATATGTATAACCTTTTTTCTGCAAACCCTCAACTCTATCAGGGTTGAGAAAGGATCCTCCACCACTGCACACGCTAGAATTTGAGGTGAAGAAGTCATAAGACCTTACCCACTTCACGTTTTTAAGTTGTTTCTGAACTGATGATTGAAGATTATTGATGCCTGCAAGTTTTCCAACATTCCCTTCGATCATCAGTGACTTTGTTTGTTCTGCAGAAGCCATTTTTTCCTGTTCGCCTGAATCTTTCTCTTTAGTCACATGTTCAGAATTACCTCCATCACCCCCACCAGTGGCAAGGCAATTACTTTCTTCCAGAGGAAACAGTTTCAGCACAAGCTGCTGTGTTCCATTGACAACCTTCACATCTATCAACTGGGCTAAACAGTTTGCAGGGATGATCAGTTCCGCTGGTGCCACAACCGTTAATGGCATTCCCGGCTGAACAGGCTCCTTTGCAGGGGATAACACTTCCACCTCCACACTTTTGTTCTCAAACAGGTTGACTTCATTGGGCTCTGACAGCGTCACTTTATTTGGAATGCACACGACATCTTTTTGGTACTCCTTTGATTCAGGTAATAACATTATGTTGTGCATTCTGTCTTTATTTGAATGGAGGGAGAACGCTGAAAGCTGATCTGACAAGTTATTTTGAAACGCAGTCCTTGGACTGGAAGCTTTTAAAAGCTCTGGGTTTTGCTTGGAGGCACTGATTCTTTTTGGCTCCAGCTTGGCAATGGTTTTGGGCAGCCGTTTTCCACCAGCCTTCTCGTGGACTCTCTTCCTGTGTTTGACAATGTAGTCATTTCTAATAGCACCATAGTCACAATACTCACATTGATAAGGGAAAATGCCTGTGTGTTTCACCAAGTGCCTCTGAAACTCCCCTTTAGTGTAGGAAATGTAGCTGCAGTGAGAACAAATGAATTTAATCTCTTCATGTTGAAGTGTGTGCTTTTTGTACTGCAGAGGGTCCTTCGTGGAAAATCGACATTTATCACAATAGTATTTGCCTGGCTTAAAGTTCCTTACCCTAAATTTGTTATTGACAGAACTTGAGATGGTTTCTGGTTTATTTCCTATGTGAGTAGCACTGTGATTATTCACAAAATGGAAATGGGGAGGGGCCACACCTAGGCTGCATTTGAAGCAAACATATTTGTCCTCCTTTTGGCTTTGGCCAGTATCCTTTTTCAGATCCTGAAGCGGAATCTTGTACACACTTTTACACTTTACGCATGTAGCAACGGTCATCATGGCAGCCTCTGCCTCAGAGACTTGATACAAAAGAGTCTGAGCTTCTTGTCTATCTGGGCGAGTCGCTCGATTAGCATTAGGCTGTTTGGGCGACATGGTCGAGGAACTGTGTCCGTCATCCACTTGTGTAGTCCATAACTGCTGTCCACTATCCTTCATCTTCTTCATTTGCATTTCTAAAAAGAGGCCATTGAAATCCAGAAAGACATGATAAAACTCTTAGGAAGCATCCTTCAGTATACTTTGTAGCTGGCTTCCCAGGAACATATTATCTTTATTCACAAACCACCAGAGTAGGTCATGATCCCAAAATATGACTGCTTCCAATTCTCTGATATTCCAGGCAACACTAAAGGGGAAAAAAAGATATCACAAAGCATCATTAATACATGAACTTAAGGTTTAGCTAACGTATTTCCAAATTTACCCTAATATTTCAGTGATCTTGGGGATTTTATGCTAAATCTTGACCTACTATCTTGGAACACAGTGACACACAGTACAACAGAACTGGCAAATAACCAGCCTAAACTGAAAACATTTTCAAACTCCGCCCCTCTAAAAGTCATTACTTTAGGCCAACCATAAACACAGATATACTGGGGTAATCATGGCAGTCATTCAGAATAGCCTTTGCTGAGTGAGTTATTTTTAAGGGTCACTGAGAGCATTCTAGCAACTTCACAGGTATAATTTCATAAAAGCCTCACTAAAACCTTAGGAGGCTGGCATTTTAGTTTCTAAACGCACAAGTTAACCAGTGGTAGACCCAGGGCTCCGGCTCAGGTGTCCATTTGTTTCTATGTTATGGGGTGGATCCCAACTCTCTCTCTCATGTGCCCCATTTGCTTTCACAAGTGGTAAGAAGACAATACTATCCTGATAATACTAGGTAGACAAATACTTATTCCTTCAACATCTTACTGAGCATCTATCAGGTGTCAGGTACTGTTCTAGGCGCTACAGGGCAGTGACCAGAAGCAAGTCCGTCCCTCCCCTCACAATGGTACAGAGAGGGGAGACAAACTGTATATTTATTTGGCAGATGGTGGCAAGTGGCTGGGGAAAACAAACCATAAAGCCAGGCAAGGGGGACAGGGCGTAACTATGTGATGAAGTTGTAGGGCTGGGGCGTGGAGAGTCAGGAAAGGCCTCAAGAGAAGCTGATGTTGGAGCAGAGACCTCGGGGGCAGCCTGGGAGGAGGGCGTTTCAAGCTGAGGGAGGGGGAAGCTCTGTGGGAAGTGGGCCTGGAGCACTTGAGTAACTGCAAGGAGGCTGAGGCTGGGGGACAATGAGCAAGAAAGGGCGGAGGGTACTGGTCAGGGGAAGATCCATGGTGCAGCATCATAAGGATGTGGCTTCTCCCCACGTGAGGAGGAGACCCGGGGAGAGACTGGAGCAGCAACAGAACATGACATGATCTGATCTATATTCCAGCCACTGCCTCCGGCTGCTACAGGGACCGGAGTCTCAGAGGGTGAAACCATGGCAGCAAGGACACAGGGGAGGGAGGAAGGCGGCCTGGAATGCAGCTCCTGTTTTCTAGAGCCAATACCACAATATGCGTAATGCAGTGATTTTTACATAAAAATAGGTAATTATTTGTAACTATGCATTCTTTTTTCAGAATACACAGAACTAAACAGTCCTAGTTTGGGACCTGCTAAAAGCCTTTCTTTTATGACCTTAAAAAAACCACTTTCAACCTGTTGAGCCTCAGTTTTTTCATCTGGCAATAAGAATTACGGATACTTATCCAACCTCTTCCACAGTCCTGCCATGACGACTAAAACGCTAAAGAATACAAGACAACACTTTTAAAATTTTAAAACACTTCCCTGAATGTCAAGAGGCGCACAGAGGCCTCAGTAAGTGCTTGTTCAACGATGGGCAGCGATACGAATGGGAATTAGCAGCTTCCTTCTGGCACCCTGCTAACAGGCCAAGAGCTGTACAAAGTAAGTCTGAAAGGCCGACCTGGGGGAGCAGAAGGTCTTGCTGTGGGGTGGAGAGAAACAATTATTGCGTATCCAGATCTAGCATACAACCTGCCTTTAAAAACATTTTTGGAAAGCACCGTTAAGAACGTACCACATTGATGACAATCTTTATTTTATTTTGCAGTAGTATCTTTTCCTATTTTGCTTTTGCAAAAGACGGTTGCCTCCTTTCAAAAACAACTCCCAGCATGCAATCACAAGCACCTAGGGACACAATCAGACTTGCCCCACCCCAAGTGTGTATGTAATACACACCAAGCGGGCAGAGGCCTGTGGGGTTGCAAGGTGCAAACCTATCCCCTCAATGTTCAAACACACACCTATGCAGGGGGACTGTGCACAGGACAGGACACGTGGATGCCTCAAACTGCAAACTGACAGGCATGGGCAAAGACAAGGACAGTCATTTTCCTTTGTACTCCTGGTACATATACAGCAGGCAGAGCTTTCAAATGAGTCACTGGGAGACGCTGACGCACTTCACTTTCTGGATTTGTAAACTGGCTTTAGTGAAAGGAGACAGAAGTGATACCCAGAACTTCTGCACTAATGAAGTGACCTCAAGCCAGCCACCCATTTGTATCTGCTCACTCATCTGTGCTCACATAGATGAATGCTTAGCCCTGAAGTTGCAGACTTTTTATCATCTAAAAATGCTACTATTGTCAACATGTTCAAGTTGGCATCTCCGTCCTGCTAAAATAGAAGAAGCAATGGCTGCAGCCAGAGCCTAAGAAAACCACTGGCCCAAGGAATGCAGAGGCTGAAAAGAAGCTTTAAGGGGATCTGGTCCAGTGGTTCCTGAATCTGGAGGAGCTGCAGAATCAGAGCTAAAATAGACATTCTTGGGCTTCATCCCAAAGCTCATGAATCTTAGTGGGAGAGGGAAGGAGAAGAGACATTTATGGTTTGTAAAAGGACTCCATATAATTCTGATGAAAAGCCAGCATCAGAAATCACTGGTTGAAACTTCCAGCAACATTTCAATCCTTTAAAACATCTTCATCAGTTGGTCATGCAGTTGATGCTCTAATACTACCATGAGCCAAACTCCTTCTCTCTTCAGGCAGCTAATTTTATTTTCACAGTTATTACTGGCCAGAATTTACCCTTAAATAAAACTGAAACCAACCTCCTTGTAACTTCCTTATATCCTGACCTTGGAGCTACAAACAACTTAATCCCTGATAGACCAGTCATTAACCTGCTCCCTTCCTGTCTCAATTCTGTTCACAAGAGGTGCGTATCAGCTGATATGTACATGTCTGATCTACCAGCCTCATAATCCTGAGGGAGAAGAAGAGAAGAGGAAGAAGAAGAAGAGAAAAGAAGCAAGAGAAGAAGAGGTAAGAAGGGAAAGAGGGAGGGAGGGAAAAAGAGGGGGAGGAAAGAAAAGAAAGTAACTTACTTGCCTGGTACAACCTGCTTACCAACTCTTTAAAAAAAAAAATCACAAAAGGCAGTTTTGCCATTTTCTCTCCAAATCCTTTTAAAACTTGGAGGTGTCATTCCTCCTGGAACTGAAGACTTGAAATCTCAGACTGAACGATAAAATCACATACCTTAGCAAGAAGAGGAGAGCATCCTGCTGGAGGAGAGTTCTCTCTAGAGAACTAACCAAGCCCGCTTGGTGCCTCAGTAATGCAGAAGCCTCCTGGTGGTGCTTCTGCAAAACCATCTCAGCAGTTATTTTGAATTAGGAATCCACAGAAGCAAGTGTCAATATGAAGCATGAGGCTGTGATTAGCAAATGCAGTTTAATGGGGAGGCAAGACACTAGGCCATGACCCAATTACGTCACCTGTTTGAAAGTGCCTTCTTGGCTTTTAAACCATTCTCAAAATAACGCATGTTTCTACCTTGCTACTTCCCTCCGTCCAGGTGACAAAGACGTCAGGCTTCTTCAAAACAAGCAGACAAAGGTCTCTTTGGCCACTGCAACATGTGGAGCTAGTTGTGGGTGAAAAAGATCTCAGATGTAGCACCCCAAGACAGCAGTAAATGGATGCAGTGGCACAGAAGAACTCAGATGGCTTTGATGTTGGCATTTATACTTGGACACTCCTGAGGCTACACTAAGCACACCTGAGTAAATGGGCTCCCAAGACCTTGTTCCTTCCATACACCTTTCTCTCCCTGGTTCACATTCATGTACAACCACCTGTGAAGCTGGGTCCTCTTGGCAGATTGTCCAGTGGACTGATGACCAAGGATTACATGAAACACTGTAGATAAAGGGCCGTGTGTGTGCCAGGTGCTGGGGGCACTAATCAATCAGGATTAACACCAGTGTCGGTGATCACCTACCTTCCACACTCACAACACCTGTTACAAAACCTCTGCATCTGACCTCCTAGAACTAGAGACGTACATTTTTTAAAGTTCATTTAGGAAGGTTCTCGAAAACACAGAAAATACTTAATATTATTAACTCTGGACACAATAATAAAATAGCTACTTAATGTTAAGTTGTCTGCTTTTAAACAGCAAAAAGTGAGCTTTTTAACGCAGAATTATCTCCAGCATCAGACAAAGGCGGCTTCCACACACAGAGAGGAGGGGCACAATGTGTGACAAGTGTGCTTCCTCTAGACTGAGTCTTGTCTTTTCTGGGGAAAAAGCCTAAGGGCAGCATCCACTACTGGTGGGTTTTCCTTCTGCCTCTGAGCTCACCTGGCCTGGTTTCTTAAAAATTTATCATGGGGACAGATGGAGAAAAACAGTTTGTTGGAAACCAGTGACATTTAGGGCTATAAAAATCATGAAGGTTGCGTAAGTTTTTATTAAAAAGGAAGCATTTGACTTCTAAATACCGAAAACATCAAGTGCTCAACAGAATCAGAAGAGCAATAAGCAGGAAAATAGTGTTTAAAGCTACAGATCACGGAGTCAGATTACAGGGTTTCAGATCCCAGTCCCATTGCCTTCTAGATGTCTGACCTGGAGCAAACCGTCTGAATCCTCACCTGTAAACCAGACAATAACAGCACCTACCTCACAAGGTTGTCGTGAGGATTAAATGGGACAGTGTGACTATAAGTGCTTATATAAGTTACTTACACATGAAACTATTAAGAGTATTCTTCTCCCTTTTTTATGAAGAAAATAGAAGAAATAATGCCTAGCACACAAATAGTCCAAGGGGCTAAAATACAGGCTTCTTTGCTGCCTGGGAATTGCTTTTTACACAGTGACTCTCATTTTATGATTTTAATTATAGTTGCTTGGCTGTACAGCCTAAAAGACAATTTACCTCTAGGGCCAAACCATCCACCTTGCCTTAGTGGCAGAGGGGCCAACAGGTGATTATAATCACCATGGAAAAGCTGCTTTAACTACAAGAGTGCTCATTACAATTTAGGTTTACATATAATCTATTGATAGTTACCGAACGACCTTTTCCTCTCCAAGCCCAGTTGAACTGTGAATCCCTGTAGCAAATGAATGTGTCCCCACACCAGATGTTAATGAGAAAAGTTTAAAAAAAGTGGCTGGACAATTAAATCATGTGCATGCTACATGGATCATCACATACAGCTTTTGTTCATGAGAGATGCCCAGCAAACTCAGCAAATTTTAGTTGACTGACTGTATCTTTTGGACATTGAAGCAAACTTAGGAAGCTCTTCCAGAAATCTTTTCATTGTGGCTTCTACCATATCCACGGCTAGGGCAGGAATGTATAGCTGCTCCACCCATGAGGAGCAGAGGGAAAATGGAGTTGGCAGGTTTGTCGTTTAAACTCTGATTCTGCCCCTTATTTGCTGGGTCCTTAAGCAAGTGATTTCTCTCTACTTATTGTCAGGAAAGGAAATAGGCTTTAATATCATCAAACTTAGAGGGTAATCAGGAGAAGCAAACTAGGATCATGCATGCAAAGCACTCAGTCTGGTGGCACATGCACTCCAAAATTCTCTCTGCTCCTTTTGTCTATTTAGCCACAGATAGCAAAGGCTAGTCTAACTAACGTTTCCTAGTAACCAAAATTTTAAAACATTCTACCCCTAAATGACCATTAGCATGTAAACGAGTGATACCTGATCAGTGAAACAATGCAACATTAGGTATGTAAACTGCCAACATTTCTCCAGTTAAGTTAGTATTTAAGAAGAAACGGCTGCCTCACTCAGCAAGAACTTTTCCAGACAATTACGAAGAATCAGAATTGAACTGAATGGTAAATAGATCTAAACAATGAAAAACATCAATGAAGTATTTTCTTTTTGCTAATCTATCTTGCACTTGAAATGACTGAACTGAAAACTGATGGCCATCTTGATGGCAAAAAATACTTCCAAATGTTGCTGACAAATGTACACCTTTGAGATCTTAGATTTCCTTCTGAAACCAAGTGTAATGCTTGCAGCACACAAAGAGGCAAGAAGGCTGACCAAGAGCCCCTGTTCTGATTCCTCAGCTTTCCAGATGAAAAGTGCAATAGAGTGAAAAGAGCAATCACCTTGGGGTCTCAGGAGCAAGGTTTGAAACCTAGGTTTTTGACTTAGAAGCCGTGTCATTCTGGACTCAACCTCTTTGAGCCTGAGTTTCCTCACTTGTAAAACGGGAATAATGCCTGATTTACATGGCTGATGTGAGGAAATGGTATAATGCAGCTAGCAGGTAGCCTTATGCTCGGCAGGCAAACTACATGTTTTGACAACAAATAAGTCAACATATTTCTGTTTAAGATTCCTTCCAATGTAGAAGAGTCCAGTAATCCCAGAGAAGCAGAATCTTAGTTTAACAAACGAGCCTAATGAGATAAAGGTCTCTCTGGCTGAGTGCTCTGGCTGGAGGTGAGGATCTTCTCTCCCACCCTCCAGTCTACAAAGGGAGTTACCTTGGGACTGAATGACACTGCTGAGCATGTGAACTGGAGCTACACCAGAGAACAAAGGAAGTTATTATTATAGCTTTTTTTTAATAGTTTAAATAAGAGACAACATTTCTAAAGAAAGAATATGACTAGTGCTAGAGTTTTTTTTTTTTTTTTTTTAGTGCTAGAGTTTTTAAAGTCTAAAACTTACAGTTCTATACATGGAAAAAAATTTAAGAGGCAAATATGCACTTGTTAGCATTTTTGAAAAAAGGTAAAAACAAGGTAGTACTACAAAAGCAATATTACAAAATTCTATGTTATTAAACACACCTAGTAACTTCAGGTCTCTAAAGGTGATAAAAATGAAGGACAAATGTGTCTTTGTACTCCCCCCCCACTTTTGCCTTAAAATCAAAATTTTGTAGAAGAAATGGAGCAAGAGTTTAATAAAAACTATAATTAAACAAAGAAGAATTGAGACAATTCTAAATCAGTGATTCTTAACCTTGGCTGAATTAAGGTAATCAACTTATCATAATATGTTCAGGATGTTAAACTTATTTAAAGAGGTCCCTATGATGTTTAGTCACCCTCCTGCACAGAGAATTTACCTGGGGAGCTTTAAAAATAATGATGCCTGGGCTCCACTGTGTTGGGTGGAAGGCTTTGGGAGTTTTAAAAGCTTCCCAGGTGGTTCTAATGTGCAGCCAAGGTTGAGAATCACCACCGGACATTACAGGTAGAGAGGAGCATATGGGGGAATGGCCAGGGTCATTATCAGCACTCCTGTGCAATCTTTTATATACCAATCCAATCCACCCTTGGGTGCCTGGAGGGGAGGCAAGGCCACTGCCTTGAACTGTAATGGTGTGAGCAGGCAGGGAGACTCTGGCTCCTACCCTTGCTTATTAGCCATTTGACCTTGGAAACATCATCACTGATGCTGTCTGTGGAGTGTGTAAGGGCAGTAACCACTCTGCAGATTCTTGGAAACTGAAATGCGCCTGGCATGGTGTGAGCACAATGGGCATGAGCCAGGGCTGTTTACCCGACACCCGCCGCAGGCTGCTGTCTCTAAGGAGTGTGATCAGGAGATGGAGAGAGGGGAACGGGTGGTTTCAGTAAAGTGGTAAATGCTACACTAGTGACCTGATGGGGATGCTCTCAGTGGCTGGCTGTGTTGCCAATCCTGGAGCACCGTGGCCCAAGTCAGGTGGAAGGGGTGTGTGAGAAGGCAGATTCACACATTACATCCATTACTCCTCAAAGTACCAATTACCTGCAATTACCTGCTTCTTGTAAGATCTGGAGGTACTGTGGCTGTTCTGAGGTCATGGAGTTGGTCAGCTGGCATCTAGACTAAACGCTGTGTTTTCTGCTACCCTGCTGTGTGAGGGCTGTGAGCTGCAGTCATAGTTGGGCACCGTTCTTACTGCCTGCCCGAAGCCATTGAGCTGCTGACCGAGTCAAAAGCACGGAGAGTCCCAGGGGCTCTTCCTTCTCTTCTCAGGCACCGAGTCCCAGCCGGTGTCAACCTCAGGCCCTGGCATAGGCTTCTACGCTCAGAACCCCGGGAGGCAGCGAGGCAGCGCACAAAGGGCCCTGCAACAGAAGCCAGACACTTGGGTTTAAGTGTTGGGCCCGTGCAGCCTTGGTTTCTTCATGCACTTTTCTAGAAAATAAGGGGAATGAGCCCCCAAAGTGCTTCTCAAGCAAGGGAGCTTAAAAGAAAAGGGAAGAAAGGCTTCCCAGGACTCAGGTGAATGAATGAATCAGATTGTTCTTTTCCTGGGGCGGGCTCAGGGCCTGTGCCTTAAATTCTTCGCAGGTGATTCTGATGCCTCCCCACTCCCCACCCTATGATGAGAATGTCTCCATCTGGGGGGCTCTAGCCACTTTCACTCCCAGGATGGAACATGGAGATTGTAGCTGGCCAAGTCTGAATATGTGAACAAAGAAAATGTAGTCTATGCCCGGCAGCTTGAGAACAATCAAGACTGAGAAACATCACCGGTGAGGACCCTGTTTATCACAGTCAACAGCACAGGGCTTGGTCACACAAGGCACTCAATGAGCACTGGCTGAATGGAGTCAATGAATGAAAGAAACATCAGCCTTCCTGGCGACAATAACAATGTTCTTTGCTCTTTCTTTTCCTCTTAAACTGGTCCAGATCCCCTTCCTTTAAAGCAAATAGACCAGTAGACAGATGTGTGTTTTTTAATTGCTATTACTAGATTTTTAAAAATCAGGGAGGAGGCCCAATAAATAAAATAATGCCCTCCTTTGTCTGTTTTCACAACGCACCTTACAATGAATGTTTAACAGCACAACAAAACTGGATACCTACAAAAGTGTTATTTTACAAGGCTATGTTAGATCCAAGATTAAGAAAGAAAAACAAATTTAAAAAATGCATCCTAGGTTAAAGATAACGTCGATATAACTTAAAAAAGCCAAACATTTGTATTCTACCTAAATAGACTATATTGGGATATTGGTTTTTAAATTGCCAATTGCTGGGCCAGTATCTCCTGCTGTGCACACACATCAGGGGTTGGAATGAACTTTGCATACCTGACTCAGACAGAGATAAAGAAATACATTCCGATTCTCTCTGCTCTTTTATAGGAAGTACTGCCTGTTCCTGGAGACCACGGTTTTCTCACTCTTGGTGACTTCAATTCTAAGCTTAAGGGATAATGTTTAAGGGATCCAACACAACAGTTGAGCTGTGTAGACGTTTGTTTTTAATCAGGACACAGTGCTCAGTATTTCACTTTCTAATTTTTCATGTTAGGTTGATCAACTGTTCATTATCCCAGTTTTTAAAATCAAGCGTATTTTCACGGGATACACGGAATAACCAACATATACAGAGGAATTTAAGTGTTTTCTTTCATTCTCTCTTTTGGCTTTCCCTTTCCGATTTAGGCATTTTCATTCTTTTGCACCCTGCGTGGTTTCCTGGCCTCAAACTGCCCAAGGACCCCAAGGCAACAAGATAAAAGGGCAGCTGAGATGGGGGAGATCCCACAAAGAGTGACATCAGCATTTAGAACCGAGTCACACCTTCATCTTTATCCTCCCTTTACACCCTCACCATCCCCGGGCACATGCCCCAAAACTCCCAAGGAAAGACAATGCCAGTCTGGTTTTCAAGTTTATTGTTGGCACACACACCGACGGTACACGTTATCCAAGGCCGTCCACGTCTCACAGCGAGGCTGCTAGGAAGGGAAGGCGCAAATACAGTGGGTTTACAGCCTCGTCCCCAGGGGTCGTCCGGGCCCCTTCCAGGGGTCGCAGGGGTTTCTTCTAACCACTGAAAACCGGACCACGTCAACGCTGACCTCCGAGGCCCGCAGGAGGCTTTAAAAATGGCCTCCTGACGACACTTCCTGCTCGGAGCCGACCGGTAGGAACTCTCCCAGGAGATGCATCATTTAAAACGCTGGGGGCGGGCGGAGGAGGCCGGGCTCGGCGGCTCCACACTGGCAGTCCCGCAGCCCGGACGCCGCCGCCTAGGGTCGCGACCCGGCGCATTCGGGGCGAGCCTACAGGGTCGCGGCCGCGGCACAAAGGCGGTCAAGCGGGGGTCGCCGGCTGCGCACCCGCCGCCACCCCCGGACCCCGAAGTCCGTACTCCCTGTCCCCGGCCCGGCGAGAGCCCCCTGCCGGGCGTCCTTCCCCCCACCCCCGGCCCGGCGCCCCCTCCCCTCCCCTCCAGGCCGCCGCCCTCTCTTCCGCACCCATCCCGGGGCCCGCTGCCGAGACCCGTCTGCCCCGGGGCCTCCTGCCAAGACGCCGGCCGGCGGCTCCGGCACGCGGGGCCGAGCCCCGCACCACCCGGCCCCGGCTGCCTGCCCGGCGCGGCCTCGTCCTGTCCTTGCCCCGCACGGCTCCGCACCACCCCTCCGCACCCCGGCCCCGCCCGGCCCCGCCTGCCCCGCGCACGCGGACCCGGCACCCTAGTCCTCCCACTCAGCAACTCACCGAGCCGGGTCCCGGTCCCGGGAAGGGGCGTCTACACCGCCGGCCGCAGGCCACCGCTGCCGCCTCCGCGGCCGCCCGCTGTAGGTCCCTACTCGGGGGGCGGAGCCTGGCGGCGCCGCGCGTGCGCAGTGTGCGTACAGAGGCTCGGCTGGAGCGCAGCTGGCGCCCGAGGTCCCTAAAGCTGCGCCCGCCCTCACCAGGTTTCAGCGCGGCGCGGAGCCCAAGACCCAGCCGAGCCCTGGTCCTGGACTCTGAGCTCGCCCGAACGCGTCCACATCCACTGCGCACAATGCCCATGCCTGGCCTGGATGTCCGCAAGCTCCGGAGCCTCCCTGCAAAAGAACTGATTCCGCTTACATTGTTGGCCCAGCAGAGCGGTGGTGGGCCCCTGCTGTGTGCCCGCGCTGGGTCCAAGCGGAGGGGGTCTTTGCTCCCTGCCCTTGTGGAGCTCAAAGTCCAGGAGCAGAAAAGGAGCTCAGATCTCCAGCGTCCAAATTCGTTCTCTTTTGAAAGCAGCAGTGAACGAAATGACCTTGAAGACTCAGGTTCGAATCCCAACTCTCCTGACTCCTTTACCTAGCCTGCGCGACCTTGGGCGAGGAAGTCCTCTGACCTCTCGGAGTCTCAATATTTTCACTTTTAAAGGTGGGGGAAGATCAGACCTGAAGTCCAGAGCCTTATTTACCACGTAGGTTGTTTCGAGGGTCAGACAAGACAGTGATTGTGGGAGAACCTGGAGATGGAGTGAGCTTACGTAATGCCACCATTTTCTCTTGCTTCTTGGACTCCAGTACCGTGGGGGGGGGGAACCACTCTCCCCTGGTCACTTTCGACCTTCCAGAAGGAAAATATACCTAGAATAGACCCCTCCCTAAGGAAAGAAGTGGACCGCATTGCTAGAGTCCCCCTACTCAGTGACTCGGATGCCGCTCCCTACAAAATGCAATTTCTTCCTATTAAGAATAGATTATGGCAGAGGAGAGAAGTTTCTTCAGGAAAAGCAGCCGAAAGTTTATTTCAAGGCTCCGGAAGGAGCAAGGCTGGTTTCCAACACCTTCCTGTCGGAGGCCAGAGGTCAGGGTGCATGGACATGGGCCAGATGCAGGAAGGAGATGCAGGGCTGGGACAGTTTTTCAACACGGAGAAGTGGAGTTCAGGATGACAGTGCCAGCCACAGGACCAGCAGTGGACAAAAATGCCCACCACTGAAATAACAAGAGCTGGGCAGAGAGAATGACAACCCGGGGATGGAACACCGACACCAGGTCTAACCCGTGTGCTATGCTGCCGTAGTCATTGCTGATAAGGGCGCTTCCTGGTTCTCTATCTCCTAGGGCTCAGAGAAGCTAGTGGAGCTCTTCTCGGAAAATTACATTTATGTCCAGTTCATAACAGAGAGAATAGAGCAGAGAGTTCAAAGTCACCCTCAAGAGTGCGGTGGGTTTGGGAAGGGCATTGAGAATCTAAAATGGCCACTGCCTGAAAATCTCTGGTGGCAAAATGAGCCATATCAGAAAAACTGTTAATTTTAAGCGTTAGAAAAATTTTTCTTGAAATTTAGCCCAAATCATTGCCTCTCCGTGTAACATACACTCATGCATTACAGTTCTGCCCTCTTGAGTCACAGAGAACTGACAAAAGAGTACCTCTGGGTCTCCTGGAAATGCCTCTGGAGTTAGAGCTGGTTATACATTTCGAGCACACACAAGTTGTGAGCTTGCTCCCTAACCTGGCTGAACCTCAGTTTCTCCCGTAAAATTCAGTGAAGAATAGGACCTACCTCACAAGCAATTGTCAGCATTAAACAGCAGAAAGCAGGTCCAGGCTTAGCATAGTTCTGACAGATTTATATTTCTCAGGAGCCCAATCAGTGAGGTGCAATGCTTTGTGGAGGGTCTGGAAATGGGGTGTTTACAGCCTGGAAAAGGGCCAAGCAGGGAGGGATAGAAGCCATTCCTGTAGAAACCCTTGAAGTTGTAGTGTTTCCCCCGAAAAGTCTTTTGATGCAGGAGAGTTCACCCAGAAATGTTATTTCTGGACGGTCAGCCAGTGCACGTTTCCTATACTTAGGGCTACCCTTCCTGTCTTCTTCCCCATCCTCCAGCTTAGTTTGCCTAAATCCCTTTTCAGTGTTCCATGGATCACCCTCTGTTATAGGTTGGGTTATATCCCCTCAAAAGATATTAAAGCCCAGTGAATGGAAATGGGAATTCACACCTGTGAATGCAACCTGATTTGGAAATAGGGTCTTCGCAGAGGTAGTTAAGGTGACATCATTAGGTGGGCCCTAATCCTATAAGATTGGTATCCTTAAAAGAAGAGAAGAGATTCAGAGGAGAAGGTCATATGAAAACAGAGACACACAGGGAGAAAAGGGCCAGGTGAAGACAAGCCAAGATTGGGGTTATGCTGCCACAAGCTAATGAATGCCTAGGGCTATCAGAGCTGAAAAAAAAAAACCAAGAAAGCATCCTCCATATAGATTGCAGAAGGACCCCGGCCCTGCAGACTGCTAGCCTCCAGAACTGTGATACAATAAATTTGTTTGTTATAGCAGTCCTAAGAAACTAATACAAGCTCCCAGATATGATTGCCTAACATATAGGAGAGAGGAGGGAAGACATGTGAACAAGACCAGGCATTGAGTGTAAGGGCTGGCAGCTTACTTATTCATTCAACAAACATTTGTTGAGTGCCTATTTAGTGCAGGTTCAGGCTACATCTGAGGATAGAGTAAGGAAAAAGATAAGGCTCTGCTTTCTGGGAGCATTCATTTTGTTGGGGGCTGTAGATCTCAAACAGTTAATGGAATATATAATTAATATTAGGGAGTGCTAGAGGCCGGCGGGGGTGAAATAAAACTGGGTGGGGTGACGTGGAAGGGAGTGCAAAGCAAGAGAGAGGATGGTATGAAAGGCTCAATGAAAGAGGCTCTGAAACTGAACTCTAAGCCATGAGTAGGGCCCAGCACAGGAGGATGGAAAAGAGCTTTACACACAGGGAAGAGCATGGGCAAAGACCCTGAGATGGGCACAGGCTGGGGGTGTTTGAGAAAGAAGGAAGGGCAGTGTAGATTTAGATCATCCTAGGCGCTTACAAACCCTGGGATTTAGAGAGCCATTAACTCAGATTCTGCCACTGTCTCAGAGAAAGGTACCTGACCCCATTTTGCCTTGGAAAAGGGCCAGGTCTCTAACAGCCGGGTCAGGAACTTCGTGCTAGTGTTTGAGGAGGAGGGGTGAGGACAAAGACATGTAAATTCCAGGCACATAAAGGCCATGCATAAACAGGAGACCCAAGGAAGCGGCTTTTTTGTTTTTGAACATTTTGAAATATTTCAAAAATGTCTAGTAAGTTTGAGCCTTAGTTTTAGTTTGTTCATCTGTTAAAGTGGGACAAAGGCCTCCTTGCCCAAAGTCTCCAAGCACGAATACCCAAATTCAGCTATCCTCCCAGTCCTGGGGCGCAGGGAGTGGAGGCTGCAGAGTCGAATCCCGGTCCCATTACTCATCTGTAACGGCTGTGTGGCATTGGGCAACTTACTGCCGGTCTCTGAGACGCTTTTCTCAACTGTAAGGGAGTAACTGGGGCAACCATTGATGGAGGTTGTCGGGGCGGAGGGCGCCTGGGGTTAGGCTCAGATCCCAGCCGCCTCGTGCCTACCTGTGGCGCTGCCTCCTTCCCCAGCGCTGCTGGCTTCCACGGCCTTCGCCGCCGCCTCCGGAGCCGCGGTATATACCGCGGTGGGCTAGGCCAGGAGCTGCGAGCAGCGCAACGGTCATGCGCGGTCGGTAGAGCCTTGGGAGGCCGCCGGGACGTCGCCCCCGCCCCGCCCCGCCCCGCCCCGCCCAGCCCGCCAGCGCCCCGTGCTGCAGTACTGCCGGCGGCCTGTGGAGTCGCTGCTCTGTGGCTCCGCATGTGTAGAGCTCTACCCTGCGCTGGCGCACGGGCGGCCCAGCGCTCTGCAGGCCGTCGGGGAAGTAGCCCGGGCGCCTCCGGACCGCGGACCGCCCTCCCCCCAACCCCACTCCTGAGAGAATCGCGCTGTGCGGCTTTGCTTTTGTTTCTTTAGTGTCGCGGGAGTGGGAGCGTCAGCGTCGGGGGCTGGACGAGATCTCCGAGGACTCGATGTAGCGCTAGGCGCCGGCCTTAGTGAGGCCTCCCTAGAGTTCTCCCGACAGAGGTTTGCAGCAATCGCAACGTTTGCATTTAAACAAATGCAAATATCGCCCTGGAAGATCCAGAATGCCTCGGGGTTAAAGGCATTCCTGATGAGCCCTCCACCCCCCACATTTTGTTAGACTTACAGATAAATAAGTGTGCGCCGCCGCCTCTGGGCCGTAAGTCCCACCAGGACACGCGTGCCGGGTGTTTTGCAGGTTGTTGAGGCACCGGGATAAAGCACAGTGCCAGGCACAAAACAGGCCCGTCTTCCAACACGAAGCTGGGTGGAGTCGTCAGCGTCCCCGGCCTAGATCAGCCCTAGGCAAAGCAAGGTGCAGAGGCGGGCTGGTCCCTAGGGGAGGGGATGGGTACAGAAAGGGAGGGGGGGCAGGTGAGAAACGTTCAGAGCAATCGGACAGGGCTGCAGTGTCCGAGCGGGTGACCCGCGGAACAGGGTAAAGGAATTCTGGTGGGCTGTACTCTCAGACTCAGCGCATGGTCGCTCGTGGCTCAGGCTGCGTTCTAGCCAGACGCAGTAGACGCCCGGAGTTTCAAAAAGGATAGGGGTGGAGGATGAGCTCACCATACTGCAGCATACAGATTGCTGCTTCCACAAAGCAGATGGGGTCGAGTCACTCCTCAGCTGCAGAGTTCTTGCGGGACCCTCCAGTCCTGCACAGCCTCCAGCAGCATCTCTTACCCGCTCCTCAGCCTCTGCTGTCTGCCACACTGGCTCCCTCCCTCTGCACAGCTGATGCACCTGCCTCTCCTGTCTCAAGGCCCTTGCCGCCTTCCCTCTGCCTGCCACGTCTCTCATCTCTCTCGTTTCAACTCAAAAACCACCTTTCTAACAATTTCATCTCACAGGACTGTAATTTCCCCTCACTCTGTCACATCTCTGTGTTTTATGTTCTTCATAATGAACTGAAATTACTTTTTATTCATTTACTTGAGTCTTTTCATTCTCCTCCACTACAAAATAAGTTATTGTCTGTCTCGTTCACTCTTGTATTTCCAGTGCCCAAGGTGGAGACCCTGGCACTTAACAGGCACCCACGATAGTTGAGTGATTATTTATTAATTCAAGAGGAAAAAACTGTGGTCTGAGTGACCAGAGCATGAAAGCAGACTTAGAATCCTCAGGTCCGAGAGTATTGACACTTAATTACGAATCCACTCTTTCATCTCTAAATTTTCTCATCTGGGAAAATTATGGGGATAATAGTATCTGCTTCATATGAGAATGAGATGAGTTAGTTAACTTTTGTAAAAAACTTTAAATGATGTTCATATTGAGAGGCATAGATAATTTGGCTATTGCATCAAGTAGGATAAGCTAGGTTACATTCTAGTAATAACCCCCAAATCTCAGTGGCTTAAAAAGACGAAGGTTTATTTTTCACTTATACTATATATCCATCTTCAATTAGCTGAGGACTCGGCTCCCTGACATCTTTAGTCCACAAACCAGGCTGACAAAGCAGCCGCCAGCTGATGTGTCGTCAGTTGTCAAAACAGGAGAAGGAAAGCTTGGCTTACCTGAGCACTGACTCTTAAAACTTCCAACCGGAAGTGGCAAATGACATTCACTCACATTTAATGGCCAAAGCAAGTCACGTGACCGCACCTAGCTGCAAGAGACAGAGGAGGGCTATTCTACCATGCGCCTCGGGGAACAGGAAATATTTTCTAGACAATAATAGCTATTATTATTACTGTTGTTATTCATTCCTGAAGCCTGCTTACTAAAACACATGAGGTCCATATGCATCGCGAGTGACAAAACTCTGGGAAGGCTCAGCTTACGTATGGATTTTTTTTTTTCTTGTTCTTGTATATAGCCTCAAACTCTTGCTGTCTAAGAAATGTGTGGGTGGCAGGTGTTTTGAGATACACTTGTTCACAAAATTTGGATGGTACTGGATGGTACTGGATGGTAAGACCCATGAGAACAAAACATCATTTTTATTTTGCTCACCTGAGAATACAAGTATGGAGGTTATAGTACCCAGAATTTATCTTTCCATTTTATCCAGGAACCCTGTAGAGAAAAATCTGGACCATTCATTTATTTAACAAACAAGTTAAACTGGGTGGAAGCATTACTCCAAAGACGACTGGAACTAGAAATCCTCTTGGGGAAAAACTGTCTTTTTTAGGGAAAATAAAATTCTAGATCTTGACTTTGGGACCTCACTTTCCACACCTAAAGCTGAGAGTTGATTTCTTATGCAGAATGATGTCGCTACCAGGAATTCGAGGTTCTGAAGACTTGAGAGAAAAGATCAGCGAAGTGAGAAGGGGTGAAGATGGGAGAATTTACCCTAAGATGCCTTGTGACCTGTGATCAATTCCCAGGAGTTGGATGGTCACAGACTTTAAGATTACAATCAGTGTTTTTCACTGTTTTATGTAAACTTCCTCTGTTGCCCTGACTCTTTAGGAAAAGTCTGATACACACAACTCAGCATTCATGGTTATGTTGGAAGCTGCCAGTTTTCTCCCAATGTCTGCTTTCTTCTTCTTCCTTACAAAAAACCTACTTTTAGCTGGGCATGTAAACCTGTAGCCTTTTATAAGCTCCTTTCCTTAGGAGTACTCTATAAAGCATTCATAGGCAGCCCACTGGCACTTGCCATCAGTTTAAGATCACAACGGTAGCAGAATCTTCTAGTTGTTTCCTTTTTTTTTTCTTAGTAATAAGCCTCTTCCAATTTCTTTCCTCTCAAAAGAAAGATTAAATTTCCAAGTCTTGCTTGTAGGTAGGTATGATCATGTCACTAGGTTCTAGTCAAGGAAAAGCAAGTAGAACTAGAGTATACATGACATCTAGCAGTGTTCTTAAAGGAAGGCAAGTGCAATTCTTTGCCCCTTTTTATATTCTGTTGGCTTGAGTAGAGGGATGAAGAGGCAATGGCTGGAGCTTTAACAGCTATTATGGACCATAAAAGTGAATATAACTTGTTGAGGATGGTGGAGCAACAAGGTAGAAGGAGCCTGGGTTCCTGACAATCATGGAGCTACCGTACCTACCATTCAGTGATTATCCCAATTTAATTTACTTAAGAGGGAAATGCACTGCTGTTTTGGATTTCCTGTCGCTCACAACAAAACCCAATGTGAACCCATCCAGTGTTGCTGGGAAAAGTAAATGGTGGGAATGGGCAAAGCATGAGCCAACATGATACGAAGAATGAACAGTATGTGTTGGATGATCTACACTTTCAAATAATTCAGCAGAAGCAACAACTCAGAGGGAAAAGTCTGCAGAAGAAATAGAAGTGATCTTTCTCTTCCCACTCCAACCCCTTCAAAAATTCCCAGCTATAAATTGAGCACCATTGCATCTCCTACCATTGGGATTTTCTCACCATTTTTTTTTTTTTGTGTGTGGTACGCGGGCCTCTCACTGTTGTGGCCTCTCCCATTGCGGAGAACAGCTCTGGACGTGCAGGCTCAGCGGCCATGGCTCACGGGCCCAGCCGCCCCACGGCATGTGGGATCCTCCCGGACCGGGGCACGAACCCATGTCCCCTGCATCGGCAGGCAGACTCCCAACCACCGCGCCACCAGGGAAGCCCCTCTCACCATTTTTATTGGAATCTTAAAGTAAAGGATGATATATCTTCTCTTCTTGCTGCCTTTAAAACAGACAACTTTGAGAGCTCTACATGCATATCATGGTTTCTGATGGTCAGATGAGCACAGTCAGAATCAAGCTGTCAGCTGGCAGGTCATTCACTCAGCTAGATATTGCTCCCCAGCGGAATGGTGATCAGTATGAAGTTTTGAACCATTTCTTCATAATTGCAGATTATTTAGTGAATACCCAAAATAGCTAACAGACAAAATAAGAAGGCCAAGAGAATGCTGATGTTGAAATGAAAGAAAATGGGAGTAAAAAATTATAGTTTTTCAGCATGTTCAAGCCTCAAGATGAGATTTTCTAGTGACCTGAGTTGCAGGTATGTGATCCAAATTCATAGGTATTATATCAAGATTCCTCAAGTAATTAAAAATAATAAAAAGAAAATTATATCCAATATTATAATAATTTTATCCAATTTGGCTTTACATTAATTGGAAATAAAGACTACCCACACCAGGGATGTGTTATTTGCAGAGAAGTACATGCAAATACTAGTTGGAAATTCTTTCTTATCATTTTATAAATAAAACTGTGAAAATTATAGATAAGAAGCCAGTTAATTTTAAGTGAAAAATGCAAGAATTCCAAATATCCATTCATGAAAACTGTATTTTCAGTACTGCAGAATGTACTTTGTATTTTGATCTGTATTTTATACAAACTGTTCTCAAACCAAAACATGATATCTGTTTTTTAAAACATAGTGAATTTATTTTTCTTTGGGAGAGGTTCATGTTCAAATCCTTAATGCTTAAAATTTTGATAACTTTTTTTTATTTCATAGAAATTTTAGCATATAGTGTGATAATATTAGTTTTTTTTTATTGAGGTATAGTTGATTTACAATATTATATTAGTTTCAGGTGTAGTAATTCAAAATTTTTATAGATGACTACATTTACAGTTACGATAAAATATTGGCTATATTCTCTGTGCTGTACAATATATCCTTCCAGCTTATTTATTTTATGCATAGTATTTTGTACCTCTTAATCCCCAACCCCTATCGTGACCCTCCCCCTTCCCTCTCCCCACTGGTAACCATTAGTTTGTTCTCTATATCTGTGAGTCTGCCTCTTTTTTGTTATATTCACTAGTTTGTTTTAATTTTTAGATTCCACATATAAGTGATAACATACAGTGTTTGTCTTTCTCTGTGAGTATCTTTTAAAGTCATGCATGCTTATGGCTAAAATATCCAATGGAATAGAAAGACAAAAATACAACGGTCCACACTACTCCATCCCTTCTCAACTGTTCATTTATTAAATCAATATTGACTGAGGATGGCTACATACCAGGCAGATATTATTCTAGGGGCTTCTAATTAACTCCACTTTTAATTCTTTAGGCTATCACATAAGATTAGTTCCATATGGCTAAATAACAGGAGTATAATGTTCTTTTTTGATTTATCAATTTTAGGAATTCTCTATTCTGCAACGATAAAAGAGGAATTACTTCTTTTACAGGAATCATCACTTCACCTCCCTGGAATTATCATATACAATCATTTCTCTCTTTGTTTTTCTCTTTTGGTTGTCCTTGCAATTTGCAATAATGTGCTTACACTTTAATTTCTTTTTCCACTATAGAGACAGAACTTTTGCTCCTAGTTTTATATGATGGAGATAACCGCCTCCCACCCCCACCCAGTGCCTTTCCTCAGTCCTCCTCTCCATGCCCCCCTCTGGTTTCTACATCCTCAACTTTTACATTTTTACATTTTCAAGGCTGAACATTTACATTCTGTTCTGTAGCCATAAGTGTCATTGTCCCTTTCCTTTAGGTTGACTATACAAGTGGAAAGTCAAAGTAGTTACACAATTGTGATTACATGATTGTGAGTTTCTGATTTTCATGGAATTTCTTTGCAGGTTTTCTTTCATTACTGAAAAGAAATATACTTTAAATCTTTTCCAACCACTGCATCCAATAGGATGTTCTAAAAAGTTCCCTCCCGCTCTCCCAACTCCCAAATCTCCTTCCTGACACCTTTTGACCTCCAGTTCTAATCCACACTTGTGTCTATACCTGCTTCCCACTGGGCATCCTCTGATCTTAGTTCATTTCTTTCCTTTTTTCTTTGTTAAAACGCTGGATACTGGAATCCCTTAGTTTTCTGTTTGTTGCTTGCTTGTTTGTTTGCTTACTCTTTTTCTTGCCAGAGATTATCTCAAATAACCTACTAGAAAGAGTTTTAGATGTAAGTTTTCAGAAACCTTGAATGTCTAAAGCTATCTTTTTCATCCCTTATATGATGCCAATGGGTTATTCTAGTTTGAAAATAAAATTTCATCAAAGCTTTGGATGATCAGCTCTATTGTTTCCTTGGCTTCAGTGTGGATGAGAACTTTGATACCTACTTCTATTTCCTTTATAGGTAAACTGTTACCCTTCCCTCTCTCTGGAACCTTTAGAATTTTCTCTTTATCATTTGTGATGATAACTATCTATCTATCTATCTATCTATCAATTGTTCTGTGCAATTAATATAGCTTTTCAATCTAGAGACTTATGTCCTTCAATTCTAAAATTTGCTTTTTTAAAAAAAATTCTTGTTTTCCTTATAGTATCTATTTCTGTCAGCATCTTCATTATTATATTATTATTCAGATAATGAAACTTCAGGATTGATCTGCTATGCCTCTCAATCTCTTATATTTTCTTCCTTTTTCCCTTTCTATTTACTTTCTGGAAGAATTCTTAGATTTTTATCTTCCTATATATATATATATAATTTTTTTCTATAGAATGTTATGAATGCAGTATATTCTTTAATCTCTCTGAGGATTATACTACTGAGAATTTTTTTTTTTAAAGGGCTTCAAATGCTTGGCTTATTTATTTATTTATTTATTTATTTTTGGCTGTGTTGGGTCTTCATTTCTGTGCGAGGGCTTTCTCTAGCTGTGGCAAGCGGGGGCCACTCTTCATCACGGTGCACAGGCCTCTCACTATCGCGGCCTCTCCCGTTGCGGAGCACAGGCTCCAGACGCGCAGGCTCAGTAGTTGTGGCTCACGGGGCCAGCCGCTCCGCGGCATGCGGGATCCTCCCAGACCAGGGCTCGAACCCGTGTCCCCTGCATTAGCAGGCAGACTCTCAACCACTGCGCCACCAGGGAAGCCCTACTGAGAATTTTTAAAAGAGTTTCTTTTGGTGGGGATCATTTTATTCTCTTGTTTTCAATGAGAAGTTTTCCTCAAATGTCTAGTGATCTTTGATTGTCTTCCATTTATTATAATGAGGTGGGAAGATTAGGGAACGTGGCAGGGCCTGATGACTCTGGGTTGATTGGGTAGGAGCTATTATTTATGCTGGGAGACTCATGAAAGCCAGAATGTGAATTTCTTTCTTCTTGGGGCTTTCAACTTCCTTTTAGATTATGGGATATTTCAAGATATTGTCAGCATATTTAACAAGCATCCACATATTTTTCACCCAGCTTTAGACACTCCTAATGTCTATACTATATTTAGTTCAGATATCCTCCTCCTACAAGACAAAACATAAACATTGCAGATATTCCTGAAGCCACCTCTGTCCTTCCCCTATACACATTGTCCCCATCCTTCCCTCGAGAAAATATCATCCCGAGTTTTGGATTTCTCACAAAGGGAACTGGTCTATATGATGTGTCTATTGGAGGAAAGAGGGTCTAGAGCTTTCTCTTCCATCATTTTGCTAATGTCACCCCTATCCTGAACTTTGTGTTCATCATTTTGATGAATGTTTATGTACCTTTACTACTTATGTATTATCCCTAACTAATACAGAGTACTGTTTCACATGTGTTTAACTTTATATACACATATGTATATGTATATATGTTACATGTATGTATCTGGGTGTATATATATTCATAACATACATATTCTGCTACCTCTCTTTATCTCAGTATCATAGTTTTGTTATCTGTTTTGATGCACATAACTCTAATTTATCCATTTCAATGCCATCTGGGATTCCATTCTATGACTATATCATGAATATGGCTCTCTAATTTCAGAAATTTAGGATATTTCCAATTTTTTGGTGCTTTTAACAGTGCTGCAGTAAATACTCTTTTACAGATCTTTAGAAGATGTATTGGAATGGAGAGAAAATAGAGGCAGGGACAGCAGTTAGAGGAGATAATGAGGACCTAAGCTTGACAATGGCAGGGATGAAAGAGATTCTAGAAAATTTTTGAGGCTATATATTAGCAGGACTTGGGGATCAGCTGGAAATGAGGGTGGGAATGGGGCATGAGGCAGAGGAAAGCATCCAGGATGACTCTTACGTTTCTGCCTTGCACAACTGTATAGATTTTTGAACCATTTGCTGAGATAGCCCATACCAAAGTGGCAACAGGACTATTGATGGGTAGAAAAAAGGGCAAGTTCCATTTTGGAAATAGTTTGTGTGCCCATGAGATATTTAGTTGGGAATTTCCAGCAGTTAGAGAACTCAAAAATCCTTTCCAGCTCAATGATTTCATGATACTACCTGTCTTGGCTGCTTTAGAAGCACACTAGACATTTAAAAAGAGGATTATATTGGTGTGGTAGACTGAATATGGCCCTCCAAAGGGGTCCTGTTCTAATTCCTGGAACTTTACATAGCAGAAGGGACTTTGCAGATGTGACCAAGTTAAGGATTTTGAGACGGGGGTATTATCCTTTATTACCCAGGTAGGGATGGGGTAATCACAAGGGTTTCTATGAGAGGGGTGCAGGAGGAGTCAAGAGTCAGAGAGAAGGCAATGTGATGAAGGAAACAGAGGAAAAGGGCTATGTGATATGGGGCAATGGGTCAAAGAATACCAGCAGCCTTCAGAAACTGGGAGGCACAAGGAATAGATTTTCCTGGAACCTTCAGAAGGAACCAGCCCCACTGATACCTTGACTTTAGCTCATTTTGGACTTCTGGTCTCCAGACCATAGGATAATAAATGTGTGTTGTTTTAAGTGGCCAAGTGTCTGGTAATTTGTTACAGCAGCCATAGGAAACTAATACAATTGGCTTTTCAATGAAAATAATTAACCAAAGGCAGGGCTGGCTTCAGGGGTGTGTGACCTGAACAGTCAAAGGAGTCCCTGCACTTAGGAGGGCCCTATGTTTGGCTTAATACTCTGCTGTCACTGTCTTAAAATGATAAATGTTTTGAACAAGGGGCCCCATACTTTCATTTTGCTTGGGATTCTGTAACTTATGGAGCCAGTCCTAATGGAAGATATATTATGTTTTGGGCGTATCTTTCTTTTTCTTATATTTTCAGTCATTAAGAATTTTTCTATCAATAGGGAAAGTTTCAAAAGAAGTCTAGGGGATCACACAACTGAATAAATTACTTTGCTTTACTTCTAGTATTGAACATGGCCTCTGCCTTTATAAGGGGAAATGTTGGAAGTTGAAAAGCGGCCATCTTTAGAGCAGGGCTGCTGTATAGCACAAGTCCAGTGACACCATTCACATGAAATTAGGTGTACAAAGCAGAGCTGGGACTAAATCCTAGCTCTATCATGTATCTGCTTTAGGACATAGAGCAGAGTGGCCTCTCTGGCTTTTTGTTTTCACATCTCTAAAATGAGAAATAATAGTAGCTACTTTGGGATGCCTTTGATTCAGTTGAGAAGGATGGTTTCACTTCCAGTGAACACAAAACTCCAATTCAAGTAGGTTTAATCACTAAGGAAACGGATGATCTCATCTATCACGGGGTCCAATGGAAGGGGAACTACAGGGTTGGTTGATCAGATTTTAGACCATGATCAAGGGCATGGTTCTCACCATCTTTACTTGCTCCCATCTTGGGTTTGGCAGTGTCATCCTTAGGCTACTAGCAACAGCCCAGCTACCTCCTCCAGACAACACAAAGACTGAAGGGAAAAGAGCATGACTCTGGCCATGTGTATAGCTCTTGGTAGTGAGAAAAAAACTTCCTAGAAGCTTCTTGGAAGATTTCTCCTCATGACTTGGAATGGTCTGGCATCCCTAATTGTAGTTAGATCAGGACCAGAGCTGGCTTCATGTGCTGGTGATCTGTTGCAGTCACATAGGATCTTGTGTTTACAAGGGTCTTGCACTTGGTTTAATGCTCTGCTCTCACCATTTCAAAAATTTTCATAACTTTTGAATAACAAGATCCCATTTTTATTTTGCATTGGACTCTGAAAATTCTGTAGTTCGTCCTCATTAGGACCCACCTTTTGAATCTGAGGATGGAACCACCCCTTGAAGGATGTGACTGTAGCCAAAATTCGGCCTCTGTACCCTGGTACAGAACTGAATCTTGGAGACAGAGTTTTGGGTGAAGTAGAAAAGAATATGTTTATCACTTAACCAGGCAAAGGGGGCCACAGCAGGCTAAATGCCCTTAAAACTGTGTGTCCCAACCTGGAGGGTGTAGTGAGTTCAAATGGGTCAAAGAGGAGGGTGTGATCAGCTTGTGGACATTCTTCTGACTGGTTGGTGGTGAGGTAAGCGGGAGTCAGCATCACCAACCTTCTGGTTCCAACCTTCTGTCTGGGGTCTACGGGCTTGTGGGCAGCACACAGTTAACTCCTCCCACCTCGTGGGGGTCTCAGTATCTGCAAAACAGCTCAAAGGTATTGTTATGTGTATGCCTCGAGGGGGAACCAGGACCCTGCCCCAAGGCTGCACTCTTGTTTCTCTTGACTGTTCGTCCCTTGTCTCCACATCTTCTCCCTTTCATGTTTAGCAACTGTTTGAACCCGCCCTTTGGAACTCAGGGAAAGCCATGGAGGCTGAATGAAGTCTATTTCCTTTTGTGCCCAGGAGTCCCACAGGGTCCTGCTTGGTTTCATTCCTAACCACTATGACAACCATTTTCCAATAACTGTTTGAGAATGGGGCATGGTTGGTTTCCACACAAGTCAGTTGAGTGAAAGCTCAGTTTTCAGTGTGAGTCATGGTGCAGCGGACTCACAAGTCCTTGTGAAAGGACTCACAAGGCCCCACAGAGTATACTCATGTAGAGCTTTAATAGAAGTTAAGGATGTGGTGCGGCAGGAGAAAGCAAACACAGAGAGGCTGGGGACTTCCAGAAGCAGCTGCCAGGGCTCTTCTTCATCTTCAGATTGTGAACCACCTAAATATATACTGTATACACTCGTCTCAGGGACAGTAACATTTCCATTCAACATTTTACCCATCAGTCTGGGGCCTCTAATTAGAGGGTGACAGTATTTCTAAGAACAGAGATTTCCTAGTTGTTCACACTTGGCCATAAGCATGGAAGGAGCCATAATCATAAGATCTGAGTCAGGAATTATAAAATCTACCTCACGGATACCGCCACAAGTTATCTACGGACAGTAAATAAGATGACATTGCATCTTATTTATTGATTAAATAAGGTGATAAAACCATTGATAAATAACAGATGCTCACTATGTTATTTTAGTTTATTATTAAAGGTGAATCCTATTTATTTTTCTACATACAGACTTCAATTTTAGCTATTATTTTAAATGTGGTTGTTTTAAGGAATTTGGATAATGTTTTTAAACTTCAGTTTCAAACTGAAGCTGAGTTTCTCCAAATTCATAAAAAATTAGTCTTTAAAAATGCTAGGGAATTCCCTGGAGGTCCAGTGGTTAGGACTCGGCAGTTTCACTCACGGGACAGTGTTCCATCGGGGAACTGGCGTGGTGCAGCCAAAAAAATAAATAAATAAATAAAGCTAAAGAGCTAGCAGTTTAGGTTTCAGATTTTTTTAATTTTTATTTTAAGAGAAGAAAATATGGGGGATATACACTGTGTGTAGATTTGAAAAGAGATTCAGGAAGTGAAGAATGGTGATTGCTTGCAAGTATCATGAGACATTGCAGAGAGGTGTTGCTGTTAGTAAGTTGAGGAAATAAATAACACCATTTTGAGGGATGCATTATGAGGTTTGGTATCAAAGGATGACTTTTTTTTTTTTTGTAGCCAATCAAGATAGTGTTCCCATTTTTCCATGTTACCTACTAGCCTTGTCAACATTCATATTTAGTTTTACACATTTGCTCTTCTAGTAATAGAATTTTCTAGTTTATTCTTTCTCTTGCACAATGCCAGGGTATTTTTTATGTTGTAGTCTCTTCCTCTCTCATATATCTCAAAACCATCTCTCCTTTCTCAAACATGTTCCTCTACCACCTCTATCAGATTTTAATAACCTCTAGTGCATTCTTATATAATCATAATATAAAAAGATAGTCAGATACATGTTGTGGGATGTAGTTGTTTTTTATAGACATAGAATAATTCTATTCGTGTTTCTCCGCAAGGTGCTTTGATCGCTTACAACCCATAATGAATATTCTAATAGGAAAACTGATACAGTGCTAAAGCATTCTTTTAAAAAGTTGCATAATACTCCACAGGCTGGATACAATCCTGTTACTTTAGCCATCCTTTTATTAATGAATTTTAATTTCGTTTTGCTTTGTTGCTTGGCAGACAGTGCTTCAATAAATACCCTTTATACTTTCTACTTTAGTAAATATACTTTTAATTCTATACAATTTAATTCTGTAGGATAAATTTCCAGAACTAGAATCGGTGAGTAGAAGGATGCATACATGTTAAATTTTAACACAGTTTGCCAAATTAATTTTCAAAAAGTGGCAGTAATTCCAGTGCCCATTGTTATTAACAATTTATAGAATTTCCGGCTTGCCCTCCCCTCACCCCCTCAACTAGCACTGGATGTAACATTCTTCTAAACTTTTTGCCACCTGTTGGCAAAATGTTAAATCATTGTTACTTTAATTGTAATGTCCCTGCTAATTGTAAAGTTGAACTTCTTTTTAATGTATCTATGAGCATCAGAATTTCCCCTTTTATAACATTTTTATCCTTTGACAGTTTTTTAGTTGGGCTTTTTGTCTTTATATTATCAATTTATGGGAGCTATTTATATAGGATATGCTGGAATTATTTATCTGATAGATGTGCTTTAAAGATTTTTCACAGTCTATTCTTTGTTTTCTGACTTTTCTTATTGTCGTTTTGTTGTATTTAAAATATTTACATAGTCAAATATTTCTTCATTTCCTTTTTTTTCTTTTGAGTTTCCTGTCTTGCATAAGAAACCCACCCACTGCCACATACCACTGCCACAAATGCCAAGGGCATGCAAATATTTTCATAGGTTTTCTTCTAAATAGTTATTGTTATACATTTTAAAGTATTTCAATCCTCATGGAAATTAGTTTTTTATGTAGATGAAAGGAAGGATCTAACGTTCCCTCCCTGTTTGACTGGCAATTGTTCCAGCAATCTTTATTTAAACAAACCACCCTTTTCCCATTGACTTGTAATACCATCCTTATCACAGCATAAGCTCCCTATTTGTGAACTTCTAATATGTTTTAGTTACAGTGGCTTTATGCTTTTTAGAAAATCTAGTAAAACAAAATTGCCTCCTTACCTGCTCCCCACTATTATTTTTTCCACTAAAGTTTTCTTAACTATTTTTTGGTTGACATTTATCCTCCATATGAAGTGTAGTTTTTTTTTGTTCGTTTGTTTGTTTTTCCTTTTTTGCTGGTCCCCAGGGGTATAGAACTGGACCAATTTGATCAAGCATCCTCTTTAATGACTGGTGCATCATCATCATAGTGGCTTGCTCTTCAAGAGCAACATCACTTGCTTGGGTTATTTCAATGGCCTCCTAACTGCTTTCCTTACTTCTGCCCTCATCCTTCTTCAGTCTATTCTCAACTCAGCAGCCAGAGGGATCCTTTTAAAACTGAAGTTTGGTTGTGTTCAAATCTCTCCAGGGACTGCCCATTCCACTCAGAGTCAAAGCCAGCCTTTACAATGGCTCCAAGTTCTGCACGGTCCAGTTCTTATGCCTTCTCTGTCTTGATTCCTACTATTCTCCCTCTCAGCTAGTCATTCATTCATTCATCAAATATCTATTGAGTGCCTACTACATGCCAGGCACTGTTAGAGGCACCTGGGACATTTTGGTGAAATGTGTGTGTGTGTGAGAGACAGACAGACAGACAGGCTGGTCCCTTGGCTGTTCCATGAACTTCCTAGGCACGTGCCTCCCTCAGGCCTTCACACCAGCTGTTCCCTCTGCCTGGACTGCCCTTGCCGCATAATCCACGTGTCTTATGTCATCTTCTTCATGTTTCTATTTAATGTCACCTTCTAGCAGAGCCTTCCCCGATGGCCCGATTTAAAATTGCCAACAGTCCAGCACTATTGGACTCTCACAATCTGCTAATTCATTTCTCCATGACACAATTTCCTCTAACAGATTTTATAATTTATAATCTCTAGACTTTATCATTTATGTCTATTGTCTTTCTCCCACCCTGGAAGGTGAGCTGGAGGAGGGAATAATTTTGTCCCTGCTGTCACCTTACTGTCTGGAACAGTGGCTGACACTGCATGAAACTCATTATTTTCTGAATTAAGGAAAGGATGAGTGAGGGACCTTGGAAGGCAGTTGGCCTTTTCTGTGCTTCACTTTTATTTTATAAAAATTAGGGATTATAATGGCCACTTACTGACAGGCTTGCTGAAAAGATTTAATGAAACAGTACATCTAAAGTGCTTAAAAGAGAATTTGACACATATTAGGATTTTTTTTTTTTTTGGGGGGCTGAACTATTCAGAGGATTTTATTTATTAATTTTCTCCTATGAAATAAAGACAAAGTACCCTTAAACCAGACCAGACTGAAAGTGCTTCTTTTTAGTGTTTCATTTTATTTTATTTTTTTTATATAGCAGGTTCTTATTAGTTATCCATTTTATACATATTAGTGTATATATGGAAATCCCAATCTCCCAATTCATCACACCACCACCCCCCAGCCACTTTCCCCCATTGGAGGCCAGACGTTTGTTCTCTATATCTGTGTCTCTATTTCTGCCCTGCAAACCGGTTCATCTGTACCATTTTTCTAGGTTCCGCATATATGCATTAATATACAATATTTGTTTTTTCTTTCTTACTTACATCACTCTGTATGACAGTTTCTAGATCCATCCATGTCTCTACAAATGACCCAGTTTCGTTCCTTTTCCTGCTGAGTAATATTCCATTGTATATATGTACCACATCTTATTTATCCATTTGTCTGTTGATGGGCATTTCGGTTGCTTCCATGTCCTGGCTATTGTAAATAGTGCTGCAGTGAACATTGGGGTGCATGTGTATTTTTGAATTATGGTTTTCTCTGGGTATATGCTCAGTAGTGGGATTGCTGGGTCATATGGTAACTCTCTTTTTACTTTTTAAGGAACATCCATACTGTTCTCCATAGTGGCTGTGTCAATTTACGTTCCCACCAACAGTGCAAGAGGGTTCCCTTTTCTCCACACCCTCTCCAGCATTTGTTGTTTGTAGATGTTCTGATGATGCCCATTCTAACTGGTGTGAGGTGATACCTCATTGTAGTTTTGATTTGTATTTCTCTAATAATTAGTGATGTTGAGTAGCTTTTCATATGCTTCTTGGCCATCTGTATATCTTCTTTGGAGAAATGTCTATTTAGGTCTTCTGCCCATTTTTTGATTGGATTGTTTGTTTTTTTTAATATTGAGCTGCAAGAGCTGTTTATATATTTTGGAGATTAATCCTTTGTCTGTTGATTCGTTTGCAAATATTCCCTCCCATTCTGAGGATTGTCTTTTCGTCTTGTTTATGGTTTCCTTTGCTGTGCAAAAGCTTTTAAGTTTCACTAGGTCCATTTGTTTATTTTTGTTTTTATTTCCGGTACTCTAGGAGGTGGATCAAAAAAGATGTTGCTGCGATTTATGTCAAAGAGTATTCTTCCTATGTTTTCCTCTAAGAGTTTTACAGTGTCTGGTCTTACATTTAGGTGTCTAATCCATTTTGAGTTTATTTTTCTATATGGTGTTAGGGAGTGTTCTAATTTCATTATTTTACATGTAGCTGTCCAGTTTTCCCAGCACCACTTATTGAAGAGACTGTCTTTTCTCCATTGTATATCTTTGTCTCCTTTGTCATAGGTGAGTTGACCATAGGTGCATGGGTTTATCTCTGGGCTTTCTATCCTGTTCCATTGATCTATATTTCTGTTTTTGTGTCAGTACCATACCGTCTTGATTACTGTGGCTTTGTAGTATAGTCTGAAGTCTAGGAGCCTGATTCCTCCAGCTCCGTTTTTTTCCTCAAGACCGCTTTGGCTATTCGGGGTCTTTTGTGTCTCCATACAAATTTTAAGATTTTTAGTTTTAGTTCTGTAAAAAATGCCATTGGTAATTTGATAGGGATTGCATTGAGTCTGTAGATTGCTTTGGGTAATAGAGTCATTTTCACAATGTTGATTCTTCCAATCCAGTAACATAGTATATCTCTCCATCTGTTTGTATCATCTTTAATTTCTTTCATCAGTGTCTTATAGTTTTCTGCATACAGGTCTTTTGTCTCCCTAGGTAGGTTTATTCCTAGGTATTTTATTCTTTTTGTTGCAGTGGTAAATGGGAGTGTTTCCTTAATTTCTCTTTCAGATTTTTCATCATTAGTGTATAGGAATGCAAGAGATTTCTGTGCATTAAGTTTGTATCCTGCAATTTACCAGATTTGTTGATTAGCTCTAGTAGTTTTCTGGTGGCATCTTTAAGAATCTCTATGTATAGTATCATGTCATCTGCAGACAGTGACAGTTTTACTTCTTCTTTTCCAATTTGTATTCCTTTTATTTCTTTTTCTTCTCTGATTGCCATGGCTAGGACTTCCAAAACTATGTTGAATAATAGTGGCAAGAGTGGACATCCTTGTCTTGTTCCTGATCTTAGAGGAAATGCTTACAGTTTTTCACCATTGAGAATGATGTTTGCTGTGGGTTTGTTGTATATGGCCTTTATTATGTTGAGGTAAAATCCCTCTATGCCAACTTTCTGGAGAGTTTTTATCATAAATCGGTGTTGAATTTTGTTGAAAGCTTTTTCTGCATCTGTTGAGATGATCATATAGGTTTTCTTCTTCAATTTGTTAATATGGTGCATCACATTGACTGATTTGTGTATATTGAAGAAGGCTTGTATCCCTGGGATAAATCCCACTTGGTCATGGTGTATTATCTTTTTAATGTGTTGTTGGATTCTGTTTGCTAGTATTTTTTTGAGGAATTTTGCATTTATATTTATCAGTGATAGTGGTCTGTAATTTTCTTTTTTTGTAGTATCTCTGCCTGGTTTTGGTATCAGGGTGATGGTGGCCTCATAGAATGAGTTTGGGAGTGTTCCTTCCTCTGCAATTTTTTGGAAGTTTGAGAAGGATGGTTGTTAGCTCTTCTCTAAATGTTTGATAGAATTCACCTGTGAAGTCATCTGGTCCTGGACTTTTGTTTGTTGCAAGATTTTTAATCACTGTTTCAATTTCATTGCTTGTGATTGGTCTGCTCATATTTTCTAATTCTTCATGGTTCAGTCTTGGGAGGTTATACCTTCCTAAGAATTTGTCTGTTTCTTCCAGGTTTTCCATTTTATTGGCATAGAGTTGCTTGTAGTAGTCTCTTAGGATGCTTTGTATATCTGCCGTGTCTGTTGTAACTTCTCTTTTTTCATTGCTAATTTTATTGAGTCCAGTCCCTCTTTTTCTTGATGAGTCTGGCTAATGGTTTATCAATTTTGTTTGTCTTCTCAAAAAACCAGCTTTTAGTTTTATAGATGTTTGCTATTGTTTTCTTTGTTTCTAGTTCATTTATTTCTGCTCTGATCTTTATAATTTCTTTCCTTCTACTAACTTTGTGTTTTGTTTGTTCTTCTTTCTCTAGTTCCTTTAGGTATAAGGTTAGATTGTGTGCTTGATAGTTTTTTTGGTTCTTGAGATAGGCTTGTATTGCTATAAACTTCCCTCTTAGAACTGCTTTTGGTGCATCCCATAGGTTTTGGATCATCATGCTTGTAATTTGTCTCTAGGTATTTTTTGATTTCCTCTTTGATTTCTTCCGTGATCTCTTGGTTATTTAGTAACGTATTGTTTAGCCTCCATGTGTTTATATTTTTTACAGATGTTTTGCCTGTAATTGATATCTAGTCTCATAGCTTTTTGGTCGGAAAAGGTACTTGATATGATTTCACTTTTTCTTAAATTTACCGAGGCTTGATTTGTGATCCAAGATATGATCTATCCTGAAAAATGTTCCATGAGCACTTGAGAAGAAAGTGTAATCTGCTGTTTTTGGATGGAATGTCCTGTATATATCAGTTAAATCTATCTGGTCTATTGTGTCATTTAAAGCTTGTGTTTCCTTATTAATTTTCTTTCTGGACATTCTGTCCATTGGTGTAAGTGAGGTGTTAAAGTCCCCCACTATTATTGTGTTACTGTCAATTTCCTCTTTTATAGCTGTTAGCAGTTGCCTTATGTATCGAGGTGCTCCTATGTTGGGTGCATATATATTTATAATTGTTATATCTTCCTCTTGGATTGATCCCTTCATCATTATGTAGTGTCCTTCCTTGTTTTTTGTAACATTCTTTATTTTAAAGTCAATTTTATCTGATATGAGTATTGCTACTCCAGCTTTCTTTTGATTTCCATTTGCATGGAATAACTTTTTCCATCCTGTCACTTTCAGTTTGTATGTGTCCCTAGGTCTGAAGTGGGTCCTTTGTAGACAGCATATATATGGGTCTTGTTTTTGTATCCATTCAGTGAGCCTGTGTCTTTTGGTTGGAGCATTTAATCCATTCACGTTTAAGGTAATTATCAATATGTATGTCCCTATTACCATTTTCTTAATTGTTATGGGTTTGTTTTTGTAGGTCCTTTTCTTCTCTTGTGTTTCCCACTTAGAGAAATTCCTTTAGCATTTGTTGTAGAGCTGGTTTTGTGGTGCTGAATTCTCTTAGCTTTTGCTTGTCTGTAAAGCTTTTGATTTGTTTGTCAAATCTGAATGAGATCCTTGCCTGGTAGAGTAACCTTGGTTGTAGGTTCTCCCCTTTCATCACTTTAAATATATCATGCCACTCTCTTCTGGCTTGTAGAGTTTCTGCTGAGAAATCAGCTGTTAACCTTATTGGAGTTCCCTTGTATGTTATTTGTCATTTTTCCCTTGTTTCTTTCAATAATTTTTCTTTCTCTTTAATTTTTGTCAGTTTGATTACTGTGTGTCTCGGCATGTTTCTCCTTGGGTTTATTCTGCCTGGGACTCTGCCCTTCCTGGACTTGGGTGGCTATTTCCTTTCCCATGTTAGGGAAGTTTTCATCTATAATCTCTTCAAATATTTTCTTGGGTCCTTTCTCTCTCTTTTCTCTTTCTGAGACCCCTATAATGCAAATGTTATGTTTAATATTGTCCCAGAGGTGTCTTATGCTGTTTTTATTTCTTTTCATTCTTTTTTCTTTACTCTGTTCTGTGGCAGTGAATTACACCATTCTGTCTTCCAGGTCATTTATCCATTCTTCTGCCTCAGTTATTCTGCTATTGATTCCTTCTAGTGTATTTTTCATTTCAGTTATTGTATTGTTCATCTCTGTTTGTTTGTTCTTCAATTCTTCTAGGTGTTTGTTTTTTAATTCTTCTAGGTCTTTGTTAAACATTTCTTGCTTCTTCTCAATCTTTGCCTTCATTCTTTTTCCAAGGTCCTGGATCATCTTCACTATCATTATTCTGAATTCTTTTTTCTGGATGGTTGCCTATCTTCACTTCATTTAGTTGTTTTTCTGGGGTTTTATCTTGTTCCTTCATCTGATACATAGCCCTCTGCCTTTTCATTTTGTCTTTCTTTCTGTGAATGTGATTTTTGTTCCACAGGTTGTAGGATTGTAGTTCTTCTTGCTACTGCTCATATATTAGGATTCTTGAAATGTAGTTTAGTATCATTTGATCTTCCCAGTCTCATTTCCTTGTATCCATATCATATATGTAATGTGTCCACACACAATCCATGAGTCATACTTTTTACATGTACCCATGAACAATATATGGTGTTGTTTTATGTAGTCGCAAAATTTACTGAGAGAATATTATATATTTGTTCTTGAGACCTATTTAGTTTGAAAGATAGCATCTAGCTCTTTCCTCTTCATGGGTGTATAGTTTTCTTCCAAGGGAACATAACGTTTTGCTAATATAGACAATACTGAAGAAAACATCTTTGTTCATGTCTTTTTGTGCACATCTCATCACAAATGTGCAAGAATTTCTCAAGGGGGTATCTAAAATGTGGAATTGTTGGTTTGCTGGTTGTTCTCCAACTCATTCTCCATCCTTATTTGACTGCTCTGCTCTGGGATGCTGATACCTGTGGACTGTACTACCTACTGCCTTTAAACTGGGTTTGGCCAGTAAGAGTCCCTGGCAGGAGATTTGAGGGATCTGGATATTTTCCCATTTGTTACAGTGCCATATATCTGGCAGTAGCCCCGTCCTTCCATGACTGCAGCTCCATCTGGGCCACTCCCCCTCCCCTGTTCCAGGTCTGACGGCTCCAGCACCTCTGTTTCCTCTTCTCTTCCAATCAGCCCAAAGCAAGGTAACAGGTTCCCACTATTTCTGGTTTATGGGTATTTTGCCATCCATTATTTCCTTCTCCCTGCCTATTCTTAAGTATTCTTTTCATGAAAAGCTCTTGGTTTCAACATTTGGGATAAGTTCTGTTTCCTATAAGGACCAGACTAACACATTGGATTCATAGGATGTGCTCATTTAAAAAAATTAATGTTTGTTTTAAAAAGTCCCCTAGTTTTGGAAAGTCAAATAGTACTAAACATTTACAATGGAAAACAAGAGTCATCTTCCTTCTTCCTTATCTCCTTTCTCTAATTTGGCTCTCCAGGGGCAACCATACTCAACTGTTCTCATTTCTCTAATAACTAATAATGTCGAGCATCTTTTCATATATTTATTGGCCATTTATATATTTCTTATTTTGTGAAGTGTTTATTCAAGTCTTTTTATAATTGACTTGTACAAGTTCTTTATATTTTTTAGATAAGAAATATATATCTAATATATGTACAATATTTTCTCCCCACCTGAGATTTGCCTCTTGTTTTGTTATTCTGATAATTTTAATAAGTCGAGGAAAAATACATTTGCTTTCATTATGTGACAGTTTCAAGCCTAAGTATCTCTTTTTAAAATTTTTTTAAAATTTTCAATTTTAATTAAAAAAAACTTATTAAAGTGATGATTTACAATGTTGTGTTAGTTTCAGGTATACAGCAAAGTGATTCAGTTATACATATATATATATATATATATATTCTTTTTTTACATTCTCTTCCATTATAGGTTATTACAAGATATTGTGTCGAGTTCCCTGTGCTATACAATAGGTCCTTGTTGGTTATCTATTTTATATATAGTAGTGTGTATATTTTAATCCCAAACTCTTAATTTATCCATCCCTACTTCTCTTTTGGTGATGATAAGTTTGTTTTCTATGTCCATGAGTCTATTTCTGTTTTGTAAATAAGTTCATTTGTATCATTTTTTTTTTGTAGATTCCACATATAAGCAATATCATATGATATTTGTCTTTCTCTGCCTGGCTCACTTCACTTAGTATTATAATCTCTAGGTCCATCAATGTTGCTGCATATGGCATTATTTCATTCTTTTTTATGGATGAGTAATATTCCATTGTATATGTATACCACATCTTCTCTACTCATTCCTCTGTTGATGGACACTTAGGTTGCTTCCATGTCTTGGCTATTGTAAATAGTGCTGCAATGAACATTGGGGTGCACATATCTTTTCAAATTATGTATTTCTCCATATATATACCAAGACTGGGATTGTAGGATCATATGGTAGCTCTATTTTTAGTGTTTTAAGGAACTCCAGCCTCTTATTTTCTTAACAGTCCTTTTTGAAGAGTAGAAAGTTTTAATTTTGATGAAATCCAAGTTATTTTTTTAAAATAGAATCCAGTTTATCAAGTTTTTTCCTTTATGGTTATTTGCTTTTGGTGTCATAACAAAGAATCATTGCCTACCCAAGGTCAAAAGTATATTCCTGTTTTCTTCTAGCAGTTTTATAGTTTTAGCTTTTACATTTATATCTATGATCCATTTCTATGTCTTTGTTTTGTTTTATATGGTTTGAGATTGAGGGTTTTGTTTTGTGGATATGGATATCTAGTATTTCCAGCACAATTTATGGAAAGAACTATCCTTTTCCATTGAATAACTTTGGTGCTTTTGCCAAAAATAATTGACCATACATATGAGACTATTTATGGTTACTGTAGCTTTAATATAATGCCTTGAAATCAAGTAGTGTAAGTCCTTCAGCTTTGTTCTTCATTTTCAAGATTATTTTAGCTAGACTTAATTCTTTGCAATTTCATATGAATTTTAGAATCACCTTTTCAATTACTATAGGAGTCTGCTAGGATTTTTAGATAAATATAGGGAGAAGTGACATTTTAACAGTATAAAGTCTTCTAATTCATGAATATGGCACCTCTCTCCATTTATTTAAGTCTTCTTTAATTTCTCTCAGCAATTATTTTAGTTTTTAGTGGAGAGATACTATATATTTTTTATTTAGTTTATTCCTAAATATATTAATGTTATTCAAAATGGAATTGAACATTATTTTATGATCAATAGTTTCTAAGATATACAATTACTTTTGGTATATTGACCTTCTATCTTTTGGCATTGCTAAATTTATTATTCTAATAGTTTGTATTATAGATCTTTTAGGGTTATTTAACATATAGAAGCATGTCATCTCTGAATAAAGACAGATCTACCTCCTCCTTTCTTATCTTTATGCCTTATATTTGTTACTTTTTCTTGTCTTATTGCGCTAGCTAGAACCACTAGTACAATGATGAATAGAAGTGGTGAAAGCACACATCTTTGCCTGTTTCTGATTTTAGTGTGAACATATTTGAGGTAACACAAACATCAGATTATCAAAGCAGACACACACCAAATCAGAAATGTTAAGCAGTATTAAACTTTACTAATAATTTAAAGGCTACAAGTAGTCAAATTACATGAATGAAGCAAGCACAGATTCAGAAACATTGACAGAATTTTCTAGGGACTTTTTTTTGTGGTACGCGGGCCTCTCACTGTTGTGGCCTCTCCCATTGCGGAGCACAGGCTCCGGATGCGCAGGCTCAGCGGCCATGGCTCACGGGCCCAGCCGCTCCACGGCATGCGGGATCTTCCCGGACCGGGGCACGAACCCGTGTCCCCTGCATCGGCAGGCGGGCTCTCAACCACTGCGCCACCAGGGAAGCCCCTAGGTACTTTTTTTATTTTTTGCGGTACGTGGGCCTCTCACTGTTGTGGCCTCTCCCATTGTGGAGCACAGGCTCCGGACGCGCAGGCTCAGCGTCCATGGCTCACGGGCCCAACCACTCTGCAGCATGTGGGATCTTCCCATACTGGGTCATGAACCCGCGTCCCCTGCATCGGCAGGTGGACTCTCAACCACTGCACCACCAGGGAAGCCCTCCAGGTACTTTTTGCCACATTAGATTTTCTCTTGTGCTTTTTAAAGTAATGAGTGCCGTTCACATTACTTACACATCAGTGCGCCATTTAAGTCATGAAATATGTGCAAATATTTTCTCCCATTGTGTTGTTTTTCATTTTGTTTATGGTTTCCTTTGCTGTGCAAAAGCTTTTAGGTTAAATTAGGCTCCATTTGTTTATTTTGGTTTTTATTTTCATTACTCTAGGAGGGGGATCCAAAAAGATATTGCTGTGAGAAACATCTCTATTTTATACTCAGATAGTTATATGACATTTTCCAGAGAGCAATGCTCCATAAATCCATAGGCTCTAGGCTGTTTACTACAACCTAGTAGTAAACTACTATCCATCCTTCAAAATGTATTTTATAGGTAAGGATTTCCCTGTCAGCAAATACCATTAGATTCTTTGTCAGGAGTTTTGTTATTTTATGTTTACAAGGAAATTGAATTAGGTCACCTGTCTTCTGTCTTTTCCAGGGGCTTCTCCCAGGTAACAGGGAAGAATGGATTAAAGATGCCACTTATTCCTTTCCTTTTCAGTGTTCTATATCTCATGATTAAGTATCATGTTAGCTGAAGGGTTTTCTTTGGTAGATCCCTTTAATCAAACTGAGTAAATTTTCTATTTCTAGCTTGTCAATAGTTTTATTATGAATTATTTTCAAATGCTTTTTCTGCAATTGTTCATATGATCAAATAATTTTCTCATTTAATTTGTTAATGTGGAAAATTACATTGATTTTCAAATGTTATCTCAACATTGCATTCCCAGGGTAAACCCTATTTGGTCGTGAGATACTCACCATTTTATACACACACACACACATACACACACACACATATACACACATGTATATGTATATACACACACATTTTGTCAATACACATAATGTACAATTTACCATCTTAACCACTTTTTAGTATATAACACAATGATGTTAACTATTTGCACATTTTTGGGCAACAGATCTCTAGAATTTTTTCATCTTGAAAAATTGAAACTCTGTACTCACTAAACAATAGCTCCCCATTTCCTCCTTCCTCTCAGCTCCTGGTAACCACATTCTACTTTCTGTTTCTACAAGTTTGACTACTTTAGATACCTCATACAAGTGGAATCATGCATTATTTGTGTTTTTATGACTGGCTTATTTCACTTAGCATAAGTTGTCAAGGTTCATCCATGTCATATAGTATGATAGAATTTCATTCCTTTTTAAAGCTGAATAATATTCCACTGTATGGATATACCATATTTTCTTTCTTTATTCATTCATTGATTGACATTTAGGTTGCTTCCACCTCTTGACTATTGTAAATAATGCTGCAATCAATATGGATGTGCAAATATCTCTTCAAGATCCTGTTTTCAATTATTTTGTATCTATACCAAGAAATGGGATTGCTGGATCATATGGTAATTTTATTTTTAATTTTTGGAGCAACCTCCATACTGTTTTCCATACCAGCCAAACCTTTTCACATTCCCACAAACAGTGCACAGGGTTCCAATTTCTTCACATCCTCACCCACACTTGTTATTTCTATTTTTTAGATAGTGAGCATACTAATGGGTGTGAGATTTTGATTTGCATCTCCCTGATGATTAGTGATGTTGATGATTAGTGATGTTTTCATATGCTTGTTGACCATTTGTATATATACTTTGAAGAAATGTCTATTCTAATCCTATACCCATTTTTAAATCAGGTTATTTGTTTGTTATTATGGTTGAGTTGTAGGAGTTTTAGTATAATCTGGATATTTAATCCTTATCAGGTACACATAGTTTGCAAATACTTTTTCCCATTCTGCAGGTTGCCCTTTCACTCTGTTGATTCTTTCCTTTGCTGCACAGAAATTTTTAAGTTTGATGTAGTCATATTTGTCTATTTTTGCTTTTCTTGCTGCTTATGGTGTCATATCTAAAATTCATTGCCAAATCCAGTGTCCTGAAGCTTTTCTCCTATATTTTCTTCAAGGAATTTTATAGTTTTAGATCTTATGTTTAGTTCTATAATCTATTTTGAGTTAATTTTTGTATATGGTCTAAGGTGAGGATCCAACTTCTTTTTTTGCATGTGAATATCCAATATTCCAAACACAATTTGTTGAAAGAACTGTCCTTTCCCCAGTATATAGTCTTGGTTCTCTTGTCAAAGATCATTTGGTTATCTATGCAAGGCTTTATTGGTGGGCTCTCAATTCTGTTCCATTGGTCTATATGTCTGTCTTTATGCCAGTACCACACTGTCTTAATTACTGTTGCTTTGTAGTATGCTTTGAAATCAGGAAGTGTGGGTCCTCCAACTTTGTTCTTTTTTTTTCTTTTTTTTTTTTTGTGGTATGCGGACCTCTCACTGTTGTGGCCTCTCTCATTGTGGAGCACAGGCTCTGGACGCGCAGGCTCAGTGGCCACGGCTCACGGGCCTAGCCACTTCGCGGCATGTGGGATCTTCCCAGACCGGGACATGAACCCGTGTCCCCTGCATCGGCAGGTGGACTCTCAACCACTGTGCCACCAGGGAAGCACCTTCTTGTCTTTAATTATAGTCTCCATGCAGTTCTAAAATTACTTAGGTCAACAAGTTTTCTCCCCACTGATTTGCTAATATTCTGCTAAGGAGTTTTGTATCTATGCTTGTGAGACATATTAATATGTAATTTTCTTTCTTTATATTATCGGAGTCAGGCTTATTTGCTTATTTGTTCATTTATTTATGATTGGGTTTATGCCTTATAAAAATAGTTGGGAAGTATTTCTTCTTCCTCTATTTTCTGAAAAAGTTCATAAGTTTGATATTATTACTTTTAAAAATTTTTGATAGAATCTACCATAGTCCAGAGCTTTTTTTGTCTGGGAAAGTTTCTAATTTCCTTTAAAGATGAAGTGCTGTTCAGATATAAATTTCTTTTTGTATTAGTCTTGTATCTGTGGAGTTAATTTTTCAATTTCACTGGAATAAAGGTGCTTCTGCTATTTCTTTAATAGCCTTTCAATGTCTGTAGGATCTGTTGTGTTGTCTCTTCTTTTATTTCTTATGTTTGTAATTTGTGTTTTGTTTTACGTTTTAAAAAATTATTTTAGCCAGTTATTTATTAATTTTCTTAAACTTTAAAGAAAGCCAGGTTTTGGCTTTGTTGTTTTTCTGTTTGTGTTTTTGTTTTCTTGACTTCTGTTCTTATCTTTATTATTTCCTTCTTCCTACTTACTTTGGGCTTAATTTATACTTTCTTTATAGCTTAAAGTGAAAATTAGATGCTTGATTATCTACCTTTTTCTTCTAATATAAACATTTAAGGCTTTTAAGCTATGAATACTTATATTAAATCATTATATTTAAAGGGTGGTTATATTCCTCAAATTTTGGCATATTGTGTTTCATTACCATTCATTTTGAAATATTTCTAGATTTTTGTTGTGTTTTCTTCTTTGACCATGGGTAGTTTAGAAATGTGTTGCTTAATTTCCAAATATTTGGAGATTTTTCCAGATATACTAGTGTTATTTATTTCTAATTTAACTCTTTTTCTTTTCTTTCTTTCTTTCTTTTTTTTTTTCTAGTTCTTTAAAGATTATTAAACTCATTTTAGGTCCCAGAAGATGATCTTTCTTGGTGAGAAAGTTTTATGTGAACTAGAAAAAAAATAAATGTGTATTCTATATGTGTTTTGTGAACTACTCTGTAAATGACAGTTAGGTCTAGTTGGCTTTTGGTGTTGTTAAAATTTTCTATAGTTTTATTCATTTTTGCTTGCTTACTTTATCAGTTTCTGAGAAATGTATATTAAGATTGCCAACTATCACTGGGATTTTTTCTGTTTTTTTCTTTTAGTATTCTCAATTTTTACTTCTGCATATTTTTATTTAAATAGCATTCTATTCATGTTTTGTGGACTCAATGTCTTATCTCTCTGCTCATATCAACTGTATTTCTCTTTTAGTTTTCTTCAGCGTCCCACATTTTATCTTTCCCTGTAATTTGTTTCCAGTTTGTAGGTTTTGTTTAATGTCTTTCATATCTTCTCCAAGGTCTTGACTTAACAGTGAGGTACAAAAATGCTAGTTGGAACATGTATGTTTATGGGTGGGACTTCACTGTAGCATGATAGAGTGGGGATCAGGCTGTTTTGTTGGGGACCAGCACATGCTAGTATTTGTGGCAGAATTAATCTGTTCTCTTGGTTTAGGGTTATGATTCTCCTTCTCCTGGGAACCAAGTATTTCAAACGGGTTGGAGTTCTAAAACTTTGGAATGACACTTTCACTTAAATCCTATTTTTCAGCACAGCACACGCTTACCATTTTCAGCAGTATCTTGCATGTATTTTTTGTATTTAAATATTTTCTGAACATTTTCTGTAGATGTATTCTCTGGATGGACACCAGGGTGAGTGAGGAATAGTAGCCTGGCTGAGGAAGCCTCTGGTTTCTAGGGGAGGGGTGTTGATTAAAACTTATAATGACCATCAGTGAATCTCCTTTTCACCCAAGTCCCTTTACCAGCATTTAAGTGCTACTAGTGACTTCAATTTCTGAGCCTTTCCAGATTTTTGTAATGGAAATGTGGACTAAGAATGCTGCCTACCATATCAATAAACAAAGGATGCTGCAGTCGTCAGCAATTGCAGCCATCCCCAACAGTGAACCCTGAGGGAGTTCAGGATGGAAACCAGGAATGCCTGCCATTTGGCAGTCAAGCGCTGCAGCACCCCACCCCACCCACACCCCTCTCCCTGCAGTGTACCCTGAGGTGACTCAGGATGAGAAAACACAGGATGGCCCCAGACAGCTGAGGTGCATATCAAAGGGATGGTTTTAGTGAGCCTGGACTCTTTGTATCTTCCTATACGCAGAAAAGCGCTAACTTCCTTAACTTGAGACGTCTGGTTTTCTTTTATTAACAGTAATCCTTTGCTCAGACTACTTGGTGTTGTTACAGAAAATCCTGTATATCCTGGCATCCCCCCTTCCTCCTCAGAACAGTTTTCTCAGCATTATCTGAGAGGCTGTCTCCCGGCCTCGAATGTCTGCCGAATAGGTTGTGCATTTTTTTCAGTTGACAGAAACCAGTTTGTTTCTTGTTGAATTGCCTCCTAGCAGGCTTACATTTTAGCTTTTTAAAGTTTTGTTAACTCAGTTACTATGCATTGTCCATTTAATTTCTCTCATCTGAAATTTTGTTGATGTCTTTCTTCATCTGTCATATGTTTTTCTATTCTTTTTATCCTATGTTCTTGCCTTTTCAATTTATTTATTGTCATTAAAGTGGTGTTTCCAGAGCGATGAAAGATAAGTTCATATATAGCCATGTTTTAACTGGAAGTCTTATTGCAGTGGGTACATATTTTATATTTTACTGAATACTGTGAAATTGCTTTTCAAAGTGCTGCATTGATTTATGTTTGTTTTGGGTTGGTCTCAGCCTATCCATACTGATGCTATTTTCTAGAAATGGCAGAGGGCACTCCTCTGGGCTACTTGTGGCAAGCCTCACAGACATTTCCTCAGCTGAAGCCAATGCTGAGGCTGGACCAGCCCTTTTGGTTCTTATGATTGCAAGACACACCTCAGCAGCTACTATCAGGGAACTTAGAAGAAACAAGGTTTATTACTCACATGTCCTGGAGGGTACAAGCCATGTCCTGCACCACTTAGCAATGTTCAGGGGGCAGGGGGAGAGGTGGGAGAGAGAGAGAGAAAGAATATGAATATGTGGGCCTGGTGTTGCTGGTGAATTTAAGTTTCTTTCTTTGTAGCGAAAGAATTCAGAGGTGAAGTGATAGGTAAGAATCAGATTTATTTAGAGAGAAACACACTCCACAGACAGAGTGTGGGCCACCTCAGAAGGCAAGAGGCAAGAGGCCTCGAAAGATGGCATGGTTAATTTTTATGGGGTGGGTAATTTCATAGGCTAATGAGTGGGATTATTCCAACAATTTTGGGGAAGAGGCGGGGATTTCCAGGAATTGGGCCACCACCCACTTTTTGACCTTTTATGGTTGGCCTCAGTCAGAACTGTCATGGCACTGGTGGGTGTGTCATTTAGCAAGCTAATGTATTACAATAAGAGTATAATGAGGCTCAAGGTCCACTGGAAGTTGAATCTTCTGCCATCTTGTACCCAGTTGGTTCTAACCAGTCTTTGTCATGTACTATGGCTATACCATTCTTTTAAAGGTTGTGCCCTGCCCCCTTCCCTCCTGTTTCACTGGTGCTCTCTCTGCCTTTATTGGGGTTGATGGTGGGGTGCTGGGGTTTTGAGGGTTCACTCTTTATTGGTGAAATTAAACATAAGAGCAGGAATTAAAGCACAGGAAGGGAAAAGCAAGCAGTGGGTCAGTCAGTTATCTAGGCTCACCAGAGCTTTCCAATAAGGGGGACTCATGCGTGGGGCAGCCTGGCTCTTTATCTAGTTGTGTAGATGGCAATGTGTTCTTTCCAAGATGGATGTCTTTGCAATGGATGCCTCAGCAGTCAAACGCTTAATGTCAGGCACTTACATTACAATCAAAAAAGCTAATTGTCAGGTACCTACACTACAGGGTTCCAACTAATAGCTGAAATTTCCCCAGAGCCACTTAATAAGTCATCTGTTCTTTCCCCAGGGAAGCTACCTCTATTTCTATTGTGTTCACTTACCCATTCAACAGGTAGTCACTGCTTCAGTAGTATAAGAATGACCTAGAATAGTGCCCTAAAGATAAGAGTGCTCAAAAACAGACTGACAAGGTTTTTGTAATTCTAAAGCTTGCAGTCTAGGACCATCCTTTAGCTCTCTACTTAGACACCTCCCCTGGGCAGTTTTCCCTGATTACACCCTCCCCCACACATCCAGGCCTACCAATGCGATGGTGGTACAACGGAGAGAATTACCAAATCTATTATTCTGCACTGCATGATTTTAATTATATGTGTATCTTGCCTGCTAGGCTCTTAGCTCTCTAGCACAGGGATTGGGTCTTTTTGGCCTTTATCTCCCAAATCCAGCATATGCTTGTATGTCAAAAATTGTTCAAGAAACTTTGTCATAAATTAACCCAAAATTTGATTTCAAAAGGGCTTTAGAGGTAATAGAGCATGACTCAAACAAAATTAAACTGTATTTTAAATTTATTTTAATACTCAGTTTCAGATATATTATGACATTTAATTACTTATTTGCTTTCATTTAAGTTAGAGCCATAATGTGCAAAAAAAGTAAGGAAATGTGCTTAGCTAGAACAAATAATCAGGATAAAAAAGTAGATACAGAAATATAGTGGTAATCATATACTGCATAGACTATCTTGTAAAAAAATGCGTGTATGTGTACACACACACACATACACACACACGGCAATGAACTAAATTTGGCAATGGGGTAAAATTTGATTCCTCTATAGTAATTTGAAGAGAAGATTTAATTCATTTCAGCTATGACATGGTTATTCACACACACATACCCCCAAGAGAGGCAGTTTTCCAAGTAACTTTGGGAAAATTAAAAATTTTCTGGTTCAAAACTTTTTAAAGCCAATTCAATGAGCTTCATCAAAATATCTAATATTGGCCCTGCTCACAAGCACTTAGTGATAAGTGTTAAGGAAATACAACAAAGTAATGGGAAACCAACTTAAGATTGTCTTATTCATTGTATACTTATTTGTTGTCTGTTTCTCCCACTCAATTCACTGCTATTATTCTAATATCTACAAGAATGCATAGTAATGAATACATATGCAGTACACAAACAAGTGCTTATGACAAGATATTATTAAATATGAGGAAGATATAAACTGATCCAGAATGGAAGTTATTTAGTCAAATGAAATATCTTGAATGAATAGATGCTATAATCAGATTAAGGTGAAATTCCACTACTATATTGAGCCAAGGCAAGAGACACTTCACAACTGAAAATGAAATAATGGTTGAGAAGGGATTAAAACTCTTTGGAATTTAGGCATATGCCAAGCCCAAATCACTGGACTTTCAATTACAGATTCAATGACCATCTAGACACTAAACAGAAAAATTGTGTATGCAGACCTTGGTTCCAGCCACAAGTATGTCACTCTAAGATTTTGGCCAAGGAGACATAGTTTCCTCAATTATAAAATGGGTTATGAATACCTGCCCTGCCTTCTTTACAGAATTGTTGTAAAAATCAAGTACAATTGACATTTATATATTCTTATTCTTTAGTAATCAATTACAAGCAAAATGTCCTTATTACAATCAACACTGAAAATTAGAATGTCACTGTGGCAGACATGGAGGTGGGCCCCTTGAATCTCTCTTGAAATAAGAACAATGCTGATCAAAAAGTTATTTGTCGGCCTGCAGCTATAGCACCTTCTGGGTCTCCCAGAGCATGTGAAGGTCATGTTTTCCTGGGCAGCCTCTGGCAATGACTTGGCATAATGGTGACTAAGACCTGGCCATTTCTGCACAACACAGGGCACTCTCCTCTGTGGGCAGTCTTTGCTCTGGATCTCACCAATGGGCTGGCCAAGCCTCTCCCAGAGCCGCATCTCAGTCTGATGCTTTTCCTGCCCATTCCTCTCTCCTTCCCTGTTCCTCTCACAGGTGTCAGACTTACATCATAGCCTGAAGGCTCTCCTGTCTATTCCTATTCCATCTTCCCTTGATCTTTCTTAGGCATTGCCTCCAATAAATATTAGCACTTGTAACTCTTGTCTTGGCATCTGAGTTCCAGAAGACTCAACTAACGTGGCCCCCCAAAGCCCAATCCTCTGTCACTATTATGAATGTTATATTTCTTTCCAGAGATTTTCATATGTATAAGCATTGTGAGCATTTTAAGATGGCTCTACTTCTTTTTCCTTTATCATCATCTCATGCACTTATGAATAATAGGTGATAAAGCATTTTTTAAAATGTAAGCCTCATACAATGCTAACCACCACCTGATATTCATGGACTTTAACAACAACAGTGCCTGAGGAAACTCTGAAACATTTCTTGAGAACACAGCATTGAATGGCATGGCCCCCGTGAGAAGTGCATCAGAGTCATCTGTAATCTTTCAATAACTTTTTAGGGTGAGGGTCATATTCTTTCTGCCCTCAAGCCTGTGTCCTCTCTGCAGAGTCTGTTTCTATGCTGGTCCTGGGCTTCATTTTTATTGTTTTCATTGATATCTCTTGCCTTCTCATTCTTTCTGGCTTTACTTCTGCATTAAAGCTACATTACAGAAATACTCCATATATTTCACATGTAGGCTTTGGAAACATTTGAAATCATTGTGTACTATTAATTTCAATCAGCACTTTTTTGTTTTTAAACTTTACACAACTCCAAGAGTTTGTTTATTTATATATTTTAACGTGGGTAAATCAGCATTTTCAAATTGTTTCTCTCTGTCTCTTTTAAATTTAACTTTTCAACTTGATTATAAAATTCCCTAGGGCAGAGAATGTACCTGGGAAGATATGCTTGGATGAAACTAGGCACATGGATAAAAATCTGGGATCTCTTCTTATATTGAGTAAGATCAATGACGTCTTTGAGCCTGTTTCCTCATCTGTGTTGTGAAACAGGAATAAAATGTAATCCTCTTAGCTTTGAGTGGGGGCAATATCATGACATGTGTAAAGTTCCTGCAAGATACTAGCACTAATTCGAGGACAGTTCTTTTCCTTTGAATGGAAGTCCACAAATGGAATTAAAAATTTATACTTTCACTCAGGCTTAAGCTTACTCCCTTTCTATGAATTTGCTAATTCCACTGAGCTTAAAGCTACTCTGAACAGAGTAGGCTGGAGATGGTCCTATGGCCATTTCACACCATACTAAAAATATTTCTGATTTTTGTCTTTCAAGTGGTGTTCACAAGTGATTTGTTTTTCCATACCACATCCTTCCCTAAAATTGAATTTCCAGAATTATAAATAAAATAGAGCTAACATTCACCAACATCTTTAGCATAAGGAATCATGAAAACATTGTAAATTCACAAGTCCAAACAATTTTGAAATAAAGAAAGGCAGCACCAAGTCCTATAAAGATCATAGATTTGGGACTCTTACCTAGACTTGTCAGTTGCCAGCTGCAAACATTGAAGCAATAGCTTCCTGTAACCTTTGCTGCTCATCTGTAACATGAGCATAAGGACCATGTTTTTGTTTTTTTCTTTAGAAGATATTTTTTAAAAGCCAGTTTTTATTTTTGCATCTTATAAATATTTCTTCTGCAATTAGAGCTTTCAAAACCACAATTGATTTTCCAATTTCCATGATAGAATGTTTTTCTTTTCTACAGAGTCAGAGAAGTAATCCCTTGAAACCACAGAAAATAATCTTTTGAAATAAAGGAAAAAAATGAAAGAGGCATTGGATCCACTGAACTGAAGATGAAACAAAGACCAGGCTACATAAATGAGAAGTGTCTGTTGAGAGGGAGGGGCTGAGTCAGGTAACACTGTTCCCTGTGGATCCCAGTTTTATCCTTCCCATCAATGAGTATAATAGGAAAATACTTGTAGTATTCGATGATGTCTTCCACTGAATCAAACTTCTGAAACACAGAAGAGAAAGTTAATGAAAATTTAGGTACCTTTGTGTCTGTCGATTAAAGTACAGCCTAACATGCTTCGTTTTATTTAGGGAAGAGGTTAACTCATTTAATGTTTTTTAGATTGTAAAGGGGTATCAGAAAATGTTTTTATGTTTTTGGTTTTTTTTTAAATGGATGTGACAAAGAAGCCCTTGAAGGATCAGTGATAAGATTAAGGTAACGAAGGTGACCAAAAGTGAGCCCTCCGCAGCTCTCGAAACTTCCCACCCACGGAATGTTCACCAGATTCAGGTTACACTGGACAAGCTCCACTCTGTGGTTACATGTTCCTACCGTAAGCAGTTCGGATGGGTTAATTACACAGCAGTCAGCCACAGAGAATCCCTGGTGCCTCCCTTACCTTGTCCCCAACTGTGACATACTAAAATCTAGAAGATCAGTGCTTGACCTTCACTTCGTAAATTAATGGGAAAGGTCTGTGGTGAAATCTCTCTCCTGTACACCCCTCTTGTTCTAAAGCATTCTAGACTGATCAGAAAGAATATTGATGGGCTTCCCTGGTGGCGCAGTGGTTAAGAATCTGCCTGCCAATGCAGAGGACACTGGTTGGAGCCCTGGTCCGGGAAGATCCCACATGCCACAGAGCAACTAAGCCCGTGTGCCACAACTACTGAGCCTGCACTCTAGAGCCCATGAGCCACAACTACTGAAGCCTGCGCGCCTAGAGCCTGTGCTCCGCAACAAGAGAAGCCACCGCAGTGAGAAGCCCTCGCACAGCAGCGAAGAGGAGGCCCCGCTCACCCCAACTAGAGAAAGCTGGCATGCAGAAACGAAGACCCAACACAGCCAAAAATAAAATAAATTAATTAAAAAAAAAAAAGAAAGAATACTGATGACCACAGGACCACAGGGCTCCTGGTAGTTCTTGGCCAACTTAGGTTCCTTCCCTGGGCTTCTTGTGAAATAATGAGGTGACAGTGAATCATTACACTTTTATGTTTCTAGAGATGTACAGATAAAGTGCTGGGGTGATTTAATGGAAAGTAAGATGATTTCAAGTGTAGGGGAATCAGGAAGTGCTTTGTGGAAGATACAGACTTGAAATGGGCTACACATTCTGGGTGAGTCAAGTGGACAAGGTGGGTTTAAAGATCCTAAGAGCAGAGGAAGACGAGTGTACAGGTGTTGAGAACATGTGGGCACAGATAAGAATTCTGATGAGTTTGGCTGAGTTCTTGGAAGGGGCTATTTGGAGATGATCAGGAAGAAAGAGCTTGCACGACCTGCCTCTTGTAACTTAGGGCAACACTGTGAAGTGAACAGGGAAGGAAGAATGGACCTTCCCTGAAGAGCCAAGGGAACTGCAGCTCAGAGTGAAGAGTGACTTGCTTCACTTGTTACACAGCCAGAGGGCAGGACCAGGAATGCAATCTGTTTTTTCTGGACGTGTATCAGTTTCTTCCTTGATGCAGCTTTGCTTATGGCTTGTGAACCCACTGTTCCAACAGAGCAGTGTCCAGATGATGCAGCCTGAAGGAGGGATCTGCACTGGGGACGACTTTGATTCTCTTTAGTTTTGTACATCCTCCCTCTGCCCAGCACAGAAATGTTTGCAAGCCTGAGGGATACTCAAGAGGGAATGAGATTGTCAAGGTCCATGTCCTCATGGAGATTCATGCATTGCGTTCAGGCGGGGACAGACAGAAAGTAATTCCCTGTCCAGATAGATCATTTCATTTAGGGTTAATTTGCTGTGGAAATAATCAACCTGGGGCTTGAGAACCTCACACAGTCCTCCTGGGGCCTTCCTGACATCGACCAGTCCCTGCATCCATTCCATTCCTGTTCTTCTTGGGAACTGAGTCAACAAACCTCCGCCCACACCCTTAAGCTCATTGAGTTGGTTTTGTCTTTTCATCTGAAAAGAGTCCTGATTAAATCTGTAAGTAACTTGCCCCTCTGAGCCCGATACTGGATCTGTGGCAGAGTTTTCAATGAGATAACCTATTTGACCACCCCTAGTAAGTACACAATCAATACTAGTGATGCTAAGGTAAGGTGGTTGTCCAGCAGGGACAGTAATTGTTCTGCTACAGTAGTTGTAAGTGGAGGGCTGTGGAGCCCAAATGCCTGAGTTCCAAGCAAGGCTTTCCCACCCACTAGCGATGTGTCCTTGGGCAAGTTTCTTACACTCTCTGTCTCAGTTTCTCTCTCTAGGAACAGTGATGGTAATATTAGGACCTACCTCTGAGGGTCATTGTGAGGGTTAATTGAGTTGACCTACACAGCATTTAGGAGGGAGCTCTTTCTGCAGTGACTGCTCAGTAAATGTCAGTCATTGCTATGACCTCCTCCCTTCCAAGTTTGCCAAGAACATGATGAAAGAGCCATGAAATCACTGTAGAAGCTTATAGACTCTCATTGTAAGCCTTTAGGAAGAAAGGAAGGACATTTTTGTATTTCATTTCTAGTCATAAATTAAGGACAGAATTTTCTTTCTCTTTCTTCATACTTGAAACAAAAAATAATTTATGAAAAGAGATTTTCCATGCAGAACTCTTCTACAAAATCGGGTAACCCACATGGCACAAAGGAAATTCTCTATCCTGGGATTAATCTTTAGAGGGAAAAAGATTAATCTTGCTTTGTAATCTCAGTCCTGTTTTCTTTAGGATGGTCCCAAAATAGTGAACTCAATACTAATTATTTATAATAACTGCAGGGATGATATTTTATATGAAAGTGTAATTTTAACAAGTAGTGGGAAGCAAGCAAGGAAGGAATAAATAAGTTATTCTGTCATTTCTTATTACTGACTTCTAGTGATAGGCTAACAACTGGTATATTACCCTAAAGATAATTTTTAAAAAGATTATAATTACGGTCTTACTTTTATATTAAATTCCTTTTTTCAGGAGGACAGCAAATACCATCCTAATATTAGATCTTAAAATTTGTTTAAACCTTTTGTGATTGCCCTAAATACCAATGATAGGCAATGTTTCACTGCCAGAAAGCTTAATCAATCTGTTTGGATACACACATGGGAGTGAAAGAAGAAAAGAGAAAAAGAGGAAGCTAGAGAGGTGCAAAGACAGAAGGAGGAGAGAGAAGCAGACCAGGGAAGTGAGAAATAAACTCATTGGTTAATTGTCTCTGCTTCCTAGTCTTTGAACTTGAATTTATCAACTAAACGTATATCATAATTTTTTAGCAACTTATCACAAACATTTGCAGGACAAGGAACGGCCCGATTAAAATTGCTCGCTTCTACTAGACTCCACAGAAATGTTGAGAAATGTGATTTCCAAAACTTGGCAGCAGGTAAAGCTCTGCAGGTTATTAACAAGCAGGTGCCCTGCTGGCTGGTCCAGAGCCGCCAGTGTTCTACCAGGTGATAAATAGGTGCGTGCATAGATGGGCACAGATTAACAGAGTATCCCCTGGATGGCAGGGACTCTGCCTTGCTCTGCTCTGTGTCCTCAGAATGAAGCATTGAATCTAGCTTAATGTAGGCATAAAATTAAGGCTTGGCCCCAAAACTGAACAAATGAGAGACCCGGGCTGAAAGGTGGCCTCCAAAAGATATGCCATGTCCTAATTCCTGGAAGCTGTGAATATGACCTTCTAAGCAAAAGAGTGAATATTACTTTACATGGCAAAGTTAGGATTACATTAAGTATCTTGGGAGGAAGGTCTTGAGAGAGGGGCTGATCCTAGGTTATCTCTAAAAGCAACCACCTGAATCCTCATAAGATAGAAACAGAGGGAGATTCGCATGGAGAAGAGGAGAAGGCGTGTGACCTCAGAGGCAGAGATCAGAGTGATATGGCCACAAGCCAAGAAAGCCACAGTTTGCTGACAGCCACCAGAAGCTGGAAGAGGCTGGAAGGATCTTTCCCCAGAGACTCCAGAAGAAGGGTGGCCTGTCAATACCTTGATTTCAGATTTCTAGACTCCAGAACTTCAAAAGAATACATATTTATTGTTTTAAGCTACCAATTTTGTGGCATTTTGTTACAGCAATCCCAGAAAACTAATATACTGGGTGCTCCCTGAATCTAAATTCAGACACGAGTTTCTAGCCACCTGGCTAGCAGAATGACCCAAATTTATAATATACAGCAAAATGGACCTTCCCAGGCTCATTCTTTGCAGGCATGTGTGGATTTGCTGGCCTTCTGTGCTTGTGACAGGTGTTGACAAGCTGTGCCTTCCCAGGGAACCCGTCCAGGTTTCTCCTGCAACTTTCATGGCTCCATGTGAGCTTTTCATCTGTGTCCGGGACACACAGACCCAGTGAAAGGGCTTTAGGGTATCATTTAAGAGAGAAATGATACTTAGCACCTGCCTCTATGTATCTGGCACTCTCTTTACAGCATCTCATCTTACACTCAGAATACCTCCCTTGGAATAGGTGTCACTGAATTGTATGTGGGGATAAAGTCTAAAGTTTGAAAGACAATCAAAAAGCCACAGGAAATCAAAATTATCCTTGAAAACCCTGTGCCTCATTACGTTTCTCCTGCAGAGTTGGACTAAGATGCTACTTCTTTATTCAAACACCAGATGAAGTAGCTAGTACCTGGCTTGCATTTAGCAGAGACTTGCTGTAGCAAATTCTTTATCTTTTCTTAGAGATGGGAGATTCTTCCTCAGCAAGGCAAAGGGCTCGAACTGTGAAAGGTGTGCAGGAGCTGAGAACAATCTAGATCATCTCCCTCTTACACCAGGGCACGGCTTGTTCAGAAGGGAGGCAGGAAGAACTACCTGTAAATTGTGATTTTTCACCCAGGGCCTGGCACACAGTAAGATCCATGGAAATCTTAGCTTTTTTTCAACTGAAGCTCTGGGCTGTTTTCAAATGGGCTGGGGATCATTCGCATTTGCTATGATGCTATCTGAGACTATGTGAGAAAGTCAATATTTTTGCAGACTATATTAAACCCCAGCTTTGGCATGTACTAGCTGTGGCTGTGGGCCAGTTACTTCACATTTCTGTGCCTCAATTTCACCATCTGTTAAATGTATCAACAGCACCTACCCCACAGGGTTGCTATGGGATTAAACGATCAAGTTAATTAATAATTGTTAACTGCACAGGACAGTGCCTGTGCATAATAAACGTATGTAAGTGTTAAATAAACATATGAAAAGGAGACTCTTGCTTGGGGGTTGCATGAGAGGAGAAAATTCCATGATAACACAAAAAGTGTCAAAATAGGCATTTGAATTCTTTTTTTTTTCTTTTTTTTAGGTTTATATAAATGAAAATTTATTTAGATTGAGAAAAAAAATCTCAAAATATTACAATATTTTTGGCCTAAAAATACTACACATATAAAAATCTAGGAAAGTGATGTCTATTTTATTTTTTTAATTTTAATGTTTTAACTGAAGTATAGTTGATTTACAATGTTCCAGGTGTACAGCAAAGTGAGTCAATTATACATAGGCATTTGAATTCTTAAGGGGTCCTTGGTGACAATAATTAGAGCAGCTCACCTGAAAGCTGGTGATCTAATCCAGGGGCTATCTTTATGACAACCGGCTGAGGCCTGCAGTGAACTGGCTGGCAATCTGATTCAACACTATTAGGAAGTTATCACAGGGTCACTGTTTCTTCTCTTTTATAAGCAGACCAAAGTATGGCTTGTTGGGAAAAAAGCTTTTTGGTTTTTTTTAAATGAGAACGTCTATGAGCTGGAAGAAAATACAGAAGGATAAAGGGATACTGAGCTGGAAATTCCATTAGCCATATATATCTGGACCTAAGGGGAACCATGTTTTAGTTATTGCCATGACTCAGTGATAATAATGAAAAAAATCATAACTAACATTTACCGATATGTCAGTAATCAGTGTTCTGAGTGTTTTACATTCATTAACTCACTAATCCTCATCACAAAAGAAAAAATTGGCTACTTCTCTTTTTAGTTTGGCTGTAACCCTTTCTTACTGTGGCAATATTTGACAGATTTATGTATTAATCTATTTATTCACTCATGTTCTCCTTTATGCCAAAACACTCTCAGGCTGGAGCAAAGGCTGGTGAACTGATCCCATGGTAGGTAGCCTAGCGGGTGCTGACCACACCTCTCCAGCCACATATGAGTCTCAGAAAAGGACTCTGGGTCAGACCCTGGGTTTAAGCTGGAATCTTCACACACATGCCTTCGTGAAGCATTTTGGTAGCCCTGGCAATAGTCCTTATTTTGATATCTATTGAAGAACAATAGATATTTGTGTAACAGTTCTGGTTTCATACAGTTCCAGTTTTCTTGGGCCTCCATAATAAAGTACTACAGACCGGGGTGGGGGTAGAGCGACTTAAATGACAGAAATTCATTTTCTCACAGATCTGGAGGCCAGAAGTCCAAGATCAAGGTGTCAGCAGGGTTGGTTTCTTCTGAGGCCTCTCTCCTTGGCTTGTAAATGGCCCTTTTCTCCCTGTGACTTCACATCTGTGTGTGTCTGTGTCCTAATCTCCTCTTCTCATAGGGCACTACTCATATTGGATCAGGGCCCACCCTAGTGACCTCACTTTACCTTAGTCACCTCTTTAAAGACCCTATCTCCAAATACGGTCACATTCTGAGGTGCTGGGGTCTAGAATTTTCACATAGGAATTTGGGAGGGGGACACAGTTCAGCCCATAATATATACCAACAGATAAAACTGAGGTCTGGAGATGCTAAGGGAGAATCACTGAATTATAGAAGTCTAGACTTGAAAAGAACATTTACAGTTGAAGAAACTAAAGCTCAGAGAAGTTAAGTGACTGGCCTGAGCTCACATACTTAGTAAATGGTGACAGAGTTTGAACTCTGCCTTTCCCTCCCTCCCTTTTTCCCTTCCCTCCTTCCTTCCTTCCCTCCCTCCCTTCTTTCCTTCCTTCCTTCCTTCCTAGAAGAATTGAAAGACCAGCCTCTGTTTGCCCTCTCACTACCTGTGCATCTCTAGCCATTTACTTAATTTTCTAAGCCTCAGTTTCCCTACATCTAAGATAGGGATGACCATTATATCCAAGAGTTGTTGAGGGTTAAAATAAGATAATGCAGACAGACCAAGCCTAGCATAAACACAGCGAAAATCAATCTCCTTTCCCTGTTCTCTCTGATTTATTTATACAGTTATTAATTAATGCTTTAATTGAGTCATTCTTTCACCTAGCCATCCGTTAGCAGATGTGTACCAAGCACAGGCATGCTCAGTGTAGCACTGGATGCTGTGATCGAGGTCATATTCAATGTAGGGACACACACCTACCTAATGCCATCAGATGTCATCAGAAATGGCTGCAGTGGGAGTTCAGCGATGGGTGGGGAAGGAGTGTGGCATTAACGTGGGGCTCAGTGGAGGCTTTCTGGCAGGCAGAATGTAGATGTGTTTTACAGAATGAGTTGTCTTTAATGGGCAAAGCAGGATAGAGGGTGCATGGAAGGGTCAGGATTGGCTGCCAGTCCCATGAGCTAAGACATGAGAGGGAATGCTTGTGGAAGGTGCTGGAAGGATTAGATTACATTCTGCACCTCCAGGGTGGCTCTTTCCAGTGCTGTAGTCAGGGGGATATGGGGGTGACTCGGCCAGCATCCCCTAGTTCTCCCCGTGTTGTTGTCCTTAGCCTGGAAAAGGGAAGTCATTGGGTTATACCCACCTCATCTCCTCTGAGCCCTGTCCCCAGGGCAAACTGCTGATTCCTCTCCAGGAAGCGGATTTTCACATTGTAGACTTTGTTCCCATAAAACACCACCAACACATAGGGCTCCGTCCTGGATTTTGTGGAACAGTCTCGGACCAAGAAGGTGCCATCCTGAAGCAAAAGGAAGAACAATGATCTTCTCAGGCATCAGAATCAGAATCCAACCTCCCAACTGTGGCAGTAGTGAAGCTTGTATGCCTGAGATTCCCAAATGGCTTTAGTTTTTGGCAAACCAGTTCTTTATTCAATTTAATTCAGTAAGTATTTATTGAGGGTTAGTTTGCCTAAAGGGTTCTTAATTTTCTGAGAAGTGCACCAGTCAGATTACAACACCCCCTGCTTCGAAATCTTCCAACATTCCCTGCTGTCCTCAGCAACATGCCGACAACCGTAGCATGATGTTCAAGGATAGATGCACTGGCATCTCCTGTGGTTTTATCTCTGTCACTCCTGCAGTCTCCAGCCCCTGGATGATGGCACCAGTCAAGCCACCATTTCCCAGGGGCACCATCTTGCTTTTGGGTTCCCAGCTTTTGCACAAGCCACCCCCTCTGCATGGAATAGCCCTCTCCTTCCCTCCTTGGGGGTGCCTCCCTCCATCTGCCAATGTTCACATTTCCTGTTCTGTTGATGTTCAGGTTATTATCCTAAAGACAGTGGGAGCCATCACAGGCTTTGAGCAGGAGAGGCTTTGAGCATTAAGTTGGTACTCTGCATGGGGAGATGTCAATATAGGACTAGGGTCCCCAAAACAGATGTGGGGCTTCAAAGTCACTGGTGTCAAAATGAGTGAAGAGACTGTATGAAGGAGAAGAAAATATAGGCTGAGGTGAGGTGAAAGGATGTTCAGGGCAAGCAAGAAGAGACAGGAAGTATTCTAAGGAGATGTCTCAAAGACAGACAGAAACCCAGAAGCTTCAGTGTCATAGAAGTGGAGGGGGGGAGAGCGAGGGTTTCCAAAAGAAGGTCAACAGTATGAAATAGTCTGAGGGCTGTGAATAGGCCAACTATAAATATAATATAAAATAATCAGGCACACCCTGGAGAGTAGCTTAAGATGAAGGTCTGGTCGTAAAAGGCTAAGAAATGGAGCAATCCTCCTAAACATACACACACGTACAAGGCTTAGTTTTGTGGTTACATTGTGTCATTTATATGACGAAAAATACTGAAAAATCTGTAACTGTAATTGCATAGATTTTTGTGTAGGTGGTTATAAATAATCTATAAAGAATAAATCTAATTAGGTGTGTGTGGTACTTACTATCTATTCTTTATATAGATAGGTATTATATATGATAATTTATATTTATAATAACTGTTATATATATTATCTCCTCTATAGAATATATTTCATATCTATGTTTATATATATCTATAACTAATATTTATAGATATTTTGTGTACATATATAATAATGATTATAATACTGTATAAAAATACTATAAGTATATTAAATTTATAAACAATACTATAAAACTACAGTGATGCCATGATGATGCTGGCAGCTAAGGTTTACTGAAAACTGCTCTCAAGATGCCATGCACTTTACACACATTTCATTTGATCCTTACATAAAATTTGAGGAGGTATTTTATCCCCATTTTACAGGTAAGGGAATTAGGGTCTAATTGTCTAAGTGGATCCTCTCACACATCACAGCTAATCAATGGAATACCTGAAAGTCAAGGTGAAATTCTTTCTATAAATATACCAACCTCCAAGTACATAAAGTGGATTCAAGGAATTTTCTGGAACCTGTTCTGCCAAAAACATTCAGCTGTAATTAAAGCCTTAAGGCTCAAGCACATTCTTTTTTTTTTAAAATTCTTTTCCGTTATGGTTTATCATAGGATATTGAATATAGTTCTCTGTGCTATACAGTAGGACCTTGTTGTTTATCCACTCTATACATAAAAGCTTACATCTGCTAACCCCAACCTCCCACTCCATCCCTCTTCCTTCCCCCTCCCCCTTAGCAACCACCAGTCTGTTCTGTATGTCCCTGAGTCTGTTTCTGTTTCATAGATAGGTTCTTTTGTGTCATATGTGTATAACTGAATCACTTTACTGTACAGCCGTAATTAACACAACATTGTAAATCAACTATACTTCAATAAGAAAAAAATAAATAAATAAAAAGACTCAAACACAGAACATTGCCAAAGATCACAAAGGGAGAGGAGGCCAAGACATGTGGCCAGTTTTGGGGTTTATCATCTTAGACTCTGCAATGAGTTTGTCACAATGAATCTGGGCAATCCTGCAATTTGAATTAAATTATCTTACATAAATGGGAAACACGTTTTGACAAAACTAACTGAGACAAACAAAATAGGAAAATATGAAGTCATTCAACTGAGTTTCTGTTTCTCAGTGCTTTTTGGGAGGAGGCAGAAACAGGCACAGAGAATGGGGCAAGGGAGCGTTGAGAGTGCCCAAACATAGCTGGAAGGATATTATGTGGCATGTACATTGCCCTTCTAGTACTGTCCACACAGGGGCTCCTGGAAGCAGGTCTTCTAAGAGCTATTTTCCCTTGGGAAAGAGGCTAAGAGAGTGTGACCGACCGCTGATTAGCCAAGAAGAGACAGGGTTGGAGCTGGCACCACTGTGCCACCATTAGACCCAGCAGAGGTCAGTTGTGCATGAGATTCCCTGGGGAGAGGGAAGGGAGGGTGCTCCAGCCAAGGCACCACCCAGCCACCTATGACTCCCCTTCCAGAATGTAAAGAACTCTAGTGGCTACTAGAGGCAGCTGTGATTTTGTGAAAAGAGGACTGATCATGAATATAGATTCTGCCACTTTCTCTACCTTGTAATTGAAACCTTAGCATCGGTTTCCTTATCTAGAGAATGACATAGTTTCATTAATTCCTAATATGTTCAAGATACTTTAACAACTGTATTAATTTCCTACTGTTGCTATAACAAATTCCTATGAACTTAAAGGACTACATCACAAATTTATTCTCTTACAATTCTGGGGGTTGAAGTCCAACATGGGTCTCACTAGGCTAAAATCAAGGTCTCAGCCAAGCTGTGTACTTTCTAGAAACCCTAAGGGAAAATGCATTTCCTTGTTTTTTCCGGCTTCTAGAAGCCACCACTTGTGCCTTTACCTGTGGCCTTCTATGTCTAACTCTGATACTGCTGCCTCTCTCTTATAGGGACCCTTGTGATTATATTAAACCCTCCCCAATAATCCAGAATAATCTCCCTATCTCAAGATTCCTAACTTAATCCCACCTGCAAATTCCTTTTCCAAATAAGGTGACATAGTCACAGGTATTGGGGATTAGAATGTGGATATATCGTGATAGGGGGAGCATTTTCTGTTTACCATAGTAACTTACATATAATTTATCTTATTTAATTTTTTAATATTAATTCTAAAAGCTAGGCTTTATTAAAATTTATTGAGGACCTATCATTTATTCACCCATCCACTAATTAACTAACTCATTCATTTTTGTATTTCCTCATTCAGCAGTGACCATTGTATTGGTTAGTTGAGGATAGGTTTTGGTGTTGCATCAGTCTTGAGAGCCTTTCTACCATTTCTAAACAATCTAGTATAGTTCTCTGCACACAGTAGAGTAGTTGCTTAATAACTATTTTCTATTTGTGATGATGGTTGCAGTAGTCATTTGATCTGATCACAAATATCACAGGTTTCCTCTTTTTTTGGTCACATGTAGCTTTGTACTTTTTTTACCCTCTTTGAAGTTAGGTCAGGTCATGGGACTTACTCTGGCCAATGAAATGTGAGCAAAGATGCAGCATGTTAAATTTGAGAGGATGTGTTGAGAGGCAGTATGTGATTGGTGTGAGCATACATTGAGATGGAGCCTCTAGCAGTCTGGGTCTACCCACCAAAACCTGTCTTGAGCATGGAGCTCAAACAAAAAATAAAGTTCTGTTATGCTAAGCAACTGAGATCTCAGGGCTGTTTGTTACTACAGCATAGCCTATCACATACTGACTATTACAGCATTCACGATCCCTGCTCCTTTCCTGAAGAAGTGAGACATAAAAACCCAACTGTACCTTGGGCAGACCTGTAGGAAGGAGATGAAATTTGAACAAAGCAGAAGGATGGCACCTTCCATTGCAACCTCCATTTATACCCCAGCTTCCACATTCGATCTCCAAAATAGTTCCTTAGGGTTGATTTTACTATTTTCATTTAACAAAGAAAGAAACCTGCATTTACAGATATGTAGGAACTTGAGAAAGTCACGCAGCAGATAAGTGGTACAACCAAGTCTCAAATCTAAAACTCTGTTTGAAAGCCCACTTTCAACGACAACCTCCCCAACACTGAGAAATACAGGGTGAGGCAGGAACTACATCAAAGCGCACTGCTTGTTACATCCTGTGACCTATGGGCAGAAAACCATAGGATTACTACAGAAACAATGTGATGGGCCCTGGAGAAGCCATTACCTTGTTCTTCTTCATCAATGCCTCTTCCACTGCCTGGCGACTGTATTCTCCAATGTACCATTCGTTGTGCCGGATATCCTGCAGTACAGGTTTAAATGATGAATATTTTAGGGTCAAAGGAAACGATTAATTATTAATTAAAATTTGTTTTTATTCCACTAGTGCCAAATCACAGTTGGATTTATGGGAGATACGCAGTATAAAATTTCTGTCCCCGGATCTTGAGTTAGACACAGAAAAAGTAATGGCAGCTTAGGAATTACGAAATTGGCATGACAAAATCTGTCTGTCATTGAGAGTAACCAGAAATGTCACTCCATCTACTGAGAAAGGTGCTTTGGCACCAAACTCAAAATGGATAATAAACCATTTATCTGTCAATGCTGTCTGGACCTGTACCTGCTGAAGCTTATTGAGGTGGGATATATATTGTTTATGATCCCTATGAGGCCCTAGGCACCATAGAAACAGCAGGGGAGGGGAAGACAGGTACAGATTGAGAGCATCTTTATGCCAATTGCCTAAAGTCCCATGTAGTAGTACTGGGATTTGAACCCTAGTCTGTCTGGCTTTCTCCTTGTGCCATACGACCTTATTTATACTAATTTATTTCTTTTGATTGTAAAATCCACATAACAGAGAGAAGAAAGGGCAGTCAGAGATGCACCATGGATCTGCAATTCCTTTACCGAGTCCCAAGGATAATAATATTAAATGATCCTTTGCATGAGTCCAACGTCTCCAAGGATATCCCTCATTCATTATCCCAGTCCATGCCTGCAAGAATCCTATGAGGCAGGCATTGCCAGGACAGTGGAGGCTCAGGAAGTCAACTTCTGTTACATGTGGCAAGAACTAGGGATGTGACATCAGGTCTCTGGTCTCCCAAAGTACCTGGTCCTCCCAGCACAATCTTGATCCTTCCAATGATGGGTACGGCAAACATATGTGAGCGCCACTGGGAAAGGCATGAGTTAGCTTCCCCCCCAACTCTCCAGTCTCACTTCCTCTCCCTGCCCCGCTCCCCAGTGTGAGGACAAGTCAGATGTGCTTGCTGTTGTCTAGACACACACAGCTTCAGGGCTTGGCATGAGCTAGCCCCGCCCCCTGCCTGGAATCCCTCCTTCTCCTCACTCTCCTTCTCCCTGGCTCTGCCATTCTCTTCCATCAAGTTTTGGGGCAAAGTCACCTCTTATTTGAGGTCTCCTTTGGAATGAATTCCTTTACCTAGTCCCTACCCCTAGCGGAGGGTTGGTGCTGGAAGGTCCAGAGGCAGGACCTGTTCCACTCCAGCAAAGCCAGGTAACAGGCTCCAGAAACAAAGGGCAGCTCAGAGAAAGCGCCCTCAAAGGGCATCTCTCTGCAGAACTGGGAGCTCTCTGAGCTGATAGTGGTCTGCTGCTTCTGGGGGCCTCTCTGCCAGTCCCGGGGCTTGGCAGGGCTCCGTCATGGTGTGCTTCATCTACTCTGATTTTGTTTATTTGTTCAAGCTGGAAGACACTTAGAGGTTTTATAACCCCATAGTTCTCCAGGTGTGATCATGAGTGCTGGCTGGTGAGTTTAGGTGCTGCTCAAACACAGAGTTAGATAACCCTGAATTACCTGGGGCGGGTGGGAAGTGGTTCCCTTTCAGTTCTCTTTCTAGCCCTTTGAATAATCCAAGAGGGGCATTTCATTTTGGTGCTATTTTGTCCTTAATATCTCTCTGGTATTTCTAATCTCTCCTTATGCTGAGATTCATTAGCGAGTGATGGCATCCTGCTACATTTTTTTTTAACATCTTTATTGGAGTATAATTACTTTACAATGGTGTGTTTGTTTCTGGTTTATAACACAGTGAATCAGCTATACATATACCTATATCCCCATATCTCTTCCCTCTTGCATCTCCCTCCCTCCCACCCTCCCTATCCCACCGCTCCTGCTACAATTTAATAGCCTTGTTTTGTTTGAGCTACAATAAAATTTTTTTCAAAAATGTGATAAAATATACACATTATAAGATTTACCACTTAACCATTTTCAATTGTTCATACAATGCAGTGGCATTGAGCACATTCACATTTCTTTGCAGCCAGCATCACGATCCAGCTCTAAAATATTTTCATTATCCCAAACTGAAACTCTGTACACATTCAACAACAACTCCCATTATCTCCTCCCCCTAGCCCCTTGTAACCACCATTTTACTTTCTGTCTCTATGAATTTACTTATTTTACCCTCATATAACGAGAATCATATATTTGTCCTTTTGTGTCTGACTCATTTCACTTAGTATCATGTTTTTAAGGTTCATCTATGTTGTAGCACCTGTCAGAATTTCATTCTTTTTTACAGCTGAATAATGTTACTACATTTTCTGTATCCATTTATTTGTTGATGGACATTTGGGTTGTTTCTACCACTTGGCTATTATAAATAGTGCTGCTGTCAACATGGATGTAAAAAAATCTGTTTGAGTCCCTGCTTTCATTTCTTTTGGGTATATAGCTAGAAGTAGAATGCTGCAATTAGTTTTAATATTACTTTCTGGGACTTCTCCGGTGGTGCAGTGGTTAAGAATCCACTGCCAATGCAGGGGACACAGGTTCAATCCCTGGTCTGGGAAGATCCCACATGCCGCGGAGCGGCTAAGCCTGTGTGCCACAACTACTGAGCCTGTGCTCTAGAGCCTGCGAGCCACAACTACAGAAGCCTGCGTGTCACAATTCCTGAAGCCCGTGTGCCTAAAGCCCGTGCTCCGCAACAAGAGAAGCCACCACAATGAGAAGCACGTGCACCACAATGAAGAGTAGTCCCTGCTCACTGCAACTAGAGAGAGCCTGTGGGTAGCAACAAAGACCCAACACAGCCCAAAATAAATACATAAAATAAATTAAAAAAAAAGATTACTTTATATGTATGTGATACTGGTTTTCTATTTGGAGTAGTGATATAAAATGAAAAAAAGTTAACTTGATTAAGTATAACATTATTATTGATAGTACATGGATAGGCCACAGATCATAAAGGTGCGTTCAAATAGTTGAAATCAGGGCAATCCTTATTTAGTGCAAGCCTCTCCCATGCTTGAGGAGTCCAGGCTCTGGGAGGGATGTAACTTTTGGATAGACATCTAGTTAGGACCCTGGGATTCCAGCACTTATGAAGGAGATGATGAGGAAAAGGAAACCAGGTCTGTAAGAAGGGGCAACAAAAGAATTATGTGCAAAACATCCCCCAAAGTCAAACTTAACTGTATGAGACTTCTTTTAGAATTAAGGTCAAAATTAATGTAAATATAAGGACAACCAATGGCGCTTGGGACGCTGTAGGGATTATGAGCAATTGACCACAGAGGTATTCTATGTACTCTGCTTCTGCTTAAAATCTTTTGCAAGCTCTGTAGCAGAACCCTGAGCATATGAGGATATGGGATGGAGACCCAGAAGAAGCATGTCTTTTTGTGCCTTATTGTGAAAGACTTTAATAAGTAATGTTGCAAGATGATTGAGGAAAGAGCATAGAATTTACAAAGAAAGTTTTATCCCCCCATATAAGTAAGTATAAGTGCAACATGGTCTGAGAAGAACTGATTGTAGGGATGGAGAATATTTTAGAAAGAGACCAGGAAATAAATGAAGGGCAAGCAAGAATCCATCTACTATCTATTTTCATCTCTCCCTCCTCTTTATGTCTCCTCTGGGGCAGAGACCATAGCTTCTAGCAGGTTGTCTGGTATAGAATAAGTGCTCAACACATGCTTCCTAGACTGTTCAAATGAAATGAGCATACAATACGTGGATCTTTTGTTGGAAAAACAATTGCAATATGTAAATCCCCATCAATTCTAAAAGATTACTGAACAGTCAATAAATATAAAACAGTCCTAAATCTCTATTTTTTGGATTAATTTTAAAAAAGCACTTTTAGAATCTGGAAATATGCAAGTTAAAGAGTCTAGTGAGGGCTTCCCTGGTGGCGCAGTGGTTGAGAGTCTGCCTGCCGATGCAGGGGACACGGGTTTGTGGCCCAGTCCGGGAAGATCTCACATGCCGCGGAGCGGCTGGGCCCGTGAGCCATGGCCGCTGAGCCTGCGTGTCCGGAGCCTGTGCTCCGCAACGGGAGAGGCCACAACAGCGAGAGGCCCGCGTACAGCAAAAAAAAAAGAAAAATGTTATATAGCAAAATGCTTTAAAAAATATTAAACCCCAATAATACATAGCCAGAAGGGGAAAACTCAGATCCAGTCATAATGATCTCCTTTTAAGCACTGTTCAAGAAAGCTCTCTTTAGATGCTAAGTTCATCTAGAAAAATATTGCAGAGAAGTGTCTGTTTTACCTCTTTGTCAGACCTTGTGGGGAGAGGTTTCTTCCTGCTCGTGTTTTTACAACAGAGCGAATTTTCCAGAGGGCCATAGCTGGCTGGAGACGGACATCTCTGAGGAGGATAGGACTGCATGCTTTCTTTATGATCTGGAAAAATAAATTCACATTTAAATATGATTGCTTTACAGTCTCAGACTGCGTCCCTCTGACAAGGAGCTGGAACCCATCCCTCCCTCCTGTGTCTATGGCAACCTTGGTCTGTACCACCATCATCTCACTACAGACAGCAGTCTCCTCTAGACTCTTCTCTTGCTTCAGCTTTTGCCCCTGTCTCTTTAGGGCATCCAGAGTTATCTTTAAAAAATGTAATTCTGACTTTGCCACCTCCCCGCCCCCCAGTACAAATCCTTCCATGATTTCCTTTACACCTGGAAGAAAATCCAAACGTTTTAACTTCTATCAATAAGGCCCCAGATAATCTTTCTTTTATTTCTTCATCCAGCCCCCATCCTCCACACTGTTTTGCCCATAATGAACTCTGTTCAGTTTCTTTAACAAGCCAAGCTTGTTCCCAACTCAGAAAACACCATTTTTTAAATGTAAAATAATAAATTTTTGTTTTAATGGAACATCATTTTTAACCTGAAAGAATGACTAACACAGACTATCATTATTCAGACTTGGGCACTTGGCAGATACTTTAATAAAAATGAACAAAGTAAGCTTGTCACTTCATGGAAAGCAACTGGTAGTATTTGTGGCCAATTTTAAAATTAGACTTTTCAAGTGCAAACTGGAATTTGGAAAAACTTGTATCTGCCACCGTGACTGAATAGCATATCCACAGTTAGACTTTTCTGATGAGATTGGAGGTGTTACGTGCAAATGTGATTTAAAACAATATTATGTACTAAAATAAGTTAACATAGAAAATATCTGCTCAGGTCTGTGAACCACTGTTTTCCAAGTGACTAATATATGATGCTACAAAATCATGCCTGTGTAAAAGATTCTTTAGAAGGGAAGATAGATCGATGGATTTTAAAGTAACAGAATACAAAAAGTTCATTGAAACACTTTTCCAGTTTTGATGTGGTATTTTCTCTACATACTTCAATAAAAATAACATTTCCACTGTGTCATTCCAGTAGACACTAATAAAAAATGAATTTCAACAAATTAAGGCCACAAGGAAGGAGTGAGGTGTTAGAAGGAATACTTAAAAAAAGGTATTTATAAATATATTAGTAATTTAAAGCAAGGATTAAGTGTATACAAATTATAAGGCTTTGAGGGTACAAAAACAATATCAAATAAAATATTAGACAGTAATAACATATAAAATGGAAAGGGGTAATTAGTATTAAGGCAGAATAATAAGCTATTTAGTCTTAATTCAGTCTAGAAAACAGTCTATTACCCAAGTTATAGTTCTGGTTAGTAGATTAATAAGAGCTTTGAAAAAAATGGAATAGTTATATTCACACAGTATATTTTTGAGACAAAATACTAAATAAAACATTAGCAAATTTTTATATGCCATTTATTGTAACGCAACTTACATGTGTATTTATTCTGCTCTTTGTCATCAAAATGCCAAATTTCTCTGTAGGCTTACTAAGAAGAGCAAAGAATACGCCTGCAACATTGAAAGTTCTATTTCAAGGGTTCCAAGGTTTGTGGCTTTTAATGAGGAGTCTTAAGAATATAGGAAATTACATGTATCAAAATGTTTGTTTTAGATAAGTGTTTGATCAATTAAAGTTGAAATTACATTCATCATAGTAAGTTAATTTCACTCACCAATTTATGACTAAAAATAGGAATAATGCTAACGACATTTCTGTCTTTTCAAATTTTATTTTATAAGGAAAAGAGCTCTACTTTCAAACACAGTACAGCATCCATACCATCAGAGCAAAATCATCCTAAGTTTGCTGTATTGTTGGGAAGAGGATATGAACTTCAGAGTTTTAAAATTCAAGCATAATATTTATTTATTTAGCTAAACACTGAAGGTAAGCAATGGAAGAATAGAATTTGTATAACTTTCTAGAAAGAGAAAAAAAGAGGAGTAAAGAAGAAATGAATCCAATATATGGCAGGAAAAGAAAAAAGTCAATAAAATTGGCAAATAGGAGGCACAACAAAATATAAAAATTGATTCAAAAATATTAGTAATTACAATAAATATCAATGGTGTAAGTTTAACACTTAAAAATCAGGTGCAGATTGGTTTAAAAATTCCAGGTCTGTGCTAATTACACATCTGAAATATAATGACACAAAAGGATCACTAATGAAAGGATGGAGAACCATAGACCAGGCAAATCCTAACCAAGAGAAAACTAAAAGAGTTATTGAAATATAAAAAAAATGACTTTAACAACTTTATATTAAATCATAGTGAATCAATACATAAAGACATTATTTAAATGGCCATAGCTATCTTTTCAACATGGATTGAAACAGTAAGAACACACTTCGGAGTAAAAAATAACCATTATCAGCGTTTCGTATCAGTTTGTGTGGCATACATAATAGAGTTCAGTGATTATGAATTTTTCTTGATATTGTGGCAACTGATTTAATATATTTCAACTCTGAGTGCCTTGCTTGAATATTTAAAAATTCTACTTGAAAAAGAATTTGGAAACAGCTATGTGCATTTGTAGTCTATTCAGAGAATGAGTTGAAAAAAACAAAACAAACAAACAAAAAAACAACTTTGCCATGCTATTTCCCCTGAAGGCCTGGATGGATTTTTGCTTAATAAATGAATAAAATTCCGAGTATGTAATCCCCTACAAGTATTTAATTGATTTTGTTCTTAAGTAATGGCAGTAATCTTTGGAAAGTTTTCTTTATATAAAACATTGCATTTGAGTTTTATAACTGCAAGAAATAGGACTGTCCTACTTGGAGAATAGAGGATTACATTAATAAAGAGGTTGACACGGTAAATGGAAGAACAATAAAGAGAACAATGTGTAGGTGGGCAATAAAATTAGGGTAGTCTAATAAAAATGGTATGGGTTGTAGAACCATACTGATATCAATATTTACTAATATTTGAAAATTCTCATGTATATAAAGCTCTTAGTACAGTGTCTGATCCATACTAGTCACTCAATAAATGCTACTGCTGTTAGTGTTATTAGAGAAACAGCTCTAGATGTTTCTTTTGAAACTTAGAATAAAACCATTGTTTTAAGCAGCTCTCCATACTTATTAGCAAATTTTAACCTTACCCTTACATAAAATTTAAAAAATAATTTTCTAAGTAAAGAGCCATATATTTCAAAGAACATTTATAAAATGCAGATAGAAAGGATAACGTTAATGAACAAAAACTAAAACAAACAAAAGAGAAAAGAAATCATCTACCACCCCAAATTTAGAGAGTAATGTTACTATTTTGGAGTATACCAAGCCTTTCTGGATTCTCTTACAATATATCAAAATCATTTTCTTTTTGTCCTGAGATCCATCTACTTAGCCTCTTAATAGCTTAGCTTGAATTCATTTATCAGAGAATTGAGCAAAGTCTGTTTATCAAGTAGTAACTTAGATATCAAGAGTAACTGAATATTTTCAAATTTTTTTCTCATTTGTTAGATAAGGATAATGATATCTACATTGACAGAGAAGTAGTTATCATGAGTCTAAGTGAAGAGTACTGTCTCCCTCATCTGAAGTGTTCAACTTAAAACCAGTAAGCTTTAGCGAGCCCACTAGACTCAGAACACTATGTGTGCCTGGATTGTGTGCTATTTTCTGTACATCTAATTTCTGCAAAGCACTGGTGACCCAAGGGTGAATTTTTACCCAGGAGAATGAACATCACTCAGTAAGCTGATAGCATCACAGAGTTCAAGCACTGGGTAGTTAAAGGATGGGGCTGTCTCTATTCTGTACGCTTAGGGCCCACCCCAATGGGGTATAAACCATGTGCTTGATGGATATTTGGTTTTTTCTTTTTGTTCTTAAAATATTTTTAAAAGTTAATTTTTATTGGAGTATAGTTGATTTACAATTTGTGTTAGTTTCTGCTGTATAGCAAATTGAGATATTTGTTGACTAAAAAAGGAATTAATGGTATTTGAAGGCACTGGAGGCCAAAACATTTCCTTTGTCCACCCCAGGCCATTTCTTTAAGCAGCCTGTTTTTTCTAAGATGAGTAGAGAACAATCTACATGACCCCAGTACTAATGATCCACTCCAGCCAGAGGGTACTTGACTGGACTCATGTCTTTGAAGACCGTCCCACTTCACTAACACTGCTGTTCCATTCCTTAATTGTTCTTTATTTTTAGCAATATTTTCTTTTTAACATCTTTATTGGAGTATAATTGCTTTACAGTTTTATGTTAGCTTCTGCTGTATAACAAAGTAAATCAACTATAAGTATACATCTATCCCCATGTCCCCTCCCTCTTCTGTCTCCCTCCCACCCTCCCTATCCCACCCCTCTAGGTGGAGACAAAGCACCGAGCTGATCTCCCTGTGCTATGCAGCTGCTTCCCACTAGCTATCTATTTTACATATGGTAGTGTATATATGTCAGTGCTACTTTCTCACTTCGTTTCAGCTTACCCATCCCCCTCCCCGTGTCCTCAAGTCCATTCTCTACGTCTGCGTCTTTATTCCTGTCCTGTCCCTAGGTTCTTCAGAACCATTTTTTTTTTAGATTCCATATATATGTGTTAGCAGGAAGTATTTGTTTTTCTCTTTCTGACTTATTTCATTCTGTATGACAGACTCTAGTTCCATCCACCTCATTACAAATAACTCAGTTTCGTTCCTTTTTATGGCTGGGTAATATTCCATTGTATATATGTGCCACATCTTCTTTATCCATTCATCTGTCGATGGACACTTTGGTTGCTTCCATGTCCTGGCTATTGTAAATAGAGCTGCAATGAACATTGCGGTACATGACTCTTTTTGAATTATGGTTTTCTCAGGGTATATGCCCAGTAGTGGGATTGCTGGGTCATATGGTAGTTCTATTTTTAGTTTTTTAAGGAACCTCCATACTGTTCTCCATAGTGGCTGTATCAACTTACATTCCCACCAACAGTGCAAGAGGGTTCCCTTTTCTCCACACCCTCTCGAGCATTTAGTGTTTGTATATATTTTGATGATGGCCATTCTGACCAGTGTGAGGCGATACCTCACTGTAGTTTTGATTTGCATTTCTCTAATGATTAGTGATGTTTAGCATCCTTTCATGTGCTTGTTGACAATATGTATATCTTCTTTGGAGAAATGTCTATTTAGATCTGCTCATTTTTGGATTGGGTTGTTTGTTTCTTTGCTATTGAGCTGCATGTGCTGCTTTTATATTTTGGAGGTTAATCCTTTGTCAGTTTCTTTGTTTGCAGATATTTTCTCCCATTCTAGGGTTGTCTTTTCATCTTGTTTATGGTTTCCTTTGCTGTGAAAAAGTTTTTAAGTTTCATTAGGTCCCAATTGTTTATTTTTGTTCTTATTTCCATTTCTCTAGGAGGTGGGTCAAAAGGATCTTGCTGTGATTTATGTCATAGAGTGTTCTGCCTATGTTTTCCTCTAAGAGTTTTATAGTGTCTGGCCTTACATTTAGGTCTTTAATCCATTTTGAGTTTATTTTTGTGTATGGTGTTAGGAAGTGTTCTAATTTCATTCATTCAACTATGTTGAATAATAGTGGTGAGAGTAGGCAAACTTGTCTTTTTCCTGATCTTAGAGGAAATGGTTTCAGTTTGAGAAACCATTACGTGCAAATGTGAGAATGATTGAGAATGATGTTGGCTCTGGGTTTGTCATATATGGCCTTTATTATGTTAAGGTAAGTTCCCTCTATGCCTGCTTTCTGAAGAGTTTTTATCATAAATCGGTGTTGAATTGTCTTGACAGACTCTTTTGCATCTATTGAGATGATCATATGGTTTTTCTCCTTCAGTTTGTTAATATGGTATATCACGTTGATTGATTTGCGTATATTGAAGAATCCTTGCATTCCTGGGATAAACCCCACTTGATCATGGTGTATGATCCTTTTAATGTGCTGCTGGCTTTTGTTTGCTAGTATGTTGTTGAGGAGCTATGCATCTATGTTCATCAGTGATATTGGCCGGTAGTTTTCTTTTCTTGTAACATCTTTGTCTGGTTTTGGTATCAGGGTGATGGTGGCCTCATAGAATGAGTTTGGGAGTGTTCCTCCTTCTGCTATATTTTGGAAGAGTTTGAGAAGGGTAGGTGTTCACTCTTCTCTAAATGTTTGATAGAATTCTCCTGTAAAAGCATCTGGTCCTGGGCTTTTGTTTGTTGGAAGATTTATAATCACACTTTCAATTTCACTGCTTGTGATTGGTCTGTTTATATTTTCTATTTCGTCCTGGTTCAGTCTCAGAAGGTTGTGCTTTTCTAAGAATTTGTCCATTTCTTCCAGGTTTTCTATTTTATTGGCATATAGTTGCTTGTAGGAATCTCTCATGATCCTTTGTATTTCTGCAGTGTCAGTTGTTACTTTTCCTTTTTCATTTCTAATTCTATTGATGTGAATCTTCTACCTTTTTTTCTTGATGAATCTGGCTACTGGTTTATCAATTTTGTTTATCTTCTCAAAGAACCAGCTTTTAGTTTTATTGATCTTTGCTATTGTTTCCTTCATTTCTTTTTCATTTATTTATGATCTGATTTTTATGATTTCTTTCCTTTTGCTAACTTTGGGGTTTTTTTGTTCTTCTTTCTCTAATTGCTTTAGGTGTAAAGTTAGGTTGTTTGAGATTTTTCTTGTTTCTTGAGGTAGGATTGTATTGCTATAAACTTCCTTCTTAGAATGGCTTTTGCTGCATCCTATAGGTATTGGGTTGTCATGTTTTCATTGCCATTTGCTTCTAGGTATTTTTTGATTTCCTCTTTGATTTCTTCAGTGATCTCTTGGTTATTTACTAGTGTATTGTTTAGCGTACATGTGCTTGTATTTTTTACAGTTTTCTTTCCTGTAATTGATATCTAGTCTCATAGTGTTGTGTTTGGAAAAGATACTTGATATGATTTCAATTTTCTTAAATTTACCAAGGCTTGATTTGTGACCCAAGATATGATCTATCCTGGAGAATGTTCCATGAGCACTTGAGAAGAAAGTGTATTCTGTTGTTTTTGGATGGAATGTCCTATAAATATCAATTAAGTCCATCTTGTTTAATGTATCATTTAAAGCTTGTGTATCCTTATTTGTTTTCATTTTGGATGATCTGTCCATCGGTGAAAGTGGGGGTTAAAGTCCCCTACTACTATTTTGTTAATGTCGATTTCCCCTTTTATGGCTATTAGCATTTGCCTTATGTATTGAGGTGCTCCTATGTTGGGTGCATAAATATTTACAATTGTTATATCATCTTCTTGGATTGATCCCTTGATCATTATGTAGTGTCCTTCTTTGTCTCTTGTAATAGTCTTTATTTTAAAGTGTATTTTGTCTGATATGAGAATTGCTACTCCAGCTCTCTTTTGATTTCCATTTGCATAGAATGTCTTTTTCCATCCCCTCACTTTCAGTCTGTATGTGTCCCTTGGTTGGAAGTGGGTCTCTTGTAGACAGCATATATAAGGGTTTTGTTTTTGTACCCATTCAGCCAGTCTATGTCTCTTGGTTGGAGCATTTAATCCATTTACATCTAAGGTAATTATTGATATGTATGTTCCTATTACCATTTTCTTAATTGTGTTGTGTTTGTTATTGTAGGTCTTTTCCTTCTCTGTTTCTCTCCTAGAGAAGTTCCTTTAGCATTTGTTGTAAAGCTGGCGTGGTGCTGCTGAATTCTCTTAACTTTTGCTTGTCTGTAAAGGGTTTAATTTCTCCATCGCATCTGAATGAGATCCTTGCTGGGTAGAGTAATCTTGGTTGTAGGTTTTTCCCTTTCATCACTTTAAATATGTCCTGCCAGTCCCTTCTGGCTTGCAGAGTTTCTGCTGAAAGATCAGCTGTTAACCTTATGGGGATTCCCTTGTATGTTATTTGTTGTTTTTCCCTTACTGCTTTTAATTTTTTTTTTGTATTTAATTTTCTTAGTTTGATTAATATGTGTCTTGGCATATTTCTCCTTGGATTTATCCTGTATGGGGCTCTCTGCGCTTTCTGGACTCGATTGACTATTTCCTTTCCCATATTAGGGAAGTTTTCAACTATAATCTCTTCAAATATTTTCTCAGACCCTTTCCTTTTCTCTTCTTCTTCTCAGACCCTATAATTCAAATGTTGTTGTGTTTAATGTTGTCCCAGAGGTCTCTGAGCCTGTCCTCAATTCTTTTCATTCTCTTTTCTTTATTCTGCTCTACGGTAGTTACTTCCACTATTTTATCTTACAGGTCACTTATCCATTCTTCTGCCTCAGTTATTCTGCTATTGATTCCTTCTAGAGAATTTTTAATTTCATTTATTGTGTTGTTCATCATTTTTTGTTTGCTCTTTAGTTCTTCTAGGTCCTTGGTAAACGTTTCTTGTATTTTCTCCATTCTATTTCTAAGATTTTGGATCATCCTTACTATCATTACTCTGAATTCTTTTTTAAGTACATTACCTATTTTCTCTTCTTTTATTTGGTCTGATTGGTTCTTACCGTGCTCCTTCATCTGCTGCATATTTCTCTGTCTTCCCATTATGCTTAACTTATTGTGTTTGGAGTCTCTTTTTCACAGGCTGCATGTTCTTAGTTCCCATTGTTTTTGGTGTCTGCCCCCAGTGGGTAAGGTTGGTTCAGTGGCTTGTGTAGGCTTCCTGATGGAGGGGACTGGTGCCTGTGTTCAGGTGGGTGAGGCTGCATGTTTTTTTTTCTGGGGGGCAGTGCTGTGTACGATGGTGTGTTTTGGGGTGACTGTGAACTTCGTATGATTTTAGGTAGCCTCTCTGCTAATGGGTGGGGTTGTGTTCCTGTCTTGTTATTTGTTTGGCATGGGGCATCCAGCACTGGAGCTTGCTGGCCGTTGGGTGGAGCTGGGTCTTAGTAATGAGACTGAGATCTCTGGGAGAGCTTTTGCCATTTGATATTACATGGGGCTGGGAGGTCCTGAACTCAGCTCTCCCACCTCAGAGGCTCAGGCCTGACACCAGGCTGGAGCACCAAGGCCCTGTCAGCCACACAGTTCAGAAGAAAAGGGGGAAAAAAGAAAGAAAAATAAATAAGTAAAAAGAAAAGAAAAGTATTAAAATAAAAAATAAAAAAATAATTAAAATTAAAAAGTAATAAAAAAAGAAGAGAGCAACCAAACCAATAAAGAAATCCACCAATGATAACAAGCACTAAAAACTATAGTAAGATAAACATAGAAATCAGAAACAAGTCAGTTGCAGACAGCAAACCCCAAGTCTACAGTTGTGCCCAGAATATACCGCCTCAATTTTGGGAACATTCATTGTCTGTTCAGGTATTCCACAGATGCAGGGTACCTCAAATTGGTTGTGGGGATTTAATCCGCTGTTCCTGAGGCTGCACTGAGAAATTTCCCTTTCTCTTCTTTGTTCGCACAGCTCCTGGGGTTCAGCTTTAGTTTGGGCCCCAGCTCTGCGTGTAGGTCACCCTCAGGCTTCTGCTCCCACCCAGACAGGAGGGGGTTAAAGCAGTGGCTGATTAGGGGGCTCTGGCTCACTCACGCCATGGGGAGGGAGGGGTACGGTAGTTATAATTGGAATGCAGGTTGAGCCTGAGGTGGCAGAGAGCAGTGTGACGTTGCAAGAGCCTGAGGAGTGCCATGTGTTTTCCTGGGGAAGTTGTCCCTGGATCACGGGACCCTGGCAGTAGCAGGCTGCTAGGCTCCTGGGGTTGGTGGGAAAGGTGGCACATGTGGATAGTGACCTATGCTTGCACACAGGGTTCTTGGGGGCTGAAGTAGCAGCATTAGGGTTTCATGCCTGTCTCTGGTGTCTAAGCTGATAGCTATGGCTTGCGCCCATCTCTGGAGCTAATTTAGGCAGTGTTCTGCCTTCTGTGGACAGACAGGGAAGGAATTCTGGTTACACCGAATGGATTGACAAAAACTAAAAGTTTGCCAAAAAACAACTGTTGGAAAGGATGGGGAATGATGGGGTCTCACACGCTTTTGGTGAAACAAAGTGATACATCTACTTTGGAAAATACATCTAGTGCCACTGAAAAGAGGAATATTCTAAGACATGGCCATTTCACTCTTAGAAAAAGAACTTATCATATTAAGTACTTGGGAAAACATGTACATATTATACACAGGGCAAGACGTCAACAATATTGTTCACAACAAACTAACGTTCATAAGAGGAAAAACCTGGAAACACCTAAGTGATGGTATTTAACTATGGATAAACATTATATTAATGCGATGCAATGCTGCCTATCAATGAAAACAAGCGAATTACATCTACATGCATCAGCTCAGAGACTCTGAGATTCACAAAAGCTAAGTCACGATGCAGGAATATAGCAGTGTATGACTTAACCTACTTATTTTTATAATTCTTTCATAAAGTGTTCTTACCTCTGTTTTGTACACTCTGGTTGTGAGTCACGAACGAAGAGCTAAAGGAAATGTTACAATTGAAAGAACGTTAGTATTTCCCACGCTGGGTCAGTACTCATGGCCTGTCATATTTACAGAGCACTTTATATTTTACTGGATGAAAAATTGTCTGTTTTGTAAGGTTGATAAAATGCTGGTTCCTTCCTTTCTCAATACAGATGAACATTAGATATGGAACAAAGTGACTTACCCACATAAGTTCTTCCCATGTCACTTCAGTGAGCACACATCAAAATTCTTTACTTTTGGAAGCTATGAATTTAGACTTGCCTTGTAGCTACAGTCACTATAGAAAATGCTATGTGGCTGGATGGGGCTCCTACTCTATAGTAATTGTTTACCAGTTGAAGGAGAGTCAGCCATAGCAAAGAAGAAAAGAATAGAAATTATTTTATTCCTTCTTAATGTGAGCTAGGTAAGAAAACTGTGTGGATTATTACAAGGAAATTGATAAAGAAAAAGGGATTATAAAAACATAATAAAAGGCAAAAAACGATATGCATTTCTAAACACAATAATGATGCTACCAAGACTGTTTACTGGGACTTCCCTGGTGGCACAGTGGTTAGGAATCCACCTGCCAATGCAGGGGACATGGGATCGAGCCCTGGTCGGGGAAGATCCCACATGCCGCGGAGCAGCTGAGCCCATGCGTCATAACTACTGAGCGTGTGTGCCACAACTGAAGCCCATGTGCCTAGAGCCCATGCTCTGCAACACAGAGAAGCCACTGCAATGAGAAGCCCGCATACTGCAGCGAAGAGTAGACCCCACTCGCCGCAACTAGAGAAAGCCCACGTGCAGCAATGAAGACCGAACACAGCCAAAAATAAGATAAATAAATAAATAGATTTATTTAAAAAAAAAAAAGACTGTTTACCAATGGCTTTACTTAATGTTTGGCTTTGTGTAACACGCAGCTCTGATTTTCTGGTTCATTTTGTATTGTTGTTGGCATTGTCATTTTAAACTTTAGTTGCTCCTACAGTTAAATCTAATTACATGGAGCATGCTCTATGCCACGACTGTACAATTGAACAAAGCCCCTGGGTTAATTCAATGAAACCTAGCCCTTTTCCAGCACCAATGAAATCAACTGAGTACATATCTGGTTTTTGTTATCTCCACAGAAGCCTGGGGTCTTATGATTTGCTTGGTAGATAAAAATGCCATTAGATCATTGAACCACCACATTGTGCTGTCATCACTGGTTAGACTTCTCCTGCTATCTAAGCCTTCGATTCTGTTAAAACCGGGATCCCTTTACTAGGAGCCAGTGTACAATTTTGTTAAATATCTGGAAAAAAAATCACAGATAGCAAAATTTCACTGCCCTAATTTTTCTGCTCTAAATATTGAGAGAATAGGGATATCCTCTGAGGATATTCTAGGTTTTGTGTACAAAGTTTATAAAAATATAAGTAAAAAAAAAACTACCTAAACTGAAATAGAAATAATTCTTTCATTTTATAAACATTTATTGAGCATTTACCAAGTACGTGATATGTTTTGGGGGATAGCAAATGAATAAGACATGGCCTCTATCCTAAAGCAGCTTAATTTATGGAGGGAAGACATGATTATACCATAATCACAATGTGGGGTAAACACCACAATTGAGGTGAGCACAGCAGAAGATCCTGTGGTAGCAGAAGAAGGTCACAATCCAGACAAAATTGATTTGATTCTCAGGAAAGTCTTCCTGGGACATATGCTAACTGAGCTGACTTCTGAAAGGTGAATAGGAGATTGGTGAGGAGTAACGGTGTGTTCCAGGCAGAGGGAACAGCAGGTGCAAAGGCTCAGAGGCAAGAAAACATGGCTTATTCTTCAAGAGACCAGAAAGTAGTTCCTTACGGATGGAAGGTAGGGTATGAAGATGTATCATTAGAAGGCTACTGTTTCATTAGAAGGCTACTGTTTAAGCAAGAGTTGATGGTGGCTGGTTTATGTTGGGAGCTGGGGAAATGGGTAGAAATGGATAGACCCAAGACCCATTTTGAGTTGAGATTTGAGAATTTTGGGAGTTTTTAATGATTTGGATGGAAAGAGTGAAGATGGGAAAGACAGTGTACCATTTACTGAGGTGAGAAAGTTTGTAGGAGGAGAGCGTTGGTCCAGAAATGAAAGTAGAAATGAAGAGTTCAGTTTCCAACACTGAGTTTGAGATACCTGTCACTGATTTAAGGAAAACTGCCCATTGGGTAGCTGGATATATGGGTCTGGGGCTAAGAAGGGTGGTTGGGGCAGAGGATAGAGATTTAGTAATTATCAACATAGAGCTGACCCTTGACACTGTAGGGATGGATGAACTGCCTACACTCTTACTGATAGAAAAAAGGACATCAGAAGGATCTGAGGAATACCAACATTCAGAGTTCAGTTTTGGAAAAAGCCTAAAAGGGAGACTTAGAAGAAGCAGCCAGTTAAGAGAGGAAGAAAAATCAGGAGACTTTTTTCAATTAAACAAACAAACAAACAAAAGAAGCCAAACCACACTGAATAACAACTGCTACAGATGTGGGCCCAACTAAAATCTCATTATCTTTTCACTATAACATGATGTGTTTTTGTTTCCTTTCAGAAAATTACATTAAGAAAGAGTATGTACTTATTGTATGGGCAAGAGTTTTGTGTCAGATTGGGTCTTAAACTGAAAACAGCCTAATAAGAGTTATGAAACTGCAGTCCTAATGTCCACAGATCAAAGACTGAGAACAAAGTTGCTGAAGGTGTGAAATAGGACAAGAAAGTGAGGGAGAGGAAGGGAGTGGGGGATGGAGACCATGCCCCTGACATACAGGGCCTGGCAATGGCACTGAGAGCTGGTGGTTAGCGGGCACATGGGCAGGTTGAACAGGTCTGGCCCTGCTCTCAGCTTCACATGGAAGGTGAGTGACATTGCCCAAGGCCATGCAGTTTGTAAGTGAGGAAGCCAGGCAGTATGATTCCAGGGGCTCCCTCTTAAGCAATACTCTATTCCATCACAAACAGCGTATTATTAAATAATAAAAGAGCACCTTGACTGTGGGCAGGCACTAAGGAAAGTCAAGATTTATGGGCTGCATTTTTAAAATCAAGTCAGTGTAGGCATGATGGGCTACTGAAGAGTGGAGTTGGACTTGATTTCAATGGCAAGAGACTCAGTCTCTCTGGGCCTCATTTATTCCCTCTGGGGAATGGGTCAGAACTTCCTCTTGTATTCAGGGTGGCTTTAAGCTGTGGTCTGATGGATAAAGAGTTTTCCAAGTAGGGAGAGGGTGGAGAGAGGGAAATATGGGGGTGTGCTGTTATAGGCAGAGGAATAGCACATGCAAATGTCCTGTGTTGGGAGGCGGTGGAGAGTGACATGAACTGAGCTGGAGCCACTGGTCAGACTGGGGTCAGGAGGGCCTGATAGCACTAATTTTGGAGATTGTATGTTAAGGAAGCTACCACTAATGTCCGTGACCTTGGCCAATGAACCACCAGCCTGAGCCTTACTAGTCTCCTTGACTCTTCTGTTGGGATGACATTTGTCACAATAACCTGATCAGGCAAGATAATGGCGTTTAATCAGATTTATCAGATTTAATCAGATAATGGCATTTTCAACCCCTGGCCATTTATAAAGTGCTTTTCCAAAGTAATCGTCAGCTTCTGTGTGTCATCCACTGAGGCTAGTTAGAAAAGCCAACTTTTCTTCCCAGGTTGACTAGCCTCCATTCCAGTTAATCCTCCCTACTTAATATCCATGTTTTCAAATATCATCTCTAACATGCAATCAATCACTTATAAAGTGCAGGAAGAACAATGTTATTAACTTCAACAACAACTATGATTCACAGGTTTCCCTGGGGCCTCAACACTGGGCCTCATTATGAAAGGCCAGAGTTTCTCTTTCTCAGGAAGCCTCTGTGAGTCATCATCCCAGACAACACATGACCTGACCCCCAAGCCGGGACCCAGCAAGGGATTCCTGGCTCCTTACCTGGCAATGGCAAGAGGAATCTCTTGAGGACGTTGGTTTTGTGACAGGTGAGATAATTCAGGCTTCATCTGATGATGAGGAACTGTGTAAAGGCGTCACAGAATTTGGGCAGGTTGCAAAAGGAAAATGATAGGGGACCATTAGAAGTCTACTGGAGCTGCTATAATTTCATCCAAGTAATCTCTGATTATTAAGAGTAAGCTGTTCACGGTTAGTGGAAACTGTAACCCAAGTGTTCTGCAATAACCGTGGCTCCTGGGACTGGCTTCTCCCTGAGGTTATAAAAATTGCTTTGAATGTTGAATATTCAATAATATTATAAAAAATATTAAATTTGGAACTCATCCTTGAACTTGCCAATATATAGAATATGTCATTGGAAGGTATTTGGTATTGGAAGGGCTTGAAGTGGAAGTGGACTGAGGTTGAATTCTCCATTCAAATGAAAACTTACGTAGAAACATAAACAAAAATGTTAAGCTTAAGAACTATTCTGAGCAATGTAGGGTAGGGGGATGCCCGATGCTGGCCCAGGCACACCTGAATTCTCCTATCTCTCCTGTGATAGGGCAGACAGCTCCCAGGATTCTATTATAGACCAGCGGTTTCCACCTTTTTCCCACCAGATGTGCGTTTTCTCAGTTGTTCCCCTTTGATCTTCAAGTTTTGACAACCACAGGAACTGGACTTATTCAGTAATTACATATGTCATTGGTGTTACCACTTTTAATTTCCTTTTCATCCTGGATAGATTTTAACTAGCCATCCAGAATTACCAAGGGCACATAATAATACTATCATAGGGAATCCCATAAAACACTCTTCCAGTTGCAGTGGTAAGTAGTAAAGTTAAGGAAGCATAAACACTGACATGTCTTAATTTTGGCTGTTACTCTGTGCTGTGTCCAAGGTTGATCACAAACTCAATACCTTTGACTGAAGGGCTGTCATTACTTGAAAAGTGATTGCAGTCAGTGACTGGTCCACTAGTCATACATCCCATAAAATCATTTCAGGTCATCAACAGCCACCTCTGTGAGCTGATCAATGTCACATTGCTGGGTTTATAATCACTGAAGCCTGAGGCAACAACTCCTCAACATTTCAGTAGGATGCTGAGCTTTATTGTGGAAAAGGGTATAGTTTCCTTTAGATTTTAAAATTATTTAGAATTGCCAACAGACCCTCATTCCTCCATCAGAAACCCTTGGGAATCCACAAACCCAGGTTAGGTCCCGCTCCAGTCTAACTTTCTCAATGTAAAAAGAGCAGACTTGAGACTCACAGAGTCAGTGCAACTTGGCCAAAACACACAGTGAGCTGGTGGTGAGCCTCTGAAATCTTAGCCCAATGTTGCTTTGTCAAACTAGGCTGCCTGTGTTAACTCTTTGGGCCATAGCTCAGGTCCTTTGGCTCTGGACATAACTCATCATTCTAAGTGAATGGTGAACAGTATCCCAAAGGTGGGTATGAAGGTATCACCAGATTAGCATCCTGCCATCTAGCAAGTGTTGGATTGCATGCTTCCACAACAGTGACATCCGCAGTGTGTATGCGTGCACGCATGAGGGCTTATGTGTGTATGCACGGGTGACGTCAAAGATGGAGAGACCAAGAGCTTCTCTGGAGCAGCAGGCCAGCAATGTCTTTCCCAAGTGGCAGGGGGTGACAGTGTGCCTCCTTGTCAGTAGCCTGTAGCTGAAGAAAGACCTCTACCCCACCCCCAATTTAAATCACCCTGTTCAGACCACAGGACTCCTGAATAGACTCTGAGGTCCTGGATCCATCTGGATCACGTCATCATGCACCCACGTACGTGTCCATACAGCCCAGGCCCTGAAACAAGTAATCCTTTAAAAAAATGACTAATGCTATTAACCTGGAAATAGGACATTAGGATAAGAAAACAAATATAAATAGTTCACCTTTCTCTGTTCCAAGAACCTGTATTGAATTAAAAAAAAACAAAACATTGGGTTACTCTTAGTGACAGAGAATTTTACATTATACTATGTGTGTTTTTAGAGCAGTTGGTTAGTTTTTTTAGGATAGATTTTTAAAAATCTACGAATAATCCTCCAAAAGACTAAGCAAAAATAAAAATTTTATACTCTTTGTGTGATGTAACAGGCAAATATACAGTCTGCTGATGGGACTATAAATTGCTTTGACTCTTGGAAACCAATTTAACCATAGCTATTAAGAGCCTTAGAAATACTCTTATTCTTATCCCCAAAATTCCATTGATGAGTTTCTTTTTCTTAGACAACAACCTGAAATCTGGATCAAGTTCCATGTACAAAGATGTGCAGTACATCATTACTTACAATATTGAAACACTGGCAACAATCTACGTAAGCCTCTGAGAACTATTAAGTAATTTTTGGTGCTATACTCACTATTGGAATGTTAGAAATGCATTGCAAGTATTTACGTAGAGTATGGAATAAGATTACTCTGTAAGTATATCTCAAAGTTACATTAAATGTTCAGGATTAAAAACTGGGCTTATGACATATTTTGTAGAAAAAAGGATTTGAAGAGATATGATAAAATATTATATTAATAGAGGTTGTGTTTGAGTGATGAAAGCCATAGTTAATTTTCTTTATACCTGTTTTGGAATTTTTATTTTTAAAAATTAGCATGAAAATATTCACAGTATTCTTGTTAAATGTAGCCATTTCTCTTCTCAAACATTTTCATTCTCTTTTTTTCCTTAATAGTAGTAGAATTCTTGATCATTCTTCATTATGAAAGTCTATGTGCTTATGGGACTTGTATTCTTGAGTCCTATTATATTCTTGAAGAATCAAAATGCCTTGCAAGAAGTATAGTATTTGCTGAAGTATTTACTTAACTGCAAATAATTTTCTAAAGTCCATTTCATGCATTGCATCAGCTGAGAAAGTCCACAGGTATCATTTGGACTAAAGCTTCTTAACTTGGGGGATGCAAGAGGTCCTTGGATGACCTCGTGGGATCCATGAACCTTCTGACATGAAAAGCTAAATTTTTTTCCTCTATAAATATATGCATTTTTTTTCTGGGGTGAGGAAGTTTTATTATACCTTTCATCAAATTTTCAAAGGGATCTGAGGTCCATGAAAAGTTAAAGCCAGTGGTTTCCAGATGAGGTCCAAAGAGGTGGTGCCATTTGCTCAGATTCTCAGAGTTATCTTGTGGCTGAGCTGACCCTGGAGCCCAGGTCTCCTGACTCACATTGGCTTCATAGACAAGAATCACTTATCAATAAATAGCTTAGAGAGGCATTGTACATCTTTTCTAAGGCTAACCAACAGACAAGTCCTTTTTTTTTTTGTGGTACGCGGGCCTCTCACTGTTGCGGCTTCTCCCGTTGCGGAGCACAGGCTCCGGACGCACAGGCTCAATGGCCATGGCTCACAGGCCCAGCCGCTCCGCGGCATGTGGGATCTTCCCGGACCGGGACATGAACCCGCATCCCCTGCATCGGCAGGCGGATTCTCAACCACTGCGCCACCAAGGAAGCCCAGACAAGCCCTTTTGTTTCAAAGAGCTTGGCATCCCCTAGTTTTCTGGAAAGAGGACATACATTTCATCATGGACAGCAAATAAAGTCAAAACTATAGGCTATGTAAAAAGGGTAATGAAAGAATCCATTTTTATGGGTGGTTTGAAAGTTTCCCCACTGAGTCTTCCTCAGGACTTTGAACCTGGCAGTTCAAAGTGCTCAATCATTTGCGGCTGTGGTTCTCAGGCTTGTCAAAGGAGGGGAGAAAGCCTTGCTGTAAAAGTAGCCTGGAAGCCATCTGTCTGGGGGAGCAATTTTTTTTTATTGAATTGAGACCCAGCCAATTTTTTGCTTGAGGGCTCTGAATTTAAAATCAAATGCAATTAGAAAAATGGAGTGAAATCTCTCTAGTTTCCCTACTTTAACTTTTTTTTGGTTAGAAAATTAGCATATTCAAGTTAAATAGTAATGCCTTCTTTATTATTTCTCACCTTCCCTCCCTCTCATCCTTTCCTCCCTTCCTTACTTCCTTTTTTTTCCCACAATTTCACCTCAGGGGTGCCTCTGTATTTTCTAGGGCAAAGTCATGGGCATGGGGCTTAGATCGGGACTCTGGGCTTTCTAGGGTGGCTCCATCTGGCAGCTGTGGGAACCCTGGCAATTCTTGTCACCTCTCTGAAGCTTCTTTTTCTCTTAGCGTGTTCTTTCTTTCTTTCTTTTTTTTTTTTTTGAGAATTAAAGGAGACAATAAATTTCTACTTTTTGAAAACTATAAAGTGCTATGTGAATTTGAATTGGGGCAGGTGGCACATCATTTCTGCTGGAATGAATTCTGGTCCCTAAGATATAATTTGAGCAAGCACTTAACACTCACACAAGCATGGCATGTGCCCTATGAGATGGGCTTTTGGAATAGAGAAATGGCCTTGACTCTCAGCCCAAACAATGAGGAAGTGTCTTGGCAAAAGATAAAGAGGAAGAATGTGTTTTTCCACTAGGCCTTGTTGTTTTTTAGATGATATCAACTTCTAGCAGAAGGCCAACCAAAGTTGCAAGAAAAACAAAGAGTCCTGCATGATCCCTGCTGTTTAAGACTGACCTCTCCATTTCCTTCTTGCTTGTTTGTGATTGGTGGGGCTATTGTCCTTTTAGACTGACTGGTGAGTTGTGGATATAGGTCATCTTGAGTAGCTGCCTACTCGGGACACATAAACCAACCCATAGGAAGAAAGAGGTGGAGTTCCTCTAGATGTGTGGGTTCCCCAGCAGCAGAGAACCACCCCAACTTTCTCCTTCCTGGTGGCACTTGGGAAGTCCAGCAACTCCCAGAAGAGGGTAAGCTGAGTGAAGTCTTGAACAGCGCCTCTCATTTAGCAGTCACGTGTTATTCTCCTTGACATGATTGTCTTGTGGATTAGAGGTCATAAATATCTTGTTTGACAGACAAGCTAGAAATGTGACTCTTAATTTTAACATTGTCATAACACCAGAAAGAGAGAGAGAGAGACAGAGAGAGAAAGAGAGAGAGAGAGAAAGAAAGAAAGAAAGAAAGAAAGAAAGAAAGAAGAAAGGAAGGAAGGAAGAGAGAAAGAAAGAAAGAAAGAAAGAAAGAAAGAAAAAGAAAGAGGGAGGGAGGGAGGAAGGGAGGAAGGAAGGAAAGAAGAAAGGATGGAAGGAAGAGAGAAAGAAAGAGAAAAAGACGGAGAGAGAGAGGAAGGGAGGAAGGAAGGAAAGAAGGAAGGAAGGAAGAGAGAGAGAAAGAAAGAAAGAAAGAAAGAAAGAAAGAAAGAGAAGAAGAAAGGAAGGAAGAAAAAAGGGAGAAAGTAAAACCGAGCAGGAGCCTGTGGGGCTCCTGGGCACAGAAGCCTTTCTGTGTCCCCTGTTCCTTGTTCATAGGGAACAGACCCCAGACTCCATGACCTTCTCTGAGTCCCAAAGGGCAGATTCAAACAATTGCTAATCAGGGAAGGGAGGGGATACCTAGACAAGGGAGGGGCAGTCAAGAAACAATAGCGCAGCCTTGGGGCAGGGTCCTGGTTCCCCTTCAAGGGATACACATAACAATATCTTTGAGATCTTCTGCAGAGCTAAAATCGCCAACAAATGGAAGATGTTAACTACTTGATGAAGCATTCTTCATTCCAGAGAGAAGGTCACAGTCTGATAACCTCGAAAACCACAGAAACATATCAGGAAGGATATGCAGGCCCTGCCCACACCCTGATCCTTATCAGCAACCCTGCCCTTGAGCTATTGCTATAAAAACTCCTCACCAAATCCTCCGGCGTTGGGACACACAGTTTTCAAGGGCAGGAGCCCACTGTGTCCCCCTTTGCCTGGCAAAGCAATAAAGCTATTCTTTTCTACTTTACCCAAAACACTGTCTCCGAGATTCAATTTGGCACTGGTACACAGAGTCTGAGTTTTCAACATCAAAAGAAAGAAGGAGAGAAAGAAAGAGATCAACCTTTACGTTCTAGATGATGTAAGAGCAAAGGTCAAATACTAAGATAAGAACCAAATCCCTTAGGAGGCAAGTGGGAGTGAAGTGAGGACCTACCATCTGCTTAAGGAACTTCTCTGGGGGCTTAAGAAAGTAAACATCTAAGAGGGCTCTAAGATAGTTCCATCTTACCTGATCTTCATGCCATTTATTGGGCCTCTACTGCTCACCTGGTCATTTATGTGCTGACTCTGACTGACTGATTTTGTCACAACAGCTTTGCCAAGTTGAGGATACCCACCTCTATTTTTTTATTGGGAAAACAGAACAGAACGGGGTGGTTGGGTGGGGGTAGGAGGATTTGCCCAAGTTCACAAAGTAGGTGGTGGCAGAGCAGGACTCTAACTCAGGTCTGTGCAACTCTGTATCTCATATTCCTTCTACTCTGCAGTCCTGTCTCTCTTGTGAAGAACAAATAGCAAAGTATTACACAATTTCCAACATTTATATCTGAAATGCTAGAGACTGGAAGCCCTCGGTAGAAACCTGATGTCCTCCATGGATCATGGACATGGTCTTCTCATCACTGTACCAATAAACACAGAATATGGTGGCAAAATGGAATTTGATTTAAAATCTTGAGCTTACTTTGTTTTGCTTTAGTTTTATCACCTTTAAAATAGGGATATTAATACATATTGAGCATTTCTATTATGATAATTAAGTATATTGCCAATCACACACACTTTGCACAAAAATTCCCTTCTTTGTTTCTTAGGACACAATTGCTACTTACCTCACTTAAGTTCTTTAAGCTTATCTGTCTGCAAGGAAAAGAAATATGGTGTTACATAAAATATAGTTCATAATGATCAAGATAAAATCATTCTGAGTCCTTAAAAACTCTTTGATTCCATTTTCATTGCCAAATTAATAGCCCATAGTCCAGTGTGATATTTATCACTGTTCTATAAAATTAAAGCCTGCTTATTTTTCTCATAATTTTCTAAGCAAAAGAAGAAGTTATGAGCCAATATAAAAGGTGGTGACAGAAAGGACATGAATAAACTTGCTTCTCACTTTAGGAGAATTTAAATAACATCATCATTTCTCCTGACATTTGGTTTTCCATGTCAAGTTTCATTAGCACAGAAGGACCTGCTATTATTACCTTCATTTTAAAGCTCTTCATTTTTGCTTTGAGGGAGTATAAAAGATTTTAAATGTGAAGTTGTGGTACAGCTGGACCCCAGGAAGGCATGCATGAGAGAAAGGATGCTGATAATTAAAGGAGATCTGAGACAGGAAAAACACGAAACTACATGATAGGGAAAGAATTCAACATGGCATTTGATAAAGTGGACATCAGACCATTGGAGGGGTCTCAGAAGAAACTCCAAGCTCTTCATTTATATTGACAATTGAGTCAATTAGCCTCACTAAACCTCATTTTTCTCATCTACAAAGTGGCACAGGGATATTCATCTTAGAGGGTTATTGTGACGATTGCTAGAGATAGAAAGGAAAATGTTGGGCATCTAGTGGGCACTATTGTTAGAATGTGGGCAAAGCCAGATGAGGAGGTTATGAAGGGAGTTGGGTGGGTGATGCGCACATCTGTCCACCTAGGTCTGTCTGTGAAAAGACTGGAACTGAAGAGATGCCAGGAGATTAAGGCTGCAACAACAATCCTAGCTGAAGGCTGTTGATCTAGAGTTATAAAGGTCTGTCTGTAACAGGTAAGATGATCCCAGCAGCACACAGCGCTCAGATGCTACACCCTGGTCTCAGATCTCCAAGCCAGAAGCAAGTGTACTGAGGTCCCACATTCTTTAACCTGTTTCATCAGTCCATTTGAGATAACACATCTTCACCCTGCTTCCTCCTTTTAACGGGGCAAGTGGAAGATAAAGAGGAACAATTAGAAGTAATAAAGTAGAACAGACACTCATAATATTAATTCTTTTGGGGTTAAATTGAGGCTGATCTCAGTGTTTTTAATGTTTAAGAAACTCTGGCATCTTAGGAATACTGATAGATTGGCCACGTGGCTTCAATTTTAAAAGGGTGAGTGATTTTAGACTTGTGATTTTAAGTTAATAAGAGTCAAGCTATGTTCAACTCTATTTGCAAACCATTCAAACTGTTTAAGAGAACTTGAATTTTGCTATATTTATATATTAACTTTATTAGATTTATAAAAATGAAATGTTAAAGTTTTGCTTGTTAGGGTTTAAACCTGCCCTGTCAGCATTAGAGTACTTAAAAAATCAATTACATTTAGTGAATAAAGGTATTTCAAATGTTTAAGGAGATTTAACTGAGTTCCTAAATGTCTTATGTCTTAACCTATGTAATATAACAAGCAGAGTGACTGTCTCTCTGTTTAGGTAAAAGCACTCCACTTGTGAACCAAGCAATATACTTTATAGATGGAAATTTGAGGCTTCAGGAAAGTTAGCCTTTGGAATTCGTAACTTTAAAAAGTTGGATTATTAAGTGAGAACCCAAGTAATTTTAAGAAGTCCATTCTGTGCACAACAGCCGTCCTTGGGTCTTGAAATGCCTGTGGTGACAAGACCCCCACGAGCTGGTTGCTCCCCTCACATGTAAAATGGAGGCCTTGGGCTTTAGGGGGTCTCCTCAATGAAATTTATGAAGACAGGGAGACCTGCACAAAGTGATGGAATGGCGGAGCAGGGTGGACTCTGGCCTTCTTCCCCAGCACCACCCTTCCTCTCTGAGAGCACCTTTCCACTCATAAGTCTCCCCATGATCGGCTGCTGGAGATGGCCAGTAAATAAAACATGGTCATTGATTACATAGAATAAGTTTTCCACATCCTTTCCTGTGCGAAGTAGGTGCTCAGTGTGCATTTGAGGATAATGCCTTTCACTCTAAAAATAGCCCTTCCTGAGCCTCTCTTAGTTTTTGGCTTAGTTTCAAATGAATTGGATTTGAGTCCTTGCTCTGTCATATCTGAGCGCCATCTCACTCAATAAGTGAAATTTCCTCTCTGAAGCTTCATTTTCCCACCTGTAAAATGGGTAAATGCAGACAGAAATGAAGAGGATTGATTAAGGTTCTCATGAAATAATATATGTGAAAGCTATTTGGAAAAAATAACACCTTACATCTGCAGAACACTTTTAACAGTCACACTCTCTTTTAACTTAAACTTTTTATTCTGACCTAACTGTAGGTCTCATGCAGTGGTAGGAAATAATACAGACACATCCCATGTGCCCTTAACCCAGTTTCCCACAAAGGCAACATCTTGCAAAACTATGATGATAATAAAGTTTACACTTTAAAATCAATAGTTTCCATTCATGAGTGTGAATTTGTATATCTTCTTTGTAATCCATACTTTCTCTCTTTTTATGGTTTCTTGATATGTATAATGATTTTTTCCACCACCCAAATCATCAGAATATGCATTTTTGCCACTAAGGTTGCTTGAACTGATACAGTGTCAGCATTACTAGTTGAAAAGGTGAAACCATAGTTAGGCAAATGAGTGTTTTGTTGGTAAAATATCACACACTTTATTTAAATTTTGGCTGAATCCCCCACCTTGGGCCACTGAATTTGCTGAAGTTTAAAGGAAATTTCATGGCTCGATGACCAGTCTGCAGTTCTATGTCCTCATCAGAAAATTAAGGTTTGTAGCATTGCTTTTTGCACAGCGCTGAGGACTCTAAAGTGGGCCATGTGTAGCTAGACCTACAGCAAATGATGACTGCTCTCATGATTTCTCAGGGTGAGTTTCATTTGGTGCATGGACCATGGTATTCAAATTACAATGGATACATAGTTGGAAACTTTTTTTTTCTTCTTTCTAATTATGTCAAGGAGACAGTTTCCATGTGGCGGTTAGTATATCCTAAACATCACTCTAACTTTACCTTTCTTCCCTTTTAACAGAGAAAACCTCCCCCAGGCTGAAAGTTTTGCTCTGAAATTATGTTGTGGTTGTTTATGGTGATGATATGTTTCCCTCTTAAATACATCTATTTAAGTAAAAAAAAAAAAAAAAAAAGCTGACAAAATATATAAAGTACATCATAATAATGACCCATAAGTGGTTGAGAATGTCTAACCAACATTCCCCAAACGTCAACGTTCTCTCCTAGTTTCAAGTTGTCAATGAATGTTCTAAATGGCGTTTTCCTTAACTGAGGTGCTTCAATTCAGCAATTGTTTTGTGAAGTCAAGACTTAGCTATAAAATAGAGAAGGGCAGAGCTGGCAGAGACCAATGGGGGCTGAAACACAATAGCGGGGACCACCACTGTCACCCACAGTGAGCACGGCCAATTGTAAGGCTGCAGCTGTCTTCACGGATGCAGTTGATCCCTGGACGTAAATCACAGCCTCCCAGGGAGGGTGATTCATCGCAGGGGCCTAGGGAGCAGCTGTTAGGAAGGCAGCGGGCACTATTCTTCCTGCATTGGCCAAAGATGCTCAGATCTCCAATCTTCCTTCTGTTTTCATGGAAAGTGAACCTTACAGCAGCCTCACGTGGTCATTCACACGTGGTCATTAGTAACGGCCATCTGACTACCTAGATGGGCCCAACTAAAAATGAATTGAAACCTCTCTTAAAGCAAAGCTCTCGGTTTCTTCGTTGGCAAATATTTTCTCCCATTCTGTGGGTTGTCTTTTTGTTTCGTTTATGGTTTCCTTTGTTGTGCAAAAGCTTTTAACTTTAATTAGATTGCATTTTTAAAATTTTTATTTCTATTTTCATTTCTCTAGCAGGTGGATTAATCTCCAACATATACAAACAACTCATGCAGCTCAATAACAAAAAAAACAAACAACCCAATCAAAAAAATGGGTGGAAGATCTAAACAGACATTTCTCCAAAGAAGACATACACATGGCCAAAAGGCACATGAAAAGATGCTCAGTGTCTCTAATTAGTAGAGAAATGCAAATCAAAACTACAATGAGGTATCACCTCACACCAGTCAGAATGGCATCATGAAAATATGTACAAACAATAAATGCTGTAAAGGGTGTGGAGAAAAGGGAACCCTTCTACACTGTTGGTAGGAATGTAAATTGGTACAGCTACTATGTAGAACAGTAAGGAGGTTCCTTATAAACACTAAAAATAGAGCTACCATATGACCCAGCAATCCCACTCCTGGACATATTCCCAGAGAAAATCATAATTCGAAAAGATACATGCACCCCAATGTTCATTGCAGCACTATTTACGATAGCCAGGACATGGAAGCAACCTAAATGTCCATTGACAGAGGAATGGATAGAGACGATGTGGTATATATATACAATGGAATATCACTCAGCCATTAAAAACAACGAATTAATGCCATTGGAAGCAACGTGGATGGGTCTAGAGATGGTCATACTGAGTGAAGTAAGTCAGACAGAGAAAGACAAATACCATATGATATTGCTTCTATGTGGAATCTAAAAAACATGGTGCAAATGAACTTATTTACAAAACAAAAATAGAGTCGCAGATGTAGAAAACAATCTTATGGTTACCAGGGGAGAAAGGGGGAAGAGAGATAAATTAGGAGCTTGGGATTGACGTATATACACTACTGTATATAAAATAGATAACTAATAAGGACCTACTGTATAGCACAGGGAGCTCTACTCAATACTCTGTAATGACCTATATGGGAAAAGAATCTAAAAAAAGAGTTGATATAGGTATATGTATAACTGATTCACTTTGCTGTACAGCAGAAACCAACACAACATTGTAAATAAATTATATGCCAATAAAAATTAAACAATAAAATAAAATAGAATAAAGCAAAGCTCTCTTAGTCCTCGTGGCATTCCCATTGTCTTGCACTGGGCTTTGCATGTTTTTGCCCTCTCAACAGTCATATACCAACCCTATAACTTTGACCGAGTCACCTAACTTCTCTGAATCTTAATGACATTTTGTGCCCAGTGGGTAGGGAAGTGATTTTTACCAGGTTCTTATTATATGCCTCTACTGGGCTGGGCACTTTGGCCTTTCCAAGCCTTAGAAAATCATACTTTATTGGGCTGCAGAAAGGATTCAATGAGATGAAATGTAACTCTCCTCTGGTGAAGAGACCCAGCACAGTTCTTATCACATCTAAGAATGATTAAACACTGTAAACTACAGCTAGAGACGCTGCAAAGTTACAAAACACGAAAGTCTAAAGATTCCAACACCACTGACATGGCTGACAGTAGGCTGGTGTGATCCAGGCAGCAGAGGGGCTCATCTGGAGATCAGGAGAGTATTATTTTAGACATTAGAAGCTTGGACACAGACAGGTAAGGCCTAAGCACCTTCGAAGCTTGAGTGGCAGAAATATCCCTAGAATCTGGGTCCCTCTGGGCGCCTAGCCCTGGCTGTACATCAGATTCATCTGGGGAGCTTTGAAAAATACTAATGCCCTATAGTGATGCTCTCAATTGAAACAGATCCTGGAGAACAGTACTTTTTAAAAAGTTTGCCTAATTATTTCAATGTAAAGCCAGGATGAGAAACATTGCCCTAGAATCTATAGCTTCTATTTCAAGACAAAATAGGGTTATGGGTGCCTAATTCTGTCGGGTACAGATGGGAGATGCTGTTTAAGTGTTTTTCTTTCTTCTTTCCTGTGCTGTGACAGATATTATCCTAGTACTTTAGAAAAATCACATACCTCCTCACCACAATTCTATCTCATGGGGCTGGTTATTTTCTTTTTACCAATAGGGAAAGCAGGACTCAGAACTGTTTAAGAGCTTCCTGAAATTTTACAGCCAGAAGTGGCTCAGCAGGGATCCAAACCCTGTCCTGCTGGGTTCGCACATCCTACTCTTTCCAATGTAAAGAAACAGAAAGAAAATAAAAATCCTCTCTTCTACACACTAAACAACCTCATCATCTTTGATATTTATTCATCCTATTTTCTTTTCTTTTTTTTTTTTTTTTTTTTTGCAGTACGCGGGTCTCTCACTGTTGTGGCCTCTCCCGTTGTGGAGCACAGGCTCCGGACGCGCAGGCTCAGTGGCTGTGGCTTATGGGCCCAGCCGCTCTGTGGCATGTGGGATCTTCCTGGACAGGGGCACGAACCCGTGTCCCCTGCATCGGCAGGCGGACTCTCAACCACTGCGCCACCAGGGAAGCCCCAGCCTATTTTCTATCTCCTTCTCTGAGTTTGGGCCAGTTCTTGTCATATTAGACGACTTGGTCAGGAATTTTAGGGACAATGCATTTCACATTTCCAATTCAGATGATGTTCTATTACTGTTGTTGTTTCCAAGACACTCATTCTTTGAAAACAGAAATCAAAAGAGAGCAAATCTGGTGACTCTTGGTCCGGCTCAGCCCCTCTGGAAACTGCCTCGCGGGGGTTCTAGGACATATGCATACTGCAGTGAGTTAGCCCCTCCTTTTGAGGTCAAAGGGACAGACTTCTTTCCAAATATATTATATGCGGTGGCAAAGGCACCAATAGAAAATGGCTCAAGGTAGTAACTGTAACACGTGTTGGTAATAAATATGTGCTAGGCAGGTACTGATAAGCACTTGATAGAAATCATCTTATTTAATTCTTACATTAGCCCAGGAGGTAGGCAGTAGGCATTATTCTTAACCTCACTTTACTGCTGAGAAAAGCCTTGGGCTTAGAGAAGCAAGTCATTTGCCTTGGGGCAGAGTTTCCCAACCTCTGGCCCACTGACCTTTTGGGTCTCATTACTCTTTGTTCTGGGGGCGTTCAGCACACTGCAGGGTGTTTGGCAGCATTCCTGGCCTCTATCCACTAGATGCATCCCCAGCACCCAAGCTGTCACGACAAAATGTCTCCAGACACTACGAACTCCCCTGGGAGCAAAGACATTTCCGCCCCCCACCCCCGCTCCCAGTTAAGAACCACTGCCCTTCCTCTGCTAGTTTATAAGAAGGAGAACCTGCGTTTCGAGAAGGGGACAGGGGAGAGAGGAAATTGCACGAGGAAGAGCAGGAGAGGTTTCTGCATGGAAGATGTATGTTTGTGTGGGCTTCTAAAGGACAGAAAGGGAAGAGGCATTTGCCAAAAAAACTAAGGGGGGAATGGCATTTTCGGCTCTTTTACGTTCCGCCATCAGAACCAGTGATGAAAGGGTTTTCCACAGAAGTGCCAAATGTGCCTGATATTTTGAATTTCTGTATGCACGAGAAATGCTCACTGACAACATAGTGCCCTGCACCTCACCGGCTGATCCAAGCTTGCAGTCAGAAAGCATCACTCACTCTGGGCAGCAACACGAGGGAAACACCAGTCTCTGTTCTGACTTCTAAAATAAGGTAATTTTGGAAATCTAAACTCTCTCGGGGAAAAGAAAAAGAGGTCCTTTCGTGTTTGTGACATTTTTTGATCAGAGCTGGCTGCTCGGCTGCCCGGTGCCCCATACATTTGGGAGCGGGGCTCTGGCATCAGCACTTAATACCAGAGGGTTGGGTTTTTTATATTTATTTGTCAAAAAGGCAGTCATGTTTTTGACAAATGGGTTTTCACGTGCGCGGTTATACTTCTCCGGCCTGGGAGATGGGAAGCTGCGTGCCGATATTGGTCCTCAAACAGTCTGAACCCCTTTCAGTTCCGGCAATGATAACATTTTCTTTAATAACTAATTCACATCGTAAGTGAGCCATTCTTCCAGTAACTGATTTTATTACAAAGAAGGTGTATTTTCCATTAAGGGGTCAAACTACAGGTTTCTGAGATGCTTTCCCTCAAGGTATGGGATGGCTGTCCCCACCACGTTGGGCAGCCCATTTAGAGAGGTGACTGGTTTGGTTATTGTTGCTCTCTTCCCCCTGCCCACCCGTTCCCTGGTCATCTCACCACCAGCAACAGCAAGCCTCTCACCTGGACTTTCTCTGGACTTCGGCAAAGGTGTACCTCTGAGGGAAGAGTGGCTTGCTGCTCGCCGGCTCAGGGGGCAGGGGCTGGTACTTCTTTGGAAGAGTGATGGGCGGCCTGTGTGAAGAGTCACAGTGGGGACCTGAGAAGGTTTGCTGCACAGATGGCCCCTCAGACCTGGAATTCACACAGCCCTGCCCGCTGTGCCCTCAGCTTTGGGCTGGAAACATCAGTTTTGGGGGTGGGGGGTGGCAGCTCTCTACAGGGAGCTTCGAATGTCAGAATACTCATTCTTCTAATCAGCTTAAATCTCTCTCCTTGCAACTTGCCCTTTGGTCTGGTTCAATTTTTTAGAGTGTTATGTACTTTTCTATAGGGTGTCATAGCTTTATCAATCTGCCATCTGTTGAAGTTTTAGGAGGCCTGGAGTAAAAATATGATCACAGCCTTTCCTTTGCTCCAGACTAGAAGACATGAGCTTTTGAATCTCCCCAAAGAAATAGGAAAATGTTCCAAAGTCGATGGGTGCCTCACTCACCCATTTATTCACCCATGCCCTCACTCATTCACAAAGTGTATCGGGCACTGTTGGTAGATGCTGGAGATGCAGAAAGGAAAAAGACACAGTCCTTGGCTCAAGATGCTTCCCTCTGGGAGGGCAGAGAGAGAAGTGGTGAGAAGATGACCAGCCAGGGAAGTAAGTGCTGTGATGGAGGTCCTCGCGGGCCCAAGCAGAACAACGGAGTGGCTAACTCAGAGCCTAAGAAATCACGTCTGTTGCTTTTGCCTCCATATATATAAGTATAATAATATTTGCATTTGTATATGTATTATATATATAAATATATATATACTTATATGATTATATACTTATGTACTGTAGGTCCGTTGAAGGCATTTCCCAGTGCCAGGACTCTCTGGCAGATTTCTGTACTAAAAGGAAGGAGAGATTTCTGTACTAAACAAAGGGAAAGAAACAGGAAGCAGGGAAGCAAGGCATTCATTAAAGATCGATGAGTGGAGGTAGATTGAATAGATGACTGTGAATGAATGAATGATTAAATGGATGAATGAGGCTCATTTAATCTTGTTCATTGACCAACTCATTAGCTTTCAGTATCAGATGTTTGTGTTTCTCTTTCTCAAATTATAGAACTAATCATTTAAGTATATAGCAAAACAAAGTTCTATTTTCAGTGTCTTACCGAGGAGGTGGTAAAGGAGTCTGCAAAAGGAAAGAGAATCAGAAATTAAAGCCTGGTTCTTTGAGCAGAGCTAAATGGTTAGTGATTTTTTGGTTTACAGGTAGACATGACAAATCCCAACCAAACTTCTAGGATATATATTTCAAGTGCCACCTAAGCTTTCACATTGTCCATATTCCTATGCTTCTAAAACAAAGGGTGGGTAACAAATGCATTTCAATGCTTTTTCTTACCTTGTTTCCCTTTGTGGGTTTGTCTCCTAAAACATAAGAAGGAACATCAGTGAGTTTATGGAAAATGTCAACAAGCTATTTTCACATATGTTTAAATGGAAATCATTCCTCTTTGAATGATTTTGGTGATAACGCCAATGAGCATTTGTTGAGCTCTTATTAGATACCCAGCACCATGCTAAATATTTTAGTTGTGTGACCTCATTCAATCCTTGCCTTTGTTCTGGATGCAGAAACTGGGGTGTGGGGAAGTTAAGTAGCTCACCTCCAGTCCCCCAGTTAGTAAATTGTAGAATGAAGATTTCATGGCATGTGGTGCGACCCTTAAGGTCCTCTCTTAACCATTAACTCTTGATTAACATTCTTTTATACATACAGTCATCTTGTTAATTCAAGTCCCTGCCTCACACCTTCATCGGACATTTCCAAGCAGAGGAAAATAGCATCACGAAATTTTCCAGATGGAAGGGTTTTCTAAGACCCCAGAAAACAACTGTTTTATTTTACGAATGATAAAATTAAGGACAAACTAGGTAGGACAATTGCCCAAGACCACCCAATCCTAGAACAGCCTGAATGAGGCCCGGAAAGGATTTTCCCAGCTTCTAGGTAGTTTTATTTCCACAATCCAATTCTACTCAAAGACAGTTATTGAGCTGCTACTCTGAACTGTGCACAGGACCAGGCACTAGGGATTAAAAAGACAAACACAACACGATCCTTCTCCTCAAAGTGTTTACAGTTGTTCTGTTTACAGGCCAAGTTCCAGGTTCTGGGGACATAATTGGAAAGGTGAGAGGCACTGTCCCTGCTGCCATAGGGCTTATAACTAAGAGGGTAGACATGCACTGAAAACACTATTAAAATCGTGATGATAATTTCAAGAAGAGAAGGGCATGGTATTGAAGGGACACACAGGAGACTTAAGTTAGCCTGGGGTGTCAGAAAAAGCTCTTTGAGGAAGCAATGCTCACTTATCTGTAAAAATGGATGTGACCTAATAAATGCTGCTTTATAGGGGGTGGGAGGAGTCAGTGAGACAATGTCTGTATCTTATTGTGGGAGACTTAAAACTCAACTGAACACTGGCTGAGCCTCCTTTCCTTATTTGTGAGACAACAAGGTTGGATTAAATCTGTGTTTTTTAACTTTGCTATGAAGAGTCCATTGTGGTCCCCCTGGGGACTCCCAAGGAAACTGCAGGACTGCAGGACGGGGCGGCTGGCTTCTGGTTCATCACCCCATGTCACTGGCGGGACTCTACCTCCACTCACTTCCCACTGGATCTCCTCTTAAGATTTCTTTTGGGGAAAGGTCCAGCTGGCCCAAAACAGCACAACACAACATATACTGTCCTGGATGATTTTAAGGGTTCTTCCAGGTCTAAAAATAACTACTTCATTGAACAAAATTACCATTCTCCCTATTTTGTTCTTGGAAAACACTTTTAAACAGAAAGGATAGACTTCTCTGCATGAATTCAAACACTGATGGAAGACACGAATCGTAGATGTTCCAGGCATTGTAAGAACACAAAATATGACCCAGAACGTATTTCAACAACTGTGGCCACCTAGTTAATGTTAGATCTTTGGTTATTTCAATGATATTACTAAAAAACTTAGGCCACAGGATGCTTCTTTAAGGCATAAAATTAGAAAACAAAACTAACTTGCCCTCATTTTATTGTGCACTGGCTTCAGCAGTAGAGCTCCCTGTGGAACTACCTTATGGCTTATTCTGATGACTTTCCCTGTGAAGCTAGATGTTGGCTGTCTAAGACATCTTTTTTCATAGCTACCACTATAACTACTGGGGATCAATTCAATTCACTGGAAAAAAAATTCAATAAAAAGACTGAGCATCTGGAATTCAATAGGAACATTCCATTTATTGCTTCACAGATATGTATCCCATTTGCTTCAGTGACTGTGAGTTTAGAAAAGGACATCTATCTTGCTTTTATTCATTTACTTATTATTGAGGCTGTAGTGTATGTCAGGCATGGATTCATTTTTAATACATTTATTGATGTAGGTTTTGGGGAATATAATGCCAAAAAAAGTTGCTATTCTCATGTAAACTTACATTCCAGGGGTAGGAGATAGAAAAGAAATAAGTATATGATGTCAGGTGATGACAGGTGCTACAAAGAAAAATGAAGTAGGGTGAGTGAGAGATGGCGGACGGGGCTACTATTTTTCAGACAGACCCCAGAAGGCCTTTGTGGATAGGCGATGAGAACAGAGGCTTGAAGAAAGTGAGGGAACACACCATATGAACACCTGGGCAAGAGTATCACTGACAGGTGGAGCAGCAAGTGCAAAGACTCAGAGGTGGGATGAGCACAAAGGGGCACTACTGTCCCCACGGTGGTGGTGGAGGTGGAGGGGTGCCCAGATCACACAGGGTCTTGTAGGCTGTGGTGAGAACTTTGCCTTAACGGTGGTGCATCTTTTCCCTACACCGTCTGTGAGTCGTGTGCCTTCATTATAATGTAAGGTTTTCCCTGGCATCAGTTAGTAACCCCCTCATTTAAAAACTGTGTGTGGGGACTTCCCTGGTGGCGCAGTGGTTAAGAATCCACCTGCCAATGCAGGGGACATTGGTTTGAACCCTGGTCTAGGAAGATCTCACATGCCGTGGAGCAACTAAGCCCGTGTGCCACAACTACTGAGCCTGTGCTCTAGAGCCTGTGAGCCACAACTACTGAGCCCACGCGCCCTAGAGCCCTCACGCTGCAACAAGAAAAGCAATGAGAAGCATGTGCACCACAACGAAGAGTAGCCCCTGCTCGCCGCAACTAGAGAAAGCCTGCACGCAGCAATGAAGACCCAACATAGCCAAAAAAAAGTTAAAAAAAAATGTGTGTATGCAGATTCCACTCCTGGGTATATACTCAAAGAGGAATGCAAACATACATCCATACAAAAACTTGTACATGAATTTTCATAACAGCAGTATTCGTAAAAGTCAAAAGGTAAAAAACCACCCAAATGTCCATCAACTGATGAAAGAATAAACAAGTATGTCTGTACTATGGAATGTTATTTGTTAGTAAAAAGGAATAAAGTACTGATACATGTTACAACATGGATGAACTTCTAAAACATTGTACTCAATGAAGGAAGTCAAAAGGCTACATATTGGATGATTTCATTTATATTTTAAAAATCTAGAATGGGCAAATCCATAGAGATTGGAAGTATATTAGTGGTTTCTTGAGGAAGGGCAAGGGTTGAGGAGCGGCTTCTAATGGATACAGGCTTTCTTTTTCGGTGATAAAATTTTCTAAACTTAGATTGTGGTGATAGTTGCAGAATTCTATGAATATACTAAAGTCATTGAATTGTACATTTTAAATTAGTGAATTTTATAGTATGTGCACTGTATCTCAATAAAGATGTTTAAAATATTTTTTAAAATGTGTTCCTGATATTATATGCAATATCAAAAATCCTGAAGGCTTCAGCTATGTCAAATATATCTAACAGTAGTAATTTATGCCATGAGCTTCTCTTATTTATTGCTTAGATAACTGAAACGTTATAGACTAAGAGGTAGAAACGAACTTCAGGGACTCCACGAGGGAGAAAACTAGATCAAACAGGTGAAATAACTTGTCATACTGTCATACAGCTTTGATAATAATTCAGATAAAATTCAACCATATTTTTTTTTGCGGGGGTGGGGCTTGTTCAAGAAAGTAATAACAACTCAGGTATTTGACATACTGGAAGAAGATGAGATTTGGAGCTGAGTTTCTTGAGTTTGAACCTTGATTCTGCTACTACTATGGGTAGGGTCATGGCAGGATCTCAATAAACATTAATGAAATAAACAAATGGATCGAGGAACGGTTGCAATTTCTCATCTGGAAAAGTGAGACATGTTTACTCATACTTCATGGGACTTCGTATGTGGAATAAATGAATTGATGAAGTTCACGTGATGGCTTTGAATGCATCCCCACTGTAACTAGTATTATTGTGTAATGGAAGATTAGAGGGAAAATGGCAATCGACCCTCCTGAGGAGGTACACAAATACCCCAAATGCTATGAAAAATTCCCTGTCCCATCAGAAGACCCAAACAGTTGTTATTCGAGATAGTTCGCATCTTGACATTCAGTCAAGCAGTTTTCACTAGGAGGAGGCTGGCATGCTCGCCATCTGTTGGCTGCATGTGTAATTAGCACCATCTGCCGAGACTGTGTCCTTATTTTGCTCTTCAGTCTGCAGTAAGGCAGTTTTCACTTCTGCTGAAAAATGTATTGCTTCTTGGGAGATAATGTAGTGAGCTGAACACAGCATTGCTGTAGAATCTATTACCTCCATAACTTGTTAGGGTGAAGTCATGAACAAGTTCTCAACCTCAGAGGGTTCTGTGAAGTTAGAGTATCGCGAGACCTGCATGTGGCATTTCGGGGTGGGGGTGGGGGGCTGGGAGGGTTACTGGTGCCAGCTTATAGGAGCTGGTTGTTAATTTTTCAAGATTTTGCAATGCAGGTGTCAAACACGGCCATTATTAAAAAAATAATTATGTAAATGTACACTTAAGTTATTTCAAAAACAAAGGTAGCATCTGCTCAAAACTCATGACTTCCTAGTTATTCTACCACATTTATCTATGCTGTTGAAGTTATTTACCTCTACTGTGTCTATGATGGAAATACTAAAAAATAGTATCTCTTCCCAACTACCTGTTCAGTGATCATGCTGGTAGCTTGAAATCTGCTGTAGGGGAAGTATTTACACCATGGAAATTGGCAAATGCTGCAAATTAGGGTTTGATTTATTGTTTTACTGCTTGTCTAGACTTAAAGAGATGGAGAAAATGTTGACAAAGCAAATTAAATATAAAAGTGTGTTGTGTCTGTACGTTGTCCCATCACATTGTAAAAAGAGGAAAATTGAGGAAATAGACTTCTGATATTGAAAAGCTATCATCTGACTCAGCTAAGAAGCTGTTCATGTAATTACATCAATTGCAGTCATTGTTTGGCTGCAGATACAAGAGTGTGGAAATAATCAGTGAAAGCACTCTGTGAAGCTCAATCGGCCAAATAAAGTCTATGACAGGGTGTTGTATATTTTACTATTATTTTAAAACTGTGTGCTACATACATCCTTTTATCAGTAAAATTGATAAGAGGTCTATGTGTGTATGTATGTACATACTGTTTTTTTAGATGCAATATTTCCTTTAATATGTCTGTGGTGAGCATAATTACTTTTTTAAAAAATAAAGACTATTTTTTTAGAGCAGTTTTAAGTTGACAACAGAATTGGAAGGAAGGTACAGAGGTTTCCAATTTATCACCTGCTCCCACACATGCATAACCTCCCCCATTATCAACATCACTAGCCCAAATGTTAAATTTTTTACCAAGGATGAAGCTACATGGATACATCATCATCACCCAAAGACCATAGTTCACCTAAGGGCTCACTCTTGGTGTACATTCTATGGGTTTGGACAAATGTATAAGGTACTCATCATTATAATATCATACAGAGTATTTTCACTAAAAATCTTCTGTGCTCTATGTATTTCTCTCTCTCCCCAACTCAGACTCTTGGCAATCACTGAACTTTTTACTGCCACGATAGTTTTGCCTTTTCCAGAATGTCATATAGTTGGAATCACATAATATGTAGCCTTTTCAGATTGGCTTTTGTCACTTGGTAATATGCATTTAAGTTTCCCCCATGTATTTTTGTGTTTTGATAGCTAATTTCTTTTTAGCACTGAATAATATTCCACAGTGGGATGTCTGGATTGTACCACAGTTTATTTATTCATTCACCTACTGAAGGACATCTTGGTTGCTTTCAAGTTTTTGGTAAGCATGAATAAAGCTGCTATAAACATCTGCGTGTAGGTTTTTGTGTGGACATAAAATTTCAATTCCTTTGGTAAATACCAAGGAGTGTGATTGCTGGATCACATGGTAAGAGTATGCTCAGTTTTGTAGGAAACTGCCAATCTGTCTTCCAAAGTGGCTGTACTATTTTGCATTCCCACCAGCAGTGTATGAGAGTTCCTGTTGCTCCACATCCTCACCAGCATTTGCTGTTATCAGTGTTTTGATCTGGGCCATTCTAATAGATGGATGGGGTATCTCATTATTGTTTCAAGTTACAATTCCCTGGTGACATATGATGTGGAGCATGTTTTCATATGCTTATTTGCCACCTGTATGTCTTCTTTGGTGAGGTCTCTGTTGAGGTCTTTGACACATTTTTTTTTTTTTTCCCCATTGGGCTGTTTGTTTTCTTATTGTTGAGCTTTAAGAGTTCTTTGTATAGTTTGGAGAATAGTCTTTTATCAGATGTTTCATTTGCAAATATTTTCTCTCAGTCTGTGGCTTGTCTTTTTATTCTCTTATATTGTCTTTTGCAGAGCAGAAGTTTTAAAATTTTAATCAAGTTCAGCTTATCAATCATAGATCATGTCTTTGGTGTTGTAAGTAAAAAGGCATCACCATACCCAAGGTTATCTAGGTTTTCTATGCTATCTTCTGTGAGTTTTATAGTTTTGATTTTTAATTTAGGTCTATGACGCATTTCAAGTTAATTTTTGCAAAGGGTGTAAGATCTGTATCTAGATTTATATTTTTGTAGGTGGATATCCAATTGTTTTAGCACCATTTATGGAGAAGACTACCTCTGCTCCATTGTATTGCCTTTGCTTCTTTATCAAAGGTCAGTTGACTCTATGGGGGTCTATTTCTGTGTTCTCTGTTCTGTTCCACTGATCTATTTTTCTAGTCCTTCATTAATACCACACTGTCTTGATTACTGGAGCTTTATAGTAAGCCTTGATGTTGAGTAGCATCAGTCCTCCAACTTTGTGCTCATACCTTTTTTTCAGAGATTTGGATATTACACATTTACCACTGCTTGTGATCTGGTATTAGTGCTACTACTGATGTGCCATGTGACTTATTACAAGTTGTTTGGCTTCTCTGAGCTTTGGTATCCTCATCTGTGATTCAAATGGTTGGAAAAGAAGATATGTGGGTTCCAAGAATTTGTTTCTTGATAGAAGGGACAATGATGCAATAGAGTGGTCACAAATGGGATCTTTGAAATCATTCGTGTTGGGTTCTAATCCCCCCTCAATCACTTACTGAGTAATCTTGGGCACATTATTTAAATGTTCTGGCCTTGTTTCCATGTCTGTAAAATGCAGATAATGAAGTGCAGTTCCTTGGATGGCCAAGCTTAAATAAAATAATACTTGTTTTTCAATTAGCTCCTAGTCAATTTGTGCTAAATATACGCAATACCCTTTATCTATGAAATATGATCATCACAATCAACGCTTTTGGAAACATACCATCAGTGTAATGTTCTGTAATTAGAGACGTAGACTCTGAACAAAATTGGATAAAACCTGGCCTCAGTCGCAGTATTTATTATGTCTAAAAGTTTTATGATGTATAAAAGTGAACCTTTAGGATTTCACGTCCTGATGATTAATTGCGGAAGCATCCAAAGGAGCAACTTACGATCCAAGTGGCTAGTGCCTATTTCACAAGGCCTGTTTGAGAAACCTCTCCATGTCTGTGGAAACTTTCAGAAATTAAATCCAGCAGTAAATTGCTGAAACCATTCTTTGGGTTGAGTGGGGAGGGATTATGTTAGGCAAAGCCAAGGATGTGGGAGGGACCTGCCAGATTTAACAGTTCCTCAAATAAGGTTGGAAAGTGCAGTTTCTTAGGAACATGTATGTCAACAGCTGCACCTTGTTAGTGACAGATGTGGGATAGAAGCATCTTTCCTAAGCAAGCCCAGGAGACATCTTTTCCACTGACCTGGGTGTCTCAGGAAAGGTGGGCAGGCAGGGTGAAGGGAAGGACTGAGGCTTCAGAGGCGATGACATGGGCAGTGGGGTGGGTGGATTTGTATGTATGAACCATATCCATGGATTCACAAAATGCTAGAGGCCGTTGTGTTCTCCCACATTTCTATAGATGGGATATTAAAGGCCAGTAAGGGAATATCATTTGCCTAAATTTGTAACGGAGCAGGACCCTATGGGATCTTCCTGGGACAGGCCTTCCCCCATATCCTCTGCTTTATCTTCTGTGTGAAGTACATAGATAAGAGTATTTGATGCACATTTCCTGAGTTTTTTTTACGGATGTGAAAACCCTGCACCACGTGGAAGATGTTAACTACTTGATGACCATGAGCACACAGCCCCCAGGCCTCCTGGAGCCTAAGGACTGATAATGTTAACCCCTGTGACACTGCCCTGTTCCTTCACCATCAGCCAATCAGAGAACTGTGCATGAGCTGATCACATACCCTGTGACCGCCCACCCCCTCACCTGGCTTTTAAAAATGCTTTGCTGAAACCCTTCAGGAGCTCGAGGTTTTTTACAGGATGAGCCATCAGTCTCTTTGCATGGCCCTGCAATAAACCTTTTTCTGCTCCAAACTCCTATGTTTCAGTTTGTTTGGCCTTCCTGTTCATCGGGCATGTGAACTTGCACTAAGAAATTCATAGCACAGACAGAGACAGAGCCAGAAGCAGCCAGGCTTCTTGACTTGCCTCTTGCAGGCCTCTACCTAATGGGATCGCATGGCTGAGGATCACAGGCTCGTCTCTAGTTGGTCCTATGACAGCCTGCCATGCTTATCTAATACGCTTTTATTAAAATGGGTTAAATTTTAGAGTTACTTTAGTGTTTACTATGCATCCACTATGTGCTCAGCACGGTGCTATGTGGTTACTGTAAGGAAAACAATGTTTAGTAAACTTTGGTCTTTGTGATTGAGGAGCTTATTTTTATAACAGATTTATTGTGTATGCTCCACACCAAAGTAGATAGAGCATGAGATGGTTTCAGCCTACACAGAGAGGCAGGAATACATTCCAGTGTAGGGAGAACGGCAGAGGGTAAAAGAGGGAGGAATGAATTCCAGAAACCATTAGTTCAGTTCAGTATCCCTTTGTCAAGTGTCCATCACGTGTCAATAACCATGCTATAGGATTTGCGTTGGTTATAAACTTTAAAACAGACAGATGTATTACAATGTAGGTGCGTTTCCTCCCTTTTAGAGATAAGGAAACAAACTTAGAGAGGTTATGTTCCTTGTAGATTTCACATTTGGAAAGCGGTAATGCTGGGATTTGAACGCAGGTCTCCTTGTCCCCAAATCTAACATTCATGCAACCATATTTTAACTGCTGCTACATCTCAAACATAATTAACTTCCCCTGAGGTCATTGTCTCACACCTCAGCCCAATGTCCGTTGCTGTGTGAATCCTTCCTAGGACTCACAGTTCTTCTGCAGGGGCCGAATTAAGTATGTATGTACTTTTTTGAGTTCCAACAACACTTCGTATACACCCGACCAGACTGTGGACTCCTCGTGGTCTAAGGTCTTCTGTGACTCAGTGCCCTGGCACCAAGTGATTTTGAATAGAAGTGGCATTCTCCCCTGGCAGTTATCACACGATGTTGTAACTGCCTTGTTTTCAATTCTTCTAATTGTGGCTACTTTATATTTCACTATTGAAGAGTGTATTTGCTACTCAAACGTTTTTTCTTTTCTCTGTGTGTTGGTGAGACAAAATACTGTCCTGTAGTTCCATTAATGAGTGATTTTACAACATTTATAACATTGGCTTTGAACTGAATATTGTATCAATGCCTCTCTCACTTTTCTTTTTTCTTTCTTTCTTTCTTTTTTGCTCCCAAATAAGGGTATATGACCTCTATCACTTTTGAGCCACTGGCTGTGTCTGAAATAAATTTAAATCTAAAATAGTAGGAGAATAATCTTAAATTTATTTCTTATCATTTCTAGGCCTGGGGCCTAAAGCTTGTCATTCGTTAAGGAAATAATCTATAGGATGGCAAATTCCACCATTCTTTGTGATGTTTTGTGTTGCCGTGTTCTGCCACTAGAGGACAGTATCATCCCTCAATTCATGTCTTTTGCACTAAAAATTGCATAGTTTGGATGAGTGGGAAATCAGGGAACAGGGAGAGTTTGCAGAAAACATTTTAGATACTAGCAAATATAGTAAAACCATGGAAACATTGCCATAGTTGACAAAACTTGAGTTCTGGTCCAGGCTTGGACCGCTTGCTCTGTGACCTTGAGTGAGCCCCTTCTCTTGCCAGGCTTCTTGGCATAAAATGAGGGGGTAAAACCAGACTAACTCTAAACTCTTTGACATCTAAATTCGAATAAAATCAAACTAGTAGAAAGGTCTTTTGATGGCATTATGTAGAATTCTATCTTGCTTCTTTTCAACCAAGCTCATGTTTCTGGATATCCATGTTTAGCCATCTATGCATAATTCCTTCTTATTCTCATGGATAGTTTATTGTATTTCATTATAAATTCATTCTTGTATATGATATGCTTTTTACCTCAAAGGAAACTGGTTTAGAGTTTGTGCTTGGTTCACATGGAAGGCAAAGAGAAACTCATTTTAGGCTCACTTATTCTCAGCATTAAGAAGCTAAGCCACACCATTTTTGAATATTACAGCTATCTTCACCTGAAAAGAGACAATTTCTTCTGCAACTGTGGTTAATGCTAATTAATGGTTCATCATAAACAACTTACACTATATACATACTTTGCCTCCAAATAAACTTTTACCCATTTTTAGGAATGAAAAAAAAAAGAAAAATACCAAGTTTCAGGGAAGATAAGTTCTTGAAATCTGACAGTTTCCAGATAATGTCAGAATATGATTGCAAGAAAAATAATATGAAATGTACATTAACATAAATCTACAACTGCTCAACTTGATGAAAAATACCACCATAAAATTCTGCCATTACTGAACCACGCAATATGTTTTTCTCTATGACATTTTGTGAGAATGAATAAATTATCTGAGAATGCGTTTGCATCAAAAATACAGAATTTTATAATAAACACATAAATCATTCAAGCATTTTCCAGCAAGATGACTGATCCAAAAAATGGGGGTATTCATATTACTTTTCCCCTTTCCATCTCCTTTCTCTGTACAGTACCTTAGAGCTCTTGGTGGTAATACAAAACCATCAATTATGGAAGTGCAGGAAAAGAAGACATAAAGAAATAGCTCTTATTGAAGAAATTTTCCATGCAGCCTACAAGCTCAACTCCTGTGAGTCTTGCTTTCACTGAGGTCATCTCTGCAGTTATGATTTCAGTTTACATTGGGGTCTACTTTAAAAAAAGTCATATTTTATAGCCATGCTACTTGGATATCAGCCAACAACCCTTACAAAATTGACAGCACTAACTTAGCTCTGAAAGATGTGTCTTTCTTGCACTCCTGGAGGAATTTCTTTGCTCTTTTTTAATTTGGGGTAATTAATTTCACATAAAAAAAGCCTGATCGCCTTTTTGCTTAGGTTACCGGGAAGCTTAGAGAAAAACTAGCAGTCTAATTGTAATAGAATGTAGTGATGTGTGCCCGAGCATCCTGAATTTTATCTTTGCCTTAGTCTTACAGTCTATCTAGATACTTCCTACAATTTAAAAAATTTTTCTTCCATTTTACCATGCAAGTTTTTGTTGACGGCTCCAAATATTTGTAAGCTGAGGCAAAGTGTAGATGAATATATGGATGAATAGTTGTGATTTATAATAAGAAATATATATTTGGTCTTTGTCCCTGTGTCTGGCACAGAGCTCCTAAATCCCTTGGAATTTCATAGTGATGAGAGCTATCAAGGTGTCTTTTGTTATGTTAAGGAGGTGACTTACTTTTGGACTCCATCTAATGATGGGGACTGTTTGTCAGTGGTGCCTAGCCGAAGACCATGGGATCAAAGGGTTAGAAGAACTTACAGTCCCCTACGTCTACCCTCCCCTTCCCCCACCACCTGCCCCAGGGAGAGGAGAGTGGCTTGAGATTGAGTTCAGTCCACAATGGCTAATGATTTAATCAACCATGCCTGTGTAATGAAGCCTCTATAAAACCCCAAAAGTTTGGAGTTTGAGAGATTCAGGAAGCATGGAAGATCCCTGCCCTTTCCTCATACCTCCCCTTATATGTCTCTTCCATCTGACTGTTCCCGAGTTATATCCTTTTACAATAAACTGGTAATTTAATAAGTAAAATGTTTCTCTGAGTTCTGTGAGCCACTCTAACAAATTAATCGAACCCAAGGAGGGAGTGGTTGGAACCTCCCATCTATAGAAACACAGGTGACAATCTGGGCTTGTGACTGGCATCTGAAGTGGTGGTGAGGTATGGTCTGGTAGCACTGAGCCCTTAACTTGTAGAATTTGGTGCTGTCTCTGGGTGGATAGTGTGAGAATTGGGTTGAATTGTAGGATACCCAGCTGGTATCCAGAGAATTGCTTGATGGTGCGTGGGTGGAAACTGCCCCCCTGCATATGTTGGAATTGGAACCATCCTGATAGTGACACAGACATATTAATATATGTAGAATAGTGGTCAAAGAAGATTCTGCAATCAAAGAAATGAAGGTGCATGTCTATAGTGAACTATTAAAAAAAGAGGGGAATTGTGAAATCCATTTCTTGTCTGCGTTCTCCCCAGGAGTCATTTCTCAATCAATTGCCTATAAAGCTTCTATTAGGACCTAAGACATTTATATAACAAATGATTATGATCTGCTCTGGGATGCCTCTGTGCTCTGCTCCTTTTCTCTGTCAAGAGGCATGAAAAAACTTCCTCTACATAATTCACGTGGTCTTCTAAGGACTAAAATACATCAGTTAATGGAGAAAAGCTCTGAATCAAGTGTTGTGTGCATGGAAGGCATTTCCGTGTTTAAGGACTAAAGAGGCACTGATAGGAAATCTCCCCTATTTTGAGGGGTTTAGGAGTGGTCTAGAGGGAAGATAGACAGGGATCTGTCAGGCTGTGAAGGATGGAGAGGAGAGATGGAATAGGGAACAGCTCTTGTTTCCTGCCTCTGCTAATTCAATTGAATTGATGAGTCAGAAAAGCCCTGCCCACTTCCCATTTCAAGAGGAGGAAAGTAAGACTCGGAAAGGTTAGGTGCCTTACTTAAGGTAACGCAGCCAGGGAGTAGTAGAGCCTGGGCTTGGGCTCCTCTCATTGCTCCTTCCACCTTGCCTCCCTTTGTGCATATCTTCCTTTTGTGCCTCCAGGTCCACTGTTCACCTTGTCCGCCCTGCTCCACACCACTCTCCATCCTGGGAGACCAACCAGCACATGCAGGCTACCTTGCCCTGTGGTTTCAGGTTGGGTTCAGCCATTAGGAAGTCCGAACAGGAGATCAGAGGAAGTTTGGAGAGGGAGGTTGGGGCATGTATTCCCTTGAGTCCTACCCTGGGACGTCCATATGGGCTGGTGGTGTTCCTCAACCAATGGTCACTGCTCCTCTCAAGGTGGTGAGCTCCTTCTGGTTTTCTGTAGCTGTCCCCTCATCCTTTTGGGCTTAGGGGTGGTGACAGCACCACTGCTGTTGGCCCCAGTTTCTGCATCACCCCTCATTCTCCTCCTACACCTCACACACCTTAGTCAATAGTTCCTTTGTAAATAAACCTCCTTAAATTATCCTAATTTGGGTGTGTGCCATCTGTTTCCTCTTAGGACCCTAACTATTACACTTTCCCATTAAAGAAAATGTGATGTTAATAATATGTTATAGAATATAGCATCAGACACATAAAAGATGATTTCGATGTTTCAGTTACTGGGAAATGTAAATCATGGGATTGTCATCTTTTCTAACTGAACATTGTAAGAGAATATGGGGACATTGGGGGAAATGATGAGAGAAGCTATAATGTATAGGATCCAATTAAATTTCTTTGGCTGTCCTCCATTTGTGCTTCTAGCACTACTGAAATTGATTATTTCCTTTCAGGTTCTTACCTGTATCTTTATCTCCAAATTGAGTTGCTTTGCCTGAAGCTTTAAAATCTATTTTCATGTTAATTAATCAGCATTTTAAAATTAGATTTCTATCTTGCAATTTTACAGAGGGGTATGCTTAGAGAAATAACTTAGTTATGTATCTGATGCAACCCATATGTTTCAAAACAATCTCTTTCTCAAATTGCACAACATGGAATATGACTTTTCACGATCAATTTCTTCATTAATAATGTAAGGTGATAAAAAGGCATAAGACGTGAGAGACTCTTTCCAAAATTAGTTATTTCATGAAGGTTAAGTCAATAGATAACCTTGTTGAAGAAATCTGTGACCACAGACAAAAATGTAAGAGGATCTTGGAAGCAAAGGAAGATGCAAATATACTTATATTTCAAACTTTGTGATTTGACTTTACCTTTAACATGTTGGCTTCTGATATCCCTGGAAATGGGTTGTTCCACCTGTAGAAGACAACGTGGCACCATTATTTCTTAAACTGTGACTATATCATCTCATGACCTGCCACTCAGTATATAACTGTAATCTGATGATTCCCAAGGATAAAGGCATAAGTCCCTGGACTCATCATTCTTATAGATCACCCTATGAGTGTGGGAGGCAATCAGTCAATACGTGTAAATACGTGTAAATACATGTACCGCTGTGCCAGCAATGAGGGTAGTGGCCTCAGGTGGTAATTTGGCATAAAAATACTTGGTTTGAGATCCAATCCAATCTTATTCCTGTGAAACTTTGGAAAACCATTTACCATATTATGAGGCTTAGATTTTTCATCTTTTTAATAGGGAAAATATTTAGTCAATCATGTCATTGAATTATTGTGAAGATCAACATACATGATCAAGTCCATGAAAGCGATGGAGCAGGCAGATCAGAGTGTGGCCTCGTGTGGATGCCCGTGCTGGGATTTCACCTCCATCATGTGCTGGCTATGAGAACCTGGCCAGTCATTTAACCTTCTAAGCCTCAGTTTTCTCATCTGTGAAGTGGAGGTAACAAAAGAACTGATACCTCACAAGGGTGGCAGGACTACATGAGACAGACAATGTGCCTAGAACGGGAAGTGACACACATGAAGCTGAATAATTGTTAGCTGTCATTATTAGTAGTATTAAAAGTGTTGCTGAACTATTAAGGGATGGCTGTACAATTATTAGGCATGAGAGTGAAGAAGACGACAGAGACATCCTAATGATGCCCAATGCCTTTGAAAGCTTTTAAGCCTAGATCAGTATTGGGGTCTACGATGGTTAGTTTTATGTGTCAAATTGACAGGGTCACAGGGTATCCATGTATTTGATTAAACATTATTTCTGTGTGTCTGTGAAAGTGATTCCAGACGAGATTAGAATTTGGATCAGTAGACTGAGTAAGGCATATTGTCCTCCCCAATGCCGGTGGGCATCATTCAGTCCATTGAGGGCCTGAATAGAATAAAAAGGCAGGGGAAAGGAGAATTTGATCTCTCTGCCTGACTGTTGATGAGGGACGAAGGTCTTCTCCTGCCCTCGATGACTGAGATTTACATCATTGGTTCCCTTGGTGCTCAGGCCTTTGGACTCAGGCTGGAACTTATGCCACTGACTTTCCTGGGTCTCCAGCTTTCCAATGGCAGATTGTGGGACTGAGCCTCCATAATCACTAATTTATTTATATGTATGTGTATATGTCTATGGCTATATATGTCTATATGTTTCTGTCTTTCTATCGTATCTATCCTATCATCTATCTATCACCTATCTGTCTATCTATCTATCTATCTATCATCTACCACCTATGTTTCTAGAGAACCCTGACTAATAGAGAGTCTCAGTGTTACACTTTATTGGTGCCAAGTTGAGTTGGCCAAGGTGAATGGGGAGGAAGGGTCACTGAACGCCCTGTTACTTCATGTCTTAATGTTCAACGTCCACCTCTTCCTCTGTGGAACATTGAAACACCTTATTTATGCTTGGAAAGTGGTGGCTCTTCTGCTGGCCAAGTTAGTCAAGGCTTGAGCGTGGTTTGGGTTTGCTGTTGTTATGGCTTCCTTCGTCACACCATCAGCTTCCAATTCCGCCAGGGTATGGAGGCTGGTGTGCTGGGTTTTTATTTTATTTTTTTATAGTAGCTTTTTTTTTTTTTACATCTTTATTGGAGTTTTGCAAAGTTCTTGTTGCATCCTCAGCTTTCAGCCTTCCCTGTGCACCTGCCCTGCAGAGCGGGTCTCTCCCAATGCCCTTGCCCACCTGCCATTGCTAGCCCAGAGCAGGAGAGGTTCTCCATTGTCTCTGTCTCAGCTGGGCCGTGCGTGATTAGGGTATTAGGGATGGGGCTCCCTTAGTGTTTCTGTTCTTTTCCCCTTTGGTGGCCAATGTCCATTTTCCCTTTTGAACATTTGGATCCATTTGGATCTTTCGCATGAGAGAGTTTCTTTGCATTGCATCTTCCCCAGGGGGAGGTACCCTCTGATGATATTAGCATAGGATCCTGGGCCTAGAAATATTTCCTGCCCCTCCCCCAGCGCTACTCCCATTTTTCTATCAAATAACTATTTACTAGTATCTACTTTATACCTGTATCAATGCTGGATTATGAGGGAACAAAGAGGAATAAGAACTTGGATGGTGAAGGAAGGCTCAGACATGCACGCAGTTCTGAGTTTACAACATATTATAACACAGGCTTAATTATAACAGAAGTTTTTCAGCCTTAGCATCATTGAGAGTTGGGGTCGGATGATTCTCTGCTGTGAGGGCTGCCCTGTGCTTTTGCATTATACTGAGCGGCATCCCTGCCCTCCACCCAGTACGTGTCAGTAGCACTCCCCAAGTCTTGACAACCGAAAGTGTCTCCAGGCATTGTAAATGACCACTAGGGGTCAAAATGGCCTCAGATCAGAACTACTGACTACACTGCAAAATGTTACTGATGTCAAAGGCTGCTTTGCATTGCTTCCTCCAGAAGGCTTCTTAAAAGCCTCTGGCTGGACTAAGTGATGCAGCTCCCTGCTCTTTGCATCCTGTGTCACTTCTGTCTTAACGCTTTGTATTACATCAAAACTGCCTGTTTGGGCCAATGCCTCCTCCATTAGACTGTGGGCATTGGCTAATTTTTTTTTATCCCCATTGTTGAGCATAGTGCTTTGTACACAGCAAGCGCTCAATAAATGAAAAGTTGGACAGTGGTCTAGGGGTTTAAGACAGTTGTAACCAGTCTAAGGAGTCATCGTAAGAACTGGGCCCTGTAAGGATTGTTGAAGATCCATTTCACGGAGAGTTTAATCTCAACATAAATGTGCAAAATGAATTAGAATTAACTCCTGAGAATGAGGTTATAATAAAAAAAATCTGCTTACCATAAAAACTTGATTATTCAAACATTGATTATAAAAGCAAAATTCCTTTTTTATCTGAATCGAGGCCAAGTCCTTATATAATTAATTTATAAGACAACTTCCCTCCTGGCCAAAATTGTGCTCAATCTCCCATATCCTTTTTCTCACAAGATTTCACTTGACTTAATATGTTGAGATTATAGTTCCACTTGCAAAGTGACCTAACTAAAAGAAGAAATTCATAACAGAAAGCTACAAAGATAATATGAAAGGATATAAAGTAATACAAATGGAGACAAATTCTGGCATAGTTGTTTTAAAAAAATTAAATAAGAATTATTATTTTTTTAAAAAACATTCTTCTCATGAAGGTTTACTTACATGGAAAGGGGGATTATCAGTGATTTTTAAGGAAAGAAAAACTTAACTTTTTAGGTCAGAATTTTCTATTCTTTATAACCAGATAAGAACTTGTGTCTTTAGCCTCTGGCCCAATGACTCTAAAATTCCTCTTGTTCCCTGAATATGCTTCATGCTTTAGTGATGAGAGCCCTGAAGTGTCCTCCTCCCTGTCAAACAGCCCTCTGTGGGGCTGCCCCAGTTTCACATCTTGGGAATAGTAGCAAATATTCACGTGACAACTTTGAGGAACAGACTGGAATAAGGGTTCCATGTGAATAGAAATCAAACTGGGAAAGAAGACTGTGTCTCTTTTCCTATTAATATTTCAGGCTATTCGTATTTCAAGGTTCAGATCAAATGACTGAGAGTTTGTTTGTTCATTTCTATCCAATTAACCCACATCTGTTGAAAACTTCTTACATAAAGGCACTGTGCTGGGTACTGGGGCTAAAATGGTCCCTGTCCTCATGGAGGTGTCATTTAGTAATGGATTGCTTTGTGCCAGGCACTGTGTTTTGTATGTATTATGATAAAGCTATGAGTTTTTATAGCTGAGACAGTAAAGGCTCAGAGAAGGTAAGTATTGGAGCCATTAAAATAGGGATTATAACGTTTGTCTTGCAAGGTCATTTTAAGGATTAAATGTCATTCATTCATTCATTCATTCATTGCTATCTATCCTCCGAAAGACCTTCCATGAGTGCCCTGCTTTCATTATTTTTTCAAAGCACTCATCACTTGACATATTGTCTTTGTATCTATTATTTATCTATTTATTTATCACAGGCCTCCTCCCACTAGATGTAAGTTTCATGAGAGCAGGGCCTTGGTGGTTTACCGATGCCTATAATTTTGTCTGGTCCATGGCAGGCACCCAACACATATGTCTTGAGTGAATTTGTTGAGTGAATGATTCAAGTGTTTAGCTTGGTGTCTGTGTAAAGAGGAAGTGTTCAGTATTTTATCCCTCATCTTGCTCTCCCAATCTCTATTGGCTGTGTTCTGTGTAAATGATATTATTTGGTAAAATTTGTAGTATCCTTTTCTTGTCAATATTTAACAGAAACCCTCAAGTTAAGTAGGTAAACTATTTGAACAGATAATGCACAAGGAAGATGTGTTATAAATATTCAAAAGCATGTTCAGACTCACTAATAAATGTGCTACAGATTTAAAAAAAGAACAGTGAAATCTCTTTTTTGTTTTTTTAAATTATGATTAAAAATGTAATATCCAGTTTTGGTGAGAATTCTATGAGGTGGAAATTCCAACATAGGGCTTCCGGGAGGGTAAATTGAAATGATTTTTCAGGAAGAAATTTAACAATATGTACTAAAACCATTTAAAATGTTTTCACTCAGTGGTTAAGTAAAATAATTAAAAATCTTATAATGGAGAGTGATGTATCTGTAAAGATTATGCTTATTAATGCTTGTTTTGTCACATGAGAGATTGTTTTATGACCGAAAGTTAATGTGAAAAGGAAAGAAAGCTGGTGTATGCTATGTAATAAGGACTCCCTTGCACAAAACATATCAGCATAGAAAACATTGACATGAAATACACCCAAAATGTTATGACTAATAGCCCTGCAACCCCAGGGGTGATTAATTTGTATTTTATGCATTTATGCATTAAGAAAATTAAACATTAGCAAAAGTGTTATTACAAATAAAATTCTATATGTGTTTAGAGCATTTACATTTACAAGATATTTTCCTAAGATTATCTTTTGTGGTCTCAACTGCTTTTTGAAGTAAGCATGGCAGAGATTTTTATTCTTATTTTTTAGCTGGGTTTACAAAGAGGCTCAGAGAGGTTGTTTGACTTACTGTCGTCCCTCGGTATCTGTAGGGGATTGGTTTCAGGAATCCCCATGAATATAAAAATCTGTGGATGCTCAAGTCCTTTATATGAAATAGCATAGTATTTGGAAATAACCTACACACATACTCCTGTATACAGCTGACCCACGAGTAACACGAGTTTGAACTGTGTGGGTCCACTTACACTTGGATTTTTTTCACTAAGTACATACTATGGTACTACTCAATCCTTGGTTGGTTGGATCATCTCCAGATTACTTATAATACCGAATACAATGTAAATGCTATGTAAATAGTTGTAAATACAATGTATATACTACGTAAATACTTGCTGGCGTGTGGCAAATTCAAGTTTTCCTTTTTGGAACTTTGTGGAATTTTTGTTTTTTTAAATCCTTGGTTGAATCTGCAGATGGGGAACTGGCAGATATGGAAGGCTGACTACTTATTACCACATAATTAGCAGTTGGAATCTTTGGGCCTAAAATCTGGGCAAAATGATGTTATTATCAAAAAGCTTTGAGTTTAAATTCTGCTTCCAGAGAACAGGATGAGCATTAGATGAGGTGCAGGTGAAAGTCTGATGCCTGGCTCACAGAAAATCTTCAACAAATATTCTTCTCCCTTCTAGGCTTACTCTACAGGACCATGATCCCACCAGTCTAATCCCCCTGCACCTCACTGAGCTTGGCCTGCTCATCACCTAACAAGATGCCTTGGGAATGAGAGATGGGGAAGCTCTTGGCTGCTAGGATGTGCTCTCCATATGTTTGGTTCATACGGTCAAGCCTTTACTCACTTCTTCCAGCCTCATCTGGGTTTGCCTGTCTGTGGGGATAGAGGTCTTGGCATCTAAGGAAAGGGGTGTGTCCATCACACCCTTGAAATAACGTGTATCTGTGAGAAGAGAAAAAATTTAAGGTCATACTTTACATGGCTCAGCATATTATAATTTATAAACTATTTGCCTATCTACAAACTCATTGAATCATCACAATATAGGTATAAGGCAAGTAATTCTACTTCCACTTAACGGATGAAGAAACTGAGGTTCAAAGAGGAGAAGTCACTCCTCTTGGTCCATACACGTAAATGTCAAAGTCTGGACCTGAACATTCTTCATTCTCTTATCCACTTGGAGAATTCTACTCATCTGTCAAGGCTTGGGCTGTGTCATGCCCTTCGAAAATCTTCCTAGACACCTGCACACCACCCTTGGCTCTCTTTTCCATGTCATATACTTAACATATGCTTAATTATACACTTAACATAATTATATACATTATCTACTTAACTTATTCTATCATGCTTATCTGTTTATCTGTCTTTCTGCCATTAGATTGTGACCTTCCTGAGAACATGGATTATGCTTTGTTTATCTTTATGTCACTTGATCAATCTTAATGTGATAACTGGCACACAGTAGATACTCAGTAAATGCTCGCTGAGTAAATGAAGAAAGGAATATCATTATTATTTACAGGGTGATTCTCCCCAGTAGAGTCATTTCAGTAGATCAGGCTGTCAGAAATCACAAATGCTTTCTCTTTTCCCTTACAGCAGTGTGCTTTACCTAAGGTTCAGAGAACTTGCTGGAGCTGCCCAAAGCACCCCAGTTAGAAAGAGGCAAAGGTGGGTTTGTAATAAGCTCTTCTTTCTCTTAAAAAGCTTGGCTTTGCTGCCATGCCCTAGTTCCACTCATATGCTGGTTACTGGCAAAACATATCAGCCATATTAAAAAGTCTTCCCTTTTACTGTAATCTCCTCTATGCAAACTTTGTCTTAACAGGGATGTTGCCCACATTCCTGCTGGTCAATGTTCTGTCACGCTCATCAGTTGTTTCTAGGACTTAAGATGAGCATCATGATAATAATAACCAATAGTCACAGAGCTCTGACTCTGTGTTAAGTCCTCTGGTGAGAACTCAGCATGCATCATACATGTGATCTTCAAAAAAAACTCTGGGGGTAAGTTCTCTTATTATGAACCCTGTTTTCTGATAGAGAAAATGATTTTTAGATGCTTGCTCAAGGTCACACAGCTAATAAGACATAGAGGCATGATTTTAAACTAGAGCTGTTTAATTCAGAACCTGCAGCTTTAGTTGCTATGCATTACTGCAGCACGGACATGCATTTTCAGATTTCAGCCCCCAAATGTTACCCGCATATTCAGATTCCTTTATAGGCCTGGTTGGTAAAATTTTCACTGATTGCCATGCTTCTACCATGTGAAGCTCAAGGTCTTCATAGTCCTCATCTGTGTGGCCTTTTGCTTCGTCGAGGACTGCTGCTAATTTCCTTCCCTAAGGAGGGAACGTTTGAGTGAGTCAAGGAAAGGTACAATAATGACAAAGATTATAGACTACCATGCTAGCTAGGGGCGTAATACGGATTCTCTTAGCTTGGAGTTAAAGATTTGAGAGTCTGGGATCTGAGGCAGTTAAATTCTTGTAGTAGGCAGAATTCTAATGCTATCCCTAGAATGACATCAGCGTTATGATGGTGTGAGACACTCCCTTTGTCTCTCCCCTTCAATCTACAACTAGTAAAACATCCATAACTCAACAAAGGTTCCTCTGCCCAAGACACCAGGACTCCAGAGAGATCCACATGTTTGTACATCTGAAGGTAGGTAGATCGGAATGCATAGAGAGGGTAGAATCAGGGGAACAGTAGAGGTGGTGCCCATAATCCTGACCCCCAGAAAACCTGGTGGCAGCAGCAGAGGTGGTACACGACTCTTATTTCCTGGCTACAGTGGTGCCCATGGCCACAAGGAACTGGGCAGCAGCAGCAGCAGCAGCAGGACCTGCAAACGCCAGGTGTGCGTGTGATTCTGGCACCCCCTGTCCATGGCTCCCCATCCCTTGCTACAGTAGCATTGCTGATAACTCAAGCAACACTGGACATGAAGATGCCAGTAGCAGCAGTGACATTGACATCAGCAAGGCACCAGTGATCCCAGAGGCATAAGCTGCAATGACAAGGGCACCAGTGAAATTTCTGGTAGAGGCAGTGGAGGGTGGAAACTGCTGATTCTCAAATAGGCAGCTCAGATAAGAAAAAACAAAAACGTGGTATAGCAGCACCTACCGAAAAACAAAAGAAAGGTCTCTAATTACCAATCTGTGGAACTGTTAGAATCAAAGTAAACAAAGCTTTACCTAAACAAGAGAGATGTTTACTACTTCAAATGCACTGGTAGAGGAACAACTCATCAAGCACCATGAAAAACCGTGGTAACACAGTATCACAAAATCAATATGACAATTATCCAGAAACCAAATTTAAGTCACAGGAGACTGTGATCTAACTGGTAGAGTTAAAAATAGCTGTCACGAGGAAACTCAACAAGCCATAAGAAAACTCAGAAAGCAATTCAATGAGCTCAGGAATAAAACCAATGACAGAAGGAATACTTTACCAAAGAGACTAAAACTGTAAAAAATAATCAAACAGAAATTCTGGAGCTTGAGAACTCAATAAATGAGCTGAAGAATACATTAGAAAGCACTGGGAATAGAGCAGATAATGTGGAAGAGAGAATCAGTGAGCTCAAAGATAGAAATTTAAAAATGATTCAGGTAGAAGAGGAGAGAGAACTAAGATTTTTTTAAAAAAATGAACAAATTCTATAAGAATTATCTGATTGCATTAGAAAAAAGCACCATAAGATAGCGGGTATACCAGAAAAGGAAGAGAGGGAGAAGGGAGTAGAGAGCTTATTTAAAAAAATAATAGCTGAGAACTTCCCAAACCCGAGGAGGGAACTGGATATACAAGTCCACGAAGCTAATAGAACACCTAATTATCTTAATGCAAAAAGACCTTCTCCAAGACACATTATATTAAAACTGTCAAAAGTCAATGATAAAGAAAGAGTATTAAAGGCAGTCAGGGAAAAAAAAGACAGTAACCTACAAAGGTACTCCCATTAGGCTATCTGCAGACTTCTCAGCAGAAACTCTGTAGGCCATGAGAGAAAGGAATGACATACTCAAAATACTGAAAGATAAAAACTGTGAGCCAAGAATACTCTATCCAGCAAAGTTATCTTTCAGATATAAAGGAGAAATAAAGGCTTTCCTAGACAAATAAAACCTGAGGGAGTTCATGACCACTAGACCTTCCTTACAAGAAATGTTGAAAGGAGCTCTTCTACTTGAAACAAAAAGGTAAAAGTATACAAAACTTTGAGTAATGTGATAAATAGAGAGAATCAGAAAATTGCAACTCTATATCAGAATAGGTTGTTAAACACTTAATTATAGCATAAAGGTTAAAGGAAAAAACATTAAAAATAACTATAGCTACTTAAATTTGGTAATGAACTCACAACATAAAAAGGGAAGTTTTTGTGGCAACAAAAATATGAGGGGGAGAAGAAAAGGATACAACCTGTATAGACAAATGAACATAAGACTAAACAACATGCTACTGAACAAATATTGGGTTAATGGAAAAATTCAAAGGAGAAATAAAAAAAAAACACATGAGGACAAATAAAAATAAAAATATGACATACCAAAACCTATGTATGCAGCCAAGCAGTACTAAGAGGGAAGGTAGCAATACAGGCCTACCTCAAGAAATAAGAAAAATCTTGAATAAATAATATAACCTTATACATAAAATAGCTAGAAAAAGAAGAGAAAACAAAGCCCAAAGTCAGTAGAAGGAAGAAAATACTAAAAATTAGAGCAGAAGTAAATGAAATAGAGAAAAAAAGACAACAGAAAAAGATGAATGAAACTAAGACCTGCTTCTTTGAAAAGATAAATGAAATGGGTAAACCTTTAGCTAGATATACTAAGAAAAAATGAGAAGGCTTAAATAAATAAAATCTGAAACAAAAGAAAAGTTACAACAAATACCACAGAAATACAAAAGATTATAAGAGGGGGCTTCCCTGGTGGTGCAGTGGTTGAGAGTCCACCTGCCAATGCAGGGGACACAGGTTCGTGCCCTGGTCCGGGAAGATCCCACATGTCGCAGAGCGGCTGGGCCCGTGAGCCATGGCCGCTGAGCCTGCGCGTCCGGAGCCTGTGCTCCTCAACGGGAGAAGCCACAACAGTGAGAGGCCCGCGTACCGCAAAAAAAAAAAAAAAAAATAAAGGTTATAAGAGACTACTGTGAATAGCTATATGCCAACAAATTGGATAACCAAAATGAAATGGATATAAATTCTTAGAATTATACAACCTTCCAAGATTGAATCATGAAGAACCAGATTTTCTGAATAGACTGATCCCTAGTAAGCAGATTGAAGCAGTAGTCAAAAACATTTCAAAAATAAAAGTCCAGGAGACATTCAAGATGGAGGAAGAGTAAGATGTGGGGATCAGCTTCCTCCCCACAAATGCATCAGAAATACATCTATACATGGAAAAACTCCTACAGAAAACCTACTGAACACTGGCAGAAGACCTCAGACTTCCCAAAAAAAATATATATTTTTTCCTTTTCCTCTTTTTGTGAGTGTGTATGCTTCTTTGTGTGATTTTGTCTGTATAGCTTTGCTTTTGCCATTTGTCCTAGGGTTCTGTCTGTCCTTTTTTTTTTTTTAGTATAGTTTTTAGCACTTGTTACCATTGATAGATATATTTTTTCGTTTGGTTGCACTTTCTTTCTTTTTTTTATTACTTTTAAATTTAAAAAATTTTTAATAATTTAAAAAATTCTTTATTTTAATAACTTTATTGTATTTTATTATATTTTCTTTCTTTCTTTCTTCCTTTCTTTCTTTCTTTCCCTTCCTTCCTTCCTTCCTTCCTTCCTTCCTTCCTTCCTTCCTTTCCCTTCCTTCCTTCCTTCCTTCCTTCCTTCCTTCCTTCCTTCCTTCCTTCCTTTCTTTCTTTCTTTCTTTCTTTCTTTCTTTCTTTCTTTCTTTCTTTCTTTCTTTCTTTCTTTCTTTCTTTCTTTCTTTCTTTCTTTCTTCTTTCTCCCTTTCCTTCTGAGCCATGTGGCTGACAGGGTCTTGATGCTCTGGCCGGGTTTCAGGCCTGAGCCTCTGAGGTGGGAGAGCTGAGTTCAGGACATTGTTCAGGACCAGAGACCTCACGGCTCCATATAATATCAAATGGCAAAAGCGCTCCCAGAGATCTCCATCTCAACGCTAAGACCCAACTCCACTCAAAGAGCAGCAAGTTACAGTGCTGGACAGCCTATGCCAAAAAAAACTAGCAAGACAGGAATGCAACCCCACCCAGTAGTAGAGAGGCTGCCTAAAATCATATTAAGGTCACAGACACCCCAAAACACACCACCAGGTGGGGTCCTACCCACCAGAAAGACAAGATCCAGCCTCATCCACCAGAACACAGGCACCAGTCCCCTCAACCAGGAAGCCTACAAAACCCACTGAACCAATCTCAGCCACTGGGGGCAGACACCAAAAACAACAGGAACTACGAAACTGCAGCCTGTGAAAAGGAGACCCCAAACACAGTAAGTTAAGCAAAATGAGAAGACAGAGAAATACACAGCAGATGAAGGAGCAAGGTAAAAACTCACCAGACCAAACAAATGAAGAGGAAATAGGCAGTCTACCTGACAAAGAGTACAGAGTAATGATAGTAAAGATGATCCAAAATCTTGGAAATAGAATGGAGAAAATACAAGAAACGTTTACCAAGGACCTAGAAGAATTAAAAAGCAAACAAAAAATGATGAACAACACAATAAATGAAATTAAAAATTCTCTAGATGGAATCAATAGCAGAATACCTGAGGCAGAAGAATGGATAAGTGACCTGGAAGATAAAATAGTGGAAATAACTACTGCAGAGCAGAATAAAGAAAAAAGAATGAAAAGAATTGAGGACAGTATCAGAGACCTCTGGGACAACATTAAACACACCAACATTCGAATTATAGGGGTCCCAGAAGAAGAAGAGAAAAAGAAAGGGTCTGAGAAAATATTTGAAGAGATTATAGTTGGAAACTTCCCTAATATGGGAAAGGAAATAGTCGAAAGTCCAGGAAGCACAGGGAGTCCCATACAGGATAAGTCCAAGGAGAAACATGCCAAGACACATATTAATCAAACTATCAAAAATTAAATACAAAGAAAAATATTAAAAGCAGAAAGGGAAAAGCAACAAATAACATATAAGGGAATCCCCATAAGGCTAAGAGCTGATCTTTCAGCAGAAACTCTGCAAGCCAGAAGGGAGTGACAGGACATATTTAGAGTGATGAAAGGGAAAAACGTACAACCAAGATTACTCTACCCAGCAAGGATCTCACTCAGAGTCGATGGAGAAATTAAAACCTTTACAGACAAGCAAAAGTTAAGAGAATTCAGCACCACCAAACCAGCTTTATAACAAATGCTAAAGGAACTTCTCTAGGAAGGAAACACAAGAGAATGAAAAGACCTACAATAACAAAACCAAAACAGTTAAGAAAATGGTAATAGGAACATACATATTGATAACTACCTTAAATGTAAATGGATTAAATGCTCCAACCAAAAGACACAGACTGGCTGAATGGATACAAAAACAAGACCCGTATATATGCTGTCTACAAGAGACACACTTCAGGCCTAGGGACACATACAGACTGAAAGTGAGGGGATGGAAAAAGATATTCCATGCAAATGGAAATCAAAAGAAAGCTGGAGTAGCATTCTCATATCAGACAAAATTGACTTTAAAATAAAGACTATTACAAGGGACAAAGAAGGCCACTACATAATGATCAAGGGATCAATCCAAGAAGACAATATAACAATTGTAAATATTTATGAACCCAACATAGGTGCACCTCAATATGTAAGGCAAATGCTAACAGCCATACAAGGGGAAATCGACAGTAACACAATCATAGTAGGGGACTTTAACACGCCACTTTCACCAATGGACACATCACCCAAAATGAAAATAAATAAGGAAACACAAACTTTAAATGATACATTAAACAAGATGGACTTAATTGATATTTGTAGGACATTCCATACAAAAATAACAGAATACACTTTCTTCTCAGGTGCTCATGGAACATTCTCCAGGATAGATCATATCTTGTGTCACAGATCAAGCCTTGGTAAATTTAAGACAATTGAAATCATATCAAGCATCTTTTCTGACCACAACGCTATGAGAGTAGATATCAATTACAGGAAAAAAATCTGTAGAAAAACTACTAAATAACCAAGAGATCACTGAAGAAATCAAAGAGGAAATAAAAAAATACCTAGAAACAAAAGACAATGAAAACACGATGACCGAAAACCTATGGGATACAGCAAAAGCAGTTCTAAGGGGGAAGTTTATAGCAATACAATCCTACCTTAAGAAGCAAGAAACATCTCAAATGAACAACCTAACCTTACACCAAAAGCAATTAGACAAAGAAGAACAAAAAACCCTCCAAAGTTAGCAGAAGGAAAGACATCATAAAAATCAGATCAGAAATAAATGAAAAAGAAATGAAGGAAACAATAGCAAAGATCAATAAAACTAAAAGCGTTTCTTTGAGAAGATACACATAATTGATAAACCACTAGCCAGACTTATCAAGAAAAAAAGGGGGAAGACACAAATCAATAGATTTAGAAATGAAAAAGGAGATGTAACAACTGACACTGCAGAAATACAAAGGATCATGAGAGATTACAACAAGCAACTATATACCAATAAAATGGACAACCTGGAAGAAATGGACAAATTCTTAGAAAAGCACAACCTTCTGAGGCTGAAGCAGGAAGATATAGAGAATATAAACATATCAATCACAAGCACTGAAATTGAGACTGTGATTAAAAATCTTCTGACAAACAAAAGCCCAGGACCAGATGGCTTCACAGGCAAATTCTGTTAAGCATTTAGAGAAGAGCTAACACTTATCCTTCTCAAACTCTTCCAAAATATAGCAGAGGGAGGAACAGTATCAAACTCATTCTATGAGGCCACCATCACCCTGATACCAAAACCAGACAAAGATGTCACAAAGAAAGAGAACTACAGGCCAATATCACTGATGAACATAGATACAAAAATCCTTAACAGAATACTAGCAAACAGAATCCAGCAACACATTAAAAGGATCATACACCATGATGAAGTGGGGTTTATCCCAGGAACGCAAGGATCCTTCAGTATATGCAAATCAATCAATGCGATATACCATATTAACAAATTGAAGGAGAAAAATCACATGATCATCTCAATAGATGCAGAAAAAGCTTTCAACAAAATTTAACACTGATTTATGATAAAAACTCTCCAGAAAGTAGGCATAGAGGGATGTTACCTCAACATAGTAAAGGCCATATATGACAAACCCACAGCCAACATCATTCTCAATGGTGAAAAACTGAAACCATTTCCTCTAAGATCAGGAACAAGACAAGGTTGTTCACTCTCACCACTATTATTCAACATTCTTTTGGAAGTTTTAGCCACAGCAATCAGAGAAGAAAAAGAAATAAAAGGAATCCAAACTGGAAAAGAAGTAAAGCTGTCACTGTTTGCAGATGACATGATACTATACATAGAGAATCCTAAAGATGCTACCAGAAAACTACTAGAGCTAATCAATGAATTTGGTAAAGTAGCAGGATAAAAATTAATGCACAGAAATCTCTTGCATTCCTATACACTAATGATGAAAAATCTGAAAGAGAAATTAAGGAAACACTCCCATTTACCATTGCAACAAAAAGAATAAAATAGCTAGGAATAAATCTACCTAAGGAGAAGAAAGACCTGTATGCAGAAAACTATAAGACACTGATGAAAGAAATTAAAGACGATACAAACAGATGGAGAGATATACCATATTATTGGATTGGAAGAATCAACATTGTGAAAATGACTATAATACCCAAAGCAATCTACAGATTCAATGCAATCCCTGTCAAACTACCAATGGCAATTTTCACAGAACTAGAACGAAAATTTTCACAATTTGTATGGAAACACAAAGACCTCAAATAGCCAAAGCAATCTTGAGAAAGAAAAACGGAGCTGGAGGAATCAGGCTCCCAGACTTCAAACTATACTACAAAGTTACAGTAATCAAGCCTTAAGGTATTGGCACAAAAACACAAATATAGATCAAAGGAACAGGATAGAAAGCCCAGAGATAAACCCTGACACATATGGTCACCTTATTTCTGATAAAGGAGGCAAGAATATACAATGGAAAAAAGACAGGCTTTTCAATAAGTGGTGTCGGGAAAAGTGGACAGCTACATGTAAAAGAATGAAATTAGAACACCCCCTAACACCATACAGAAAAGTAAACTCAAAATGGATTCAAGACCGAAATGTAAGGCCGGACACTATAAAACTCTTAGAGTAAAACATAGGCAGAACACTCCATTACATAAATCACAGCAAGATCCTTTTTGACCCACCTCCTAGAGAAATAGAAATAAAAACGAAAATAAACAAATGGGACCTAATGAAACTTAAAAGTTTTTGCACAGCAAAGGAAACCATAAAAAGACGAAAAGACAACCCTCAGAATGGGAGAAAATATTCGCAAATGAAGCAACTGACAAAGGATTAATCTCCAAAATTTACAAGCAGCTCGTGCAGCTCAATATCAAAAAAAAACAAACAACCCAATCCAAAAATGGGCAGAAGACCTAAATAGACATTTCTCCAAAGAAGATACACAGATTGCCAGCAAACACGTGAAAGGATGCTCAACATCAGTAATCATTAGAGAAATGCAAGACAAAACTACAGTGAGGTATCACCTCACACCAGTCAGAATGGCATCATGAAAATATGTACAAACAATAAATGCTGGAGAGAGTGTGGAGAAAAGGGAACCCCCTTGCACTGTTGGTGGGAATTTAAATTGATACAACCACTATGGAGAACAGTATGGAGGTTCCTTAAAAAACTAAAAATAGAACTACCATACGACCTAGCAATCCCACTACTGGACATATACCCTGAGAAAACCATACTTGAAAAAGAGTCATGTACCACAATGTTCATTGCAGCTCTATTTACAATAGACAGGATATGGAAGCAACCTATGTGTCCATCAACAGGTGAGTGAATAAAGAAGATATGGCACATATATACAATGGAATATTACTCAGCCATAAAAAGAAATGAAATTGAGTTATTTGCGGTGAGGTGGATGGACATAGAGTCTGTCATACAGAGTGAAGTAAGTCAGAAAGAGAAAACAAATACCGTATGCTAACACATATATATGAAATCTAAAAAAAAGTAAAAGGTTCTGAAGAACCCAGGGGCAGGACAGGAATAAAGATGCAGATGTAGAGAATGGACTTGAGGACATGTGGAGGGGTAAGGGTAAGCTGGGACAAAGTAATAGAGTGGCATTTACATATATACACTACCAAATGTAAAATAGATAGCTAGTGGGAAGCAGCCACATAGCACAGGGAGATCAGCTCAGTGCTTTGTGTCCACCTAGAGGGGTGGGATAGGGAGTTTGGGAGGGAGACGCAAGAGAGAGGAGATATGGGGATATATGTATATGTATAGCTGATTCACTTTGTTACACTGCAGAAACTAACACACCATTGTAAAGCAATTATACTCCAATAAAGATATTAAAGAAAAAACAAGCAAATCGAATACAACAATACATTAGGATCATACACCACGATCAAATGAGATTTATTCCAAGGATGCAAGGATAGCTCAATCTGCAAATCAATCAACACGATACACCACATTAACCAAACGAAGGATAAAAAAATCACATATTGACTTCAATAGATGCATAAAAGTATTTGACAAGTTTCAACATCTGTTTATGATAAAAACTGAATAAAATGAGTATAGGAGGCATATACCTTAACATAATAAAGGCCATGTATGACAAGCCCACAGTTAACATCATACTCAGCCAGAAGTGTCTTAACTGAGATCATGAATGTAAAATTTTTAGCAAAATACCTGAGGGTCAGCACTCACTAAACACTAGTTGTAAATATTATTATGACTGCTATTGTAATAACAACTACTATTTAAAAAAGCTTGAGATAAGAGAAGGCCACCAATCATGGTTTGTTCTCCTCCCTTTAAAGTCTCTCTAACATTTGTTGAGTACTTTATATGTGTTAGGTGCTTTCTGTACTCTATTTCATTGTATAAGCAGAAATACATATGAGGTGATTTTACTATAGTGTAGGAACCTGGAATTAGATAGGCTTGAGTTTAAATTCTAGGTCGGCATTATTCTCATTCTGAAATATATTTAGACAAGTGCTTTAGTAGTCCCAAGCTTCCAGGTGTATGTCTTTTTTTTTTTATCATCACTCTATCAAAGGGAAAGCAGTTTGGTAAAAGTAAAGACTAGTTACAGGATGAGTCTGCTTTCCAGGTAAGCAATAGCATGGGGGGACCTCACCAGGCCCCTATCTGGAGGACATTTTGGGCTCCACTTTGGCTCAAGGAAACTCTGCTCATTCAATGAAAAGGTATAGAATGCAATTTAGTAAATCTGTGTTCTTCATGGGACAGCATAAAGAAGGAGATGGACCCACTGAAGACAACAATTTTGACTTTCAATGTGCTAGCCCTTGATTTTCCCAAGTGCTTCCTATAGAAAGCAAAGCTTGAGTCTTACATGAACAGAGGAATTAGGCAAGTTTTGAAGGGCCCGTTTATCAAACGTAAAGAGTTCAGGTGCAGGAGACCAGGGAGCGACATAGTGATTTAAGAGCAGGAACAGGTTAGTAGGGGAGAGCTTGGTGACCCAAAGGAAAAAGATTACGTCACTGAACACAAAGTTGGAGTAGAAACATTTGCATATTTGCGCTCATGCTGTGCCCCCAGCAACAGGTCATTATAGCCCTGAAACCCTGCCTACTTGGTCTGGTCTCAGGAGGTAAGCAGGGATCAGACTAGGAGTTCTTGGATGGGAAACCAGGTGAGATTGGTCTGCTTAGCATTAGCATGGATCCAAGATGGAGTCATCCTCTCCTAGATCTAAACTGTGAGTCCACTTTATGACCTTGGGGAGGTTACTTAACCTCCCTTACTTCAGTCTGTAAATTGGAGAAGGCTAAAGTTACCTTATTTGGTTGCAGTCAGAGATTAATTGAGCAAATTGTATATAAAGGTTCTACTTTGGTGCCTGCCCATGACAGGAGCTCAGGACACGTTAGATCCCTTCTCTCTAGTTGACGTGCTGAGTTATCAGCGGAGCTGAGTGCCCATGGCAAAGCAAAGATGCTGGGAGGTGCACTCCAGGGGTTTTCACAATTGACCTGGCAAAGTGAGTGAGGTGACTGGGCTGTTCTCCTCCAGAACTGCACACAGAAGTGAGCTCTGAGTTGAAGCACCAGTATTTGACTCCTTTGGGATCTGACAGATAGACATTTTTGCAAGGACATCATTTTTATACTATTACGGCAACCAAGACTCCTCAGAGCATAGTCTCTTTGGGAAAGCCTTGGACCTGCTGGAAGAACTGGAGATGTGAGACAGAGCCCATCTTTAGTCCTGTCACCTTGCTAGACTTCATGGGCGCAGGGCACAAAGGGACGCCAGCAGGAACAGCAACCATCGCTCCAGGTCTGAAGAGAATCTACATCAGACCCTCAGAATCTTGCCCCCAGGACCAAATATAAATATTTTGGTTTATTTTTTTCCAGAAAGAGAAAGGGACAGAGTTTTATTTTAAATATAATGCATTACATCTATTTATCTGTTAACCTATCTAGTATCTGTCTACTGTCACTATCAGGGTTCTTACTAAAAGCTCAGTATATATAAGCCTTATACTTTATAAAATATTTTGTGATTGACTGATTGATTCATCGTGTGTATGTGTGTGTGAGTGTGTGTCCTGGGATGAAGAGCCATAGCTTTAATTTAATTTTTTATTTAAACTTATTTATTTATTTTTATTATTGGCTGTATTGGGTCTTTGTTGCTGTGTGCGGACTTTCTCTAGTTGAGGTGAGCAGCGGCTACTCTTTGTTGTGGTGCGCGGGCTTATTGCAGTGGCTTCTCTTGTTGAGGAGCATGGGCTCTAGGCACGTGGGCTTCAGTAGTTGTGGCACATGGGCTCACTAATTGTGGCACACAGGCTTAGTTGCTCCAGGGCATGTGGGATCTTCCCAAACCAGGGCTTGAACCCATGTCCCTTGCATTGGCAGGCGGATTCTTAACCACTCTGCCACCAGGGAAATCCAAATTCTTAAGGAAGTCTTTCAAATAGTAAAGAACCAGTGATTTTACAGGTAAATCCTGTCTATCTATCTATCATCTATTTATCATCTATCTATCTCTATCATTTCTATCTACCCCATTTATCATCTATAGATAGGTTAGTTAAAAGTATTCAAATTATGTATATTATAATTTAACAATTAAATTATTTATAGTATTAGATATCTAATTTCATGTTATAAATTTAAAATTTTCTTGTCATTAAACTTCTTTGTAAATATTATCAATGACTTCATAATATGAATATATCATAATACATTCAATGATTCTTCTATTATTGAATATTTAGCATGATCCTAGTGTGTTGCCATTTAAAATATATTATAAAATATAGATGAGTATTTAAATATTAATCCAAATTTTAGCTTAATTCTTTAATTTGAATTCCCAACCATAGAATTATGGGGCCTAAGAAAATGGACATTTTTATATTTGTTAGTTAATATTATGAAATTGCTTTCCAAAGAGTTTCTTGCAATTTAAAATTTCACCATGAGTTTTAGGAAGTGATTTTCTCATCACACACTTGCCAGCACCATGTGTTGGTATTTTCACCTTATTCAATCTTCACAATGGCCATTGTGAGTTAATTTTTGTCTTTATTGTATAGTTGAGGAACGGAAATGTAATATTTTTCCCTTTCTCTATATTAATGCCTCAATATTTATTTATTTTTCCAGTTTTACTGAGAAATAATTGACATACATCACTGTATAAGTTTAAGACATACAGCATGATGATTTGATTTACATATATTGTAGGAATACAGTTTTCTACCCAAGAACTGAAATGCAGTTTTCTCTGCCAGGGAATTATGCCATTTGGAAAAGTTTAATTGTTTTAAATTCACTAAGTACCTTGATAAAAGCCACTTACTTTGTAAATATCAAACACTGACAAAATAGGTAAGGAAAGCAGCTGACTTACGTCGTCAAGAAGAGGCTCATTAATAGTCTGGTACTGGCCTGCCAACAAAAAGAGACCAAAATGTTATTGCAAAACATTGGGAAGACTGGGCCCTTGTTTTTCTCCAGAAATCTTGTGCTCATTTCAATTAATTTTTCTTGACTGTAATTGCTCAAAATGAAGTGCACATTTCCATGCTTCTCATTCTATCAGCTGCTGTTACATAACAGGGGCAATGGAAAAGGAGGAAAGAGAATCAATTCCCAACTAAGAAGCCTTTCCACAGCAAGCTAGCCTTCTCGTTGAAAGAGAAACAATGTTAGAAGGAACGCCACCCCCCAATCAGTAGCACCCAAAGTGATGACTCAGCAGCATCTCAGCCAATGACCACATGTGTTTTCCCCTTGCCCTCTGGCACACATTGCATTTGCAATAATCTGTCCACACATTGTCTTCTTGAACAGACTCTACATATTTTAAGAGTAGGGGCCATATCTACTTATTCATCTATCCCTGGCTTGATGTGCAGGGCCCTCTTGACCAAATCAGTTTTGTTTTTTTTTTTTGCGGTACGCGGGCCTCTCACTGTTGTGGCCGCTCCCGTTGCGGAGCACAGGCTCCGGACGCGCAGGCTCAGCGGCATGGCTCATGGGCCCAGCCGCTCCGCGGCATGTGGGATCTTCCCGGACCAGAGCACAAACCCGTGTCCCCTGCATCGGCAGGCGGACTCTCAACCACAGCGCCACCAGGGAAGCCCCAAATAAGTTCTTGATAGGAGTTTGATGAATAAATCTTGTTCAGCAGATGTTTCTTGACACTCAACTTCCTCCCTTGGACTTGTTCTATGAAAGATTGCCAGAAGGTCATCTAGTGTATTCAGTGCTCGATGTTTTACATTTTACCCTCAGATTATGCAAAACCACCAAAGAATTGCTCACATAACCTGCAGGTTTTTTTGCTTCCTCATACGCTTAATTTTCCTAAATTGCAGTACAATTTCATGCTGTTAGTCTGAATTTGGGAACATTGTAGGCAGAAAATGTTCTTATCATGTTCTCTTTATTAGCACATATATGAGAAGTTTCTAGTAGGTCTCAGGACCAGAAGCTGCACACTTCTTTGCTTTGATTTAATGGAAAACATCAATCTTAAAAGAGATCACATTTCCCTTCCTCCTTTAGCTGTTAAGACTCTCAGGGCAAATTTCTAGCCTGCGTCCAAATAGTGCAGAGGACCATGGTATGATGTGTATTTCTACCTTTTGGCCTGGCTTCATCGTGTTCTTAAATTTTGTCCTTTCACCCTGAATTCTCTTCCCATACCAAAATACAAAATTAATAGCTGTGAATTTGTGCCAGCATGCCAAAGTCTTCTGTAGGGTGTAATGTATAAATTAATGAAACTTTGGCTCAGTGGAAACACAGTTCTATGGAATTTGCCTAGGACCAGTGCATGGGGGAAATGTTAAGCCAGAGCTAATCTCCTTGAGATAATGAGCCAGGAGGAGGAGAATCCTGTCTGCACCTGCCACCAGTTACAGTCTATTCTGGTGGTAGGACCAGCAGCAAACACTACCCCGGGGGCACTAATAACATCTCCCTGTCCCAGCACAATTACACCCATAGTGAGATCCCTGGCAGAGAAACCTACAGGTTTTCCAGCCTTTTAGCAATTTGTACTCTCTCATGAATTGAGTTAAATTAATAATGTCACCCATTAAACACCAGCTGGTCTGGCAGGCACAAATGAGCACAGACTTACTGGGGATCCGCTCTGGCACTTGTGATCTAGGAAAGCAGCTCCACTGTCTAATTCAGGGTTCAATATCATTTCATTTTAGGATATTGGCTTCATTGAACTTAGTCATTATACCCACATTCTCATGGAGAGCTGTGAGGATCTCTTCTTTCAGCAGCATTGCAGTCTGAGACCCTCCTGGATTCCCCAAATATGCTGCGTGCCACTTCTGGGTCTTTGCTCGTGTTGATTCCACCTGGAGTCCCTGCCTCCTCCATTTTGTTTCCCAAGATGCTCAGTAAACTTTGAGATCCTCCTGGGGCTTCCCCTTCTGACCACTACAGGTCACTGTAATCTCACTGAATCAGTTAACAGCCGTCATTTTCTGTTTTACTCACTGTTGTGCAAATAAAAAGAAGCAGTGTCTGAATACTTCTTTGTTGTTTAAGTCCACTGCCCTTCTATAGGGAAGGGATTATCTTTTATCTCTATCTCCCTCAGTACCTACCTGTGTTACGAACAATGCAGAGTTCTGCAAATGTAATTTTAAAAGCACAGTTTTAAAACTGTAAATCAGTACGTGTCATTCATGGCCCATGAAACATAGTCCAGATTCCCTGCCGTTGCTCCCAGAGGCCAGCACAGCCTGCCGCCTGGCCTGTCTCTGATCTCATCTCTTTCTAGTTTCTTCCTCCTCTGAGCTCTAACCATATCAGCCTCTTTTTAAGTTCATCCAGTACATCTACCTCAGAGATGTCCCATGTGTCCCTGAGTCCAGAAAGTCCTCTCCTCAGCTCTGCCCGGGCCTGGATACTTTTCACCCATCGTACTGTGTCTGAAATGTCATCTCCTCTGGAGGACCCTCCCTGACTACCAATCTCAGCTAAACATTAAAGAGCACCTTCCAGCCCCGGTCATCGCTAGCTCAGGCGCCTGGCAGTGGTGAGAATGCTGTGTGCTCACCAAACCCCCTTTCCTCTTCCTGTGGGCGCTCGGCTGGCGCACAATTCCTGGCATCCCTTGCACTGGGCGGTCTTGGCATGGAGCTATGGACACTGGGGTGAGGCAGGTGTGATGGATTCCACTCCAGGCTGGTCCGCTTGACTCTCCACCTCTCATTCCTGCCTCAGTGGCTGGCCAGAGGCAGAGGACCCCAAGGCCCTCAGGGATGATGGAAGCCACTGGGTAAAAGGAGAGTGAATCCCAAATGAATGTTTGGAAAAAGACCTCCTTCAATTTACATTGGATTGTGATGTGAGCAAGAAATAAACCTTTATTTTATTAAACTACTAACATTTGTAGTTTATGCATTATAGATGTTGGTCCTCCTTGATTAATACACCCTGCTCAGCTTCTCCTTAGCATGTAAGAACAAAGCAAGCCAATGAATATATCACACAGTTACGGACGGTGGTGCCTGTCTCGCCCGAGGCAGTGGTGAGATTCCAGGCTCTTGATCACTACTGTAACCCTGTGTATGGTAAGTGACAATAAATGAACGGTCGGCTGTGGAAACACCCAGAGCTTGGAACCAGCGACAGAACTTTCAGTAGAACCTGATCCCCTCCCTTGCTGAGCGAACTTGAGATTGGTGCTCCCTCTTGCTGGGCCCAGATCCTCACCATAGTAACGGTCCCCCAAATTCTTCCCAGTCTTTGAGTCTTCCTGGAACTGAAGGATAGATTGGCTTCTCAGAAGAGCTGTTTTTTAGAAGGATGAGGGAAGCTGCTTAGTATCTTTCCACATCACCATCCTGGAAGAGTGATGGTGATGCTGTGACAGTGGAGGTCCCTCATCGCCCTCTGGAACCAAACAGCCACAGAGAACAACTGATTTCTGCGTGACCCTCAAAGGAAACATCTTTTTACAAAAGACAACATGTCCCTAGCAGTTATTTTTAAGAGGGAAGTGAAGATGAATATGTGTCATGTAAAGCTCAGGGGGTTTCCTGACTGGCAGAGGCAATTACCCCAGACTTTAGTCATGAACATGGACACCTCATGCCTGCAGAGGTGTGACAAAGGTGTACAACCAATGCGCATCAAATTTAGGTCCCCTGACCATCGGCATCTTGGGTGCTTTATAAAAAAGAAAGAAAGAAAATGTGGGCTCCAGAACAAATCAATTGCTTTTTACACAAGCTCCTATGGTGATATTTATTCTGGTCTCAGAAGTCTGAGAATTAGTGACATAGAAGCTCCCACTCTTGTCCAGTGGAAGGTGAGCCATGTGAGTTAAATAAAGTGAGGAAGAGAGACTCTAAGGTTATTTTCACTTATAAACACTTCCATGAACTTAAGCCCCTGGAGGTGCAAGGCTGGTGCCTTGTCTATGTCCCCATTTAGTACCTTTAAAGGGGCAGGGTAGCTGGCTGAGTACCCAAGTGCTGTTGCCATGGGATAGGCAAGGGTGAAGAAAATCCCGAACTAGTCCCATGAAGAGAATATGCTTCCCTGGTGTGAGAAGAAGGGTAAAAGTAGGAAGCCTGCAGAGTTCTAGAACTTTCTGTATCTCTAGGAAGGGAAATGAGTTAACAGGCCTTTCAGATGATTGTATTTCTAAACCAGACAGGTTCCCCAAGTGAAACCAGCTTCTGCTTTCATTTCAGTCATGAAGCCAGAGGGAGAGGCACAGGGGGAGAGAGGAATGGTGAGGGTTAGGGTTGCCTCCAATTCCAGAGGCTGCCAGCTGGACTTATAAATATGTAGAAAAAAACAAGAGGCCAGTGAATCCCAACTTCCCGTCACTAAGTGCTCCAGAGCGGAGACCACTGTGTCTCCGCATATACATTTTCCCTTGCTTCTCTGTACTAGAACTCCTCCTGGTTGGCTGGGTACATGGCCACCTTGAGTAAGTCCTTATTACCTGTCCTAATCTTCATGTGGGCATGAGTTCAAGTTTTGGTTGATGGAAGAGGTGGAAAATCAACTCACCATTTCCAGGAAACTTTCTTGAGGGAAGTTATTGTGCACCATTCATTCCTTCTTCTCCTTCCCTTCATCCCTCCTGCAGCCCAGAGCACAGACATCACTATTTTAGGCGATGGTATGGAGGCCAACTCGAGGCGGGGAGGGATGCAGGAGGGGCAGGGTCTCTGAGGACCCTGAGGAGAGGAGCTGCCAAACAGCCTTAGACTGCTTGCCTCTGGTCTTGACTTACATAAAAAACTATACATAAACATTTGTCATGTTTCAGCCCCACGATTTCTTTTTTAAAGTGTCTTGCAGCCTTAAATGTTTTTTTTTTAATCAGTCTTGGTGCTCACCAATAACGTAGCAGAGCCTCTGATCAAAGGCACGGACACATGTTTCACAGAAGCTGAATGAGAAGTTCTAGGTTCAAATCCTGGCCGTTTCACTTTCTGGCCGTGTGACCTCAGGCAAGCTTGTAAGCCGGGTGGGAATAAGAGTATCTACCCCAAATAGCTGTTGAGAAGCGTATATAAATAACTCCCTGGCTCAGTGCGCCACTAAGGAATTGCTGTGTTCTGTGTTTCATGTCTTTTCAAGTTCAACTTCATGGCCAAATCTTTTTCACTCAATCCAGATCTTTAGATCTTCAGATCTATATCTTGTTCATTATTTAGTGCCCATTTTCAAACAAAGTATGTGCCTTTTCCAACATTCAACTGTGTTGACGAGCACCAGTCAGCTCTTCAGAAGGGTTCTTCAAGCTGAGGTCCCTTCTAGCCGTGAAGCTCTGGGATTCAATGACTGAGAAAACCGAGGCTGACAATATTTGGTGCCTAACTTAACATGTGTGCTATGATGGATCTGAGCTCTACACTACTGGTGTCTTTACGAGTTCCCTAACTTCACTTGGGCTTCATTTAGCTGATCTATACAGCAAGGATAATAAAATCTGTACCTTACAACTAAATTAGATAAGTTTATAAATGGTCTGGCACAAAGTAGAGACTCCATGTATGTTAGTTTCTTTTCATTTTCTCTCATTCACAGATCCTAGGGCTCGCTGGTGTCATGAGAGAACCAGCGTACAAACTCTGAGCTCCACACTTACAGCCCTTGGTTCTTTCCTCTACAAGATGCTGCCTTTCTCCATTTTTATCTTTTAAAAACTTGAAAATGTTTGGGGATGGAGGGCCTTGGCCCGATCTTCCTCTCACTATGGTGGAGTAGGATAGTTTACACTCTTTACCCTGGCAGTTCCCAAACTTTAGAACATCTTCAGCTTGGCATCGATCCATGGTTATAGGGAAAGGCAGGAAGGAATTTGCCTAGAGTTATTTTCACTGTCTCTGAGTAAAGGATTGTGATGTCCAATAAGCCTTGACTATGACTTGTATAGTCAAGGGGAGCAGAGAAGGAAAAGGGAAGAAAAGAGGGAAGTAGGAAGGGAAAGAAAGAGACAGAAATAGAGATATAGAATATATATACACACATATAATGTATGTATGTTATATATCTATTATATATTGACTTTGTCATCTGTCATCTATCTGTCTGTCTACCTATCTGTCTACCTATGTATCTATCAGCTCAGTCATCTAGCACTTCTGGGAATTTTGGTTTTATTCACTGAACCACAGTCTCTTGATCTGAAGATTAGAAACTGTGGATTCCAAGTCACAAATAGTCTAAACTCACAGTCACATGGGAAACATGTACTGGGAGTTATGAGAACAGGCTTAATGTTCTCACTAGGTGGCTCTTGGAAATTCACTTCCCTTTTCTAGTTCTTAGTTTCCTCATCTGTAGAGCACAGTTTTAGAATCTCATACTAGCTGAGTCCCCAGAAATTTTCATTTTTATTTCCTTTTTGAAAAGCTTGTGGCCAAAGCTGGTTAGAGTGTCTGTCACATTAAGAAACTACCACAATTGGTTGAATGAATGGATGGATGGATGAACGAACGGTGATAGTTAAGGCAGCTGCCTCTTGGTGGAGACAGCTTTGATAGTTTTCATCCACCTATCTGTATATGTTTTTGCTTCAGCCAATGATTCTCAAAAGACTGTCCTAGAACTACCTGAATTAGAATTATCGTGTTAAAGGTAAGGATTCTCTGGCCTCACTATAGCTCTACCAAAGCATAAACCCTGGCGTGGGCTTGATGATATGCATTTTTCACTGCTGTCATTCTGATACATGATGAATTGTGAAGACATTGTAAGTCCTTGGGCATATCAACCTTAGATGATTTGAGTACTGGCTTGTGCTTATAAGAACTGGGTGGACACCTTTTCCCTGCAATTCAACTATTAACGTTTCAATTTGTTTCTGTTCACCAATTTCCTCAACATCTTGGAGAGAACTAGCCTCTGATAAATTAACGCAGGTACTGAATTATCTAGAAATTGCCAGAAGGAGGCACTGGATGCTCACATATTCCATACCCGCTTTTCCTCCCTCTAGTCCTAAAATTTGTGTTAATTTTTCTTTTAGAAGTGGGAAAAACCAACGTTTAAGATTGATTTCCTGGGCTTCCCTGTTGGCACAGTGGTTGAGAATCCACCAATGCAGGGGACATGGGTTCCAGCCCTGGCCCGGGAAGATCCCACATGCTGCAGAGCAATGAAGCCCGTGTGCCACAACTACTGAGCCTGCACTCTAGAGCCCGCGAGCCACAATTACTGAGCCCATGCGCCACAACTACTGAAGCTGCATGCCTAGAGCCTGTGCTCCACAGCAAGAGAAGCCACAGCAATGAGAAGCCCGTGCACCGCAACGAAGAGTAGTCCCCGCTCGCCGCAACTAGAGAAAGCTGGTGTGCTGCAACAAAGACACAACACAGCCAAAAATAAATAAATAAAATAAATAAATTAAAAAAAAAAAAGATTGATTTCCTTAGGAAAAAACAAAACAAGTGTTGCTGGACAAAATGAAATTTCTTGTCTGTCTGAGTCAACCAATATACATCTTTATCAGTTTTTATTGTGTGTGGTAACTTAAGACAGAAAGCCTCACTTTCTAAATAGGGCTATCCTCTCGATTTCATTTTTTATTAAGTGGAAGGAGAAAATCTCCCGAGTTTATTTTATGGAAAAACATGACCCTGTTCTCTATATATCAACTTCATAGAAGATGTTGGTATTGACAGACAGATTGTCCAAGTTTGAATATGTGTTTGTCTTCTCCAGGCCTAGAGAATTTTTTTTTGATAGATTGTTTTTAGTATACAAAAAAATGCTGCTGTAGAAAAATTATAAGATACAGGTAAGCAAAAAAGAGGAGAATAAAAATCACTATAACGTCCCCATACCAAGATAACCACTATAAATATTTGATTACAGAAAATCACTAACAACACATACACACATGATATAATCTATGTATATATGATCAAAATGTATGCACACTGTTTTCTTGCCTGCCCTTTCATATAATAGCATGCTATAACATACCCATCATTGAATATGCTTCAACATCATCATTTTTAATGGCTATGTAGTATTCTTTCATATAGATGCCCTACCACATTTTCAACAAATCCCATGGTAAAAAATTGCAAACAACTTTAAAGTATCTGGGAATGTTATAAATAGCACCACGATGAGCAGTCTCTTATGTAAATCATCATGTGCATCTTTAATTATATCAGTTTTATTATAGTGTAGTAGACACTGGCATTGGTGCCTAAGCTTGCATAGGCTGGGGTGGTGTGGTTTGCTAAGTATTTTTGTCAGGGTACAGATCTGAGTGCCTATGGGCAGGTCTGGGCAGCTTTATCTCAGTTGACTTTTGGGGGGTTTTGATTTGTTTTCTTTTCCCTGCTTGTGTCTCTAGAATGTTGTTAATGAAATGGAATCCCACCTGTCAGTTTTTTTTCTACCTTAAGGCAGGTGGAGAACGAGCCCAAAGGGGGAGGGGTACAGGTCACATTTACAATTCACCAGTCACCGACTCAGGTTAGCAACCTCATTTCCAAGCACCATCCCCTTTAGAATTCTCTACAGTCCCCCCAAGACTTTAAGTGGATGGTAGGAAGGGCTGAGAGGTGACAAGTAGTTGGACGGGGGCTACTTTTGACACCAAGGACTCAGTACAGTTTGGAAACATCTACCTTGAGAGAATGTAACCTTTCTTAGGACCTGAGAAGCTTCAGAAGAAAAACACATTCTGCAAGAGGGATTAGAGCTGGGTGCTCATTTGTTTCTTATTTATATTCCTACTTGCAGCATTGATTTTGCTTTTTCCTCCTTCTCCTCCCTGCTGTGCAAGCCACGCTGGGTGGCTGGGTGCTGCTTATATTCTCCAACATGTGCTATAATGAATCCTGTGAATTGATTTGCAGATGACATCACTCCCAATGCATCTATTGCTTCTTTGCACACTTCCTGTATTTCTCTCTCTCTTTTATTTATCTCTCTTTTATTATGTGCCACACAGCTTGTGGGATCCTAATTCCCTCACCAGGGATCGAACCCAGGCCCGTGGCAGTGAAAGCGCAGTGTCTTAACCACTGGACTGTCAGGGAGCTCCCTATTTCTCTTTTTTTATGTCTCATTCCAGTCATTATTTCTAGCCACCACTTTTCTAGTTAGTCCTATGGGACTTTCCTTGATATAATAATACTCCAAGATGAGTATACTTTATTTTACTTTAATTTATAAAGTAAGTATATACTTTATTCAAACTTTAATGGCGTCTTACTCTGTGTCTAGTAACAGGAACTGGGCTCTGAAAAGAGATGCAGGAGAAGCATAAAATGTGTTTTCTGACCCATTCACTCACTCAACACATATTTTGGGGGGAGCCCATTATGTACAGTTTAGTTGAACAAACACTAATGAGTAGCCACAATACTGGCATTCAGGCAGACGTATACCCATTTTGCAGTTGAAGGAACTCAAGCCCACAGGGATCTGTGCTTCATCCAAGGCTGCACAGCTAAGAAATGGAGAGCCAGGATTCCCGCGCCGTCTGCCAGCCTCCAAAGCTGTGGATGTCACACACTTCCAGCCTGGGAGCCACCAGAGGGAAAGACCCTAAGTCACCAGTGTCACCTTGAACCGGCCAATAGTTTTATACAAAGAAAAACAAAAGAATGGAAAGAAGAGTAACAGACTCCTGCTAACATTCCCACTGCTTAGGTGTCTGGGGGGCCCTGACTCACCTGTGACACGATGGATTCGAGGCCATGACCTAGGGCAGAAAAGAGAACCAAGGTAAGTGTCAGCTGCAAGCGATTCACCATCCTCCCCAGAGGAGTGGGTAGTCATCAAACGCAGATCACAAATCAACTTATGCGACACTTCCTTTATGTTTGTGCTGTTCTAGACCAAAAGGAACATCTCATTACAGAGAACATAGAAAATAGAAAAATGCATGGAGAAGAAAATAACAGTCAACACCACAGGTGATATTTTGGCGAGTCTCAGACACATATGTGCATGCGTGTATGAAGATGTCTTCATGCATTTCAATATACAGATGTCTAAAAATAATATAAAAGAATGTATAGGCTCCTGATGTTAAAAATGCATTGTAGATCTTTGTTACTCGAAAACATGGTATTTATCAGCTGTGTGATTTTTGGAGAGGGAAATTAGGTTCCTGCTCATTTTTACAATTGTAAATCATGTTGCAGTGTGTACCCTTGCTGCAACATGATATCCTTTTTAATCTGATCTCTGAGTGTTTCCATGGAGAGACTCCATCAAGTGCAACTGCGATGAAGGTGTCTGATAATGATAATGTGGGTCTCCTAGGCCCCTTGTTTCATATCACTCAGGTGCCTTCTGGATGGGTTGAATGAATTTATATTCTTATCTACAGAGTGTGAAGTGACCATCTCAACATATCTTACCACCATTAAATCCACGATCATTTAAAACAACTTTTCCTACTTGCTTCCTTATTTTATCTGTTTCACTTCCCTGATGCCTAGTTAGATTAACTATTATTTATTTCAAATGGTTTTGGGCCGTCTGCATTTCTTCGGTGGTAAGTTATCTGGAAAGACCAACGAGGTCTTCTCCTGGCTGCCACATCCCGCCTTGGACAGTGTGATTCTGAAAGCACATTTCCCCTAGATTTGGGGCAATGATCTGAAAAGCCCTGGGGCAATGGAAAACTCAGAAGGATGCGACTTCTGTGAGCTTACTTGTTTGTGCCTTTAATAATCCCTTTGCATGGCACCTATCCTCTGAGGCTCTCAAAGTGCGTCACAGGAGCAATTAATTGAGCATCACAACACACGCCAGGTGTAAATATTTATGAGGCCTCATTGGTGGCTGTGACACTGGGCACAGAACAGTTAAACTAGGAGATAATAGTCACCAGGAGATCACAGCCCACCGCGTCCCACTTCCAGCTCAGACTGTTGCTCTCTGCTCACCACGTTAATACTCAAAGTGATTCTGTTGGGTAGCTCTCCCTGTCGCAAGTTTATAGACGAGGAAACAGAGGACTCAGAGGGCTCCATGACTTGCCCAGTCCCACGGGAAGCAAGAGAATTGCCAGCAGCCTGTTGGACCCTCAGATCCTTGTTGCTTCCTGGGGCCCTTGCCTGCAGGCTGTGGAGAGTCATGATTTGGAGGGATTTTGCAGCTGCCGTCTGGGATGCTTTGTGGTTAGCTCTTGGCACTCTTTCAAGTTGCCTGAGATGCTGCAGAAATTAACAGTAAATCAGTCAGGAAGGAGCAGATCATTTATCTGGGTCCTGAGAGATCTCTTTTGACACTTTCCACACGCAGCCCCTTCCCTGACATCTTAGTCTTTGATTAAAGCCTCAAAAGACTCCCCAGACTTGCAGCTCCTGACGTGTGACATGGAAATGATATGTTTCCGCGACTGTGTACAGGGAGCTTGATGCAGGCAGGGCAGGCCAGGCCACGGACAGAAAGCAGCACCTCAGAGCAGGCAGGATGCAATCCTGAGCCCAGGGACTTTGAATACAAGGCACCCTCTTCCCGGGATCCTAGGAGGAGCTTCAGGGCTTTAGTTTGTTTGTTTGTTTGTTTTTGTTTTGTCACATTTTATCATGACACATCAATACATCCAGGATTTATTTTTCAATCCATTGACGTATATCAGAATCATGTTGAAGACTAGACATGAATTGAGTTTTAAATCTGCTTCCACCACTTGACCTTAGTCTATGTTATTTCAAAGTCATTGTCGTTTCCTTCAGCATGTCAGCCCTATCACAATGCCTGTACTTTTCCATTGGATGACCTGAGATCATTTTTTTGTTTGTTTGTTTTTTTCCTTAACTTTTTATTTTATATTGGAGTATAGTTGATTAACAATGTTAGATTAGTTTCATGTGTACAGCAAAGTGATTCAGCTATATATATACAGATATCTATTCCTTCTCAAATTCTTTTTCCATCTAGATTGTTACATAATATTGAGCAGAGTTCCCTGTGCTATACAGTAGTTCCTTGTTAGAACTAATCTATTTTAAATACAGCAGTATGTACATGTACATACTGCTTATATGTGGAATCTAAAAAAATATGTTGCAAATGAGCTTATTTACAACAAATCAATAGACTCACAGACTTAGAGGATGAACTTATGGTTACCGGGGAGAAGAGTGGGGGCGAGGGATAGATTGGGAGTTTGGGACTGACATGTACACACTTCAGGTTTTAAATTAGGATTTCATCCTCCTTCCGACCTTGGCCTCAGCTGACTTTTATTTTTATTTTATTTATTTTTCCCCCACCCGATTTTTAGAATCAAAGATCACTGACGTTGAAAGCGTGTTGGAGATAATGTCCAATTCGTGGTTCCAAGTTTCAGATTCTTGGAGGTGGGACTGTGGTCTTTGGACAGCTAAAAAGGGTGGATCTGAAGGGAAAAATGCCTGTTCAGGCACAAGCAAGGCTCAGCTCTGGCTGGTGGGATTTCCCCACTTTGCAGATGCAGCTAAAGCTTAGAAGAGAGAAGTGACGTGTCTAAAGTGGCACAGCAAGCAACTGAGCACCGGGATTGGCCTTATTAATTACTAGCCGATGCAACAACTCAGCCCACTGAGTTCCCTGCATCTGGAAGCTTCCTCCTAATTTTAAGGCTGTCTGGAAGCGGTTTATCTGCTGACTCCTCTTGGCGGGGCCCCAGAGCGATGGTGCTCATTCATATGTCGTATCCTCTGGGACGGTGCACCCCAGGGCCCTCTGTGTGTCAGTGCAAGCCAAATGGATTAGCAGAGGAAGCAGTGGCAGAGCAGGGAACGATGTTGTTATTTCAGCTGAGCCTGAAAGCGGAGAGGGAGGCTGGAAGGAGGGGTCTGGGGAGGCGTGCCGGACTCCACGGCTCTGTCTGGCTGGAGTGCAGACAATATCTCGGCACCGGCAGCTGACAAGCACTCTGAAAAGGCTCCTGTGTTAACACTCTTTGCAGCCTGACAGCCCAGGGCGGTTAATGAAAGATGCTGCTTGCAAACTTGCTGGAGATTTGATGTGTTCTCTCAGTGCTCAAGCAAGGCCCATGTGTCAGCAAGCTGCCTCTTGCCAGGGAGTTACAAAGATGCTCCCCGGCTTCCTCTAGTCAACAGCATCCATCACACGGCCACATGTGAACGAGCTGCAGCTGGATGGTGTGTAGCTTGGCAGCCATCCTTCTGCCCTTCCCACCCGCTTGCTCCTTTCTGCATCTGGGCCTGAGTGAAGCAGGTCTCCCTCTCTATTTCTGCTTGGACAGGCAGCCGTCTACGTGGTGGGCGTGGAGGATGAACTGAACAAAGCTGGCCTCCAGAGGTTTGTGGTTTTCAATAGTTAAGGCTCATTTTAAATGAAGATGTTCAATTTCTAAATTATTTTGAATTTTTAATACTTCTTAATAATTTAAAAGGTTTAATAATTTTTAAAGGGTACTAAATTAAACTCCCCCCACCCTCGCTGCCTGGGAGAACTTGATCTGATGGAATGGGCAGAGTGCACCCATGTTCTCTTATCTATGGGAACAGAGTTTGGATGGTGTGTTATTCCAGTCCCATAGAGATGGAACTTGGTCCTGTCTCCAGGGTCAGGCTCCTGGCATGGAGACTAATTCCTCATCACATCCTTAAGCCTGGTGTGCGTGGGCCCCTCTGGGTCTCCCCAGGCACCTGCCACTGGTCCAGAATGCGGCAGCAAAACCCTTGGGGAATGGTCGGGTGATTTCATCCCCCTCTCTCAAACCTCCAAGATTAACTGGCTCAGCTCCATACCTCACTTTAAGCTCTGCCCCTGAAAGGAAAAGACTAGAATAAAATTCTCTCATTTGGGGGAAGATGATTGATCTTTTTAAGAGTCAGTAAGCTCATTTTCAATATAAACCAGAAAGAAATGAAAATGGAGGTAAAGTTTCTAAATTCATTCACATCTTCCTGCTCTTTGAACATTATCTACTCCATGTTGGGAATTGTGCACTTTACAGAAATCATTTCACCCAAACTTCCTAGCAATTCTTGTTGGACAGTATCTTTATCTCAGTGTTAGGGCTATGATGGGATGTTTATACTGGATGGGACCACAAACTGGCCTTTTCATTTTGCAGATGGATTGACAGAGGCCCAGGTCAATCTCATGGGGGAGTCACTGGTGCCATGCTTCCCATCCAGCCTGTCTGACGGCAGGGCTCACCCTCTTCTCTCCACCTCTCTGAGGGAAGTGTAGGGTTTGCATCAGGGAGCCATGGGAGCTAAGGTGTGGAAATGCACAGGGAGCTTGGAGAGTAGGGAACCTGAAGGATAAGCTGGAAGGACTGTGTCAATCTCGAGGTGTCATGGAGCTTTGCAAGGCAGAGGATAAAGGATGCTCAGAGCCACATGTTAGGAAGGTGATTCAGGAGTGCATATGATGGAGTGGAAAGGGAAGGACTGGGATGTCACAGTCTTAGTAAGAGGTAGTGACAGGCCTCAACACTGGGTGTTTTTCTTCCTCCCCACGTGGCCACCAAAGCTCTCTTCTGATCAACTAGCACCTGCCTGGTGGAACTCACACTTGTATCACCAGAACAGAGCACAACGCCTTTTCTCAAACCTTCTACACCAGGCCCCCAACTCCTAAAAGGGAGACCAGGTACGTAAGGCAGTGCCTGGAACATGGCTTGTACACAAAAACGTGCTGTTGAATGAGCATGAGGGAGAGGATGGATGAGTGGATGAAGGCAAGGTGCACAGGTGCAGGGAAGCGCAGGTAAGAGGGCATCCCTCGAGCAAGACAGCCTTGAGCCACACCGCAGTCTCTGTCTGGGTCTATACACAGACTCACCCTCCCCCAGCAAGGCCTGGAGCGTGCCCAGCACATTAGGAACCTGATACACGGGTGTGCACACCTCCCACACAAATCCCCCTGGGAATAGGTTCTTCACTTTCCCTATAGATTCAACGTTGGAGAACATCTCCCAACTCCATATTCCTTTGAAGCAGATGAAATTCACACCAAGGTGGAATCAGATCAAGACTCATATTTAATAAGTGAAAAGTGGGTTCATTCTCTTTTTGGGGGGGTGATGGAAATGTTCTTTTTTAAATTGTAGTATAGTTGATTTATAATGATTCAGGTGTACAGCAAAATGATTCAGTTATATATATTCTCTTTCAGATCCTTTTCCATTTTAGGTTATTATAAGATATTGAATATAGTTCCCTGTGCTATACAGTAGGTCCTTGTTGTTTATCTGTTTTATATATAGTAGTCTGTATCTGCTAGTCCCAAATTCCCAATTTATCCCTCCACCTCCTTCCCCTTTGGTAATCATAAGTTTGTTTTCTATGTCTGTGGGTCTATTTCTATTTTGTAAATGTTCATTTTATCATTTTTTTTAGATGCCACATATAAGTGATATCATATGATATCTGTCTTTCTCTGACTTACTTCACTTAGTATCTCTAGGTCCACCCAAGTTTCTGCAAATGGCATTATTTCATTCTTTTTTATGAACATACAATATTCTAATGTATACATGTACCACATCTTTATCCACTCATCTGTCAATGGACGTTTAGGTTGCTTCCATGTCTTGACTATTGTAAATAGTGCTGCGATGAACATTGGGGTGCCTGTATCTTTCTGAATGAGAGTTTTTGTCTTTTCTGGGTATATGCCCAGGAGTGGGATGGCTGGGTCGTATAGTAGTTCTATTTTTAGTTTTTTAAGGAACCTCCATACTGTTCTCCATAGTGGCTGCACCAATTTACATTCCCACCAACAGTGTAGGAGTGTTATGGATTCATTTTTTGTGAAAGATGTCCTTGACTAGTTCTAAGAATCTCCTGTGTTCTATTTTGTTTTTACAAAAAAAATCTTTGGGAGGATGCATCTCCCTGAAGCGATCCCGAGGGAAACATTGACAGTGTTTGGCATTATTCCGAACCATAAAAAGCTCAAACCCCCCATGACCCTCTTGGCTGGGGGAGGTCCAACCCCACTCCTACCCCCTCAGCATCCTGCCCTGCCAAGGCTCTTGGGCCTTCCCTCCTCTGAGCTCCTATGGCAGCACTGCTGGCTCTAATAGCATACTCAGTATAGTTAAAAAGCAGTGTATAGTTATTAATTTCTTATAAAAATTTTATATTAAATTTTACTTGGGTTTTTTCTTTCTTCAACTAGATTTTAAGTTTTTTGAGGACAGAAAGCATGTCTGGTAAGCTATAATCCCTGTGTATAAGCTATCTATGTTCCTGACAAATATTGAAAGATGAAAACAAAATTATTTGGCAGTTTGATGGATATTCAACAGACGAGTGAGTGGAGCAGAGCAGGTTGCCTTGCTGTTCTACTCTAGCTGCAGTGGGCAGAGCAACTCCTGGGTCCACCATCCCCTCCACTCTCTCTCTGTCTCTCCCCTGCTTGTTCTGTCTTCTCTCTCTTCTTCCATTCTTATCCCTCTGTTAAAAGTTTCTTTTATCATCTATTTCAGGATCCAGTCTATGCCAGGCACTGGGAGTAGTACAATCTCACAGCATCCTGGTGCGTCCCGCTGGGTCCTGACTATTCTTCCTCCTTCCCCCCTTTGTACTCCCCTCCCTTCAGCAATGTTTATGGAGCATCTCCTGCATAGGAGCTCCTTGTGGACAACCACAGAAAGATGGCGGGACACCACCCTATTGCATGCATCCTCTGAAAGCACTTGGCACCCTCTGTAAAGCTCTAAGCTTGTGAACTCTTTTGGGAGGACACTTTCTACAGGGGTCCAGAGGGAGCAGACACCCAGGGCAGCTGCAGAGAAGTCGAGAGAAGACCAGTAGCTGTGGCCACCCGGCACGAGCTGTGACCTCAGGTGTGCCTGGTCAGGAAGGCTGGCACAGGGGCCTCCCTGTGCACGGAATAGAACAGGGAGGCCGTCTCCTTGAGGAGTGGCCTGCTGGGATGTGAGAAATGACAGCCACCTGTACCTTGTCCTCTGGAGTTAACTATTGCTGCAGGTCTTAGTGACAGCAGGGAAAAATCAATAGTCCATGAGGTGATGAATTGGGAAGGGTCTGAATGTGGGAAATGTGAGTGACACTGTTAGGAATAACTCCATCAGGAATGGAGGAGAAAGAGACTTGCACTTGGAGTGTGAACCTTGGCTTTGCTCCGCTCTCGAAAGTGGACTTGGGAAAGCCCTCCCCTTTCCGTTCCTTAGCCTCCTGCCTGGGCTCCCACAGGCCTGCATCTGCTTCTGTCCCACATGTGGCACAGTATCTTGTGATCTATTATACATGCATTTTTATGTTTGTCTCCACAAGAGGCTGAGCATCTTGATGGCAGGTGCTATGTCTTCTTTATTTTTGATTTTCCTGGTCCCCAACGCAGGGATCTCTCCCAGGTGGGGACAACATTCTCTCCCATCTCCCTCCCGCTGTCTCACACTGGGTCCCTGTCTTATATCGTCTTCCCTCCATCTCATTTACATAATGGGAAGGGGCAGAGCGAGAGCTGGGCCCAGAGGTCTCTCGCTCCAGCTCCAAAGCTTGCCCTCTTGATAATGATGCTTGATGCTGCGGTTCTCAAACTTGAATGGGCATCATAGTCACTGGGAGAGCTTGTTTAAACCCAGGTGCTTGGACTCCAACACCCAAGTTTCTGATTCAGTAGGTGGGGCCTGAGATCCTGCCTCCCTAAGCAGCTCCCAGGTGATGCTGACGCTGCCGGCCCAGGGACCAGCCCTAAGAATCGCTGCTAGGAGGCTTTGTAGCTATGGCTGTGGATGTTCTTCTCAGGTGTCTAATGCATGTGCGCCTGCTTCATAGTGGAGAGTCTTGACACGAGTAGATTTGAGACTCATAGGATTAGAAAACAAAATTCACATGCGGCAACTTGGAACCCAGAAAAGACCCTCGATTTGAAGTCAGACTCGGAATGCATATCCAGCTGTTAACAGTTACCAGCTCTGTGACTGTGACCAAGACATGTCACCTCTCCCAGGCTCTCTTTCCTCATCTGTGAAATGGGAATACTATTACCTACTTCAGAGAATTATTGTGAGGATTAAATGCCACAGTTCCTCTCATGGTTTCTGGTACTGGCATTCAGCTATTGATAAAAGTTTGGACTTGACTGGAAAGCATCAATCAGGATGTTTCTGTTTCTGTCCACATGGGCACAGGGCACAGAAGTGGGTATTGGGGATTTAGCAAGAGAGATTCCATGGGACATTCTAGGAAACATTCATCTTAATATCGTCGACAGGTTGGAGGTAATGGATGTGCATGGGATCGTGTGTTTTTCTTGGTTAGTCTCCTGGGATGTATCATCTGTGTGAAGCCCCAGCATGGAGCTTTATATTTTACTTTGTACATTACGGGGAGGTCCACGCTTGTTTGAGTCTGGGGGTGGGTGGGGAAAGACAGCCCTTCTGCATCTGTCGCCAGAGTTGACCCCTACACGTAACTAAGGGATGGCAATAGCGAGGGCAGTGACGTGGAGTGCCAGGGTTGTTTCAGAGATTAGTACTAATGATTATGTCCACTCTTTACTATATACCACACTCAGCTATTCAGCTTCGAGGAAGCTATTTACCCTCTCCAGTCTGCATTCTTCTCTCCTATAAAAGGAAAGCTAGTAAGAATGTGATCGCTAGGATGCAGTGAGACACTACCTATTAAGCTTTTTTTTTCATTTTTTTACTGGAGTATAGTTGATTTACAATGTTGTGTTAGTTACAGCAAAGTGAGTCAGTTATACATATGCATATATCAAGTCTTTTTTAGATTCTATTCCCGCATTACAGAGTATTGAATAGAGTTCCCTGTGCTATACAGTAGGTTCTTATTAGCTCTCTATTTTATATATAGTAGTGTGTATATGTCAATTCCAATCTCCCAATTTATCCCTCCCCCTTCTTTCCCCCTTGGTAACCATAAGTTTGTTTTCTACATCTGTGACTCAGTTTCTGTTTTGTAGGTTCATTTGTACCATTTATTTTTAGATTCCACATATAAGGGATATCATATGATATTTGTCTTTCTTTGCCTATTAAGCTCTTAAAACAGCGCCTAGCCCGTGGTGAGTACTCAGTGACTATTAGCCTTTGTTATTTATTGAGAACCTCCTATTTTCCAGGCACGCTATAGAGGTCATGCATTTATTCCCCAAAGACAGGGACTGTTTTAGGTCCAACAGATCCCTGGTGGTCAAAATAGTTTACTCTTGTATTTTTTGTTTTCTTTTGGCTGTGCTGCACTGCCTGTGGGATCTTAGTTCCCTAACCAGGGACTGAACCTGGGACCTCAGCAGTGAAAACACAGAGTCCTAACCACTGGACCGCCAGGGAATTCAATCTACTCTTGTTTTTCTTTTTCCAATGTTTCCATTTTTATTTGTGTATTTTCTTTTTTTCTTATTGGTTATCTATTTTATACATATTAATGTATATATGTCAATCCCAATCTCCCAATTCATCCCCCCCCCCTTTTCCTCCTTGGTTTTCAGATACCATTTCTAAAATATGCAAAACAGTGAGATGGTAATAGGCTTGTCAGAGTGAGGTCGCTGCTGAGCTAGCAAACAGGTCAGCTGAAATTTCAATCCAGCACCCACAGACCCGTTCTGTTCTGCTGCCCTGCCTACCAGCAGCACTGTCCTTACTTCACCATCATCGGATGCTGATAAGAATTATAATTTGTGTGGAGAACGAAAACATCGTTTAATAGTTATGAAGGTGTGATGGTAGATCCAAATATGTAGTTTTCGCACATTTTGATTTGATTTATAGATCTCACTTACTAATTTATATTCATATAATACTTTCATTATAAAATATGCAAAGGTACACAGATTTGTGTGTATAAGGGATTTTTAAAAAAAATTTGGGTTTATAAATAGTTTGGAACAGGTTGCAGAAACATCATCTGTTGCTCTTTTTAATATATCTTGAGCGTGCTCTGATATATCCTGAAACAATTTGCATTGGAAAAAAGCACTGGGCCCTCTCTCTCTTTTTTTTTTTTCCAAATGTAACTGTAAATATTACTTTGATGTGTGTAATTGCTGCAACCATTTGCATCTGAAGGAAGACTTCTAACCCTTCCATCTCTCATCTCTTGCTATTGTCAAGAAATAAGAAAAACCGACTTAAAATGCAGCATTCAACTGTGTTTAATGTAAACATTGAAGAAGTCTGAGAACAGCCACAAATTTTCCTTTGCTTAATGCAATCTTGAAAATATTTCAAGTATTCTGTTTTATAGGCACGCGTCCACTCTGCTTAGGGAAAATATTTCTTCAGGCACATCTTAGCATGTCAAGATTGCTTCTGGTACCTGGCACTTAGTAGGCACTGAACAGATGTTTGGCGATTGACTTGAGTTGAAGTTCACTGGGATGCAAGGGTTGGTATAGCAGTCAGAGACCCTTGGGTCCCTCTAGGCACAGAGACAGCTCTGGCAGGGCTCAGCAAGGGGGTTCCGGCTGGGTGAGGGAGTCCTGCAATCCCTCTGAGCATTGGGGTACCGTCCAGGATCAGACCTTGGCCAGTGCAGAGCTGGAGCTGGCTTCAGGATTGGTCCCTTGTCAGTCATTTCATCAAGTAGCTTTCCTTCTGAGCTCTAAGCCTTGGTTGTGAGCCCCTTGGAGACAGGACATTGCCTCTCATCTCTGCATTTTCAAGAGCCTGTGCAAGTCCTAATGCCATGATTGCTCAGTAAATATTTTGCTCAACTGAAGGACAAAGAAAAGAAACCAAATGCGCACAAGGCTCCCTCTAGTCTCCTCGCTTCCGAGACCTGGCTGTGAGCTCATGGCCTGATCCATCCATGATTCATCACTTAAGTCATTCAGCAGCTGCAGGGCGTAAGCTCCCCCCTGGCTGTCTCTTGGGCTGTTGAGAGACCTGGGTCGGTGGTGGAAATAGCCCTGGTCTGAAATGCTGTGGACACCTGGGGGCCTGTTTTTAAAATTTCTTTCAATTAAAACATTTTTTTATTGGCTGTTTTTCCTTGCATCTGATCTTTACTTTTTTTAAATTGAAGTGTAGTTGATTTACAATGTTGTGTTAATTTCTGCTGTACAGCAAAGTGATTCAGTTCTACATATATCTACATTCTTTTTTTATCTTCTTTTCCATGATGGTTTATCACAGGATATTGACTAAAGTTCCCTGTGCTATACAGTAGGACCTTGTTGTCCATCCATTCTATATATAATAGCTTGTATCTGCTAACCCCCATCTCCCACTCCATCCCTCCCCCATAGCCTGTATCTGCATCACATACTTGCTGGCAGTTCAACCTGCATCAAGTCCCTTCTTGTTCTGGGCCTTGGTCACCGTGTAACCTTTAAGAACAATGACAGCAATACAATTCTATCCCATTTACATTTCGTGTGTGTGCGTGTGCGTGCGTGTGCGTGCGTGTGCATGTACGTACGTGTGTGTGTGTGTGAGGGTGCGTGTGTGTGCACGTGCTGGTCAGCTAATTTGCCGCAGCATCAAAATTTTTACTCCTCTATTAACAAAGAAGGAAATATTCTGACCTAATTTTTGGCAGAGAAAAGTTCTGGAATTTCAAATCACGGGATTCTTCTTTTGTTGTTTTTCTATCGCCCCTGTGATGAAAGAAAATAGATTATAGTCAGGAAATTGTAAGAAGAGAGGGGGAAAAAAATAATTAAGTGCATTCCTTCATAGAAACAACCACCCAGTCAGATGTAAGCAATTAGCATCTCACACGAAATTCGAAATCTCTCTTTGCATTTCCACTGGGGTTAAACAAAATCTGAGTTTAAAGTAATCCAATTACTTCAAACTTTTTTTTTTTTTTAATGTAAGTGCTTTATTTTACAAGTGGCAATAGCGTGGGGTAGAATAATCGCCCCCATCAGAATGAGGACGTGGGCACTCCCACATCAGGGAGGTCACGGTGGTGCCCTCCTTAAGCTCTCTGATTGTCCATGACATCGCTCTGTACGGCGAAGAGCATCACACCTGGTTAAAGGGGGGCTGTCAAACAAGGACAGCGCCTATGGGCTAAGGAATGTCCTAGATGCTTTCCTATGTTAATTGAATTCGGCCCCGAACTAGCAAACGTCATCCGGTTTAGGGAGGCAGATGATTTAGAAATAGCAACTTGGATTAAAATAATTTGTATTGAACTTCTGTATAATTTAGTCACTGTGTGATGATATTTTCTACGAAGAGACTAACTTATCTTAAATTGAGTTAATTTGTTCAAATTCAGTAAGACATTCTATCATAAACCATCTCTCGTTCATTTCATCAGCCAAGTTTAATATACTTCCATTTCTTGTGCAGGCATTTCGTGAGCTTTATCGGACATTTAAGGATGATCCTTTCCTCCACAAATGTTCCTTTGCAGCTACCTGGGTAGCTCCTCTGACCCCTTTGCCCCCCTGCTTCTCTCCCCTTGGGCCACACCCGCTACTTCTTGGTCCTTAGATTTTCTCTCCTCCCTCCCCCAGGTCTCTTCCAGGGACTGGTCCCTCTTTTTCAAGCACCTGCTATCTTCCTTCTTCTCCTGCATCTAACTCATGCTTCTGAGTTCAGCTCTCATCACTTCCTCAGAGAAACCTTCCTTCCCCTCTGAGACGGACCCCTTCACAGAACTTGTCTGAACTTTCATTGTCCTTTGGTTTAACATGTAGCTTGTATTCATGTCTGCTAAGCTGCAGAACTGCCATCTCCATGAGGACAGGGACTGCAGGGCTCTGCATGCCCAGGGTTTGGGTCAGTGCCCGACCTGCAGTGGATGTACATGGCTGCACATGTGAACAAAGGTCTCCAGGAAATACCAAAAGATGACTTGAGACTCTATCTCCACCTAGGATTTTGTGTGAAGCCTAATGATTGCAGCATGATAAATACAAAAAATAGTGAGTTGTTTGGATATATTTTGTCATTGTGTAAATTGATCATCTAGAAAGATGATGGCATTATTCTGTTATTTTTCATTTTTTTTGTTATTCCATGATTACACAATTATTTCATCATTGTATTATTTCATATATTATATTATTTCATTTTTAAAAAAAATTATCTGGGTTAAAGCTCTAGTCGTAAATCTATGTCTGCATTCTGACTTCATTTCTAAGTTTTAAACATGAACATCTAACTATTTTTGGGACCTTTCTCACTGGTCCTCTGGTCCTCTGTCAGACCCAGGCCCTTTTCCTAGTGAGTTTTCCTAGTGAGCAGCTCCATTGCTCACATAGCTTCCCAACCAGCAGCCTGGGGACTCACCTTAAGTCTTCTCTTTCCTCTCCTCTCCATCCTCACCATCTCAACAATTTGTTACCAGGTCCTAACAATAGATTCCCGAACATCCTCTCTCTCCACTCCCATAAGTGATACCCGCTCTTAGTTCTACTTTCAGAACTAAGTTCTCTCCAGTCTGGACTTTGCTGTTGGCCCCCTAGCCACCTGGGCTCCAATCCACCCACAAAACTGCAGTAAGAACAACCATCTTTCTAATTAGCAGAATATTATTGAGTCACCTCCCTGCTTGAAAGTCCTCACCACGCCTCTATTTCTGCAGGACAAAGTCCACACTCTTTACCATGATAACCAAGATCCCTGCCCCAGTGGCCTTGAATACAATTTCTGTTGTTTGCGTTCTCATTTCCTGCCACCCTCTCCCTCTGCCAGGCCCCCGCGTTGTCCTCTTTCTGCGTCATACTTTTGTATGCTCCCAGGTGATCGATTCCATTTTTCTTTTGCCTCCATTGGATCTGGCAAAATACTTTCCATTCTTTAAGGTTTAGTTCAAATATTAGTTCCCCATGAGGTCTTCTGTGCTGCTTCCTCTTTCAACACTTTTAGTATTTTTGGTATATCTCTGTTTTACCATTCATTCATTTGTTCATGAATCCATTCATTCATTAACTCAGCAAGTAATATCGGATCTATCTTGTGCCAGGCTGTATGCAGTCATTAAAGAAGACACATGAAGCCTGCCTCGTGAATCTTTTATTGTTGTTGGGAGATAGGCCATAAACAAGTAAATAAACAATCATATTTTTATCATATTGCCTTGTATGTGCCTTGTATGTGTTCATGTTCCCCTAGAGTAGGGGAAGGAACACAGGCTAATTTATTACACAGAGAACTCAACACATCCCAGAAAAGTGGGAAGTGCTGTAGGTTTGTGGGGAAAGTGAGGCACAGAGTGTCAATGGGTGAGCCAATGAATTGTTCTTGAAATCACCTCTTACTCCACTGAGAAAGAGCGTATCACCTCACAGGAACCAGCTTCTCTTCTTAACTATACACCCAACACTTCTTGTTCTACACTTTTCAGAGATCTCTGATTTCCTTTTTCTCTCTCTTTTTTTTTTTTTTGGCTGTGTTGGGTCTTCGTTTCTGTGTGAGGGCTTTCTCTAGTTGTGGCGAGCAGGGGCCCCTCTTCATCGCAGTGCGCGGTCCTCTCTTGTTGCAGAGCACAGGCTCCAGACGCGCAGGCTCAGTAGTTGTGGCTCACGGGCCCAGTTGCCCTGCAGCATGTGGGATCTTCCCGGACCAGGATTCGAACCTGTGTCCCCTGCATTGGCAGGCGGATTCCCAACCACTGCACCACCAGGGAAGCCCTCCTTTTTCTCTTTGGCACCTCCCTCCTGCATGGTCAGTTGACAAAACCCATCCAGTCCTCCTTCACATGTCTTATTGCTCCATCCCTTTCTTACACCCCCTCTGAGTCTGCCCTCTCCAGATCCTCTTTACTTTTCAGGTAGATCTAACAGAAGCCAGTTCTGCGTAGTTGAATCAATACATACTGACTGTAGTGTGTTGAAGAGGGTCTATAAAAAAATGTGTCTGTCTAGAAATGGTGAATTATTTGGGAAGAGGTTCTTTGGAAATGTAATCAAGGTAAGATCTTGAGATGAGATCGTCCTGGATTAGGGTGGCTCTATATCCAAGGACAGGTGTTCTTAGAAGAGGAAAAGACATGGAGGAGAAGGGCATGTGAATGTCCCACGTGAAGATAGAGGCAGAGGTTGGAGTAATGCTGCCACAGGCCAAGGAGCATCTGGAGCCACCCAAAGCTGGAAGAGGAAAGGAAGGATGCTCCCCTAGAGCCTTCAGAGGGAGCACAGCCCTCTGAATTGATTTCAGACTTCTGGGCTCCAGAACTGCGAGAGAATACGTTTCTGACGTTTTAAGCCCTGGTTTATGGTAATTTGATACAACAGCCCTAGGAAACTAACATACAGGACATCTAACCTGTCCCATCGGCTTTTTCCAGAAGCTTCTCATTCTATACACTCCCATTGAGCTTGCAGATTTCTGAGAAATCACACAAATTGCTCTTAAGCCATAATTCTCTTTCAAGGGCCTGTGCAGCTGGATTGCTGACTCCAAGATCATGAATAGCAATAATGTGTAATGTTATAATTATCATGATAATAACAACAGCTTGAAACTGAGATAAGATTTACAATTTACTGACCATCGTTTGCCAGTTCACACATATTAATCCATCAAATGCTCACAACAGTCCTATGAGGTCAGTCCTAGTCTTTCCCCAGTCCTGTTGGATTTCTTTATCTCATGTCCTGTTTACGCTCCATCTCCTGAGGAATTGCCACATATTAGGCTCCCGAGGAAACACTCTGAGAAGGAGATGATGGTGCAGGAAGTCCATTAGGGTGAGATCTTGGGATCCGCCCCTGTGGAGGGAAGGGAAGGAAGCAGGATTGGGCAGGGGGAAAAGTTGGGCGGTGCTCTTGGATTGGTATGATGCCCCTTCAGAACTACTCCAAGTTGTGGTGGGGACTGTGTTTTGGTACTCCCAGGTGGACCAGTTAGTGGATGTGAGCTGCCCCAGGTGAGGCAACTCCATTCAACTGAGACAATTCCCAAAGGAGGTTGCTATGGCGAAACTCCCAAAGTCTAGTGTAACATCATATTGCATTCTGACTCTTTGGAGTCTGAGGTCCTAAGATCAACATAGGTCTTGGCTATATTTTTCATTAGGAGAGAATGAGGATGGAAGGAGGAAGGAAGGAAGGATGTGGCCAAGGGCAGTATGATCCTGAGGGCAGGTTGTCCCCTAGGAAGGAGTGGATAAGCAAGTCAGAGAGATGCTAGTCTCCGTGGAATGTGATGAGGTGTGGACACAAAGGTTAAGAGCACACACTTGTACTTGATCTGGGTTTGAATCTGGTTCTGCCAACTGAATAAGTCACTAATTTATCTCATCATCTCCATTTTACCCACAAGGAAGGGCAGAGTTATAATAACTCCCTCCCTCACACGTTGATTGCATGTTAGTGATCATTTTCATTATCTAGGACCCAATTCTTACTCAAATAATTAAGGAATAGCAGAGGTGGACAGCCAGAAGCACCAAGAAAGACAGTTGATAATGAAAGTATTTCAGCCAGGGCAAAAGTGTGGGTTATTAACTCACAGTTTTCGTGGGTCAGGATTGTAAGCGTGACTTTGCTGGGTCCTCTGTTTTATGGTCTCTGTTGAGGTTGCAGAGACCTCACAGTGTCAGCCAGAGTTGGAGTCTCATCTGAAACCTCAACTGGGAAAGGATCTATCTGGTCTTAAGCACATGTGATTGTTGGCAGAGTTCAGTTTCTTACGGCCTATTGGACTGAGAAGATCACTTCCTTGGTGTCTGTTGGTGTGAGGATGCCCTCAGTTCCTTGCCACATGGGCCTCCCTAATACGGCCACTTGCTTTATCAAAACGTGTAAACCAAGAAGACTAGAGGAAAGTTGCAATCTCATGTAATGTAATCACAGAGATGACGTCTCATCAATTTTGCCATCTCCTGTTGCTTAGAAGCAGTCACAGGCCTTGCTCTCAATTAAGAGGGATGGGGATGGATTATACAGGGAGGGACATAAGTACCAGGAGAAGAGGTAATTGGGGGCCACTTTAGTGTCTGTCTGCCACATAATATTGCTCCCTCAATGTAGAAGTGTGAGTAGAGGCAACAATAGTTAGTAACATTCAGAAGGTATTTGGCAAACCTGCAAACCAAATAAGCTAGAATCTTTCTGCAGCCTGTTTTACAACCTTCTGTGACTCCTGAAAATGTCAGGCCTGTTTTCAAAAGTTTTTCAGTTAATCCCAGAAGAAACTGGCTCTCCAGTTCTTTGCTGTTGCATGTGAGGGGTCACTGTAATTAGTTTTGCAGCAGCATGCTATACTTCTAACTCCCTTAAAATAGTCACTGCACTAGTTGTCACAAACAACTTCTCCAAGTGATGGATATCTGTTTTGTTCATTCTATTTGGTCATTAAGCCAAGGGGGTGGTATGTACAAACTTCCTTCAAGTTGTGTATTCCTGCACACAGTTTCTTCTAAACCTAGGAAATGTTTAACACTCTCTCTGAGCATCTGAGGAAAGCCCAGGTTCTTGGGGATTTGACATGCCGTAGCCTGGATGATGGATACCTTTTATGTGCTTGCACTGCTGAACCCAGAAAAGTTGAAGGACATACGCAGGCTTCTAGCCACACAGATTTTTTTTTTAAAGTTTGAGTTTGAATATATTTACATAGGGCTGATTTTCTCAAGCTCATGCAGCCTCCCCATTCATTCCCGACTCTCTTGCACTTTTAGATTGCTTGAATGGGCCCTGAAGATTTGAGCTGGTGACCTCCCCAGAAGAATTTGAGAGGAAGGTCCATTCAGTAATAAATTGACCACAGTGGAGAGTTGAAATGAGAGAGCTGCTATTACTCATGACTTTGTGATGGTTAATTTTACCTGTCAACTTGGCTAGGCTATGGTGCCGAGTTGTTTGGTCAAACAGCAGTCTACATGTTGCTGAGAAGGTATTTCTTAGATGTGATTAACATTTAAATCAGCAAACTTGGAATAAAGTGGATGACCCTCCCTAGTGTGGGTGGGTCTCATCCAATCAGTTGAAGGCCTTAAGAGCAAAGGCTGAGGTTTCCCTTCCTGAAGAAGGAATTCTGCCTCAAGGCTACAACATAGGAACCCTGGCTTAGTTTCCAGTCTGCTGTCCCATGGAATTGGGTGCAAGACTGCAACATCCACTCTTCTTACCTGCCCTATAGATTTCAGACTTGCCAGCCCCCATAAGCATGTAAGCCAATTCATTAAAATAAATCTCTCTCTCAATATATGTAACCTTGACTAATATACTTCTAATTTAATCCTCACAACAGTGCTTCATATCAGATACTCATGTTGTCCTTATTTTACAGATGAAGAAACAAAGACTCAGCACCCCAGTTATTGAGACAAAGCTTGGTATGAAACCTGTTCCTTCACGGAACGGACTCCATATAGAAAATAGATGTTTCACTCCAAGCCACAGTGTCTGAGGAGCAGGGAAAGATGTACACACAGAAGACTCTTTGTCCTAAAGTGTCCCTCTAGAATTGAGCACGGCTTTGAGTAAGTTTCTGCAGGAAGCCTGAGTGTGAGATGGTCCTGGCAGGTTGCCCTGGCCTCCACTGTGGGACATTCTCTCTCTCTTGGTGCCTGAGTCATAGTGGAATTTGAGTTGCCAGTGAAGACACAGTGGATGCTGTTGTCCATGGGATGTGGCCTAATTGCCTATCTGGATTGTTGCAATAAACCCATGCCTAGATATCTCATGGGAAGCTACATTCACTTGGAAGCAGACGTTAATGATAAGGCATGATTTCAAACTCTGCTCACAGATGGAGATGCAGTAAGATCCTGTACTTCCTTGTGTCTGTACACACCAGGAGATAAAAACACACCAAATTCGGAGGTGTCCCTGCCCTGCCTGACAGTATGTGTATAGTGGAAAGTGAGGGGAATGACCCAGATACAAGAGAGACTTTTATTCCAAAGCAGCTTCAACGTTGGGGGCATTGCTCAGAGCCTTCTGTCTGTCTTGCCCAGTGTCTCCCATTTGTGGAACTTATAGCTACAACCTTGGACAATAATGTCAGGGACAGCCACCTGGACAGGAAATAGAGTTTTGTCCTGTGACCTTAGGGTTAGGGTTAGGGTTCGGGCCCTAAATATTTTACTGCCTCACTGTGTTATCTCAGTCATGTTACTTAACTCTAACCCGGTCATGGTTATGCCATGTGTAAAATCAGAGTTTGCGACTGGTTGGTGTGTTCCCTGAGGCATCATTACTCTATGTATCCTGAACACTTTCCTGTCCCTGCATTAAACAAAGGGGAATAAGAGTCCTGATTCATAAGCAGATGAAAGTCTTGTGGCAAAGTCCTAAAAACTATGGCATAAGAGGGGTGTGTGTATAACATGCTTTGAGAACTTAGTGGCAGAATGAATTAACTTAAGGGTCCTGTGCTCACTGAAGCTCCCTAGATCTTTCACCTGGGTCTCAAGAGCTCCTTGTCAGTTTCCTTGACATCAGTCCCTTTCTACTCAAAGATCCTCTGCTAATTTTATCTGACCCATCATTTCAGCTCTCCAGTTTTGTTTTACAAACCTATGTTCCAGGCAAACCGAACCTCTTGCTACCTGAAACACAGCACACTGAAACTCTCTCTTCTCATGTGGTCTCTTCTACCTGAGATTCATTTCTCTCTCTTTCTCTTCTCCTTCTAACTTTTCCATATCATCAAATTCTCCTTGTTCTGCTGGGCCCAGCACAGATACCATCTTTTCCAATTATGTTTTCCAAATGTGACTAGGCAGATGTCCTAAGTCCCTCTGTGAGCTAGAATGGTGCTTGTTCTCTATCTTAGTGGATGGCAGCCACGTTTCCTAAGCCCCCAGCCTGTCCTGGACCCGGCCCCTCTCCTCCTGTAGCCTCTTTGACAGCTCCTGAAAGGCTCTGTCCCATGGTCTTGTGAACAAAATCCTCTCAGACTTAAGTCCTCTACTGAACTGAATTGAAATTGAGCAGTGGGCCCTGGTGCCATCCTTCAGTCAAATATTTATTGAGTAGCTATTATGTGCTGGTTATTGTCTTATGCCTGGAGACACAGGTGGACAAGACACAAAAGGTCCTACCCTTGTGAAGCTGGCAGCCTGTGAGTGCGAACCAAGCTAATGAGCAAGAAGTTCACCTCCTCTGTCTTTCTTTCTTCCCCACGGCTTCCTATCTTTGTTGACTCCTGATTTGAATGGCTCCCTGGCTTCAGGACAGTCCACCAGGCTCTTCCCTGAGTTTCCCTTTGTACACAGCTATGACAGCTGCCTGTAGATTCATACCTGGCCAGCTACCTCTGGGCTTCCTTCAGGCCTCTGGGAGCCGCTTGGGCTGCACTTCTTCTTCCCGATTCTCTGGACTCAGGAAGAGGCTGTGGGTTCTCTGATGAAGTGGATCAGGCTTCAGTTTTCAGGGGCTACCACATGCATGATCATGATCAGTGTGTACATCCCCCCACCAAAGCTCTTAATTCCTGCTATTCCCCTCACACAGACTAGCAGCAAACAGTTTCTCATGAGAAGATCCATATATGGAGGCAGGAATCTCTGGAGGGAATTACTGATTCTTGCTTATTAAGGCAGAAAATGGAGCTGGAATATTCTAGCATAGACCAGCTCTGCCTGTGGGTTGCAGGTGCAGAGTGGAGGGTGGTGTCTGAATGTAACTCTTTGCTTTCCCAGAGTTACAGCTTCGGAGAATCCCAGAGCATGGGGCTCCATGCTTGGCGTCGCCTCTGTGCTCTAGAATCTGCAGCCCCTTACGCATAACATCTGCTTGAACCTGTTAATGTTACAGATGAGAAAACTTGGGCCCAGACAAGTAAAGTGGCTTGCCCACGCTAACCAGAGGCTGACACAGAAGACTCCGATCAGCTCCTGTTTCCATGCGTGGTGCCTGAGGTCCCTTTCATTTCGCCTGGGCTTCCTCAGTGCTTGTCTTCTAATTAAGCCTCTTTGTGTGCCTTCTAAATAAAATCTCTTTTTCTTTTTAATCTCCTTGAGGCCAGAAAGACAAAAGAAAGATAACCTAATTTAGAAAACAAGAAAGTAATCCTGAATCCTTTTATGTTCAGGTTTCAAGAAACCCTATGAAACCTTTTCTCCTGTTTTTTTTTTGGTTGTTGTTGTTTAAATTTTGATTCAGCAAAAGGAAACAAATGAACCAAGAAATAGAAGCCTTACATATCTTTTCAAATGCTTTCTCCTTTTTCCCCCCCTCTGTCTTGATTGTCAGAAGATGTAGCTTCTAATAGGCCATCAATGTATGTAATGAGCAAACACAATAACAACAGTGAATTACCCTTTTTATATGTCCATAGATGTATTCATAGTGGAATTTAATTTATAGATGGTCATGCCTGAAAGATTCTGGGTGCATGATAGAAAGCAACAGGAAAAAAGCAATATGTTTATCTTTTAAAAACCTTCAGAACAAAAACTCGATGTGTGCCTGGTTAGTACACACTCCATAAAAACCCAAGAGTAAAAGGGTGGTCGGCAGGGGCGCCAGGGAGGGACCTTGTGCTTAGAATGTAGAGAATGAGGCTCCTCAAGACAATATCTTTTCCTCCATCTCCCAGTCCAGCACTTCCTGACTCCAGAGGGCCAAGAAAAAGGAAGGGAAATCAAGGCACAGAAGGGAAATGGGGTGAGAGAGGAGGAAGTTTTATAATGTGACAATTCCTGGGCTTGGCGTTGCCTCTGTGCTCTAGAATCTGCAGCCCCTTATCAGTAATCCCTCTACTTCCATTACATCATTTCTCCTTTTCTTCAATCTATGCGCCAAGCTGCAGCTGGAGTCCTCATTCTAAAATCTGGTGTTTCCACTGCCTAGGGTTACAGTCTATGTTTTGAACGTGGCACACAGGCCTCTCATGGTCTGGTCCCTGACATTCTCTCCACAGTTCTCTCTCTACAGCCCCAACTCTGCGCCCTAATGGCAGCTGTCATGCACCATTGGCCTGTCCCTGAATGGGCCTGACCCCTCAAATCTCTGTCTGTATGCAGAGAAAGTATAAACATCTCCAACTTTCTACAAGAGGTACACGGATGAACACAGTGCAAGGTCTCGTTCCACACACATCTTGTTTTATCCTCTCAGCAACTGAGTGTTGACAGAACTCAAGGACCCTGCCCACATCTCTCAGTGAGAAGATGGCATTCCTGTATTTCCTGCTCTTAGTACGGAGCCCCACCCACAGGAATGGTTCAACACAGCTTGGAGGGACGCGACAGAGCTGAGCTTTAACACCAGATCTTTCCATCAGGGTCCTGGTGAGGGAGCATGAGTTTGAAATCAGGAATAGTGGACAAATTGACCTAAAATACTACTTAGTGTTTGAACCACTTTCCTCAATTCTTCCTGTTGATACATTATATTTTACAGGTGGGAAAATAGAATACCCAGAGAGGCCAAACACGCTGCCCGTGGCCACATAGCTATAAGTGCCCAAGCTGGGATTCAACATCAGGCCTGTCTGACTGAAGGACCATTTCTTTCTAGTGCATCATGCCAGGATTCATGGAAATGGGGGGTGAGCACGATCCACGATCCCAGATTTACCCTGGAACTCATATGCTGTCCGTTGTACCCAATTGCTTTCCCACGTTGATGAGCTCTGAGCCCCAGCAGAACTATCTTAACATATTGTCTGGTGACACTGGTTTCCAAAGCACTTATCAAAACATAATCAAACATGGAAAAGTCAGGGTGGAATCTAATTGTTATCACACATCCTCTTATCTGTGCTTCCCAGGGACTCTTTAATGGCATCACTTAGCACTGGGAGGTGTTTAGATTTTGCTATATTTTGAGAACATTGTGAGAATTAAATGAGATAATGCATGCGAAACACTTAGAACAGTGCTTGAATCCAATACTTCCTCAATAAATATTTGGGCTGCAAATCTTTCTCAAAATTAATTCAACAATACGTTTTTTTTTTCCTCTGAGTGCAGGATATGGGCCAGGGATTGCTCTTGGTGTTGGGATATATCAGCGAACAAAATAAAGATTCCTAACTTTCCTGGAACAAAACAGAAAAGGAGTTTTACCCTTGTGGGGGAGAAAGCTGACAAGCACCATACACAGAAAGACATGTGGACAGGTGTGACTATTCCATGGGGTGATCAAGGTGGGCTTCCATGAGGAGGTGTGCAGGTGTCAGCTCTGGGGTATCTGCAGGAAGAGCAACCAGCCCCAGGGATGGCTGGGGTGAAAACCTGAAGACAGAAGGCCAGTTGAGCAGTTGAGTCAAGGTGAGGGGGTCAGCATGGCTGAAGAGGACTGAATGCAGGGATGGATGGGGAAGACCATCCAATGGCCTTTTGGTGAATGAGGTCAGATGGGGTGAGGCATTAAATTTTTTCTCCAGCAGAAGCCTGGGTGAGATGTAGGCAGGGGCCTAGTGGTAGGGAATTTGTGTGGGGTATTAGTCATCTTGGGTGTATGGTGTGTAGCACATTGGTGAGTGACTCAAATAATGGTAAACACTGTCATCATGAAGAAGACAGGTGCCCTGGGTATGTGAAGCTTATTTACAGAGGCTCCTGGAGCTGAGCTGCCTGTCTTGTTCTGCAGACATTTCTGATACCATGTGCCCCCAGGAGCCCCCATGAGAAGACTCCTGCTTGGCACAGAGCTCTAATTTTCCAGAAATTTGAATATCATTGGAGATAAGCACATGAGCTTTGGAATCACCTAAGTGACAGTGCCTCCTTTACAGCCTAGCAGTCCAGTTAGTCCCCAGTCAAAATGCGGTCCCTAGACCAGCAGCATCCCCCAAGAGCTTGCTAGAAATGTAGAATCCCAGGCACCACCTGAGCCCTACAGAACCAGGATCTGTATTGTACCAAGAGACCATGGGATCTGTGGGCACTTCAAGTGGGATAGGTTTAATGTGACCTCGGGTAAGTGACCTGATCCCTCTGTGCTGCATTTTCCCCATCTGCAAAACAAGGTGGATAAAAACACTTCCATCATAGAACTGTTATGAGAATCAAATGAGCTAATACATGAAAAGCCTTGTTACTTACTATTGCTTGTCACGTGTATGTATTCTCCTAATCAGGAAGGTCATGTGGTCACTATTAGCTCTGGGCACAAAACTTGGAAATGATAGTGATGGAGATGGGAAGAGTGAATGGGGGCCAGTGCAGCTGTCTGTGCATAGAGCCCCGGGAAGTATGAAGGGGGAAAACTAGGGTGCAAACTTTTAGTTACTGAGCAGGTTTACTGTCTTGTCACAGGGCTGGTCACTTTATCAATCCTCACAGTGATACTATGATGAAGGCATGACCATCCCCACTTGACAACGAAAGGAATGATCTCGAGGTCAAACAACTTTCCCAAGGTCATCTAGTAACTGTCAGTGTTCAGAGAAAGCCCTAAGTCTTTAAACATAAAGTCAGTAATGACGGGACCTTCCATACACGGTGATGCACTGGAGTCGGCTCACACTACACAGCAGAGCTGAGTGTTAAAAATGTCATGAATTTTGAAAGCCACTTGTTAACACAGTCTTCTAAAAAATTAAATAAAATTACAATTGAATACACATATTAAAAGCAAATGTAATAAATACTTAAAATGCATCATTTCCTAATTATTTTACCACATTTTACTACTACCTGCAGTCTTGGTGTTATTTTTGTCTGTCATATATGTAGGATGGAAATATGCTACTGTGCATTTCATGACCTCACATTGGCATTGACTTTGGCCGTAGTTGGAGCATATATACCACAGACATTGGCATGTGCTACAGATCAGGGTTTGACTTACTGCTTTGTTGTTAAATTAACTTAAAAAAATGATGGAAGAAATGTTGATAAAGCAGATTTAATTTAAAAGTTAGGGACTTCCCTGGTGGCGCTGTGGTTGAGAATCTGCCTGCCAATGCAGGGGACACGGGTTCGAGCCCTGGTCTGGGAAGATCCCACATGCCTCGGAGCAACTAAGCCCGCAAGCCACAACTACTGAGCCCACGTGCCGCAACTACTGAAGCCCGCACACCTAGAGCCCATGCTCCACAACAAGAGAAGCCACCGCAATGAGAAGCCTGCGCACCGCAATGAAGAGTACGCCCCGCTCGCTGCAACTGGAGAAAGCCTGCAGGGAGCAACGAAGACCCAACACAGCCAAAAATAAGTAAGTAAGTAAGTAAGTAAGTAAATAAATAAAATAAAAGTGAGTCATGTCTGTAGTTGTACCATTGTGAATAGCACAAGAACCAAGAAGATATTTTCCAGTATTCAAAACTAATTTCGAATTCAGCAAAGAAGATGCTGACATCATTGATGAATCAGTGAAGTTCTGGCATCCTTCTTTGTGGTTTCGCTTCTGTTTTACTCATTAAAGTAAAGGAAAATATTAATCAATACTGATGTCCGAACTGTAGGCCCTTGTCAATTGCAACCAGAGGTTGGCTAGAGATATGAGTTTAGCAAAAATCAATAAAATCATTCTGTGAGAATCAATTGGCTATATGGGATGTATTTTAAGAATACTGTATATTTGATTACTATTTGTAAATGGTATGCCATACATTCTTATATCAGTAAAATTTATAACACAACTTGTGTACATATATAAGCATACATTTTTTCCCCCAGGGAGCCGTTTGACAAATATTTACTAAAATTTACCGGAACACCACTGGTTAAGCCACCCTGAACCGTCACCATTTATGGTGTCCTAAGGCAGAAGGAGTTCAGCTCAGGTGCCAGAAATAGCTGGTATGTGGCACATCTGTGATTAGACCCTAGGTTTCAGCCCGAGTCATTGATTTTACTGTTCTGAGTCACATGTTTTTCATCTTGAAAGTGGGAACAATAATAATGCCTTGGCAGATGGGATGGGAAGCTGGTGCCCAGTAAAAGTTAATTCTATTCTCCTTTCAAGTGTAGGAACACAAAAGGAACAAAAGCCCATAGAATCATGTCGCCTTCCTCTCCTCTGCCCTCCCAAAGTGAATGTAAATCAGTGGGCTTCTGTATTCCCTCCCTAATACGTGGATGACTTCAATACTTGTTTCGCTGTACTTCGAGATCAACCCCCCTGCCCCCAGCATCTTTGTTTATAGCTAGAGGAGCTGTTAATTCAGGGTAGATCTAAGTTCAAATACCACTTTCCTTCATCCCCCCTAAAAAAAATCTTTGTCAACTGATTTGGGAGCAAAACAGGAGAAAAGTCCAAAATTCCCTTGTGATCTACAATGTGATTACAAAGGAATTACAAGGTGTGGACTTCCCACCGGTGGGACCACAACCTGCTGAAGTGGGGAGGCTGCTGATTGGAAACTACTTGCCTATTTTCATCTTTTTCTGTACTAGGCACTTAGTAGCTACTCACAGCTCTCCAGTAAATTAAATTCTAATTAGGTAACAGTTAATGTTTGCTCAGAGCATTGCAAATAAAGACTTTAACTAGTGACTCAGGAGCCAAGCCAATCTTTTAAAGTGGAAGGTTTGACTTCCCAGTAACTTCTAATGTGTTTTTCTCCACCTGCACCATGTAGGCAGAAAAAAGAGAGAGGGAAAAAATACATTTTATACTGCTCTGGCAGGCTCATTCTGTGGTTTGAACCTTTCACATCTCTTCTGCTATGTATCCAATCAGGAGAAAAATAATAGCTTTTGTTTTTGTTTTTAATCCTGGGCTGTAAGAAGAGGTGTGAGCAGAGAGAAAGAATGAGCAGAGTAGGTTCCATATGGTAGAATCACTAGCTTTTTAGTCATGAAGGAAAGAGTAAAAGAGTTTATTCAAAAGAATCAAGATTCTCAAGACAGTTTCTTAAACATGTAAACACAACTTTATCATATGACCCAGCAATTCCACACTCAGGTATCTACCTGAGGGAATATCCATCCAACCCAAAAAGTTGTATACAAATGTCCTTAGCAGTATTTTTCATAGAGCCAAAAATGGATAAAAACAAAACATTCATGAATTGGGGAATGGATAGACAAAATGGGACATATTCACGCAATGGAATACTACTTAGCAATAGAAAGGAATGAACTATTGCATATGCTACAACTTGGACCAACCTCAAAAACATGTTAAGTGAAAGAAGCCAGACACAAGAGATTACATATTGTATGTTTCCATTCAGAACCTAGATGCGAGGTTGCCTGGGGCAAAGGGCATGGGCTGGGAGACTGGGATTAATAGTAAATGGGGACAAGAAAATTTGGGGATGATGGAACTGTTCTAAAACTGTTTTATGGTGATGGTTATACAACTTGGTAAATTTACTACAAACAAATCATTAAATTGTATACTTGAAATGGGTGAATTATGTGATATTCTACAGATAATGATTTAAAATTTAGAAAACAGTAAGTTTCTATTTAAAAGAAGGTTTAGGAGAAAAATGACATATTGCCAGCATCCTTAAGCTTTGATCATCAGCGACTGTCCCAGGCCCTGTCCTTGTCCACAGAAAACCTGTGAGTAGGTCCATGCTCTGCACCACCGCTCACCTCAGCTGAAACTCCCTAAAGGCTTAGTCTTTGTGGCTGTACCTGTCGGTAGGCAAACAACCATGGACCAAGAGCTGTAATTCATTCTAATAACACCCAGCTATCTCTGAAGGCAATCGCCCGGGCTTTCATGCTAAATTAGAGTTAAGCATAGTAATCAACTGTAAGGAAAATGAACTTACTCCTTTTTTAGGAGCTTTGTGTTTTCAAACCGGTCAGACTCCTCCAGCTGCTGCCAGCAAACCAGGGATGGGTATCAATGGGAGATAGACAGCATCTTCGGGACTGTGTTTAGGTAATAATGATGTGGTCAAAACCTTGTTGGAATAAAATTGAATGTTATGGGCTTCCGTCCTTCTCAGAGCACCTTGGCTGTTCTCTGTGTGACAGTGACCTCACTGATTAGTTATTAGAATTGGCTTCATCTCTGCAGGAAACACAGACGTGTATGTGATGGTAAGGGGGGAGGTATAAAGGGAAAAGAAAAGAAAGGAAAGGAAGGAAATAAAAATGAATGCATTATAAATGCATTGGAATAGATCTCTACGATACTAAAAAATACCCCACAATAAACCAAAACGTAAACAAATAAAAAGGTGTTTAACAGTATGCTGTGTGTATAGAGTCACAGGGAGTCCTCTCAGAGGACTAGTGCTCTTGTCCTCATTTTGCAGATGCAGAAACTGAGGCCAGGAGGCACGCACACCTTGCCCCCTAGTGATGAGTGGCAGCTGCTGGCAAAACTTATTCCTGTTTAGCCCAAAGCCCAGGATTCTTTCAACAATGCCCTGTTTTTAGTATTCACTGATGGATTCTAAGTGGCACAAAAAGAAGGAGGCTAAATCACCAGCTCTCATTTTCTTTGCACACAAGAATGTGGGGAATCTGTACCTGGACACTCCTTCTTCCCCTTGGACATCCCGGCTAAGCAGGAAATTCTATGTATCAAGTTAAAGGGAAGCATGCATCCATCTTCTTACATCTACCCCCCTTAGAGCTCACAACTCCTTACTTCGAAAATGAGAGACTTGGAGATCAGAAATGGAAAGCCGTACACCCAACCCACACAAGGCAGAGCTACCTCCATTCCTGAGGGCACCATTTTACTGGGCATCTGTGCCTTTTTTGGGGGGAGGAGGAATCAAATGCTTTATCCTTTCCAGTGGAGTTTTTGTACCCAGAGTATCCATGTTAACATTGATGCCAGAAGCCAGGTATTGTAAAGTCACCTCACTCAGACACTGACTTAACTGTCCCAGAATTATCGCTTATTATGTCTGGAGCTGCTCTGTGGGGCTCTCTCTAAACTCAGTGTCCTCCTCTCTCATTTTCCCATAAAGGTGCCGTGCCCTCCACCCAAGGAATGTTGCATCTCATACCAATAGAATTTCTCCTGCCCAGCTTGTAAGGCAGCCGGCTGATTCTTATTTTCAAATCTTTCAAAACTAAGATCCAGTTCTGCCTTCTTTAGCCTATCTTGCCAGCTTGCCCTGTTAGGTGGTCTCTCTCCTGGATCTCATGGTCTGTGTTTGTTCCCTCATCATGTTTACCATACTGGATTGTTACTACTGGTTTCCTTGTCTGTTTGTCCCTTGAAAGAGAGTAGAAACATCTTCCTGGGGAGGGCAGAATAGTAGCAATACATCTGAGACAGGGAGATTCTTCAGGATGGGGACTGTATCTCATTTTGTTTCTAATTCACAGCCCCAAGCATGGTTACTGGCAGATAAGTGATATTTATTAAACATTTGTGGAATAAGAAATGGATGAATAATATAAACACTGCCCTATATAAAATAGATAACCAACAAGGACCTACAGTATAGCACAGGGTGCTATACTCAATATTTTGTAATAGCCTACAAGGGAAAAGAACCTGAAAAAGAATATATATACGTATATATATATTCACACACACATATATATATATAACTGAATTCCTGTGCTGTACACCTGAAACTAACACAGCATTGTAAATCAACTGTACTTCAATAAAACAAAATAAATAAATTAAAAAAAGTAATGGATGAATGAGTCTATAACTCAATATAAGAAGGCTAAGTGTCACTGAGGCCTTTCCATTTAGGGGTGCTTTGAGTCAAGGGCATAAGCTTTGCTCGATAGAGTTGCAGCCAGAAATGTGGCTCATGTCTGAAGTGGACCCCATCTAATGAAGACCTACAAAGACCCACAAATGTTAGCCTGGGATCTCTAGCCTTTGAGTTCGTTCTACCCTGATATTCCCTAAACCAATGTTAGATTCACTGTTATTATTTTGTCTTCTCCAGGAATATGCTAAAAACAAAATGCCAAGAGAAGGATGTTGCACGTGTTGAAAAATGGACCACTCACTTTGCACCTGTGGCCTGGAGCCTGTGGCTTCTCAGTGAACTGCCTTTGTGTGCAATGAACAATTTCCCAATTGCAGCCTCTTGTTCCATGATTAGATGATGGGGCTCCATGGGTAAGAGATGAACAATTCTAAGGGTAATTGAACACTCCACAGATTTTCACAGTGCATCAGCACCGAGCCGTTTAGCCCAGGTATTTCTGTGTTCGTGATGCTGAGAAATGTACACCGTTGAATGATTCTCATCTGGGCCAAACAGGACTTGGTATTGCAGTCTGGGTCATCAAAGCAAGGGGTTTGGGAACAATGGCTGCTTAAAGACTAGAAAAGAAAAGTTTTTGTTTAGAAATTTGAGTCCTTAAATTCTAGGCCTTGGAAGGCTTCAAGGAGTAGAAAATAATTAAATGTCTTTGACCTCTACCCCTTTGTTTGATAAATGCCGTATAGATTGTTAGGGGCATAGCCAGCCTGGAACCCATAGGTATTATTTCCATTCTACAGCTGGGGAAACTGAGGTTTCGGGCCACCTAGCTTAAAAATGGGTGATGTTGGGAAGCAAACTTGGGTCACCTGATTTCAAGCCCCATGTTTTTTCTAGACATTTATGTTACTTTGTTCATTCTTGGATTCATCCTAGGGGAGCTTACAGTTCATGAGGAGACCTGACTGTGCAACAGGTCAAGGTTCACTGTGACACAGGCATGAGGACCCAGACCCAAGGAGAGAGTCTCTTTATGATCCTTGGTCCAAATGATGTGGGACAGAAAGGGGCCTTCATACCACAGCAAAGATGTCTCCACTCTGGCTGCGTTTCCCTCAGTTCTTTATTGAGAAAGAGCGTGAGTTTGGTATCAAAACCCCTTGTCATGGTTTGGTAGAGGGAACCTCAGTACAAATACATAAAAAATCTGTACTATGAAATTCACCTATTTTAAGCATATGATTCAGTGACTTTTATTATGTAGGTTATACCTCAATAAAGTTCTTAAAGTATTATTTAAAAAATCTATACTATATACGGTCTCATCATGAAGAATGGATCCTCCTTAACTCAATTAACTCATTGATTAGTTTAATGAGCTCCTGACAATAAATCTCTCTCTGAGTTTTTAGAAATATATACCTGGGTTGAAGAGGGTTAATGGACCATTTGCTCCAAGTTTCAGAGTGTGCAAAATTGGAGAGGCAGCCCCCTTACAGAATGATCTTTTAATACAGCTTTGTTCATTTCTTTTTTCAACAAATCTTGTCGGTGCCTCTGGGTAATTTAATATGATGGTCAGTCTGAGAGTTCTGGAGTCTGACTGCCTAGTTTAAATTTCAGCCTCTAATCTTGTAGTTGTGTGGACTTGGAGTGAAGTTCAGAACACACTTCTAAACCTCTGGTTTCTTGTCTACAAATCAGGTGTAGTACCAGTCTCTACTTCACTGGATATATAGGACTAAATAAGATGGTGCCCACACGATATAAACACCCAGTGCATTTTAGATGCTATTATATTTAAGTGTCAGGCACACAGTGATATAATACTTAAAAATAATTGTGCCTTGACCTCTAGGGATTCTCAATTTAGAGGAGGAAATAAGCAAATGCACAAGCAATTTCAATGCACTGTGAAAGTTCTATGTATGGAAAATACAGCTGCTATGGAAGGAGACCCAATCTTAGAAAACCTTTTGTGGAACCTCAGTCAGGATGGCAATGTTTAGATTGAAAGGATAAAAAGGCAGACCAGTGAAGAGGGGTATGGGGATGTGTTAAATGTGACACTTGCAAGGTATGTGTTTAACTTGGAACATTGAGATGTGCTTAAGACGTGAATTCCTGTGAAATGAGAATATCCCAGTGATTGCAGCCAACCAGCATTTGGAAGTGCTTTCTCTCATCTCCACCCCCAGGTGGAAAAGTACAGAGCCCAAGTAGTTTAGGCTTACAGCATTTAAACAATGCAGAGCATTAAAGCTAGAGGGATGTCAGCAATGCTGGGACAGGTAAGAGCTGATGTGCTTTGCTGGACCCTAATCTCAAGACATCTTAAATGATAGACGTTCCATGAAGAGAAGCAATCTAATGTCAGGTGGTTTTGTTTTACCAATTGGATATGAAACACCACAGGCAGACCTCCTGCAGGACTTCTCAGGGACTTCATTGCGTAAACTTCAAGTATCATGAAACTCAAGAGGGAGGGTTTGTCTTGCTTTCCATAGTATTTGGTTATAAAGCAACTCTTTGTTCTTCAGCAGATCTTTAGTGACTGGTATCCAAAGGAACACATTGGGAAATGGTGAATCTGCCCAAATTCCTTGTCCTATGATTAAGGAAATAGTCCTACGGTGGGGAAGTGACCAGCCTGACATCTCCAACCAAGCTGGTGGCAATTCCCTGTTGCACTCAAGACTTTCTTGATTTCACTTCACTGATTACTGGGTGGAGAGACCGAGATGTCCTTCTTGGTAGTTTCCAAGAAGAACGAATTGCAGTGGTTTCATTGGGCAGTAAAATAATAACCATCATAACATTGTGAATGCGAATGAGTCTTTTATGCCCAAAGCCCCAGGCGCACAAGGAACACGCAGGCATTGCTCTCCAAGAGGCCTTTGACTTGGAGATCTCCTGCGTCTGGAATCGTAAAACCACCCAAGATTTTAACAGACAAATCAAGCAGGCTCTGGGGATGTCTGATGGGATTTGAAGATCGCTATTACAGGGAGACATTAATCAACGCAACTGAAAGCGTTCTGTGCATAAAGGAGAGAGTGGAAGCAGATGTGAAAGGCTGAGGTCACCGTGAGGCCATTTTAACAAGTCGTGTTTGCTTTTCTCGCTGCTTCTACATGAAGCTCGGCTCTTCTGGGCTCCTTTCTCTCCTTCCAATCTACTGTTTCCTTTAGTCCCAGTGAGATCATGTGTGAACTTTGGAAATGAAGAGAGAGGCATTTATTGTACTAAGGGTGTGTGTGTGTTGCTTGTGCTTGTGTGACAGAGAGACAGAGAGAGACAGAGAGAGATGGAGATAGAGAGACAGAGGGAAAGAGACAGCCAGAAAGAGACACAGAGACAGAGACAGAAACAGAGACAGAGATACAGAGAAACATATACAGATAAAGTGAGAGAGAAAGAGACAAAGAGACACAGAGAGAGAGAGAGGCACCCAAACCAAGCCTCCTTTTGTTGTCTCTGTACCAGGTCTGTTCCCTGTAAACTCCCAGTGACGGATCTGAGGGCTAACGTGGTTCAGGAGAGCGGGGTCCCATCTGGGGAGAAGGGTCATTTAGACCCGGAAAGGAAGCCAGCATTCGTGACCTGCCCTGGACCAGGCACACTCATTCCTGCTGCTCATTCCATTTAACCTTCATGGTTCAGGCATAGGAAGGATTCTTCTTATCTTCCAACTCTAGTCACTGAATATTGGGGGATGCCCTTGACCTGCCTGTACCTACCTGGCTAGTAGGTAGCAGTGCCGCCTTCACACTCAGGTCTCTCCACCCTGAGCCCATGCCTTTCTCACTGTGCAGTGACCCGTCCTCTAGGGCCAGCTCTGCCTCCTTCCTACAGAGTCTGGGGGAAGTTACCCTTGAACACGGGACTCAATCTGTACATCTATAGGATGAGGATTTCTCTGTGGGCAATGGTCTGATTAAGGTTTTTTATCTCTAAGAGCCTTAGATATTGGACAGACAGCTCCTGCCTCCACCTTGCTGTTTCTCATTCATCCTCTTCCCACCTATCTTCTTACTTCATTGACCTGCATCAGCCCATCTTATTTCCTCTGAATTTCTTGAAAGGTCTTTAATTTACTCACACATTCTTTCTTTCCCCTCCCGACAACTGGAGGGCCAACTCCTCCCCCTTCCCCCTCCCCTTTCCTTTTCTTTAAAAAATTAATTAATTTATTTTTGGCTGTGTTGGGTCTTTGTTGCTACGCAAGGGCTTTCTCTAGCTGTGGTGAGAGGGGGCTTCTCTTGTGGTGGAGTATGGGCTCTAGGCATGCGGGTGTCAGTAGTTGTGGCACATGGGCTCAGTAGTTGTGACTCACAGGCTCTAGAGCGCAGGCTCAGGAGTTGTGGCGCACGGGCTTAGTTGCTCCGCAGCATGTAGGATCTTCCCGGACCAGGGCTTGAACCTGTGTCCCCTGCATTGGCAGGCGGATTCTTAACCACTGTGCCACCAGGGAAGCCCCCCCTTTTTTCCTCCTTTTTTTAAATTTGACTTTTAAGTTTTTATTTATATAACAATTTAATTGCAAAAATAATTTATGGACGTTGTAGAAAATTGAGTAAATAACTACGAGGGAAAACAAAAAAATAAAAATCACGCAGTGCAAATTCTGACATATTCTGGCTTATAGCAGACACATGAATAAATGACAATTATTTTTGGTAAAAGATATGTGCATAATTAAACATGCCTCCATGAAATCATACTTGATGGCTGCATAACATTTCAGAAAATGGCTTTTAGACTATATTTTAACAATTTCCCAGATTCATGACGTGTGCTTTCATAAGTGCCTTGGTCCTGACGCTCATTACGTATGGGTTCTTTGAGCAGGCTTTTTGACTTCTCTGTGCCTCAGTTTCCTCACCTGCACCACAGGGAGAGCTTTGTGCCACTTTTCTTCCATAGAACCAGGTCTAGAACCCAACTTTCATAGTTTCTGGTTTTCTTGTGCTGGGTAAATGTCACCTAGTGTCAGAGGCATGTCTGGGACAGCTGTGCCTTCCTCTTCCAAGGAGCTTAAACATTTTTTTTCCCCTCAGTTGTTGGCTGGAAAGTTGACAGGCACAGGGAATGGATTTGTTTTACTGGTGATGTTATGACTTTCTCAGGGGCCAGGACCAGCCCCAGGAGTGTGGAGCTGTATGCGGCCCCAGGCCTTGGAGCACAGTTACCTTCTTTATGTAGAAGAGGAGGTTCACCACACACACACTTCCAAGACAGACCTTGTGGCCAAAGGCCTGTGAATGCCCAGTGTTCTGAGCCTTCAGAGCCTGGGAAAAATGAGAATCCTTTTCTGCTAGCCTGGTCCTTCCTTCCTTTGCTCGGGCTTTTGGAGAAAAAGTCAATTATCCATGTAAACCTCTGTATAGTTACCTGTTAATAACCTCTACCTAGTTTGCTAACATATAGTGTCATATTGATTCATTTATTCAAACAGTATGACCACTTGGGTCCTCGGTTAGAGGGGTAGCGGATGCTATTGGTGCCCCCAGTGGACCCCTTTACTGCAGCGGTCCCCAACATTTTTGGCACCAGGGACCGGTTTTGTGGAAGACAATTTTTCCATGGATGGCAGGGCGGAATGGCTCAGGTGGTAATGCTAGAGACGCTTTGATCGCTCGCCGCTCACCTGCTTTGCAGCCCGATTCCCAGCAGGCCGCAGACTGGTAGCCGTCTGTGGCCCGGGGGTTAAGGACCCCTGCTTTACTGGACCAGTGCACCCTTCCTCCTGCCACTGAGAGGTGACTGCTAACAGTTAAGATTTGCACCTTTTTGGGAGGGTTGCCTCTGACTGACAGGAGGCCCCTGGCCTGCTGATGCCTGAGAGGTTGGGTTCCCCACTCCCACCTCCATGGGCAACCTGAGCCACTGACTGACTCAGCTCCCTGCCTCTTTGTTGAACAGTCTCTATGACAACTTATGCTTGGGAGTTTCCTGCGGGGTCAGGGGTCAGGCAGATTTCCGCATAACTCTCCCGGCCCCTCCTGGTTTCCTCCCCGCTGCAGGATGCACTCTGTCCCTAAATCACTCACACATGAATCCCTGTCGCAGGCTCTGCTCCTAGAAACTGATATTCGCACAAGGTTTGGCAGACAATGAGGTGGACTTCAGCACCGTCTGTCACTTGGAGAGGATCCTCTTAGGGGTTTTCCCACACCCCTCTTTCTTGTGTCCCTCCAATATGTTTCCAGAAAGCAGCCTACGGATACCTTAAAATGTATCTGTTTATGTCCATCCCACTCCTGAAACGTTCAGTGTCTCCTTGTACTCAGAGCAAAGACCACACGGACCACACCGCTTGGCTTTGTCAGTCTTCACAGGCTGACCCCTATCTTCCTCCCTAACTCAGGCCATACTGACGTTTCATTTCCTCAAAGAGGCCATTATCCCTTCAAATTCAAGGTCTTTCTCCATGTGGTTCCCTCAGATGGGAAGTTTATTTATTTTATTTTTCTACACTATTTGTTTAGTTTTCCAATTATCCTCCAGATTTCAGCTCAAGGTGACAGTCTAACTCAGATGTCATCAACGTCCCCTCTCATAAGTCACCCCTGGACTTCATGTAATTTGGAAACATTCACTTGTGAGATTATTTACTCTCTTTTTCTCTCTGAATTAATGTTCATTTTCGAAAAGGCAGGGTTTGTTTCTCCATTGCTCACCAGGATATGACAGCCCCTAGAAAGGTACCTGGGACATTGCAGAATGGAGCAGAGGGGTGGAGGGTCTTTGGAGGCAGGGGGAGATGGATTCAGCTCCTAGCTGCTGGGAACAAACTGTATAGTGTTGGCCATTGTCCTTCAGTGAGGACAGCAGTGCTAGCCTCCCTCACAGGCTTGTGCACAAGGCCTTGCTCAGTACCTAGTGGTTATAACCACTAGTGGTTATAACCACTAGTGGTTTAACTAGAGCTAAACTGGCCTTTGCTTTAAGGAGGAGGGGTAAGGTAGGCTCACCTTCCCAAAACATACCAGCAATTGAAATCCAAGGCAATAGAGTGTTCTCTTGGGAGATCCCTGACCGTTCACCCGTTCTGGGACCCGGAAGTGAACTCTGACCCAGAGAGGTGAGAAGGCAGTAACAGCTCTCAAGGCTGCGAGAGAGGATGCCCAGAACTAGAAGGCCTCAACCCAAGATTTAGAGTTTCAGCCAACCTCAGAGAACATGCACATCCTATTTCCTATTCACACAATCTCACAGGCTGGGCTGAGCATCATTCCTTTTCATTCATTCATCCATTCATTCATTCATCTATTTATCCACCCTTTCATGTTCATAAGCTCATATGCTTCTGTATTAATTACACCAGTAAATCATTATTTATGGGGAGCCTACCACAAGCCAGGCAGGCACTATTGTCCTACGTATGTTATAGTGGGCCGCCCCTTAAAATAGGTCAGCAGAATTGAGGGTGATGTTTACGCCCATGCACATTTATCTCCATGCACATTTGTTGAATAAACGGATGGGAAAATGAGTAAGGGCTGTGATGAAGGTATTTACAGAAAGTGTAGATGAGAAACACAAAAGAAAATGCCCTCTCCCGTATTACATCAATCTTGCCAAATGCCAGAGCCGTTTTAGGGAATCAACGTTTCCTGACCCACTCTCACTTCCCATCAGAGCATAATGAAAGCCTTATTTCCGGCCTTCCATTTCCCTCCTGCTCCTTCTGGTGTCTACTCATCTTAGAGTCAACATGATGAGGTCAGCTCCTGAAGGACTCTAAAGGATCTAAGTACCGTCTGAGTGACCCCTGCCTGGAGCATATTGATTGAAAAGCATGTCCACGTTGTCTAAGGTACGCATCATCTCTCATAAAGGCTGAGCTCCAGCTGGCTTCTGCAGGAAGTCATTTAATTGTGTTCTGTTCTAGGATGGGCAGCAGTGGGTAAAACAGAAGCCTGGAGACTGGAGACAGGTGGGAAAGGATATAGATATTGCCTCTGCCTCAGATGCTCAGATGAAGAGAAAGAAAATGAAATGGCTGGAGTGGAAAGATCACAATTAAAGGGAGCTAGAAAATTTCCAGATCATGTGTAGTTGGAAAATAAGATGAGAATGCTTGGTATATCTATATCTAGTCTATCTATATCTATGCCTATATCTATATTTATATCACCTAGACATATAGATCTGTATAGTTATTTATATCTATTATCTATCTATCTATCTATCTAATCTATCTATCCTCTATCTATCCCTATCTGAAATTGTCAGGAACTTGGGGTAAGGCAAATAATTTTTTAACATTACATAACAATTTCAACAATTTTTAATTACACATCTGATAGTAATTTACTCCAGTCCCATCACCAAGTAACAGGGCAATAGAGGAGAGAAAGAGAAATGAAAAAGAGAAAAGGGAAATTATAGTGTCTGGCAATTAAAAAATTTCTATCTCTTTTCATTCTCAAAATCATTTGGTGACACGATAATTATTTCTACATTTTAGCAAAGCTTGAACCACAAAAGGACTTTCCCAATTGTTCTTCAGTTGTCACACAGCTAATGACAATGGAATAAAAACTCCAATGTGTCTGCTTCTGAGGTCTTTCAATTTGAATCCCTAGCCTCTTTTTCTGAATAGAGAGCTCGATACGTATGTCACTTGATTCACAGATTGCGTTGCAACATTAAATGGTAGTTGACAGCATGGATGGCCCTTGTGTAGGGTGGCCACCTGATATCTACCATTAAATGCCTGACACGCATCTAAAAATTAAAACATTCAAAATGCGACTCTTATTATTCAAACCTCCATCTCCACAGGCTTTCTTGGTTCTATAAATGTCACCTTCTTTCACCCAGTTGTGCAATAGAAGAGTCTAGGAATCATCCTTGACCATCTAATACCCCCAGACCAAGCCTTCACCATTCTTGGAGAGTTTCCCTCCAAACCTACTCCTGGATTGGTCCACTTCTCTCTATCTGACCTCCTCCACACCCACCATCATTTTTGCTGGTCTCCCGGTCCACCAAGTGTTCCCACGGCATCTTTAACCCTTATCAGAGCTTCGTGTAAAGGAATACAAAAGAAGAAGGTGCAGAACTTCTATTCTGTCCTGGCAATCTGTGTAGCATTTCAGACATATCAGGATATACAACCTTCATTGAGCATATCTGACCTTCGTGTGACTATTTGCGGAACATTTGTTTCTCTCACCGTATTGTAACACTGAGAGGGCTTGGGCTGGCTCTCTTTGTGTACCATGCATCCTATGTTAGACCCAGTCCAGCCCAGTGTCTGACAATCATGCTCCTCTTTTTTGATAAATGTGGTTGGTGCACATTGACTGCACTTTTCAAACACAGCAGGTTCATGGTTTGTCCTCCAGAATGTTCCTACTATTGAAAGAGTCATGGCACATAAACCATAGAACATTCATCATTTTTATTCACTTCTCACATAAAAATTTTCCAATTTTATTTCCACCACTTTTAATGTTCTCACGACTTTTGCATTCATCACATATCATGAACTAAAGAATATTTAAAAAACACCTCAAACCTAGACCCAGATAAGCAAATATGGCGAGGCTACTCACAACAGAAGCATTTTAGATCTGGAACTTCTTTTCTTTTACAGAATGAAAGCTAAGTTAAAGGTTCTTAAGTTGAGGCATGCACATTATCTCAGGTTGAGAGCATTGTCATTTGTGCTGTTAATTATGATTATCATCCTCACCATTGTTACTAGTGGCTTGTGGCTTTCTCAGAGGATCTGATGAGAGCTAGTGTTCACTTAGTACTTATTTTGTGCAGGGTGATATGTTAACACTTCATCTACGTTCCCTTCTTTAATTCTTATTCCCTATGTGGGAAGTTTGATTGTGATCATGGTTTGCAGGTGAGGGAAATGAGATAAGCAATTTGATGGAAATGGTACACCTGACCCAAGAATATCTGGCCTTAGCACTAATGTCCTTTCCTCTTGACCGCAATGCCCTCTTGGATGTCTGCAAGTTCTCCAAAGACTAAGAATAGTGTCACCTTTCTACTCCAAGTTTTTATAACTGTTCTACACCATACCACACAGTAGGAATGAAACTGGCCTGAAAGACATACATACAAGAAGCAGACATAATTGTTATAGGAGCAGCAATTACAATATAAAAAGTGCTAGACATCATTATGTGCCTTCACGTACAATATTTCATTGACTCCCAGGGTCAGTCCCATAAGGTTGGTTGAAATGGGACAAGTCAAACAATGTTGGGTGCTCTGTCACATAAAGATGATGGCCACACGTTGTGTTTACATATTCCCATGAATACTTAGAACAACCAGTGAGGTTAGAATTAGAACTTCCATTTTACAGACAAGGAAAATGAGACCCAGGGTGGTTAAGTTATCTGCTAAGATCAAACAGGTTGAGCTGAGTTCAAACTGGGTCTCACCTTGAGGTCTGCCCTTAATCCTTGTGTGACAACCCCTCTCCTCGGCCAAAACTTATTCTTGAAGGTGCCAGAGCTTAGAAAAGGGGGTCTGAGCCAGTGTGGATTTCATGGAAGGCTTCTGAAAAAATAGGAGACACTGTGGAAAGACTAAGGAGGAAGGATGAATAATCGTCTTGAAAAATCTTCCCACTGGAAGCTTTGGATATAAAAGAAGACAGGGGAGACCTTCAAGATGGCGGAGGAGTAAGACATGGAGATCACCTTTCTCCCCACAAATACATCAGAAATACATCTACGTGTGGAAACACTCCTACAGAACACCTACTGAATGCTGGCAGAAGACCTCAGACTCCCCAAAAGGCAAGAAAATCCCCAAGTACCAGGGTAGGGCAAAAGAAAAAAGAAAAAACAGAGACAAAAGAATAGGGATGGGACCTGCACCTCTGGGAGGGAGCTGTGAAGGAGGAAAAGTATCCATGCACTAGGAAGATCCTTCGCTGGCAGAGATGGGGGTGGCAAGGAGGGGAAGCTTCGGAGCATCAGAGGAGAGCGCAGCAACAGGGGTGCAGAGGGCAAAGTGGAGAGATTTCCACACAGAGGATTGGTGCCGACCAGCACTCACCAGCCTGAAAGGCTTGTCTGCTTACCTGCTGGGACAAGTCAGGGCTGGGAGCTGAGGCTCAGGCTTCAGAGGTCAGACCCCAGGGAGAGTACTGGTGTTGGCTGCGTGAACACAACCTGAAGGGGGCTAGTGCGCCACAGCTAGCAGGGAGGGAGTCTGGGAAAATGTCTGGATATGCCTAAGAGGCAAGAGACCATTGTTTCGGGGTGCATGAGGAGGGGGGATTCAGAGAACAGCCTAAACAAGCTCCAGAGATGGGTGCGAGCTGCAGCTATAAGTGCAGACCCCAGAGATGGGCATGAAATGCTAAGGCTGCTGCTGCAGCCACCAAGAAGCCTGTGTGCAAGCACAGGTCACTATCTACATGTCCCCTCCTGGGAGCCTGTGCAGCCCGCCACTGCCAGGGTCCCCTGATCCAGGGACAACTTCCCTGGGAGAACACATGGCGCGCCTCAGGCTGTTGCAATGTCACACTGGCCTCTGCCACTGCAGGGTCACTCCGCATTCCATATCCCTCCTTCCCTCTGGCCTGAGTGAGCCAGAGCCCCCTAATCAGCTGCTCCTTTAACCCCGTCCTGTCTGGGTGGGAACAGGTCCCCTCAGGCGACCTACACGCAGAGGTGGGACCAATACAAAGCTAAACCCCAGGAGCTGTGCGAACAAAGAAGAGAAAGGGAAATCTTTCCCAGCAGCCTCAGGAGAAGCAGATTAAATCTCCACAATCAACTTGATGTATCCTGCATCTGAATACCTGAATAGACCACGAATCATCCCAAAATTGAGGCAGGGGACTTTGGGAGCAACTGTAGACTTGGGGTTTGCTTTCTGCATCTAATTTTTTTCTGGTTTTATGTTTATCTTAGTTTAGTATTTAGAGTTTATTATCATTGGTAGATTTGTTTACTGATTTGGTTGCTCTCTTCCTCCTTTTTAAAAATATATATATGTATATATATATATTTTTTCCTTTTTCTCTTTTTGTGAGTGTGTATGTGTATGCTTCTTTGTGTGATTTTGTCTGTATAGCTTTGCTTTTACCATTTGTCCTAGGGTCCTGTCTGTCCTTTTTTTTTCTTCTTAAGTATAGTTTTTAGTGCTTGTTATCATTGGTGGATTTGTTTTTTGGTTTGGCTGCTATCTTCTTTCTTTCTTTCCTTCCTTTTTTTATTACTTAAAAATTTTTTTTCAATAATTTATTTTTTTAAATTAAATAACTTTATTTTATTTTTTTCTTTCTTTCTTTTTTCCTCCTTTTTCTGCTGAGCCATGTAGCTGACAGGGTCTTGGTGCTCCGGCCTGATGTCAGGCCTGTGCCTCTGAAGTTGGAGAGCTGAGTTCAGGACATTGGACAACAAGAGACCTCCCGGCTCCATGTAATATCAAATGGTGAAAGCTCTCCCAGAGATCTCCGACTCAACACTAATACCCAGCTCCACTCAATGACCACCAAGCTACAGTGCTGGACACCCTATGCCAAACAACTAACAAGACAGGAACACAAACCCACCCATTAGCAGAGAGGCTACCTAAAATCATAATAAGGTCACAGAAACCCCCAAACACACTACTGGATGTGGCCCTGCCCACCAGAAAGACAAAATCCAACCTCATCAAACAGAACACAGGCACAAGTCCCCTTCACCAGGAACACTACACAACTAACTGAACCAACCTTAGCCACTGGGGGCAGACACCAAAAACAAAGGGAACTACGAACATGCATCCTGTGAAAAGGAGACACCAAATACAGTAAATTAAGCAAAATGAGAAGACACAGAAACACACAGCAGATGAAAGAGCAAGGTAAAAACCCACCAGACCAGACAAATGAACAAGAAATAGGCAGTCTACCTGAAAAAGAATTCAGAGTAATGATAGTAAAGATGATCCAAAATCTTGGAAATAGAATGAAGAAAATAGAAGAAACATCTTACAAGGACCTAGAAGAACTAAAGAGCAAACAAACAGTGATGCACAACACAACAAATGAAATTAAAAATTCTCTAGAAGGAATCAATAGCAGAATAACTGAGGCAGATGAACGTATAAGTGACCTGGAAGATAAAACAGTGGAAATAGCTACCACAGAGCAGAATAAAGAAAAAGGAATGAGAAGAATTGAGGACAGTCTCAGAGACCTCTGGGACAACATTAAACACACCAGCATTCGAATTATAGGGGTCCCAGAAGAAGAAGAAAAAAGAAAGGGACTGAGAAAATAACTGAAGAGATTATAGTTGAAAACTTCCCTAATATGGGACAGCAAATAGTCAATCAGGTCCAGGAAGCACAGAGAGTACCACACAGTATAAATCCAAGGAGAAACACGACAAGACACATATTAATCAAACTATCAAAAATTAAATACAAAGAAAAAATATTAAAAGCAGCAAGGGAAAAACAACAAATAACATACAAGGGAATCCTCATAAGGTTAACAGCTGATCTTTCAGCAGAAACTCTGCAAGCCAGAAGGGAGTGGCAGGACATATTTAAAAGGATGAAAGGGAAAAACCTACAACAAAGATTACTCTACCCAGCAAGGATCTCATTCAGATTTGATGGAAAAATTAAAACCTTTACAGACAAGCAAAAGCTAAGAGAATTCAGCATCACCAAACCAGCTTTACAACAAATGCTAAAGGAATTTCTCTAGGTAGGAAACACAAAAGAAGGAAAAGGCCTAAAATAACAAACCCAAAACAATTAAGAAAATGGTAAGAGGAAAATACATATCTATAACTATGTTAAATGTAAATAGATTTAGTGCTCCAACCAAAAGATATAGACTGGCTGAATGGATACTAAAACAAGACCAGTAAACATGCTGTCAACAAGAGACCACTTCAGACCTAGGGACACATACAGACTGAAAGTGAGGGGATGGAAAAATACATCCCATGCAAATAGAAATCAAAATAAAGCTGAGTAGCGATACTCATATCAGACAAAATAGACTTTAAAATAAAGATTATTAGAAGAGACAAAGAAGGACACTACATAATGATCAAGGGATCAATCCAAGAAGACAATATAACAATTGTAAATATTTATGCACCCAATATAGGAATACCTCAATACATAAGGCAAATGCTAACAGCCATTAAAAGGGGAAATCAACAGTAACACAATCATAGTCGGGGACTTTAACAACCAAGTTTCACCAATGGACCGATCCTCCAAAATGAAAATAAATAAGGAAACATAAGCTTTATATGACACATTAAACAAGATGGATTTAATTGATATTTATAAGACATTCCATCCAAAAACAACAGAATACACTTTCTTCTCAAGTGCTCATGGAACATTCTCCACAATAGATCATATCTTGGGTCACAAATCAGGCCTTGGTAAATTTAAGAAAATTGAAATCGTATCAAGTATCTTTTCTGACCACAACGTTATAAGACTAGATCAAATAAAGGAAAAAAAAAACACAGGAAAAAATACAAACATATGGAGGCTAAACATATGCTACATATAACCAAGAGATCACTGAAGGTATCAAGGAGGAAGTCAAAAAAAATACCTAGAAATAAATGATAATGAAAACATGATGATGCAAAACCTATGGGATGCAGCAAAAGCAGTTCTAAGAGGGAAGTTTTAGCAATACAATCCTACCTGAAGAAACAAGAAGTGTCTCAGATAAACAACCTACCCTTACACCTAAGGCAATTAGAGAAAGAAGAACAAAAAACACCAAAGTTAGCAGAAGGAAAGAAATCATAAAGATCAGATCAGAAATAAATGAAAAAGAAATGAAGGAAACAATAGCAAAGATCAATAAAACTAAAAGATGGCTTTTGAGAAGATAAACAAAATTGTTAAAACATTAGCCAGACTCATCAAGAAAAAAAGGGAGAAGACTCAAATCAATAGAATTCAAAGTGAAAAAGGAGAAGTAACAAATGACACTGCAGAAATACAAAGAATCATGAGGGATTACTACAAGCAACTATATGCCAATAAAACGGACAACCTGGAAGAAATGGACAAATTCTTAGAAAAGCAGAACTTTCTGAGGCTGAACCAGGAAGAAATAGAAAATATAAACAGACCGATCATAAAAACTGAAATTGAGACTGTGATTAAAAATCCTCCAACAAACAAAAGCCCAAGACCACATGGCTTCACAGGCAAATTCTATTAAACGTTTAGAGAAGAGCTAACACCTATCCTTCTCAAGCTCTTCCAAAATATAGCAGAGGGAGGAACACTCCCAAACTCATTCTACCAGGCCACCATCACCCCGATACCAAAACCAGTCAAAGATGTCACAATGAAAGAAAACTACAGGCCAATATCATTGGTGAACATAGATGCAAAAATTCTCAACAAAATACTAGCAAACAGAATCCAACAATATGTTAAAAGGATCATATACCATGATCATGTGGGGTTTATTCCAGGAATGCAAGGATTCTTCAACATACACAAATCAATCAGTGTGATAAAAAATATTAACAAATTAAAGGAAAAAAAACATATGATCATCTCAGTAGATGCAGAAGAATCTTCTGACAAAATTCAACACCCATTTATGGTAAAAACCCTCCAGAAAGTAGGCATAGAGAAAACTTACCTCAACATAATAAAGGCCATATATGACAAACCCACAGCCAACATCATTTTCAATGGTGAAAGACTGAAATCATTTCCTCTAAGATCAGGAATAAGATAAGGTTGTCCACTCTCACCACTATTACTCAACACAGTTTTGGAAGTTTTAGCCACAGCAATCAGAGAAAAAAAAGAAATGAAAGGAATCCAAATCAGAAAAGAAGTAAAGCTGTCACTGTTTTCAGATGACATGACACTATACATAGAGAATCCTACAGATGTCACCAGAAAACTACTAGAGCTAATCAATGAATTTGGTAAAGCAGCAGGATACAAAATTAATGCACAGAAATCTCTTGCATGCCTATACACTAATGCTGAAAAATCTGAAAGAGAAATTAAGGAAACACTCCCATTTACCATTGCAAAAAAAACCAATAAAATACCTAGGAATAAATCTACCTAAGGAGACAAAAGACCTGTATGCAGAAAACTATGATACTGATGAAAGAAATTAAAGTCGATACAAACAGATGGAGAGATATACCATGGTATTGGATTGGAAGAATCAACATTGTGAAAATGACTATACTATCAAAAGCAATATACAGATTCAAGGCAATCCCTGTGAAACCCAATGGCATTTTTCACAGAAGTAGAACAAAAAAATTCAAAATTTGTATGGAAACACAAAAGACTCTGAAGAGCCAAGCAATCTTGAGAAAGAAAAACGGACCTGGAGGAACCAGGCTTGCTGACTTCAGAGTATACTACAAAGCTACAGTAATCAAGATAGTATGGTACTGGCACAAAAACAGAAATATAGATCAATGGAACAGGATAGAAAGTCCAGAGATACACCCCCGCACATATGGTCACCTTATTTTTGATAAAGGAGGCAAGAATATACAATGGAGAAGAGTTAGCCTCTTCAATAGTGGTGCTTGGAAAACTGGACAGCTACGTGTAAAAGAATGAAATTAGAACACTCTTTAACACCATACACAAAAATAAACTCAAAATGGATTCAAGACCGAAATGTAAGGCCGGACACTATAAAACTCTTAGAGTAAAACATAGGCAGAGCACTCTATGACATAAATCACAGCAAGATCCTTTATGACCCACCTCCTAGAGAGATGGAAATAAAAACAAAAATAAACAAATGGGACCTAATGAAACTTAGAAGCTTTTTCACAGCAAAGGAAACCATAAACAAGATGAAAAGACAACCCACAGAATGGGAGAAAATATTTGCAAATGAAGCAACTGACAAAGGATTAATCTCCAAAATTTACAAGCAGCTCGTGCAGCTCAATATCAAAAAAACAAACAACCCAATCCGAAAATGGGCAGAAGACCTAAATAGACATTTCTCCAAAGAAGATATACTGATTGCCAACAAACTCATGAAAGGATGCTGAAAGTCGCTAATTATTAGAGAAATGCAAATCAAAACTACAATGAAGTATCACCTCACACCAGTCAGAATGGTCGTCATCAAAATATCTACAAACAATAAATTCTGGAGAGGGTGTGGAGAAAAGGGAACCCTCTTACACTGTTGGTGGGAATGTAAATTGATACAGCCACTATGGAGAACAGTATGGAGATTCCTTAGAAAACTAAAAAGAGAACTACCATACTACAGAGCAATCCCACTACTGGGCATATACCCTGAGAAAACCATACTTGAAAAAGAGTCATGTACCACAATGTTCATTGCAGCTCTATTTACAATAGCCAGGACATGGAAGTAACCTGTGTCCACTGACAGATGAATGGATAAAGAAGATGTGACACATATACACAATGGAATATTACTCAGCCATAAAAAGAACTGAAATTGAGTATTTTTTAGTGAGGTGGATGGGCCTAGAGTCTGTCATACAGAGTGAAGTATGTCAGAAAGAGAAAAACAAATGCCGTATGCTAACACATATATATGGAATCTAAAAAAAAAACCAAAAAACTGGTTCTACAGAACCTAGGGGCAGGACAGGAATAAAGACACAGACGTAGGGAATGGACTTGAGCACACGGGGAGGGGGAAGGGTAAGCTCGGACGAAGTGAGAGAGTGGCATGGACTTATATATACTACCAAATGTAAAATATATATCTAGTGGGAAGCAGCTGCATAGCACAGGGAGATCTGCTTGGTGCTTTGTCTCCACCTAGAGGGGTGGGATAGGGAGGGTGGGAGGGAGGCACAAGAGGGAGGGGATATGGGGATATATGTATATGTATAGCTGATTCACTTTGTTATAAAGCAGAAACTAATACACCATTGTAAAGCAATTATACTCCAATAAAGATGTTTAAAAAATTCAAATAAAAGAAGACAGTCACTTTGGGAGGTATTTTACAAGTTATCTCAGGTAAATAGGCAGATCCAAAGATCCTACTGTTCCCCGGCCAGCTTGCTGTGCACACACGGCTCTTTGTAACCTGGGAACAAAGCTGACGTTAATTAGTCCTATTTACTGTCTTTGCCTGTCATTTCCCCTGCAACTCAAGCTTTCTTCATTTGATCTAACGGAAGAGAAAATAATATTGCAGTCCAGATCCTGCCTACTGGGCTTATGCTGCTCTCCGCAAACCTGTGCATTTGGAGTGCTAATTGCTTTTAGTATGTTCAGTGGTCCCACTGCTTCTCAAAGGCACCTCCGTGCTTCCAGTGCTCCCAGTCAACCTTTGGTTGTTTGAAATCCCTGTCACCACTCAGCCTTCTGAAGTTCTTTAGCTTCCTTCCTGGGCAGAGCTTGGGAGAACAATCTGACTTTTTCCTCAGGGCCATTCAGATTAGTGAAAGTCTGAAGAAGGACCAGAGAACATAATTGCTGGAAGAAACTTTGGTAAAATGCGAGGTTGGACTGGGTCTTCTTCAGGGGAGGGTTATTCCCACCTTAAAGATGAAAATCTAATAGGTTAAATACCTTCCTCCAAGTCACACGGCAAGAAGGTGTCAGGATTAGAACTCAAGGGAATACCTGTCTCCAGAGCCCATGTTTTCTCTTCTAGACGAGACTGCTCTGGGCAGCATCAGGCACTATGATAGATGCAGCTAGAAAGGTGTCAAGGGTACACGAGACATCATCCCTGTCCACAAAGTGGGAAAGAGAGGCGACCAGACCTGTAACTCCTACACTGGAACAAATATCATCGTCATGGTATATGGCATATGATCCATGAGAACACAGAGATGGAAGTGGGTAATTCTCCTCTAGGGCACCTGGGGAGGCTTCTCAAACAGTGACATGGGTTGAATTGTGTTCTCCAAAAGATATGTTGAAGTTCTCACCCCTGGTACCGGTGAATGTGACCTTATTTGGAAATAATGTTTTTGCAGATGTGGTTAGGATGTAAGTTGAGTTCATACTGGAGTAGGATAGACTCAATCCAATATGACTCGTGTTCTTATAAGAAGAGAAAAAAAGAGAGTCAGACACACAGAGAGGAGTACACCATATGAAGTCACAGACACACAGAGGGAACATGGCTGTGTAATGATGGAGGCAGAGACTGGAGTGATGCAGCTACAAGTGAAGAAATGCCAAGAATTTCCAACAACCACCGGAAGCTTGGAGAGAGTTCATCGTCCTGCAGACAACCTTGATTTCAGAATTCTCATCTCCAGAACTGCTAGAGAATGAATTTCTGGTTCTTTAAGCTATCTAAAATTATACTAATTTGTTATAGCAGCCCTAGGAAACTGATACAAGCAGATATCACCTAGGTGGACCTTGGGGTCTGAGTGGTGTTGGGCAGAGGAGTGGGGGGGAGGCTATGGCAGGAGGGGAAAACAGTGTGCCAAGGCATGGGGACAACTTCCCTATCATGCATTGAGAGTTTGTCTGGAGCCGGAGCATGCAAGCAGGAGACTGCAGGTCATGAGGGTGAGATGCTAGATTGGGACTAAATTTCGAAGGGTGGGGTTTAGCAGGTAACTCAGTTCCTAGGCAGAGCCAGGCAACTAGTTCTGGTCAATAGAGTGTGAGCAGGAGGGAACTGTGTCATCACTGCCCAGCATTCTGTCTCCCAGCCTCGGGTACCTGCTTCAGATGGTGAAGCTGCAAGATGTGAGGCTGCACGCCTGAACCACTGCGTGGAAGGAATCTGCCCTGGGAGCTGCCGGACTCGCCACACGCTTTGTGTGAACAAAATGATAAACCTTTCTGTGGCAAGCAACGGATCTTTCTGGGGTTTGTTTGCTACTGTAACAAACTAACGAATGCATATTTCAGATGTTTGGAGGCAAAACGTCACCATCACACATATGTCCTACATCTCCAAAAGACCCTGGAACACGTTGATCATTCCTCTTTTACTGCCCATTCCCACCCACAGTCCCTTAAACATACTAAGCACTCATCAAATTAACCAGAGGATTAAAGCTGGAATGATCTCAGGCTTATCTAGCTGAATTCCTTCCTTTTATCTAAGCTCCCACTGCAAGCCCAAAGCAGGTCAAATCAGGGTCCTGGTCTCCAGAATTTGGTGGGCACTTGGGTGTGCTCTGTTCTCTACAGCACAGCCCATTGTCCAGCTGATGTTTCACCCAATAGATGTGCCCATGAGACTTCCCGTTGCACAAAGACATTCCCTTGCCATATCAACAGCTGCTTCGATCTTGTGAGGGTTTGTAACCGCTGCAGGAAAACTTTTACTATCAAATGTGGCTTATCTGTAAGTGGCCATGTGATAAATTGCATAAACTCAGGCACTTTTGAAAGAGTGAAAGAGGATGCTATTCATAATTACTCTGGGAAAACTTTGCGGACTTGGAGTATCTTGGGCAAGTTGGGATACATGTTCACCCTGCTCAGAGATGGTTTTGGTGAAAAGCAGGTAAAGTGATGAAATGGTTTTGCCCAGGATTGTGTAGTCCAGGAACTGGTGTGCGTACCTGGCTTTATTAATTACAGACTCTGTGAACTTGGACAAGGTTCCAGTAGCTTGTCTGTTAATTGGGAAGAATGATTAATTCTCACGACAACATTTGTGAAAATGTATGTGAAAGTGGCATATTAATTCTAAAAAGCTATAATGCTTTAATTTATTATTAGCATCCTTGCTGTTGACATTTGTGTAATGATTTTTGTTCCTTGGTGAATTAAAGCTGAAGTTCTTCACCTGTGTTGCTTTCTAGAATCATCTGGGAAGACTGATCAAATAAATGCTGTATAGTCAGCCCTCTGTATCTGTGGGTTTTGCATCCACAGGTTCAACCGACCACGGATTGCAAATATTTGGAAAAAAATTACAGAAATTTCCAAAAAGAAAAACTTGAATTTGCTGTGCACCAGCAACTATTTACATAGCATTTACACTGCATTTACAACTACTTACATAGCATTTACATTCTATTAAGTATTATAAATGATCTGAGATGATTTAAAGCACAAGAGAGGACGCGTGTAGGTTATACGCAAATACTGCATTACTTTATATAAGGGACCTGAGCATCCGTGGACTTGGTACCTGTGGGGTGTCCTGGAACAAGTCCCCTGTGGATGCCAAAAGATGACTGTGTAAGTTTGTTTGGATTGGTCTTCCTCTGTACATCTGTGTCCATGTTTCCCCTTTTTTAGGGATGCCAGCTATATTGGATTAGGACCCACTCTAATGACCTCCTTTTACCTTAATTACCTCTTTAAAGAGCTTATCTCCAAATACGGTGACATTCTGAGGTGTTGTGGTTTAGGACTTCAACATATGAATTTAGTGGGTGTAGGGGACACACTTCAGCCCATAATAGATGCCTTCCTCAAACAGAAATGTTGGCACGTATCAAGGGAAAAACCCATTGTAATGAAGGAATTTTAAGAATACTCTTGATCTGGTGAGTTAGAGACATTTCTGGCTAATGCAAAGCATAGTCTAACATCAAATTTTAAGCCCTTTCTTGCCCTGATGAGTGAGGCTGCGTGAAACTGATTGAATGACTCTGAGCCTTTGCCCAGCCAGCCCTCTCCTGCTGGTGATGGGAAACAGTTTAGACAGAATGTCTTAACACTGACACAGCGAATCATACTTTGTCAGTGGCTTTGGCTCTTTGTGAAAAACACTTTCTCACTCAGGCCGTGCCTGACTGGCCTTAGGGCTTGTGTGTGCCTGCTGGGCTGGCTGGGTTGGGGTTCTTTATAGCTCCCTAGCTTAGGAGACTCCTGATGGCGTGAGATGCCCATGTGAACTTTTAGCAGGATCTCCTTTGAGACTCAATTTCCTCATTAATCATATGCATCATCTCTGCATCGTATAAGTCACAAAGTTGTCATGGAGAACAAATGAAGCCATGGATTTGTAGCTTCTAGATCTGCACATGCTCATGTGGTTACTTAAAATTAATTAGAACAATTAGTTTCTCCATTGCACTAGTCGCATTTTAAGTTTTCAATATCCAGGTGTAGCAAGTGGCTACCCTATTGGAGTGTCCAGATTTAAAACATTTCCCATCATTGCAGAAAGTTCTACTGGAAAGTTCTAGGAGCTTTACATAGCTTTTCTCATGAAGGACATTATTTCCCCTCCGTGGGGGAAGCATCGAGGTGCAGCGATGTTAATCTTTCTTCCATGTCACATACAAAGTAGAATGACTGAGACTCAACTCCAGAACTGCCCAATGTCTAGGGTCTGGATTCTATTTCACTAAAATGCATCCTATTTTTAGCTTAATGAATTATTTCTCTTCAGTCTTTAGAGTCAATAACACTATAGTCTAACTTGAAAGGCAATGAGTAAGCTTCTGGTTTCTGGAATCTTCTGCTGAGGATGTTATCCAGGACATTGCTGTATTGGGCAGGGGCCGGACTTAAATTTTTGGAAGAGGTCTTAAAGGTCTCTCTCTCTCTGACTTTCTGTCTCTGTCCTTATGTCTCTCATTCTTTGTCTCTCTTTGCAACACACATACCCACACGCCTTGTGTATCACAATTCTTCCTCGAAGAAGTTAGTAGTGTTAACTGCTGTGCAAACTTAAACAAGCCTCATAAACATTCTTCACTTTCATTCCCTAAATAAAATAGGGATCCTATTGCTGGGCCATTAGCTCTTCTCAGGAGACTTAAGATGCAGACTACACAGGGCTGTACAAGGATGACCTGTTACTGTTGTTCTTACTCTTCCGTCATCACGCTTCTGCTTTCTCCCAAGTGCTGCAGGCATCTGCTTTCCCAGCCCAAGAGCTATCTTGCAGCAAGAACTATAAACAGCAACATGAAACCTACTTAGAGGCAGATGAAAGGCAGATGCTTGAAGCCAGCAGGGAGCGCTCGCCTGCGAGCCTGTGCTTCAAGCTTCAGAGGCAGACCTTCGCTACAGCTGGAAGTGAAGCCACAGCTAAGAGGAGCTCATGGCTGCTGCCTCTGGAAGCCCTGCCCACCCGCTCTGAGCATGGTGGGGCTATTTTTCATGTGAAAAAAATTCAAGTATTAGATCAGAATTATGATTTTTTCCCTGATGTCTTAAAGCTATAGGTGAATAAGATTGTGCTTTGAAGCCTGATTTATACCTCTAAGTAGAGAGGAATTGGCCTCCTGAGGGATGGCTAGGGGTGTGTGGCAGGGCTCACTGAGTGGAGTGGGGTTTCACAGGCCCCTGGAATGGAGGGCTGGCATGGGGGGATGGGTAGTTGCAGTGACATTACCCAAGTTATGCTGCTTGGAGCAGAAGACTCAGGGTGGGCAGAAACAAACAAATGGTTCCCATAATCTGGGTCATTGATTCAATCTGGGTCTGCACCAAGCACCACTTCAGCAGAAAACAAGAGTTTACTTGGAGTGAAAGGTCAATTGCAGATACTATGCTCACTCCACGGGATCCCCCATTGCACTTGGGATAGAGTCCAAACCACGTCAAGTGTCTCTGTATTGGGCAGTGTGATGTGCCACCCAAATCATCCTGTGGGACTGAAGGAGTCCCCCTCCACCCTACCCCCAGCTGCTGGGCATGATGCTTGCAGACAACTGTCGGACCTCTTCATCTGAGCAAATGAACACGTGAATGAAGGAATGAATGACAAAAGTGCATCCTTCAAATACACCATCCATTAATTTGGTATTCTCAAGAATACAACTATAGTCACGAATACATGAAAAATAATTTTTAAGAGTCAATTTTGGGGACTTCCCTGGCAGTCCACTTGTTAAGACTCGGCGCTTCCACAGCAGGTGGCACGGGTTTGATCCCTGGTTGGGGAACTAAGATCTTGCATGCCTCACGGTGCAGCCAAAAAAAATTAAAAAAAAAAAAAAAAAGACCATCTTTAAAAAAAAAAGAGTCAATTTTGGGAAAAAAAAAGGCCAAGTGTACATAAGAGTAAAAGTAAATAATCTGACATATATATATAGCTCTTTGCATTTTCATCTTACTGTGCCATACACATTCAGACTTCATGTTCAGTGCCTCCTGCCATGTACCTGACACCTGTCCCAGAGTTGCTCTGGGATAGGCAGAGATGGCCAAGACATTGCACTTGCCTTCAGGGAGTTTCTGATTGAGATGCAAGGGCAAAATGAACAAATGTAAAGTCAGGGTGAGCAGCAAGAGGATGTCCAGTAAGATTTGAAGGAATAAGGGACACTTTTTTGCCAGACAGTCATTTGATTTACATCATAAAGGTGGATCCATTGGGGAAAGGAGGTCATTCCAGGCAGAGTGGGTTATTGGGACAGAGGCAGGGAGGCAGGATGGATAGTAGAACAAAAAAACAGGTCATCTCACTTTGCTAGTGTGAGTCCCGGTACTGCCACCGATGAGGCCTGTATGAATTTGGGTGAGGCATGGAATCTTGGAGCTTCAGTATCCCCATCTATTTAACAGAAAGGGAAAATATAAAGAAAACAAAGCAAAAACCACAACCTATCTCACTGGGTTGCCCTGTCATTTAATAACTGGATGGCTCTGGGAAAGTCACCTAACTTTGGTACACGGTCCTCTCACTGCTGTGACCTCTCCCGTTGCGGAGCACAGGCTCCGGACACGCAGGCTCAGTGGCCATGGCTCACGGGCCCAGCCGCTCCGCGGCATGTGGGATCTTCCCAGACCGGGGCACGAACCCGTGTCCCCTGCATCGGAAGGTGGACTCTCAACCACTGTGCCACCAGGGAAGCCCAAACTTTTTAAGCCAACAGTTGCCTTAACCCTAAAATGGGAATAATTATACCTGCCTTGATATTCTCATAGAGCTCCTGGGAAGACTAAATAAAACAGTGGACATTGAAGGACATTCAAAATGTTAAGTGCTGCAAAGCTCTAAGTCACACTTAAAAAAAAATTATTTTAGTATATATCTGGCAAACCCACATTGATGGATGGCTAATGGAACTATCAAGCTATATGTCCACACACAGGAAGGCAGACAGAGAGACAGACAGACATGATATTTAAAATCAGCTGGTCAACTTTAGGATGTAGATTTTCAGGATCTTGGCTATTATCATGGTTTTCTTTGCTGATCGTATTTCTAACTTATGTCACTTGGATAAGAATAGCTCTTTCTGAAAGAGGTAAATACCTCTTCATAGTTTCTCCTCCCTGGGATGGCTGCCCAGGGAGGAACTCATTATGATGTCAGTCATGAGATTCCATCTTTAGGTTCCCTTCATCTTTCAATCAATTGCTCTGGCAATAACTCCATCAACAGATGTCTATTGAAAATACCATATAATATCACTTATATGTGGAATCTAAAATATGACACAAATGAACTTATCTACAAAGCAGAAGCAGACTTAACAGATATAGAGAACGGTCTTGTTGTTGCCAAGGGAGGGGTGGGAGAGGGATAGATTGGGAGTTTGGGATTAACAGATGCAAACTAGTATATATAGAATGGATAAAAAACAAGGCTGTACTGTATAGCGCAGGGAACTATATTCAATATTCTGTGATAAACCATAATGGAAAAGAGTATGAAAAAGAATATGTATAATTGAGTCACTTTGCTGTACAGCAGAAATTAACACAACATTGTAAATCAACTATACTTCAATAAAATAAATTAAAAAGAAATTCTATTGAAAGACTTTGCTGTGTCAGGGTCTGTGCTGCACAGTGAGGATATAGCAGTGACCCAGAGAGACGTCATCCTCATTCTGATGACGTCTACTGTCCAAAAGCAATGAAATAGCCTTTTGCAGTTGCCCAATAATGACTGATTTCCTACCTATTGCTACTGTCTCAGAATTTCTTGCTGCCACCAGGATAGATGCTGATGTAACAAAAGATAACACACTAGGAAAAGACACACTGTCATGGGCAGGCATATAATAGTAGAGGATAGTCAAAGGGTGGGTGGCTACACCTGTATCCCTACAGCCTCAAAACTCCTCCACTTTCTAATATGCCCCCAATGAGCTTTCAAAATTAGGTTGTAACATTCCATAGCAACAGCACAATTGTAAAGTCTCAGGGTCCCAAAGGAATGTCCAAATATCCCAGGGGAAATTCCACCTTCACTGGGCATCACCCACATGGAGTACCTTGTGGTTCCTCAGTTCTTTGACACTCCTGTGTTTATCATCATACTTCCCTAGATCATCATACATGGAAATCCCTTTTTTTCTGTTGTCATCGTCAGTGACAACCTCAACTTCAATACTTTAGGTTTTGCATTTAATCCTAAAGTGTCCATCTCCCTTTAAGTCTGTTTACACTATATTCCTATCTACTAAGTGGGGAGGGGGCTTCCTAATATAGCACTTCATTGTTAACAAGTCAAAACCCATTCTGTTTCTGGGATGTTCTTTTTGCGCATTAAAAAACTTCAAAAAAAGGCTGCATACGGCAGGCCTGAAACTGGGCTTGTGTATTGAGGAAACAGGCATTTCGAGTTACTGCCAAGGCATTTTACAATGGGACAACCTGCTCCCACCCAGAGTCTGGACAATCAGATAAGGACCTGAGCTGATTCCTGCTACAAGTTCCTGCTTTGCTTTTCCCAGGGAACCTTCTAAAATAACCACTTAAAGCTGAGTCTGTGAAAAGTTAGTGACTTCTGCCCCAACCACCCTGTAAATAATAGGTACTTGCTACCCTGCTCTCCGTCTCTTGCTCTCTCATGACATGGGACAGAGGACTCCCCTTCCCCCGTTCACTGTAGCCTATGCTGGGATCTCTAAGTTATAAATCTGGTGACTCTACTTCCTTTGTGTGGATGTATTGAAACTATGCCTCCAACCAAAATCACCCCGGGGTTTTCGCTTCCCCAGGGTGGGAGCCCGGATGCCGAGGGAGCTCCCTGCTGACCCCTAGTGGGTGGCTTGTGCCTCGTTGTTCAGCATGTCATCATCTACATATTCTTTTTTTTTGCGTTACGCGGCCTCTCACTGTTGTGGCCTCTCCGGTTGCAGAGCACAGGCTCGGGACGCGCAGGCTCAGCGGCTATGGCTCACGGGCCCAGCCGCTCCGCGGCATGTGGGATTTTCCCGGTCCGGGGCACGAGCCCGTGTCCCCTGCATCGGCAGGCGGACTCTCAACCACTGAGCCACCAGGGAAGCCCATCATCTACATATTCTTAATTTAACACACCAGCTTCACTTTTTCCTAACACAGGAAGAAGGGACTGCAGAAGGTCAACATATTCTGCATAACATAAACAAGAATTTGGGCAACATGGGAGCAAGAGGGTAAGAAGGAGACACAGAGGAGGTCAGAGGCAGGAGTCAGGAGGAGGTTAAGAGGCTAAGCAATATGAGGGCTGGGGCAGTGGGGAAAAGTGGCCCCAGGGAGTGAACATCTATTATGAGATTTAACTTGTGTGTGGCATAGGGTATGGTGTTTCCGTTCCTTTTTACTCCTAAATCTTCAGCCACAAGCTTTGCTTCGGGCACCAGGCTTGTCTTGGTCGTTGCTATGGTGAGAAGTGGGGACAAAGGAACAGCTGGGAGTCTCAGGATGATGATTGCTCACATTTATTGTGTGTCCTCATTATAGTTTAATGCTGTGTGCTTTTCAGGTGACTGGCCTTATTCTATCACATTCCATGTATTAACTCAGTTAAACCTCACAACTCAATGATAGGTGCTATTATCCTCTCCACTTTACAGATGAGGGCACTGAGGCTCAGGGAGGTTTCGTCCCTGCTAGCAGGAGGCAGAGCCCAGGTTTGGGTCTACACGCCGCAGACCACAATATAGTGGAGTTTTAGGATGGAGACCAGGGGGAGGCAGGGGAGGCATTCACCTTGGGAGCAAAATTTAAGGGGACACAAAAAAACCAGTAATCGAGGTGAGCATAGTTTGAATGCAAGTTTTAAAAAATTTAGTTCAAAAATCCATTACAAAAAAGTATCCCATATCAAATAAAGACAGGATCAATATTTCTGATTTTTCTTTTCCCACTGGCTCCAATGTGGCTCAGCACACTCCTAAGTGGAATCAGATTTTCCTGCTGCTTCTTAATTCTAAACCAGGGAGGGCTCTGAGCAGATGCTTATGCCAGGATTTGTAAAATTCTCAGGTAGGGCTTTGCGCTTTTACAAAGCGTGGAAAGGATTTTCGTGCAGATCCTTGCTACATGGCAAGGGTTAGAAGATGCCAGTTGATAGCTGGGTACCTGTCATGTGTCTTCCTGCAATTGCACTTACTATTTGCTCTGGCTGTGATTCCTGAATTGACTCTTTAAAAAGAAACCTTTTTGATTGTGGTGAGCCCATGAGATCTACACTCAACAAATTTTTAAGCACACGGTACAGTATTCTGTCCAACCATGTTGAACAGAAAATTTCTAGAGTTTATTCATGTTGCTTAATTGAAATTTTATGCCCATTGATTAATAACTCCCCATTTCCTCCTCTCCCCAGCCCCTGGTAACTACCGTTCCACTCTTTGACTTTATGAATTTGACTATTTTAGATCCCTCACATAAGTGAGTTCATTCAGTATTTGTCCTTCTGTGATTGGCTGATTTCACTTAGCATAATGTCCTCCAGGTTCATTTATGTTGTTGCATGATGCAAAATTTCCTTCTTGCTTTCTTAGGCTGAGTAATATTATGTTGTATGTAGATATCACATTTTCTTTATCCATTCATCCATCCAAGGGCATTTAGGTGGTTTCCACATCTTAACTATAGTGTTGCAAGACCTTGGGCCATAAAAAGGAGTAAGGTGAATAGTGAAACAAAAAGCTTTCTCCAAAAGACCTTCCCTGATGCCCCTCATCTCTGGGTTCCTGCTCCAGCCTCAGGCAGGTGGTCTTCTCCTAGATGCCAAGCACCCTGTGCTGTTCTCTGTCATAGTACTTGTTGCCTCTAACAGCTAATGAAGGGGTGTGAGGATACACCTGAAGGCATGGTTGGCAATGTGTTTGTGTCACTGTGCTAGTGTCTAGTTGGTGCTAGACAACTCTCTAGCTATAATAGAGAGTTCACTAGATGCCTGAAAAGTGAGTAAATGTGCTTCAAGGAAACTTTAACCTGTATATTGTTCTAAGGTTCTATATGCCTCTTGAAATACCAATTCCTCTGCTTTTGAGGGTGAGAACCTTATAAATCAATGGTAAATAGAAGTAACACAGTCTCTAAATCAGAGAGACCTGAGTTTACCTACTGAACTGTTTCGTCTACCTTTGGAGACAACAATACATATAAGCCTCATTTGATCCTTTGGATGATCCTATGACATAATGTTTGTATCAGGCACATACTAGGTAACTTAGAAGTAGAACACGTGCACACACACACACATGCACACATACCAACACACATATTACAGTTGTATGTATAGATATCCATTTTGAAATTTTCAAATTCTAATTGCAGTTCTGCTAACTTTAACGCTTCTTTTAAACAAAACACAACCAGAAGCGAATCAGAGGCTGAACTTGGCAAGGTTAAGATTTATTTTTAAACCCAGACAGCTTTGGAAGAAGAGACAGTCTATGTCACTTATGTGTCAGCTCTGGAAATAGACCCAAGACTTGAGGTGCAAAGTGACATTGTCCAATGATGGGTTTCAAGGACGTGCTATCAGCTTTAGAGCAGATGAGGCCAAGCAAATCTATTTCGTCAGGACAAAGTTTCTCTCTGCCAGTGAACCTGGCCTATGGAGGACAGGGTGGAGGAGGCAGAAGCTGTCCACCAAGCTGTGTGCTTCTTGGCCGAGAATGTGGCTTCCCAGCCACACTGCTTTGATAAAAGTCCTGCCTCCTCTGAGCCATGCTAGTGTGATGGAGGCAGACTGTCTCCTCTCACCTGCTTCTTTCCTTTTCTTCTATGTAAAACTGAGTGATTTCACAGGCAAATGCACCTTTCCACGACTCACAGGAACTCAAGCAGCCAGCATTCAAACCATTATTCCTAACTACTGTCCACTCGCACCAACTTTATGCAGATGTTTCTATAGGAACTGGGTTGATCCCAGCATTATTTTCAAAACTATGCATTTGGGAATATGAAAAAAAAATTGCTGAACTAAGATTCTTGTTGTCAAGACTACACTGAAGAAAATATTCTCAAGACGGCCTTTCTGAACCTTCCTCCCCATACTCAGGCAGGTTTTCCTAGTCTTTTTGTTGCTATCACTGAATACTGTACACACTTTGATCCCAGCATTCCCCCTTTCTTGGCCCAGGTGTTGGGTCTCACCTCATTAGTACCTACTGGGTGGGTCCAGGTTCTGTGAGGCACAGGAGACATGGCTTATTCTAGACTGGCCTTGAGTTTACCTCCAAAAAGTTGCTGTCCACCAAGAAATCATTCCTTTTCTCAACTGTTTCCCTCTGTAACTCTTCGGTGAAAAGTGGGGACTTAGCCACTGCAGTTATAATCTCAGGCTTGTTGGGAAAACTTCAGAGTCTTTCACTACTTTCTCTTATCTGATTATTTTATATGAAGCTTCTGAGCTGCTGGATTATGAACTTGAATGTTTTTAGGGATGGGAAATAGCTAGACATCTGTCCTCTTTGGATCTTGAGTTTATTACCAGAAGATATTTTTTCATTGGTTTGTTATCATTAATTCTAATGAAGAAGAAGATGGCAATTTAAGACAGAGCCTTTTGGAAGTTGTAAGGGCACTTAGTTTATGGACATACTTCTGAGTTCTCTGGTGGGACTAGTAGGAAAAGGCCATATTAAATCCACCTACAATACAGAGCTGAGCCTCTCATCAGCAGTGCCGGGAGGGACGTGCTTCATAACAAGCACCTACTGTGTCCTCGGTGAGGCCTTTCCTGTCTATCCCAGTAATTCTGACAGATTGCTATTATAATCACCATTGCACAGAGGAGGAAGTTGCCTGTAAAAAAAACATACTTCATTTATGCATTCACTTGACCCATACAAGACACTCTTCTAGGTGATGGTGATGTAAGAATGATGAACACACTATTTACAACAGCCAAGACATGGAAACAACCTATATGTCCATTGAAAGAGGAATGGATAAAGAAGATGTGGTACATGTATACGATGGAATATTACTCAGTCACAGAAAATAATGCACTAATGTCATTTGCAGCAACATGGATGGACCTAGAGATTATCATACTAAGTGAAGTAAGCCAGACAAAGACAAATATCATATGACATCACTTATATGTGGAAAAATGATACAAATGAACTTACTTACAAAACAGAAACAGACTCACGGACTTCGAAAACAAACTTATGGTTACCAAAGGGGAAACAGGGTGGAGGGATAAATTAGGAGTTTGGGATTAACATATACACACTACTATATATAAGATAGATAATCAACAAGGACCTACTGTATAGCACAGGGAACTCAATATTCTGTAATAATCTATATTGGAAAAGAATCTGAAAAGGAATAGATACATGTATATGTATAACTGAATCACTTTGCTGTACACCTGAAACTAACACAACATTATAAATCAACTATACTTCCATATAAAATAAAAATTATACTAAAAAAATGATGAACACAGACACGTTAGCAGTCCTAAAGCCCATGGTACTCCAACTTGGATCCTCAAAAGGCCAGTATGGGTCAGATTCTAAAAAGAAATCTAGGCTTCTGGATTCTAAGTCAGTACCCATTTCATTACATCCAATTTTACTGAATCCACTTGTTCTGCTGTGACCTCTCTCTGGATACTAGATCCTGGCAGTTCACCTTCTTCATTGATCAGAAACCAGGAGAAACATCATCACGCTTCATATCTCACTTGTATCCTGGTGTTATAGGACAGGGTCCTCACCTTGTTACTAATCTTCTCAGCAATACATCTCATTGTACAAATTACCATGTAATGAGTCGTCACATTGTTTTGGTCCCATTGAACGGATTAAGACTTTCGCCACATATTAACTCAAGTGACGTCATGGGGTTGAAATCTTGTGAGACATCTCTGCTTTATAGATGAGGTAACAGGGCAATTTATCTTAGTCTCAAATGTCACTAAATGCTGGAGGTGTTACTTTCTTATGATTCCAAGTTCAAAGAACCAACAATAAAGAGGCATTTGATGCACTTCCCGCGTGGTTTACATACATTATATCATGTAACCATTATCTAGCAAATGATGGAGGAAAGATTGGGACTGTGGTCTGGTTGATTTCAAGGTTTAATCTCTCTTCACATAATCTCTTTTTACAGCAGCCACAGTCATTTATCTTCATGATCAAACATGTTGCCATTTCAAGAATCTACCATATAAAAGATGGTGGAGAAATTTGATGCTATTGTATCCCTTTTTAGATAAGGAAGTTCAAAAGCCAAAGAATAAAGCTCTTGCTTGGATTCAAAGAGCTTGTGAGTGTCAGAGAGAGCATGAAGGCTTTCTGGTTCTGAGTCAATGGCTGTCCTGTTGTTCTAGTCTTCTAGACTTTAGTGCCCAAAGCTTGAGAAAACAAAGCAGCTCAGTTTTATTTACTAATAATCCATTTAATAACCAAGCTAATGCCCTTACTTTCATCCCTCAAACAAGGGAGGTATGGTTTTCCTGGGAGGACAAAAACCAGTGGTCTTCATTGGCTTAGAAGGAAGCATGTTTTCCAGACATCACTGAGCATTCTCTTCCTAGGAATAAATTTTCCTTCCATGCGTACCTGGCAAACTCCTACTGGTCTTCAGTATAAGCCCTGAAGAAAACTTTCTGTGATTCTCGCATAGGTTTCTGCACCTCTCACCTACTCCTCCTACCTAGGTGGATGCAGGTACCCTTATTTTTGTGATCCTGCATTACCCTTCACTTTCCTCTGGCACTTAATATACATCGTTGTTTGGAAACTCTTTGCTTACTGATCCATTGCTCTACTGGCTCCATTGGATTGTTAAATTTGGGACTGAGATGTCTCCATCTCTTTGTCCCTAGCAGCCAGCACCGAGCCTTGCACATAGGAAATAAATGGATGAATGAATGCACAAATGAATAGATGATGGGTTGAATTAACATATGGATGAATAAAGAAGAGAATAAAGGGCTGAATCAATGTCTTAATTTAGACACTGCTAACTGACCCTATTTCAATGACTGAATTGTAAAGAGACAATTAGATATATCTACATATGCATATGTTGCTTGAATATACTTATATTTATACCTATATCCACATTATGTACCCACATAAAATTAAAAACCACCCTGATCCCACATGCAGAGACCACAACTAACATTTTAGTATACACCCTTCTAGAATTTTATGAACCTAAAATGTTATAGTGATCTTTAACATGAGTGCCATTTTGGGCTGCTTTTACTTTTTTAAAATGCCTTTCTGATTTATCTTTGTGTTTTACATGAATGTGTTCCTATTTTACAATCAGAGGAAAGACATTTTTTAAAAATGTTATTTCTTATATTAAAAAGGCTGGTACGATGTAGGGTTTCTCTTAAATTGGGGCTATAATAACTGCTGAGAATAGTTAACATCTATGAAGGATTACCGTGTTCAGGATAATGTTCTAAGCATTCTACATATATTAAGGCACTTAGTAGTCAAGACAACTTAATAAAATTATTATTATTATTATCTACTTTGTATAGATTAAGAAACTGAGACACACAGAGATTTAGTAACCTGTTCAAGGTCACACAGCTGATAAGTTACCAAAGATAACTTGATTGATTAAAAGGAAAGAGAGACCTAACACTGGTGTTTTTTACATACTTTATCTTATTTAATGCCTCTTTTTATTATGCTAGGTGGAGTATTATTATCTCCTGCTGATCCAGGAAACTGTGGCACAGAGAGATGACATTAATAGTCCAGGCTTCAAGTCTTAAGAGCTGCCATATCCAGTATTAGAGCCCACATTCCATAATCATTCCTTACCAGCATTAAGGCTATTCATGTATTTTAGGTTTATTTATTGATATGTTTATTTGTTTGCTCATTCACGCATACAAAGATTAATTGGTAGTACATATATGGACCTGTTAATATAGGCATATAACAAGCAATGATAGCTTTGCACAGACTGCTATCTGATACAGGTTTCCCATTTTAATATACAGGGCAGCCCTAGAATCCTCAATCTCTGATGACTAAAGGTAATGAGATTCTGTATACAAATATGGATAACACAAAGTCTGGCAAGTAGTAAGAGCTTAATTCATGTTCATTGAATGAGCCTTTGCAAAACTATGATGAATCATATTAAGTAAAGAATACACCAATCCCAGGGATGTGTTACTTTGTATAAAAATAAGAATACCCTTAATGAAACTGAAAACATGGAAATTCTCTTTTACTCTATTTTTAATTAAAATTTTATCAAAATATAATTTAAAAAATTGAATTCCATAGGGAGAATGTCTTTTATTTCTTGCAGCATAATAAACTAGGTACCCTGACTGAACCTTCCATAGGAAACAATTTTAAAAAAAACAACTTATTTTTGCAGTCGATTGCTGGCAAAAGTAAGAACTGCTCAGAGAGAGCCCAAAATTTAAATGAAGTAAGAACTCAGAGATGGAAACAGAGCACTGAAGGCAGCCCTCTCCTTGATGGTGTTGCTAAAACAGGGGAAAATGGTCTTTGATTTTCATGGCCTCCCAGAATTCAGAGAATTTGAAATATATTGAGAATCTGAGATATTCTATGCTCAGGGTCTAGGAGGAGACCCTGCCCCCGTGTAAACTGGACTCTAAAGACCTACAGTGTCAGTGTAAGAGTGAACTAGAGTTAAGCCTACCTTCCCTACTCTCAAACATTGGTGCAGAGTGATGGGGACAATTCTTTTCCCCCTGAGAATCTGTTAATACACGTGGGTTTTCAGCCTAGATTGTCTGAAACCCTTCAACCTGAGAATTTAGAGTATATAAAACCTGTTTTTGTAGTTCCTTCAAAGACCTGACAAAAGCAAGCATAAATCCTCTCTGGAGGAGCTCACCTTCAACTCAGACCTCAAAGAATTCTCACAGATTAATTTCTAAGAAAGATGAGCATACAGACAAAATCAGAAAACCCTAAAAATAACAAGACACCAAAACAGGAGATGGAAGAAACAATAGACAACAGAATCATCTGTCCCTTCTTTAGATGTTAAAGTTATCAGACAAATTATATAAACCAATTGTGTATAGTAGTTTTAAATAAATAAGATGAGGCTTTAACATAAGAAATATTTTTTCAGAAATGGTGAAAAAATCAAAATAGAGAATCAGGATGTCTCGTGTGTCCAAAGCAGGAAAAGTAAGACAAATAAGCAAGATAAATAAGTTTCACTTATCCCATCATAGTGAAACTGCAGAAAATCAAAGAGAAGACCCGAAAAGCATCCAGATGGAAAAGAAATATCACCTTCAAAAGAATGACAATTATATTGATTGATTTTTCAATCACAACAGTGGTTGGCAAAAAAGTGTAGAAAAATAACTTTACGGTTTGGAGAGAAAATAACTGTCAACCTGGAATTGTATGTCCAATGAAAATATCATTTTAAGAATGAGGGAAAAATAAAGACATTTTGTTTTCTTATAATGGGCCTTGACACAAAACAAAATTTCAAATTGTGTTCTCCATACTGAAAGGAAGTGATCTTCATGAGAAGGTTTGAGATGTAAACAGAAAAACATGAGCAAAGATTATGTTAAATATTTGGGTAAATATTCTAAAGTTTTGACTGTTTAGAACAATACTACTGAGGTCTTAAGGGGTTAACAAATAAGAGAATTAAAATACAAGACTAGAGTAGCATATAAATTGTGAATAGGTGGTAAGAAATAAAGTATTGAAAAGTGCATGTATTGTTCTAAGAGAGGGTTAAATAACCTTAGATGTTGGTAATTTAATTATATCTTAAAAATATCTAAGGAAATCCCAAAAATAGAATTAGAAGGCATAACTAGTAAACTAGTAGAGGTATAATGGAGTGAGAAAATAATACATACACACACATGCATGCACATGTGCACATCAAACCAAAAGAAGGAAAGTAGAAGACCAAAAAGAGAAATGAAAGAAAGAAAAAGAAATGGGCAGATAAATAGAAAGAACAAAATAAAGTGTAGAAATAAATTTAAGTAGTTCGGTAATTAGAATAATTGTAAATTGAGAAAATCCTTCATTTAAAGACAATTTTACTTCACTGGATTAAACAATTCACAGTGCAGTCATATACTTTTTACATTTTTTATAAGAGACATGCCTAAAACATAAGGATATGACAATTTGAGTATAAAGTGATGCAAAAGATGTACTATTAAAATACTAACTAAAAGAAAGCCATCTTGTCTATATTAACAGTGGGCAAAATAAATTTTTTAGAAAAAAAGCATTTTTCTTAAGAGGGTCACTACATAATGAAAAAAGAATTAGTTCACCAGGAAGTATAATATTTGAAAATTCTATGTTCCTAATAATATATGTATTTGCAGTAACTGTCAGGAAAAAGACAAATTCACAATCCTACGAAATATTTTAAACATCCAGTCTTGTAAGTTGTAATAAGATAAAATATAAAAGATCCATTAGAATAAAGATTTAAATAAGATAATTAACAAAATTGTTCTTATGGATATTTTTAAAACATTGCATTCAATTTTGGTGGTGTACACCTTCTGTTCAAGCACACATGGAATATTGCAAGAAAATTGCCCTATATTTGAACATTAAGCAAGTACTAAAAATTTTTTTTAAAATAATATAATATAGACTATTTTCTATGACCACTATATAGTTAGGTTAGAAAATAGTGACAAAAGGTAATTTAAAAATTCAACTTTATTTGGAAATTGCAAATCACAAGTCAAAGAATAAATTATAATAGGAATAAAAATATTTAAATGTGAACAATAATGTAGAAATATGTAACTGAAATACTTATATTAGAAAAGGAGAAAAGCTAAAATTTAATTAGTAAAGCACCTAACTTCGTAGATCAGTGAAATAACAAAAGCGTAATGCCAAGAATGTAGGCAGAAGGAAATAATGAAGATAAGAACAGAAGTTACAAAAATAGAACATAAAACTGTAACAGAGAAGAATAATGAAATTCATCACCTTTGGCAAGCTTGATTAAGCATGAAAGGGAAGTCATTAACAGGCAAAATTAGAAATGAAAAAGAAGACATAACTATAGGCACAACAGATCAAAATTATAAGAAAATATCATGAAATGAATGAATATTTAAAAATATATAACAACAAAAATTACTCATGAAGAAATAGTAAAACTGAACATATTTCTATAACCAACAATGATATTGAATCAATAGTTGAAAATCTTTCCCAAGGAAATACCTTTTTAAGACCATTTTATTGGTAAAGAATCAAATTATTACCCATTACACACACAGTCTCTTGCTGAGAATAGAAAATTTGGAAATACTCTCTAACTCATTTGATGAAGCTAGCACAAATCCGAGCCAATATCCAGCAAGGAAAGTAGGAGAAAGAAAAATTATAGGGAATTCTCACAAATACTCATTAATGATTCATTGCACCAATATACTAAAAATTAATATGTCATGATCAAGTTGTATTTATCCCAGCAATTAAAGTTTTGTTTAACATTAGAAAAATCATTAATTTAAATCATTACATTAACAATAAGGGTAGGGGAAATATATAATCATCTCAATAAATACAGAAAAAGTATTGATAAAATTTTATACTTATTTATAATTAAGAAAAAGACTCTTGGCAACCTAGTGTCTTTAACTTAATATGAAGGCTACCAAAATCTGTAAATAAGACTAATGTTTTCTGCTGAAATATTGAAAGCATTCCCTGTAAGAACAAGGGTGCTTACTATCAACCTTTATGTTTATCATTGTTTGGAGACCCTCAACAGTACCATTAGGAGGGAAAAAAAAGTATAAAAAAGGAAAGGAGACAATAAAATTAAATTATTTATAGATGATATCATCTACATAGCAAACCCAAAAGAATAAACTGACAAATACTAGAACTGATAAAACACTTTGCAAGCCTGCTGTATATATCACCTATAAAAATGTATACACCAACTACAAACATGAACACACAAAATCATGATATCTTGACATTTATAAGATCTTTAAAATATGTAAAGTGCCTAGAAACAAATCTCTCAAAAGATGTGAGGGTCTAGTCCTTTGGGGGAGAAAATTATAAAACATTATGGAATTATGTTGATATTTGTCTCTGTCTCTCTCTCTGGGAATATATAGTATGTTCATGAACTGGAAAAGTCAGTATCATAAAGGTGCCATTTCTCTTCAGCTATCTACAGAGTCAGAGTAATTCTAACCAAAATCCCAAAAGGTTGTGTATGTGTATATATTGACAAGCCAATTTTAATGTTTACATTAAAGAATAAACATTCAAGAGCCAATTCACCGATAAAGTACAAATTGTGGTTTGTAAATTCCTAGATACCATGATTTGCTACAAAGTTATACTAATTAGGATTTGTATAATTGACATGGGGTGGATACATTAATCATGGCACAGTAGAGAATGCCCAGAAAAAGATTCATTTGTATAAGAAAAGTTGGTTATGACAGAGCTGGCATTGCAGATCAATGTAGAAGGGGTAGGTAGACTTTTTAATACGTGATGCTGAGTAAATCATCTGTATGAAAAAAAACTATCCTCCCCTACTTCATTTTACCTGCAAATTAATCAATTCCAGGCTAATTAAAGACAAATTTTATGATGTTTGGAATTCAATATATGAAACAATCTTACTGATTTCGTGGTAAGGAAAGTTTCTTTAAACAATATACAAATTCAATAATTCAAAAAGAAAAGTTTGTGATGCTCAACTGCCTCAGAATTATGGTCACCAAAAGAAAACATCAAAAGAGAATGAAAGCTCAAGTCACGAACTGGGAAAAGTGTACAGAATAAATAAATGACTCATACAGCTCAATGTGAAAAAGACAAAAAAACCTGACAGAAAAGTGAGCGAAAGATTTGAACTAGCACTGTGCGCAGACAAAAACATAATGGCTAATAAATATCTGAAAAGGTGTTTAACCCCGTCGTGGTCAACAAAAGGTAAAGTAAAACCACCCACCAGTTTGGTAAACATGAAAACTGCTAGTATGGAAGGCTGACGAGGTGGCAAAGCCAATGGGCCACTTACACACACTTGTGGGAGTGCAAAACGGCCTGCTTGCTTTGCAAACGGTGGCATAACCTGGTGAAGTTACAGCTGTGCATACCCTGTGCCCCAGAAATTTCCATCCTAAGCGTATACCTTTATAAACAGGTACTCTTGAATATATACTCCAATACACAAGCTAGAATGTTCTGAGCAGCACAGATGTAAGCAAAATCTGGAAAAGAATCCAAATCTCTATTGACTAGATGGTGATGAATAAATAGTATTATATGCACATAAGGAAATTTTATATAGGTACGACATTGAAGGAATTATGGCTAGCCACAAAAACATGGATTATCTTTGAAATGCAAATTGGGGTAGTCATAAAACAGATTGTAGAATGATAATAGCTAATATGTATAGAGCTCACATTATGTTCCATTTATATGCATGTTATATAAATTAGCTCATTTAGTCTTCACAAGATCACTACAAAGGAAGCACTGTTATTTTCAGTTTGCAGTTGAGAAAACAGAGACAGCAATGTTTACTAACTTGCCCAAGATCTCATGGAGGAAACAGTTGTCAAAAACCAGGTAGTCTGGGTGCAAAATAGACCCTGTAATATGATTTTTTGGCCTAAAGTTCAAAAACAAGCAAAACAAAACAAAATTTTTTTTAATGATACAACCATATGTTGTAAAATTAAAAATGAAAACGAGTGAATGATTAACACAAAATTCAGGACAGGTGTTTCCTGTGTGTTTGGGGTGGTGGTGGTGAGGAGTTGTGATCACAGAAAAGTGAATGAAAACTGCAAAAATAATAGTAATGTTTTAAAACTGAGAATGAGTTTTTCATTCATATATCTGAATTTTTTTTTGTTCTTTATACCTCATGCATATTTTATGACTATTCTTTTGTTTCTATTCAGTATTTTAAGAAATTGCAGAAAATAAAGGAAGAAAATGAAACCTTGCCAAAATGGCAGAGAAAGACTTCATGTTTCTTCCTCATAAAATTTCTTGTAAGGACTTCCCTGGTGGTCCAGTGGGTAAGACTTTGCACTTCCAATGCAGGGGGTGCAGGTTTGATCCCTGGTCGGGGAACTGAGATACCACATGTTGCGTGGTGCGGCCAATAAAAAATAAAAAAATAAAAAAAAAATTCTTGTATCTTTGCTGATGGAATCCTTAGAAAAGTCCACAGAAACTTAGCTGGATGTAGAATTTTCATTATTCAAAGAATTTTTGTTTAAATGAACAACAATGGCACCAAATGGCAGGACAAATGTCTCTAATTGCAGCCTATCCAAAAGGTAACATGGCAGGGCAGCAAAAATTCATCCCTCCAACATGGGATTTTAAACATTATAACCCAGATTCAGGCCTTTATCCTCCTTCAGGCTGTGGACTGAAGTTCTTTCTTTTCCCTGTTGATAAAGAGCTATGGGAAATAGCAACCTAAATGTCCGTCAACAGAGGAATGGATAAAGATGTGGTACATATATACAGTGGAATATTACTCAGCCATAAAAAAGAATGAAATAATGCCATTTGCAGCAACATGGATGGCCCTAGAGACTCATACTGAGTGAAGTAAGTCAGACAGAGAAAGACAAATGTCATATGATATTGCTTATATGTGGAATCTAATAAAAGGGTACAAGTGAACTTATCTAAAAAATAGAAATAGAGTTACTATTACTACATGCTATTAGATGTAGAAAACAAACTTATGGTTACTGGGGGTAAGTGGGGGAGAGATAAATTGGGAGACTGGGATTGATGTATACACACTACTACATATAAAATAGATAACTAATAAGAACCTACTGCATAACACAGGGAACTTTACTCCACACTCTGTAATGACCTATATGGGAAAAGAATCTAAAAAAGAGTGGATATATGTATATGTATAACTGATTCACTTTTCTGTACACCTGAAACTAACACAACATTGTAAATCAACTATACTCCAATAAAAATTAAAAAAAAATAAACAAATAAAAAAAGAGATATGGGAAATAAATTCTACCACCCATCATGTCATCAAGAAATGCTCTCTCCGATTACTTATATTGCTTTTAAGCAACAAAATTCAAATTGTCAGTCAATTTAGTGTTACCTTTATAGTAAATCTTGATAGAGCTTTTCCAGCTGCAGTAATTACATCAGAAAGTCTATCCCTGCTCTCTCCTCCATTTGCTATTTGGCAGCATTTCATCACTCAATTGTCACCTCCTCTGAGGATGTCTTTTCCAATATCACCATACCTTTCCCCAGGATTTGTTCCCTCACAGAATAACCAGTCCCTCCTCTGTGTCCCCTTAGCACTCTGCACACACCTGCAACAAAAATCTCCTTATTAACACTCTGCTTGCCTATTATTAGCAGTGTGTTGTTTTTTTTTTCATTCTCATCTACAGCAGATGTTCTTCAAGGTGGGATATGTAGTCTTACGAATCTCTAAGTTGAATCCTGAATATCTAACAGCAAAGGGTCTTGTGTGAGGTAATAATTGCGATGATGATAAAAGTATGAGACAACATCTGTCCTGGTCATCTCTTGCTACATAACATAGCACTCCAAAGCAGCGGCTTAGAAACAATTTATCTTTCTCTCTCCTGGCTCTCTGCTGGATGGGTCTTGTCGTGCTGTTGTATTCAGAGGGTTATCTCAAAGCTGGACTGAGCTGAATGCCCAAGATGGCTTCCTGATTTTAAGTCTAGTCTAGTGCCTGGTGCCCCTCAGCCCGCCATCTCTCCATGGGGTCTGTTTCCCTAGGGCTTCTCCACAAGGCTGGAGCTTCTCACGGCATAGTGGTCATAGCACGTGACTGATGGAAGTGGGCTGCCAAAGGCAGAAAGCAGAGCTGCTTGGCTGTTAAAGCCTCTGCCCAGACTTGACAGTGTCCCTTCTGCCATATTGCATTGGTCAACACTGCCACAGCCCGCACAAGTGAAAGGAGGTGGAGAAATTGATTCACTCTGAATGGGGAGCGTTCAGGTCACATTGAACTAGAACATATGAGATGGGAGATATTGTTGTCGCCATGTTTAGAAAGTACCATCTGCTGCAACATCTATCAAATGCTTCCCATTTGCCAGATACAGTGCTAAGCATACTGCATACATGGCCCCTTAATCTTCTCAAAAACCCTTTTAGTTACTATTACTATTTCCATTTGATAGATAAAGAAAACAAGGCTCAGACAGGCTAAATGATTGCCTAAAATGGCACAGCTTGGTAAGCAGCAGAGCTGATATTGCCATTAGATCACTACAATGCCCACCCTCCTAATTAATGAAGTATTTGGCCTCCTCAACATGGAAGCTAAATAAATGTTTGAATTTAATATCCCCCTTCTTGGATTAACTCAACGGAATTATTTTTAAGCTGCTAAAATATCCCCCTCCACAAAAAAAATAATAGAGAAGAATTAAAGTCAAGAATGGAGAACCAAGCAGGAGACACTCATGCTTTTCTACTTGATAGTTAGCCTCTGATAAAACTCATTTGCTCTTGTTTGTGACCTGATCTCTCTTTTCCAGGAATTCTGAAATTCCAGACACCTAGGCTTTTAGGAAATTCCTTTTTCTCTTTCCATTGGGTTCATTTTCCAGGATGTCCTAATATTGGCCTCAAATCAAATCCATCCAAAAGTTTTGGAAATCTTTAACTTTTTTGGTTATCAGGTGCATTTGGATATGAACAAGTGTTTTTACGAAGTTGACTTTTCTCTCTTCTTATACCTTATTTGTGGGAAAATGTCAGGTTTGTGTAAAATAGAACATGCAAGCAACTGGCGGTTTGGCCTTCATGGAGTACCCAATGGCAAATTCTAGGCCTTGTTTCCAATTTCTCTGCACATTTATATAATTAAATAGTATGTGATCATTATAAGCTGTCATTGGGGGTAAGCTTCTCCAAATACTGCCCTGGCTCATAAGATTCCCTGGGGGGGTAGGTTTTGCTCATTACCAGGTAACAGAACAGAGTCTCTTAACATTTGGACATGGTTAGATGAATAGGGTTTGTTAAACTCGTTCATGGGTTGTGTTATTTTTCAGTAGTGGAAGAATATAAAGTATGAGTGCCTAAATGATGGAAGAGTGCATAGCTATAAAAATAACGATAGTAACATTGGAAAATATTTATGATACATTAAAGTTAAAAATAAGATGCATAGTTGTATAAGAAAGCCAAAAAACCAATAGCCAATAGTAGTGTTGACCCCTTTTCAGTGGTTTGATCACTGGTATTTTTTCTTTATATATAATTTTAGTATGTAAACTTTTTCTACATTGAATATATATTACTTGAATGATAATAAACTCAAATATTAAAATAAGTCACAACCTTCTTTACTCTTTGTAATATTTTTAAAGGCTATAACTATAAAAGTCCAACCTTGTGGCTAGTTAGCAGGAGACAAAGCTTGTTCAGCTGGAAGTTTCCCAAGTGGTGGTAGGTGAGTTCAGTCAGCTAGTTCCATCCCCAGCTGGCAATATTGCCATTAAGAGAGAAGAAAGGCTATCTTAAAATCTCCCATCCCCCATCACTACCCATCTTCATGAGTCTCAGGACCAATCATACCTGCTGCTCCTGCAAACGTATCTCTGGCCATGTCTGCAACCTTGGGTGAACTCTCATCCTGTGTCTTGTCTATGTTCTCTCACAGCTTGTAGCTTTTTAATTGCCAGCCAGCCACGAGGCTGAATCCTAGCTATGTGACTTTGATAGCACCAGTGTATGAGCCGGGTTGCCCTGAGAGTTGGTTCATAATTACTACTGGGTAACTGGGAAGGCAGCCACACTGACTCCTCTGCTGGATGCAAGACTCTGATCTCAGAATGCCAAAATTGCTGCTTCTTGTATCCCCAAGATTCAGTGGGATTTACACTTATTAATTCCTGCAAATCAAAATGCAGTTGCTCCCTGAGGTCAAAGGCAGGGGTGTTCACATATATCAGGAAGGAAAATAATGACCTGGGGTTTACACGAAATTGTATCATTTTATCATAAAAATGATATGATACATACATATTGAGGGAAATATCATTTATTGGGCATTTCCTGTGTACCAGACATTGAACTGGCCCCTTTCGAGAGGAGCCCATGTCCATTGCCACCCAGTGATGGAGTGAATTTCATCAGGCAAGTTTTCAAGAAGAAAATATGCCCCTCACAAGCAAAACAGTCATTCAGTTTGGGAATGTGTCCCTGATGAGATATACACAAGGATGATTTTCCTTATCATTATGAAGCAGCTCAATTTGGCACAAAGATCATGGATTTTGGAGTCAGAGAGATGTGGCTTTAACAGATTCTGAATTGGGGAAACTGTTATCCCAAAGCAGGGGGTCTTATGTGGCAACATGGGAAAGGTGTTTTAGTGCTGAGTAGCCAGACAGCATGGCACAGATCCTCATGCAAAATGATTAGCAGGGTACCTGGCCTGTAGGCACTACTGGCCTGTAGAAATTTTTATTCTGTCTACCCTTTCATTCTCATAAGTAGACAACGGATTCAAGTGAGAAAACTATTGTGGGAAATTTTGCTTAATGATTTTGCTTAATGATTAACATTGACTTGAAGCTGGCTTTGTTGATGTCAATACAGAGAGGCACTTCCTTACACTTTTTAAACTCACTGTCTCAGAAGGTAGTTGGCTGTTTATCCTAAGACCTATTCAAGAGGAGTATCTAAATGGTAAGGGATTTCTTTGGGGGTTGATGAAAATGTTCAGACATCTGATAAGGGACTTGCATCTATAATACATAAAGAATATAAAAATACAAAAATTGAATGTGGGTGATGGTTGCACAATACTATGAATATACTAAAAACCACTGTATATTTTTAAAAAATGAGAAAGCCTTCATGTGGGAACAATCTGATCAGTCATTTCTGTTCTATTTTTGTATAGAGTCCAATCATCTAAAAACATATTTCCAGAACAGAAATGGGTAGAAAACTTTTGGTGGTAAAATGAACTTGGGTAACTCAAAGTTGAAATAGGCTTTGTAATTGGTTTTAAACACAGTATACATTTCTTAATAAAAATTATGTGTGCATGATGGAAAAGAAGGAGCCTCAATTCTATCTCTCAGATCTATTGCTAATGGGGTTACAACCATGCGTGGAAGCTTGAATTCCATACCGTTAATACTGTCTCTTTAGGGACACACTCTACTTTTTTAACCATCAAAACTCTTTCCAAAATAGATGTGAAAGACAAGTTCCCCGAAGCAAGAAAAGAAATAGTAGATTTTGTTAGATAATTTGATTGTACCTGTGTTTCTACGTAATACTAGAATATCACAGAATTATTGTCCTACATGTGACAGGACACCTAGCATCGCATGCTGGGGGCCATAGTGATACAGCCTATTGTAATACTCCTAGAGTATAAAGTTTTAAGTTAAATCTCGGCAACAAAACTGCCTCATAAAACTTTACAGGTAACCACTGAAATGTCCAACACCAAGGTCAAGATAAAATAAACCACTAGGTAAAATACAGATCCACCATTTGTTATCTAAATTCTTTAGGGCTAGGGATTCAGAATATTTTGGATTTTAGAAAGTAATATTGTGCATGCATTGAATACTATGTAATGCCCCCAGTAAGCTCTGGAGCAACACCTGGTCTTTAAAAACATTAATATTTCTGCAGTGAAACATGTGGGTTTTCACACTAAGTGGGATAAATGAAGAACATCCATAACTTCACCTCATCGTAGGTCAAGTTTTGTCATCAAATTAGTTATGAAAAATTTTCAGTATTTTGAAAACTTTTGACTTTGGAATTATGGCTAAGGGATTGTGAACCTTATTTAAACACTAGACTTAAAACACCTTGCTTTTGAAGAGGACTTACTAATGTGGGACAATGTATATAATATAAAGCAGTATTATTGAATGAAAAACTGAAAACAATATAAGTTTTAAAAGTAGGCTTCCTGGGATTTCAGAATATTACACAAAGATATAGAACAATGACAAGGAATCGGTAACAAAATAGTGGTTATTTCTGGGTGCTAATAGGGTAATTGGTGATTTTCATTTTCTTCTTGGTACTTTGGTATATTTTCTGAAATTTCTATGGGGACTAGGAATCATTTTAACAGTGAACAAAGTGAGTTTAGTGTTATACCGTCTCAGTATGTTTCAAAGTTGGGGCTCTGGCTCCCCCATCAGTCCCCAATCCGGGATGTCAGAGGGCATCCTCCTCTTGAGTTCCCAAAGGAGCCTGGCCAGCGAGGGCGTTTGCTTACTGGAAAGGCCTAGAAGCGATCACTCTAGTGGTCTCTTCCAGAACACTCAGAACCGCAGCACCACGGTTCTTATCTGTTCTGTCCAGAATGATGGAGAGATACTGGAAACCAAGCCCAGGACTCCCGGAACTAGCCCTGAGGGCATAATGGGCAGTGGGCTGGTCAGTCTACTCTAACTCCACCGATATGCTCCAAGGAATGAGGCTTTATGTAGTTTAATTGATTGCTAAGGAAGCTGCGAGTTTGGTTGCAGAGGCCGTTAATGCAGAATAGCTTGCTAATTTCAGAAGCAATTTAGAATCGGGACAGCCAGACTCCATAGCATTTGTGGAGCTTTCCCATCACTTTCAACATAATACTAAGCTGCTTTGCTTAATGTATGGCTAATGTTCTTTGAGGGCAGGGACTAGATCTTATTCATCTTTATAATGGAGGTGCCTAGCTCAGTGCCCGGTGCAGTGTATACTATTCAGTAAATGCTTTTGACCCAACTGATACATTTAAAGGGAAATGCATGTGCAAATGCTCGTACTGGGTGTGTGTACCCATATGTGTGTGCATGTGTATAAATATATAAATCTATTTCTATATCATCCTTTCATTTGTGTTTATTCATTCCTTCTCTGTAAAAGTGCCCAATGGGAGAGAGTAAGGAATTAGCCATAGTTAAAAAGGCCATTTAGAATTTCACTTTATAAAATCAGAATTCTAGGTTATAGAATTGTCAGACATCTTAGACAAGCATTTTGCAAGGCTAACGGCAGGTTAGACTCAGTTGTGCATTAAAAGAATGGCCCACTGTCCAGGTATTCTGACTTCTTTGATCTGGGAAAGTCACTGAAATTGCTGTTGTTTAGAGGTTCCTTGATTATTCTAATGTTCAGTCAGATTTAAAATCTACTGCCTTGAATTAACTGTGTTAATGATTTTCACAGAGGAAGGATTGCTCCCCCCAAGATATAGCAAAACAAAAACTTGTGTGTATGTATGGTGTGTGTATGTGTGCGTGTGTGTGTGTGTGTGTGTGTCTGTGGAGGGGGAGGGAAGCAAATTTCCAATTTACGCCCATGCAACATCTCATACGTAACTGCCTTCTCTGAGTCATATCTTGACGAATATTGGAAATACTTCGGCAGTGTGCCAGGATGGAGACAGCTCTGGGAACCATTGCTCTACAGTCAGATGCTTCTCAAACTTTAATGTGGCTATTAATCAATTGGCGATCTTGTGAAAGTACAGACTTGGAATCAGCATCCTTAGAGGAGAAAACTACTGCTTATGAAATTATGATGATTTGGTCTGTTTTCTTGTCTATGTATTGGCAGCTTCATATCTGACATGACTCTAAAGCTGAACTCATAAAACTACCCTTTGGGAAGCTTGATGAGAGCAATTGACAAGGGGCCACAGTCTGGGTGAAAAACAAATCTACCTAGAGTAACGAAAGGGGGATGCCTCTTCTTTATGAAGGAGACAGCTGGCACAGGGTGGAATCACAGAGAGAAACAGAAGCAAGGACTGAAAGGCAGGGATTCATGACCTCAAAGCCAGATGGCAACCTGTAGCAAATATTGCCTAGATTGTCAAAGTAACCCCACTTTGCCCCCAAAGAGGGGTATGAGTCTGATGCTTGGGCTGCTGCTTCTGTTGTCACCCTGGAAAACAAGCACGAGCCTAGGGCCCACCTGTGACACCCAGGCATCACCTGGTTACCCTGGGCCACCCCCAGATTTCCTCTAGGACCGGGGATCCACCCAGAAGCCAGGCTGTCCTCCTCTCCAGGCCAGATCCTACTTCCCAGAGGGAGGGTTAATATCCAGGGTATCAGGTACCTTCCTGAATATTGTACAGCTATAAAATGACAGGGAAAAGCAAGGGATTGACACTAGGTCTGCCTGCCTCTGAAACTCGTGTTTCTCACACGACTGCTCATTTCACGCAGAGGAGAAAAACAGTGCTACCTTTCCAATTGGCAAAATAAAGCAAATACATAGATGAGTAGATCAATTTTAAAATTAGTGTACCCAACTTTCTCCATTGAAAGTCCTTTGTTTTCATCATAAGTATCCCTTACAACTTGGAGGCCAGCTATCTTTTTACTATACTCATAAACATCTGGAATGGGATGAAAGTTTTGCCGATTCAGCTACACATTTAGATATCCTAAACTGACCACATTGCCCCCTCTGGGTGTTCCACAAAGAGAAAGTTGGATTCCAGGCTCTCTGCTGCAGGAATAAGTGTGCAAACTGCTCTTCTGTTAGTTCTCATTCCACACCCTGGTGGGAGGTGATGGATGGCATTTCTGGGTGCCCTCCTGGCATTCTGGTCCTGTTTATCTAGTCTCTGCCTAATCCCACATCCCCAGCTGGGCTGGGGAAGAACAAGGGACCTGCCTGCAAAAAATCGCTGTTAGTGGGACAGCTATTCACTAGACACTCACACATCCTCAAGCCCGGCCTTCCCACGGGGGTACATTGCATCCTTAGTGCTCTTCCAGCAGCTGACTCCGTTCCCCACTACGAGACGGGAGATTCGTGCTCAGGGCAGCATCGCGGTACTTACTGCTTGTTCATCTTTCTTGGCACCCAGCAAATGAGAGGGAACTTCAACTCAGCCTGTGGAAACAAAAGCGAGCTCATTACTGGGCCTTACCCATCATGTTTTAATTCTGGTGAACATGCTTCTGTCGCTTCCTGTTAAAATGGGATACAGGTGCCAGCTTAGAGGAAACGACAGAAAGAGAATCAATCCAGGTCGATAATTGGTTTATTTCGGGAATGGGTGGGTGAGGGGACTTTTTCCCTGACATGCTGTCCTCTTTCTGTCAGCATTCATCCCATCTGCCTCAGGGAGCTGAGCAAACCTATCCTGAGCAAGCCTGGTTTTCCCTGGCTTGCAATTGTGTGTGTCCCCTGGGCACCCAAGGCGTGTTAGCCCAGGCTCCACTCTGGGGAGTCCACGTGCGTGTAGCAGAAGGAATGCTTTTCTTTTCAAAGTGTGACTTTGCCATGAAATATTTATTGGAAGTTACATTTATATACCACTTCACATAGGACACAACATTTTATTTGTGGCTTGTACTCACTTGTGTAGGAGAGATGATTAGCCCCATTTACCATATAAATTAGCAGCAGAGACCCTGGGAGTATTCAATAAGGGCTTTACATCAATAATCGCATTTAATCTACACAGAGAAGCTAGGAGTTATAAAAGATATTACCCATGGGATCAGTTGAGGTTCCAGAATGAAACAGATGGCACCCTCAAATTGGGTCATATGAGAATAGTTTAATAAAAACACCGAAGAACCTAGGGGTAAGACGGGAATAAAGACACCGACCTACTAGAGAATGGACTTGAGGATATGGGGAGGGGGAAGGGTAAGCTGTGACAAAGTGAGAGAGTGGCATGGACATATATACACTACCAAACCTAAAATAGATGGCTAGGGCTTCCCTGGTGGTGCAGTGGTTGAGAGTCTGCCTGCCGATGCAGGGGACACGGGTTCGGGCCCTGGTCCAGGAAGATCCCACATGCCACGGAGAGGCTGGGCCCGTGAGCCACGGCCGCTGAGCCTGCGCATCCGGAGCCTGTGCTCTGCAACAGGAGAGGCCACAACAGTGAGAGGCCTGTGTGTCGCAAAAAAAAAAAAAAGATGGCTAGTGGGAAGCAGCCACATAGCACAGGGAGATAGCTCGGTGCTTTGTGACCACCTAGAGGGGTGGGATAGGGAGGGAGAGAGGGAGACGCAAGAAGGTAGAGATATGGGGATATATGTATATGTATAGCTGATTCACTTTGTTGTAAAGCAGAAACTAACACACCATTGTAAAGCAATTATACTCCAATAAAGATATTAAAGAAAAAAAAACAAAAAACAATGTGGGCAGAGTGTAGGGAATCCACAAAGGACAGTGAAGGACCTGAGGGGCCTGTTACCATATCTGAACCTGGAGGCGTCTGGGGAGCCAGTGGTCATGTGAACCCAGAAACAGGGCTGGTGGGAAAAGAACTGTGGCTTCTAATTGAGGGACCCGCAGGGAGGGGGCTCTGGAGGGCAGAATAAAGATATGCATCTCAGGCTCCTCCTGCCCTGAATATCTTGCTGCTGCCGTTTCCCATTGGCCAAACTCAACAGGAAGCCAAGGGTGCAGAGCCATTGGCATGGTTTCTATCCATCAGCCTCCTGGGGTTCTCAGCTGAGTGTCGTGGAGTGTGGATCTCACTGTTAAAGAGAATGAGGCTCATGGAGGTTAAATTATGTGCCCAAGATCACCCATCTGCAATAAAAACCCAGATCCATAGGACTCAAACATTCCATTTCTTAGCCAGTCACCATACTGCCCATTGAGTTGAGTCACTCCTAGATCATTCTGCCACCCATGTGTCCATCCATTCATCCTTTCATCTCTCCAATCACCATTGACTGAAAACTAACATTGTTCAAATATTGTGCCCAATAAGAAACATCCCTTTCCCTCCAATCATGCCTAAAACTCAGTTTAAGGTAGATTCTGCATCCCCTATGATGGTTGTTATTAAAGTGTTTTATAAAACATGCAGATAAATCAAAACAAAATGAATCCTAGCTCTGCCTCGGACAGCCAGGGGAATCTTCATGAAGGAGATCATACTTGAGCTGGATCTTGCAGAATATGTCAGCATCTTCTTGGCTTAGAATTAGGGAAGGTGTTCTGGGCCAATGGGTGCCATTTGCAAAGATGTGAAGATGGTAGAATACATAGTGTGATATAGAGGCTTTGCACAGCTTGGTGGGACCACAAAGGCCAGAAGCTTGGATGTTGGTAGCATGTGGAAAAAAGCTTAGGAAGGTCCACTGGGTTTTTAAAAAATATCTATCTATTTATTTATTTAGGCTGCACTGGGTCTTAGCTGTGGCACGCAGGATCTTCACTGCGGCATGTTTTTAGTTGTGGCATGTGGGATCTTTAGTTGTGACATGTGGAACCTGGTTCCCCGACCAGGGATCGACACAGTCCCCCTGCATTGGAAGCAAGGAGTCTTACCCACCCGACCACCAGGGAAGTCCCGGTCCCTTGGATTTTGATTGTCAAGGACCATGTATGACAAAGGATGGGATTTGGACTCGAGCCGTGGGATCTTGGACCAGTAACTGCAGGAAAGTTATTAAAGAACTGGGACGAAGCTCCAGGTCCTCAGACACCCTGTGTTCTACCCCACAGCATCTCTCACCATGTGCTTCTAGGTCAATGAATGACACAGGGGAAGGGGAGGCTGCTGTTAGGTACTCATTCACTGACCATTCTGTATGGATAGGGTGTGGAGTTATCTAGTTCATGGCCTCTTTGTAAGTTGTCTTGTCCATGGGGGTGGGGAAGAGGACTTCATCAATGTAATACAAACAATGGACATCAAATACCGGAAGAGTCCTGGACTGAAAGTTGAGGGACTCTGTTCGGTTCCAGTGCTGTCATTAACCAGCACTGGACCTTGTAGGAGCAGCTGGCATCTCCTCATTTATAAATGGTAATGTCCATATGATCCTTTTCTGGTATTATTTTAAGTGTGAAATAAGCTGGTACCTCTGAAAATACCTTACAAACTATAAACATTATGGAAATACAGATATGCAATTCCTTGCATAACAAAGTTTGCAAGTCGTTTTAACATTGGTCATGTTATATTTGGGTATCTCGTGTTATTGACATTGATTTGTGGATATTACTGTTTAGAGGAATGAGATGACTTGATTATAGTCATACAGGTCAATTTGCAACCCCTTCCCGACTTTGGGAGCATTTATGACTTTAAATGTCTTACATATATAGTCTCTTCATTCCTTTCAGTACATTGACCAGCAGGGCTAAAGTTGTGTTGAAATGAGATAAAATAAGTAGATCTTTATAGAGGGCTCCCCATGTGCCTGGTTCTTGGCTAGCGCTTATGTACAGAGTGAAGGAATCACAAGGTACAGGACAGTTTCCTCGAAGGCTTGCTGCCTTGGATCAGTAAGCAGTACTGGCCACAGGGAGGTGGCCGGGGAGGCTGCTTTCCAACCCTGCTCTGGCCATCCACGGTGTAGCCTTGAACAAAGCATTTGGAATGTTCTGGGCCTCATTTTTTTTTCACCTGAATAATGAACAGGTTGAGCCCAATAGGTTTCTTCCAGCTCAAAGATTCCTCAAAAAAGTTCCATTTAAAAACTACAATCCCTCCCTACTTGGTGATAGAAAATGGCTTTAAAAAGTTAGAAGTAGGTTATTATGTTTCTCACATTTTATTGTCTTCTCTAATAGAGCTCCTTGCAGAGCAAAATTGCAGAAAGACTTTGACAAAGTGTGAACACCTAGGGCATCAGCGATGGTCAGGGAAGACACTGGGGAAGGAATTCTTAGCTTTTGCTTTATATCTAAACCTTTGTAAATTATTCAATCTGCAACATCAGTGTTTATTAGGTTTGTATTTTAAAATCTTAATAAAAGTTCAAAGGAGATATTTTACTAGCAGCTTTTGAGAGATGTGAGCAATCTATTGTACAAAAATAATTTTAAAATGTCATGAAGAGAGTCCAACTTTGCTGGCATTTGAAAAGCAAAATTTGGGGACTTAGTGACCCATATCAGAAGATGAGTCAGCCAAATGGTGTCATCAGCACGACAGAATGGATAGCACTCCACAAGGTGAAGAGCTCTTTGCTCTACTCAGAATGTCTAAGTCCTGTCTGAGAATGCTACGGTCTTATCTGATCTTAGTTACTTTGTAAAGGATGTGGTGAGAACGGGATGTGGTGAGTCAGACAGAATTTCATGCCCATAGGTTTTACAAACGTAACATATTATAGAAAAGATAAGACCCGTCCCGTCCTGACATGCGTATTTAAAAAAACAAATGGAATGAACATTGAACACCGACTATGTGTCCTCAGCTTCTATCACAGTAACCCGATATGATCTGTATTATCAGCCTTATTTTATACAAAACCAAACTGAACATTCACAGGTGGTAGGTAGCCTGCTCTACAAGTTGGCACTGCAAACCATTGGCCTTGAAATGTTTTAGTTACATGTTGAGATGCCTATCTACCTGCTCTGAGCCTCAGTTTGCTTATCTTTAAAATGGGTGTAACTCAGCAGCCATCTGTAGGGCTCTTGTTAGGATTACATGAGAACATAAGGGATCTAAGACGTAGAGAAATGGTGATTCACATTAACTTAAACTTTTAAGGTTAATTAAATGCCCTATATCACTTTTGGGTTTTAGTCTCCAGAAATCAGAAGTGCTTACCTGTAGTTCATGACCACCAGGTGAGGGAAGCATGGATCCTCATACTTATCAGAATGACCTGGGAAACTTTAAAAAATATTGATGGCTCCAAAAGTTTGTGTCAGTTCTTCTGGGCTAGAGCTCAGGTATTGGTATGTTAAAAATGCCTCAGGTATTTTAACGGGCAATGAGGCAGAGGAAGTGGATATAAGAACATCAGGCCACTCATTTCCGTCTGCACCCGCCACTCACCGACACTTCTTACCCTTATGGAAAATACAGATAACCACACTTCCATTCTGCTTGCAGTCCTAAGCTCATCCTAAATGGAAATACAGGAACTGCCACCGCTCATCAAGAATTCTCCATACATTTAGAGCTATTTCTGAGTTAATTTTCAGTGAAATGTTGAAAGGAAATCTACCACATCCCAAAATTTATGACACAGGTGAGAGTGGGAAAAGCCACCAGACAGCAATTTCTCAAATGTCTCAAAGACAGCAATCAAAGCTTCAAGTAACCCTGACCCCTACTTGGGGCATGATAATGGGAGGTAGGGGGAAGGACTTCCAGGCTGAGGAGTCCCCCAGGCCTGCAGGTCTTTCTCCAGGAAGCTTCAGGATCTAGAGATGATCTGAGATAAAAGAGCATCATTAGATGCCTGCCTTTCTTGCCTTCACTCAGGGACCTCGAGAGGCTGTGGTGCCCCAGAAATGGGGAAATCTCATTGTGTTTTGCACATTCATTTTCTATAGGAACAGAGGCATTGATTTCAGGTTCTCTTCCTAGTTAGCCACAGAAATAAAGCCAAAGCACGGCTCTTGCTGTCAAAGAGAAGTGACGCTCAGGTGCCATCGGTCAGTCACAGCAGGGCACTTATTACAAATGATACTAACATGTCCAGAGTTGGCTCTGCCCTGGGGATGCTGCCTGCATCCTGCCTGCACCAAGAAACTGCACCGTGCCTGCAAGGTCCCACGGTAGGGAAGCGACTGGGTAAGAAGAGACCCTGGGCCCTCGAGGAGTCCACAAATGAGGCCACCTTTTTTCATAATGCCTGTTTACTTCTCCAACAAGGGAAAATACTGACTGCGTTAAAAGGTAGAAGCCAATGCAGATCTAATCATAAATACCAAGCTGAGCACTAAAATTGCTTGAATGTACACGAGGCTTCAAAGCCTAAGCAAAAGAGCTGGAATATGCTCATAATTAATTTTGCCATAGAAATCTATGGTTTGATTTCAAAAATAGAGTTCCCATGGGGTTTCTAGGCCCCTAGGCTCCTGGAGCTCCTTGGAGGTCCAAAATGAACCCCAGTTTGAGAAACACAGTTCCATCCTACGTTGCCTCCCTATAAGGCTCTTTCACCCCCCTCATGGTATAAAGAGGGTCATGTCAAAGACAGGTGCACGACATGGCTGAGGTCCTGAGAGTAAAGGAGTTCCTGTCCTAATCATCCATTTTGGCCAAATAATCCCACCATTTTGGAGATGATGATCCCAATAATTAGCTCACTTTGTAGGTTGAAAAGCATTTGGTAAAGGCCATGGATTTGATGGTTAAAACACATCAATATTTCAGAAAACTGAAATAAAGGAAACAGGATTCTACAGACTGGGAGCATGCTTAAGACCTCCAAAGAATGTACATTAAATATGGGCATTAAAACAGAATGGCTGTTTCTGAGCCCATAACCCACCTGGGGTCTCAGTGGATGTGTTAGGAAAGAAAGACTTTTTTAAATAAATAAATTGGATTTTGGGGAGGATCTTAATCCAAAAATAATTAATACCCCTATGGTATCGTAAACAGTTTAAACAATTGGAAACAAGTAAAGCAAAAATCATATTTCCTTGTTATCCTGGAGAACTGTTCTCCACAGAGACTTCACCCATGCTACCAAACTGAGCTTGCAAAGAGACATTTTTATCATAAATATTTCTGCTGCATTTCAACCTGATCTGAAATTAATATTTCATGAGGGGGAAACAATGCTTTTTATAGTAAGGACATTTTTTTTTGCTCTCAAACATTTCTCACTTATTCCTCGAAGATGAAGCCTATAAAAATACTGGCCTCTGTTTATTGCAAAGTTTAAGAAACATCATTCTAATAATGACAATGTACCTAAATAGATATAGGAAATGACCAGAAGCAAACTAAGAATTGCTGAAGAAGATATTAGAATCAGTCATAAAGCCAAGACGTAGCTGTGCAGCTAAACCTGGGTCAAGGCTGGAGGAGAGGGTCTAAATTAAGGGTTGATGCTTTTTCCCATTAAAACAAGAAAACAAGAAAAGAAATTAATATAAAATACATGCAACATACATCTGATTCCCTGCACAATCACACCTAACATATGAACAGTGGTGGTTGTCATTTGGAGTTGAGGGAGGGTGTGAAATGTGTATATTTTGGGAAGAGGGCCAGGAAGTGTGTGTGTGTGAGTGCACGCACTCCTGGTGCACGAATTTTGAGCAAACATGTTGAAACCAAGATTTCTCAGACGCAGGTATTTATTAATTTGGTCACAACTGTATGTAATTTTCCTCTATTTTCTTTCACAAATTAGAAAGGTACATTTTAGGGATACTCATACTTAGAGAAAGATATATGCTGATTGGATTTCTAATTCTATATCCTGGTCGGACCAATCAGCTAAATTTAATTAAATATAACATTTAATTTTATTGCATTTCCAATGAATGGAGGCATTTGAAGTCAAATGGATTGTTATTATAGATTTTTCTTGAGGGATATGGGAGACTTCTTTCCTAGTTTTTCTGCTATTAAGTATGGGCATATATTAAGAAAAAGATTTTGCAACTGTCTTGGTAACAAGTAACTTCCCTTAAATATCTCAAGGCATTTTCATGTGCATCCATTTTTTATTTTAAATGATTTTGAAAGCACCCTTAATGAACTGATGCAATCTATCGTTTCAGAATTTATCAGTCTTGGTGCTTTTGTTTTCAAAAGCCATCTCCTTTTCTCTTCTGCAGAAAGGGTTGCCTTCTTTCAGTAGTAAGATTTTTTTCTTTTCCGTCTCCCCCCTATTTTGTAGTAAATAGCTTCTTTCTTTATCATCTCTTTTCTTCATTCACTCATTTTGTTTTCACGTATGCCTTTCTTACCTCTGTCCTCCCTTCCTTCTTCCTTAATTTCCTCTTCCTTTCCCCCCATCCTTTCTCTTTCTGCTCTCTTATCATTAAAGTTATTTAAGTGTTCAATAAAATGAAGTTGTAGGAAAATAAAATGTAGATTACCAAGAGCCTAGTTTGATGTTTTCTTATTTTTATCAAAGTTTAACTGTTTACCTTGCCCCTTTTTTCATTTAGCTCTCATAAATGATGATTAGGGGCAGGTACTGCCAGGCCTAGATTAATCAGAATATCCCCAACTGTGATGAATTCTCCATTGATTGATTAATGCATTGGGGCAGAACTGAAGGCAAATTTTAGAGAAAAGAAAGATATAAGAAAATAAACTGAGATTCAGGGATGGATCTATCTATTTATCTATCAGTCACAACTTACAGGCCAGCCTACTTCCCATGAACATCTCAAGTCCAATGGTGAAAGCACCGTCTTTCTTTAAGCAGTCATTTACAAGACACCTGCTGTATGCTAACCATTTCTGAGGAACTGTTTCACCATAAGAAGGACTTCAAAGAAGTTTGAGGGAAACTTAAAAATCCAAAGAAGAGGCATGAAAAGCCAGGACTAAGAGTAATATAATTTAATAATAATAATGATGATGATGGTGATGACACCATTTACTGAATGCCAGAACCCCATGTAGGACATCCTGTTTAATTTATATTCCATTGTAAGGCAACAATCCAAGTGACCCAGATTTTTCAATATTGAACAATTCTGTCGTTTTTTTCAGGGAGAGTCCTCTTGAGCCAAATCTGTCAAGCGAACAAATGCACAATATGGATTAAGATGAGGCCATCACTTACTTTGTAACTTCAATGCATTTAGAACCTAACTTCTGAGTTGAACTTCCTCCATGTAATTAATGCTTTCTTTGTCCCTTCTTCTATTCAGGATCACTGCCCTAGCCAGATGTGAGGCAGGCCTCTAAGCCCAGGTACGTTGAGTTGTACAGTGAATTGTACAACTTGAGCCTCATTTTTTTCTAATCAGAAAAGTGGGGATATAAATCCTCATGCTCCTTTGCTCAAAGGATGATTCTGAAGACCAAATGAGATCATGGAAGTGAACGTATTTTGCAAATTATAAACTGTTAGACGAGTCTCGTTCAACAGATAATTATTGAGTAAATTCTATGCATCAGTACCATGAAGGATGCAGGATATGTAATCGGCGAGGAAAGTATTCTAAAGGAATTTCTACCATTTTTTCATTAAATCTTTGTGTTTTTCAGAGGAGTAATACATTTTGAGAGTTGGAAGATACTACCAAGGCTTTGATAAATGGCTGATTAAAATAAGTGCAAAAATGATGAGATTAACTTTCTGTAGAAATCACCTCAAAATAGGACTTCTTTAGATCAAAATCCTTAAGAAGAGACAAACCCCCAAAGATTCTAATGACGGTTCATCTGAATATAAAATAAACTCATGATAACTGTGCTAAAAGTGATTAATGTAGCCACCATCATTTACTTTGCACTTAATAATTGCTAGACACTATAATATGCACTATATTGCTTACATACTGCATCTCACTTATCACCACAAATTCAGAAGGTAGGTATTGCAATTCCAGTTTATAAATGATAACCTAAAGTTCTGAGAAGTTAAATAACTTGTCTAAAATCATCCTGCCAGCAAGTAACAGTCTGAATTCAAACCCAGGTTATCTATTTCTCAAAGGATGGATGTGGTGGTTTAGTAGAGAGAGCTTGGGAACAGAAGTAGGAGTTTGGGATAAGGAGAGTGTGGAGGTGTTCTCTGGGAAGTACCAGAGAGATGGAGCTGCTCAGGAGCTCCCTGGACTTGCCCAGGAGTAAGAGTGTCCTGCTCTGTGAATATTCATAAGCAGACTGGCTCCCAGGTGCCTATCAAGGCATCAGATCATCAGTAGCTGGGCAAATCCAGCTATTGCACTGACGGCTCTGATTTGGCTCTCACCTTCTGACAGGCATTTGATATCCTCTGTAGATTTGCCTCCTGGGAGGGAACTTACAACTAAAATATACTTTATTATTTTTTTTAATTGAAGTATAGTTGTTTTACAATGTTTTATTAGTTATCTATATTATATACAGTAAAATAGATAACTAAAAAGGACCTACTGTATAGCACAGGGAACTGAGCTAATAATAATCTATAAGGGAAAAGAATCTGAAAAAGAATATATATACATATATACGTATATGTGTGTGTGTGTATGTATGCATATGTGTGTATACAGTAGGTCCTTATTAGTTACCTATTTCATATGCAGTAGTGTGTATATGTTAATCCCAACCTCCTAATTTATCTCTCCCCCCTTTCCTTTTTGGTAACCATGTTTATTTTCTATGTCTGTGAGTCTCTTTCTGTTTTGTAAATTAGTTCATTTGTATCTTTTTTTTATATCCCACATATAAGTGACATCATATGATATTTGTCTTTCTCTGTCTGGCTTACTTCACTTAGTATGGTAATCTCTAGGTCCATCCATGTTTCTGCAAATGGGCTTATTTCAATCATTTTTATGGCTGAGTAATATTCCATTATATATATGTATATATACACACACACACACACACACACACACATACACACACCACATCTTTATCCATTTATGTGTCAATGGACATTTAGGTTGCTTCCTTTAACACTTGAATGAAGTCACAGAACACGGATGTATACGCCAGAATACCAGAGTGAGACAATGTCCTGAAGTCCCATGAACTCTTGAGTTCCCTGCATAAAATTAGTCTTCTGAATCTGCAAAGTTGATGATGAAATGCAGATCCTTGGGGACTCCAAAAAAGCTCAACACTCTCAGAGGCTGGGCTTGGGCTACTAGCCATGCTTCATCTTTATCTCATGCTAAATTCAACAAAGAAGACACCACAATTAAGGGCTGTGCCCTCATGCACATGGATATTGAACTTCCATGTTATGTCCAGACCTTTTGGCTCATCGTAGTTTGTAGGGCAAACAGCTATGCACAGAGCCATTTAAACATGGTGGAATTCTAATTCCCATGCTTAGGTGTTTGGGAAACAATGTTTCAGTTAGCATCACCAATGAAATACAAAAAAAAAACCTCACATACATATTTTACTATTGCTTATGGTATATCTGGGAGTCCTAAAATGCTTTTGGTTAGTTGAAAGGAAAGTGATGCTGTGATCATGATTCTGAATACATCCAGCGGGGCATTGATGACCTTCAGTGCAAAGAGCAGGGGCTTGGGATTTCCATAGACCTGGCTTCTCATTCCGGTGTGAAATCGACAATGTATGGAGTTTCTCTGAACCTTGGTATCCTGTTTTATAGAGTAAGAATAAGTATATCTACTAAAAAATGAGAAAGAGTGAGTATGCACCGTCCAGTGCATAGCAGGCACTCAAATGGTCATTGCTATTTGGAGAGCATGATTAAAATTAAGTTGAATAAACATGGTGATGATTCCCAAAGTATCCTGTCCACAAAAGTAACAAAAAGAAACAAAAATCACAAAAAATTTCTATGATCGCTGTTTCCCACAAGTCTGTTTTTCATGATTATTTTTCTTTACTAAGCTACTCATATCTAACCTTTATAACCTGATGTTTCTCAGTCTTATTGATAACTTACTTCCCCAAATCACTGAAAATTATGTTTAATCTGCTAAAAATCTTAAATATAATTAGATTCAATTAATTATCTCTGTTTAGTAATTCACCCCTTTTGACCATTCTCTCTTTCTCATGCTAGGACGGGTAGGCACGGCTTGGAGCAACTGTACAGAGCTCAGGTCTTGGTGGACCTTGGCAACTACCTGCGAAGGTGAATCTCACTGCTTTATGTGATGGTATTCATAAAAAGATACTGCCAGATCTAGCTCAGCTACTTGCTGTGACCTTGGCAACAACACTGTACAGCTGCCATTTATCCATTTCCTGAATGTTTCCTCTGTGTCAGACACAATATATACATTCACTTTCATCCTCATAGCAATCCATAGCATGTATTAATCCACCCAGTTTCAAACTACAAAATACCAACCAAAGCTAACCGAGGCTCAGAGAGGTTAAGCCACTTACCCCCAAACAATAATGAAGTCACACACCACATTCATATTCACTTTTGACCGATCTCAAAGCCTTCTCTCCATATCACCATACTGTCCATCCTCATCAACTTTTTGAGCCTCAGTTTCAACATCTAATATTGCCCTGCCTGCTTCATTAAGTTAAGATCATTAAATTTAAAAACAGTGTCCAAAGACTCTGTCAGTTCTACAAGGCTATGTAACTGTGTTATATTACTATTCTCTAATGAGATTATTAAAATAAAATATTCATAAATTTATCTGTATTAATAAATTCCATGCTAATTGTGAGCATGTTTTAGGAAGAAGGCCAGAGCTAATGTAGGGTGAGGAAAGGAAAGTAATGGAGAAAGGGCCAACATTTATTGAGCACATACTAAGTATTAAATATATACCATATGTCATTTAATATAGATATTATATTATTGAGGCTAAAGAGTTGTCAGTACAAGTGATATGATCTTGCTCCATTATGAAGATGCAGGAATTGAGGATTTCAGGGAATAAGGTAGCATATATGGTCAAGCTACAGAGTTTGGATCCTAATCAATGTAGTCAGATGTTAAATCCTACTGTCTTTCCAAGACAACAGCTGACTCATGGCAAAGTGAGCTAGAGATGGGGTCCTAGGTATAAAGCCAGGGGTGACCAGATGGTACAGAAAACCATAAGCTTTGGTTTTAGAATGGTCTTATTCATAGAATCATCTGAGAGGGCTCCTTGGAGAAAAGAAAAAATAATGTCACCACTAGGAGGGCTGGTGTCAAAGATGCCAGGAATGGACTCGAGACGAACTCTGTGAAGCTACAAAGGAACAGTGGCCACCGTTCATATTAGTGAGAACCAGGTGCAAATCAGTGTAGTTTTGAATTCTGTTACTGATATTAGTGATTGGACAACCTTGAACATTAACTTGGACCACTCAAGTTCTTCTTCTGTAAACAGGGAAAACAATATCTAGGTCTCAAGTTTGGGTATAAGGGTTAAATGAGCTCATGCCTATAGACTGGTTGGCAAGAGACATAGTTAAATAAACACCAGTTGCCCTTCTTGCTTCTCTAGGGAAAGTTTTATCTTAAGTTTCTCAGAGGATTTCTGAAGCTTTGTCGTTTCTCTGCTGACCTCCAGTTCGCCTGACTTACAATTGATTTCCTGATTTTTGAAATGACTATTCCCTGTGGTTTGGGTGGCCCTTGGGAATCCAAAGGAACAGCATCGTTGAGGGAGATAATTAGATAAGTAACATTGGTACATTGTAATAAAATCAGTACTGATAAAGTTCAGCTACATCAGTATCTTTTAAAGTATAGATACTTGGATGACACTTATTCTCTTTTCTGTCTTATTCCAGCTTACTATTTGTTTGTTCTCTCTGAGAAGAAGAGGCATCTAGAAGAGATACCTCCTGGTACCCCTGGAGGGTAGGCATTTCACCCCAACTTCACTCTCCTGCTTGGGTTCCTCATCCCTGCAGAGGGAAAATGGTTAGTATGATTAAAAAGTCCACACTCCTCCAGACCAACACAGAAAGAAAACCATCTCAATTTAGAACATTTAAAAAATATACACCCACAGAGGCTCCAGGAGTTAACTTCTACTTTCAATGGCCCACTTTGGATAGAGGCTGCCTTTCTAGATGGCTGTCGTAATGAAGGTCAGCCAAGAAAGCCAGTGACTAGCCTGGTCTTCAGATTTTAGTAGCCAACAGTTAGGGGGTTCAAGCTCCAGGAAGGGAAGATTGAAAACGTTTCATCTTTCAATTTTTATGGGTCGGTATCTTGGTTCCTTCTTCCAGCAGAGGAAGGAATCTTTAAAAACTGATTAAGGGAGCTGGCTTTCGTTATGTCCGTCAGATGCTTTATACAAGGCCCAGCATTCCATGTTAGAAAAACCTTTTATTCTTGACATCAGCTCTTTCTTAATGATCCTCTATGACAGTGAGATGACCACTCAGACGAGGCTGGCCTACGTAGTTTACCTGAACAGCGTGGAGATCGCAAACGGCCTTGTGCTGAGATGTCCCTTGCGTCGGGGGTCCGTGGCAGCATCACAGAGAAGTCCAGCAGCCGGTAATCCAAGAGGCAGGGGGTTAAAATATTCTCAGTGATAAGCAGTGTCCTTTAGCAGAAAGCTCCTCCTAGGTCCGTTTTAGGTTTGGTTTCCTGTGAAATGCAGCCACAGAACTTGGGTGGTGTGACCTGTGTAAGGGAGGGACTTCCTCTTCTTGAGTTCAAGTGCAATGAACAAAACTACAGGAGGCTGAGGTCTCCCAACCCAAAGAGTGTCCTTAAAGACACACAATATCCTCATATGGCACTTCGACATTACCAGAACGTCCTGAAGCTTTGCTGAGCAACATGAAAGCATAGGGATTTTGTTTATCTTGTTTCACATACACATGAAACACTGATTATCTTGTGACTTGATGTTGCCAATGGCTTTCTGAGACCCCCCCGCCCCCCACCACAAGTCACATGGACCAAATCCCTCATGTGTGATGGAGAGAACTTGGGGTTTGGGATAAGAAATGCCTGGCTCTTCTTCTTGCTGTACTACACATCAGTTATGTGATCTTGAGCAAATTGCAGTTTATTTCTCAACTAGTGTCCCTGCCTATGATTGAGGGATAGTAATATTTCTATTTTAGAGATATTCCAAGAAATGAACAAAATGATGTTCATTTGTTCAATAAATACAAGGAGCAAGGTTTGGGGCACATATTAGGTGCTCAGTATATTTTAATTTTGCTCCACCTTAATCCTGGTTCATTTAAACTGACAGCAAGTCCTTGTCAAGTGCCTGCTGTTCTCTTGGTGCTTGCCACGTGATACTCTAGTTTTATACAAATTAATGTTTTATATGAAATGATGTTGAACTCCAACATTATTTCAGATATACTCAAAGGCAGAAGTTTATATTTTCTTGGATATATAACTCTGATTTTGACTTATCATATGTTCCGAAGGTAACACTAAAATAAGTACTCATTAAATGTTACTTATATGCCAGGTACTGTGCTGGGCAACTTAAAGGCATTATTCTACTAAATCTTCCTGATAATTAGGTGAGGAAAATATGTTTAAATCCCTTTTGTAATTGTGAACACTGAAGCCTAGAGAGATTCCATAATTTACCCACTTTATCAATTAGCTTTTGCTGCATAAGGGGTTTAAAGCAATAACCATCTTATTTAGTTCGCTATTGTGTGTGGTCGGTAATTTGGTCTGGGCCTGTGTTAGTTTCCTGGGGCTGTGATAACAAAGTTTCACAAGGTGGGTGACTAAAACAACGGAAATGTGTTGTCACGCAGCTTTGGAGGATAAAGTCTGAATTGAGGTGTTGGCAGCGTTGGTTCCTTCTGAGGGCCGTGAGGTAAGGGTAAATGGCGGTCTTCATCTTTACACAGCATTTTCCCATGTCTGTGTCCACATTTTTCCTTTTTTTTTGGCTGCACCGGTGCAGAATATGTGATCTTATTTCCCGGACCAGGGATGGAACCCGTGCCCCCTGCATTGGAAGTGCAGAGTCTTAACAGCTGCACCACTAGGGAAGGCTCACATTTTTCCTTCTTTTAAGCACACTAGTCACATGGAATTAGGGCTTTTCCTAATGACCTCATTTTAACTTGATTACCTCTTTAAAGACCTTGTCTCCAGGTAAGGTCATATCTGAGGCATTGGAGGTTAGGACTTTAATATATGAATTTTGGGGGCGGGGACACAAGTCAACCCCAGAGCAAATTTGATTTATAGTTTTGTTTGAGAAACTGATTTGTGATGAATAACCATCCTATGTGAAAGGTTTAATTCTTAATTTACTTCCTCTCTCTAAAGCCAAGACAATGTGTTGGAGGAGAAAAAAAAGAAAGATAGCAAAGTCTGACCTAACCTTACCACTTTCCTATTATTCTTGTTCTCGTTTTCTTTTGAATTTTTTTGAATAAAACAAATTTAGGTGATAAATAAATTTGCAGGTCCTGGATAAGCATCCCGATATTGTGTGGTGTTGGGTTTCTTCCTTTCAGTCAGTGGTGACTGCCAACCAAGTTCAGGCTCCTGTCACACAGCTGGTTTCAGGGTGGTGTCAAGCCTGGAGTTGCACTGTGCCACTTACACAAACATGCCGGAAACACAAGAGGCTGTCCACCACCATCATGGTAGGTGTGTTATTTTATAAACTCCTGGTTGAAGGTATTGTCTCCTGCAATAGATCAAAATCTCTGTATTTTTTACTAATTGTATGGGAGCTCCTGTGTCGAAACCTGGGTTAATTGGCTCCAGCATTTCTGATTTATTATAGCTTAGCACCTGTTTATGTGGGTGCCTTGGGCAGTCTGACTGCAGGCCCCTGAGAGGGGCTCACCTCAAGTTAATTGCCTTTCCCTTCAGGACACACCCTATGAGCCCCCCATGTAGCTGTGTTCACCATTTTGCATCACTCTGGCATTTTTTGGAAGGGGAAGAACCTTAGCTGAACTTAAGTCTTGTCCCCTGCTGGATTTCAGGCATGCTCCCTTTCACCTGGGTCTGTGTTACCGTTGGACAATTTCCTGGCTGCTAAGAAGTAGCTTCCTGGGGGAAAATCTCAAACACAGACACAGCTGACATTCAAACACATCTGGTCATATCCGGGGAACTAAAGCAGGTGGGACTATTCCCATGGAAGTCTCTTTTTCCCAGAAGGGGTCTTCAGATTTTCCCTGCTTCCTGGGCCAACCACCGTGACACATCCCACAGAAAGGCAGACCCCAACATAAGGAAATCCAGGACTTAGTGTAATAGCTCACGGGTCAGAGGTGAAGGGCTATTCTGAACATAACATGGTTCCTGACCTTTGGCTTTATCTCCTGGCCTACTTTTGTTGCATCCACACCTAAGTTCTTTAGAAATCACAGAGGTGAAGGTGGTAGTAAATGCCGAAAGAGCTTTCCCCTAAAATCTGTGCTCAATTTCCTTAGACTCCTCTAATTCTTTATTCACAGAAATGATAGGAGGTTTATCAATGAATGAATACCCATTAAATATGAACTTATTGCTTAGATCACCTTATTTTTCCCCAGGAAGGTCTCATGGGGTTAACATGAAAAATTAAGACCTCAGTATATACTAGACATTGTTCTAGGCACTTTGCATAAAAGCATAATTTAATCACCACAATGATGCCTTCATGTTGGTATCATAATCGCTATTACCCATTTGAATACAAAAGCAGAGTCTCATCACACTGGTGATAGATTCATTTGTCCCCACTGTCTCCAGGTGTCCCTTCCTGGCTTTGGCACCATGATGGCTCCAGAACATTAGTGGCTTTGTCCTATGAAGGCCATGGGAAAAGTAGAGACTACTGTACCCAGTGAAATGCCAGTGAGAAAGAAATACTTAAAAGAAAGCACTGTGAAATGAATGAATGATTCAGAATAAGAGGACAGAGAGTGGCCTGGGATGTATGAGATGGGGGTTTCTTTATGTAACGTGTTTTGGGGTTGAGTCTTTGCAGAGGTCACATTTCAGCTGAAGCATGAGTGGTGAAAAGAATCCAGCCAAATGTAGCTCTGGAGAGAAGAGATTTTTTAGTAGAGGGAACCAAGAGATAAGCTTTAGGGGTATATATATCTTAATAAATTTTACACTTCTTGAGGCTGACTGCAGTTGTTTCTCATCTTGGAATACATCACAGTACCAAGAACCCACCTTGCATCACCCAGCAATAGTTGAACTGAACTGGCTATAGACTAAACCTCTAACTTTAAAATGAAGAAGTGGAGTCCTTTTGAGGTGAAGTGACCAACCACTCTGGTGAGTTGGGGGAAGAACCAAGACAGTAACCCAAGTTCCAATCATTTAGCCAAATCTCTTGCCAGGCCAGCATAGCTATGTCTCCTAATTCTATATGAAAATGGTGGCCATAGCTAGCCATTTATCTTGAGCAGAGCCTTGTTTAGACAAATCTGGCTAGGAATGTGACATCATCCCCACCCCCACACACACACACAAATCTGCTATAGGTCATTTGCTAAACACTTTTCCCAGAGGTTAAAAACTGTAGTATTCTTAGACCATTCAGGCAAAATCGCTCCCTATCCACGCATGGCCTGAATCATTGCCAGCGTCGCTAAATTGACAGGGCAAAGGACCTCATGCCTTCTGTCTTCACATTGGTTGAATTTAGGTATTGAAGTGAGAATCAAATTAAGAAAAAGGAAAACAGCACAAACGCTGCTGTGGAATCCTTGATGGGCTTCGCTCAGCCTGTATGATTAACAACGTTTGCGGGGGACAGTGGGACAAGGCAGGGCTCAGAGTAGAGGAAGACAGAAATAAAATCAAGCTCCACATCCAAAATGGAATTGGACCTTTGGCTTTTAAAAAAGTAGGAACAGGGCTTTTAATCTCTTTAATTCTCTCTCTCTCTTTCTCTTTTTAAGACTGCCTTTTCTAAGAGCAAGGAGAAGGAAACTAAAATTACTGTTGTCGCTAAGACAAATAGGAATAATAATAGCTGATATCAGTAAAGTAACTACCATTTTCAGACTCTCTTCCTAAACTTTGTTTTTCTTCATATGTATCTTGGTCCTTAATGCCTCTTTGAGACTCAATGAAGTTCAATTACAAGTCTTGCCTGGGATCCACAGCTGGTAAGCCATTGAGCAAGGACAAACTCACATCTCTAGCCTTCATGTTGCTTTTGGCCCAACCAGTAGTTTTTCCATCTTTAAAAGGAGGAAACAGAGGCATGGCAAAGTATAGTCAGGACCAAATTCACGGTTAGCAGCTATAAAGCTGGTCTCTGTTCTTGAGGCTGGACTTGTCTGCACAGTCCTTGCTGCTAGCTCTGTGATGAGAACCTTCTGTGACTCTGGGATTTTCTAAGAGGCAGTGGGAGCACAGCTCTTTAATGATTTCATGTCGAAAATCCTGCAGATACTTTATAGCAGCCAGAGGAAACCTAATGTCCTTAGCTCAGGCTACTGTAACAAAGTTCCAAAGACTGGAGGTAGGAGTTGGGGTGACTTATAAACAACAGACATTTTTTCCTCACAGTCCTGGAGGCTGGAAATCTGAGATCAGGGAACCAGCATGGTTAGGTGTGTCCCCTCTTCCAGGTTGCAGACTGCTAACTTCTCATTGCATTCTCACAGGGTGGAGAGCAGAGGGAAGAGGCAAGCTCTCTTGTGATTCTTATACGGGTGTTAATCCATTCGTGAGGATTCATGATCTCATGTAAACATAATAACCTCCCCAAAGCCCCACCAACAAATACTACCACACTGGGGAAGAGGATTGCAACATACAAATTTTGAGAGGTCCATTACAACTAGAATCCTAAGAGGAAGGTTATAAAAATGCAAAATGTAGAGGAAAGAATTCTAAGGCACTTTAAGGAGAGGAGAAGGGAAAGTTCTAGAAATGCATGCTTCAGGCAGGTGGACTATTGTCCCTCTTGAAATCTGTCATGTAGAACATCTCTGGGCACATAGTAGGTGCTTAATGAATATTAATGAAGGACTGATACAAGCCCCTTGAGGCCTGGACTTGATCTGTGTTGTTCATGCTCTGTTCTCAGCACCTGGAACAGCACTTGCTCAGCTTTACAGATTAGCAGATGGAAAAGAGATAACAAAGGGTTACATAGATTTCTCGATTTATGCCAAATAATTTGAATATTAAGCCTCCATTTCATTAATACCAGGTCTTAGATGAAGGCATAGCTCCTATTCTGAGAGACTGCCCATTATGAATTGAGGATATTCTAATCAATTAATTAGAGGACAAAATTTTCATTATAGGTCTATTGTATACGTAATAGAATTTTCAGATGGGAAGTATGGTTAATTCTGGGCCATCAGGGAAGCTGTTGGGCTTGCAAGACTGCTGCTTTATTTGAGTGTCCTTTTTAAAAAATTAATTAATTACTTAATTTTTAATTGAAGTATAGTCAGTTTACAATGTGTTAGTTTCAGGTGTACAGCAAAGTGATTCGGTTATATATTATATTATATATTCAGTTATATATATACTGTAACTGAATATAATATATAATATATAACTGAATATATATAAAAACATATATATAAAAGTATATATATATATTATTATAAGATATTGAATATAGTTTCCTGTGCTATACAGTAGGTCCTTGCTCTTTATCTATTTTATATATAATAACGTGTACATGTTAATCCCAAACTTCTAATTTATCCCTATTCCCTTTCCCCTTTGACAGCCATAGTTTGTTTTCTATGCCTGTGAGTCTGTTTCTGTTTTGTAAATAAGTTCATTTGTCCCATTCTTTTAGATTCCACATATAAGTGATATCATATCATATTTGTCTTTCTCTGACTTATTTCACTCAGCATGCTAATCTCTAGGTCCATCCATGTAGCTGCAAATGGCATTATTTCATTCTTTTTTATGGACATGTAATATTCCACTGTATATCCACATATTTGTTTCTCCTGGAGCCTGGTGTACCATAATAGTGTGTATAAATGGGATGAGAATGCATAAGAAGCAGTGCAACAGTGATTCTGATGGTGTTGATGGGAGAAAAGACTCAGGAGCAAACATATATTAAATTAAATGGCATAATTAAAGACTATATTTGTTCAGTGATGTTTTAGCTTTAAAGCTTGTTATGGATTCACTTGAGTCCCACAGAGAGATATGTAGAGTATCATACATCAGAATGTGAACTTATTTGAAAATAGAGTCTTTGCAGAGATAATCAAATTAAAATGAGGTCATCAGGGGTGACCCCTAGCAAAGATGATTGGTGCTCTTAAAGGAAGAGGAGAGGCACACAGAAAGGAGAACACCCTGGGAAGACACAGAGACACACAAGGAGAAGATAGTCACATGAAGAGGGAGGCAGAGATTAGTTCTGCTGCCACAAACCAAGGAACGCCTGGGGTCCCAGAAGCTGGAAAAGGCAAGCAAGGGATCTCCCTGAGAGGCTTTGGGGAAAGCGTGGCCCAGCTGACACCTTGATTTAGGACTTCTAGCTTCCAGAATGGTAAGGGAACACGTTTCCATTGTTGTAAGTCACATAGCTTGTGGTACTTGTTGCAGACCTAGGAAACTAATACAGAAACATACACTAATGACTCTGAAACACCATTATTTTGGAAATTCCTGTAGAGAAATAATTTTCATACTGCAAGACCATAAATCTCTAGTTCCAAACACATTTTTATCATCATCGAAAAAATGTTTTTATGATGTAATTTTAAATAAATGATCTGAGGCTTTTTAGGAATGCAAATATGATAGATCATAGCCATGTGTTGTGAGAGTTGGGGGCTGGAGATCACAGCTTTAAATCATCTTGCAGCCCTGGTGGTCAGAGATCCTATGAACAGCAGCTGTAATCTCTGTTTAGATAACACTTGAAATAATGCATTCAAATACTCGAGGCCTTTCAACACAAAGACTGCCCTGTTTTCTTGATGTGGTGCCTCAGCTTCCTCAGCTCTTTTGCAACTGGTTGTGATAGAGGTGAGGAAACCACTTCTAGGGCCCATCCCTGAATCATCCCCCAAGACCCTATAATTGCCATGTCAGCCTTTTGAGCAGCATAGACACCCATGGATAAGCACAGCTAAATGCATCCCTCTTTTTTGGTGACTCGTACAAGATTCCCAAATCCTATTTAGTTTCTATCCAACTAGGTGTGGCCTTTAGCTTGCATTTGCACCTTTAGACTATACCTTGGGCCAGAGGGTAAGGAATGAGGGTACTCATACCAGTTGAGCACCTGTACAGTTCCAGGTATTCTGCATATATTATCTTGTGTGAGCACTACACCCTGTTTTAAAAGAAGGAGATTGGAATTTGAGAGTTTGTGTTACAAAACCAGAAAGTGGCTGGGTCTGGGCTTAACCTACCTCATACCTGGCCAACTCCAAAGCCCTTCCTTGCTTCACTTTTCCTCCCAGACTAAACTCAATGGCTTGTTCTATACCTGCTTCTCCTGATGCTCATCCTGGCCCTGCAGGGCCATCTGGACTCTATCATGACAGAGGTGAGAGGTATGAAGAGGGAATAAAGCTCTCTCCCCCAAGTAACATCTGCAAGTCTTGCTTTCCTCTCCCCACAGCCTGGTCCAGGTCAGCTTTCCAGGCATATGGTTCTCCGGTCAATCTTGTCAAAAACAGAAGTACACGTGGGGAAGAAAAGAGAGGAGTTTCCAGCTCAGAGTTTCATTTCAGTCCACAGAGAGTTCGGTCCCCACGGTTTGACTTTAACTCCATTTTGTTCCTGTCCACAATTAGAGTTTCTTCTCCAAGTAGATGGAGTAAGGAGGTTGGCCCTGGAGTCTGTATCGGATGGCTTTTAAGTGCCACTTCCAGTCCTCTTGGCCATCTGTTTAGACCCAGATCTGGCTACAGTCATGTACTACGTGAGCTTCCTTAGCCATCTCCCCTGCATCTACCCTGATAGCCACACCTTGGGCCTCTCGCCTCCAACACTGAGCACCCCGGTTGCTGCTGAAGCATGAGATGCTGCAGGACTCACCTGGGCCCAGGCAGAACAACTGGAAGTACAGGGGAGTTAGAAAACTTTGGGGTTTATCTTTGACATTGAGAAATGTAAGCTGGTGGATAAGCTCTTTCCCTTCATCCCTGCAAAGGGACTGTCCAGAACACAATGGCTGGTAAAGGCACTAGGAAGGTAATATCATGAGAGAGTGAGATAGAATAATTACTTGGACGTGACATAAAATGCTCATTCAGCTCACTGCCATCTCACCATATGGGCACTCCCTCCTAGCCTGTCCTATTCCCATTTCCCCTCATTCCAGCTTCCCTACGATCAAATTCTCCAATAAAGCAGTCAACCATAAATGCCTTAAGCTCTGTTTTCTGGGAAACTGGGTTAATACAGGTTCCCTCTATTGTTGGTTTTACAGCATTTTCTCTGGATCACTGAAACATGTTAAAAGGAAGATTTCAAGGCCCCATCCAAGACGTATGATTCAGAATCTCTGGGTTTTGGGTATAGGGCTGTGCATTCTAAACGAGTTCTCCTGGTGATTCTCATGCACATTACAGTCTGAGAACCAGTGCTCTAGTTCTGAAACTGAGGAAGAAGAGCAGGTTATTTGATCAACGTTTGGCATCTTACTTGCCTGGAACAACGGAGAAATAACTATCTCTATTCTCTTCCCTCAACCTGTGATACACTTCTTGCCACAGGTGAATGATTACAGATGCATGGGATTGCAAATGAAATCTTAAGTAAATCCCATTCCAGAAAAGCCAACAAAATCACCAGAGGCTACCACAGAGTTTCAGGGCAGTAAGGTCATCGCCACTGGCCCCCTGTCTGCTCTCACCCCAATGTTATCCACGAGGAATTGCTGAGCTGTTGCATGGTTCATTTAACATCTGAAGTCTGGGGACGTGGATGCTTGAACAGGTAGACTTCTTGAGAACTAAGACAATCTTATAAAAGTCTGCACAGCTGACTTAATTTGGAACGTTCCCTGCAGAATTAGCCTTGGGGTAGCCAAGAAATTTCAGCCGATCATCTCTCTTGGTAAGCAAAAGAAGCTACTGGTGGTATTTATAAGTGCAGTGAAAAGAAAATTACAGGGGTGAATAAACTTGTGAGGGAGAATATAATGATTGCCTCTTTTCCCCCAAATAATTCACTTTTTAAGTTCAGGGGTTCAACAGGAATGGCTTCTCATACCTGAGCGCATTCTTTATGTAGTTAGCAGGCCCACTGGATACGTACAGGATAAATTTGCTTTTGATTTTCTTTCTGTTGGCTACTTTTGGGCAGAGCTATCTAATGTGGTAGGTGGAGAAGGGACTAGGGAGTCACACAGAAATAGTTTCAAAACCCAACCTGGCTCTCATTATCTTGGGGACAGGGACTAAACTACCCACCATGTTTAAATTTCGGTCTACTCATTTGAACAATGGAAACTTTGTTTCAGCTTGTGTGGGTTGTGAGAATAAAATGAGGCTAATTATAAAAGGGTCATGACATGTTACAGGAATTTAAAAAATCATAGTTAAGTGCCATTGTCATTTTCATCATCATGATCACTAAACTGGGCCAAGAAGACAGGAGCAGGATATGTATCTATGGAAGAGTTGATTGTTTTGTGTTCAATTCTGTGATATAAATAGGACTATGGAAGTAAAAGCTAAAGGAGAAAGATTTTTGCTTGGAACTAAAACCATTATCTGAGCTAAACAACAATGGAATAAATGTTAACTCAGGTGGTGGGTCAAGCAGATTGCCTTTCCCAAAGTGGGTGGGCCTTCTCTAATCATTTGAAGACCTGGATAGAACAAAAAGGCTGAGCAAGAGGAAACTCTTTTTGCCTGACTATTTGAGCTGGGGCATTGGGCTTGTCCTGCCTTTGGACTTGGACTGAAACACTGGCTCTTTTAGGGTCACGAGCCTGTCAGCTTTCAAACTGGAACTTATACCGTATTCTCTCTTGAGTCTAAGGCCTTTAGACTTAGACTGGAATGACACCTTTACTCTCCTGGCTCTCCCTCCTGCTGACAGCAGATCTTGGAACATTTCTAGCCTTCATAATTTTATGAGCCAATTCCTTATTATCTAGATAGCTAGCTATCTAGCTTTGGAGAACCCTGACCAATATACTCATGGATAAAGTTTTTGCATTTTAAATGAGATTGGGCGCATTCAGGGTGGTATGGCCATAGACTAAAGTTTTTGCATTTCAATAGGAATTCAAGAGGAAACAGGTTTGGCAAAGGGAAAAATACCTACTTATGGGATTTAAGGCATGAGCTAGAGATGAAGGTGCTGACTTTGGAGGTAAAGAAAGTGGAATTTCTATGATGATTAAATGAGATAGCCTATGTAATGCATCCAGCACTATAATTATTCAGTAAACCCTAGGAGACTGATGTGATTGCTCTACAGAAAACCAAAGGTCATAGTGAATAAAAAAGATATCTAGTATATGGAGCCAGAAAATGAACCCAAGCTTAACTTCAAAGGCAAATAAATATCTATGGTGACTTTGCAGAGACCCTGGAATTATCCACTATTTTGCATGAGGGGCGTAGGAGGGTTCTTATTATGCATTCACAGTGCTTCATAGTCTCTAAAAATTTAACACTCATTACCTCATTCAAACCTCAGAACCCGCTTGTGATGTAGGTACTATTTATAATTTTACCGATAAGGAAGCTCAAGACTTAGAGAAGTGAGTTGCTAATCATGCAGCTTGAATGCAGTGGTGATGCTGGAGCTCAGACTTCCTGACTCCAAGCCATGTGCTTCGTCTCTATTCAGTGGGGTTGGCTTTTAAAGGAAGTTAGGTTCTTACAGGAACTGGTAAGGCAACGAGCACAGGTGGGAAAATTACCTACAAAAAGCTCTATGTCTTTCATAAAGTAAAAGAAACGCAGTTTTGTGCAGACTATGGCAAACAGGAATATGCAAATACTATAGTGGATGATATACAATGATGTATATATATATATTTACACAGAGACTTTGTATTTAGAAATTAAGTCATTTAACTGGTGTACCGCTTAAAACATTTTAGCAAATTGTAGTGATTTAAACTTGCTGAACAATCAAGCTGATCACTTTTGGTGCCTGTAAAATATTTTGCCAGCTTTTACCGTTGCCTAGTCAAAATTTCTTTAAGCCCTCAATTAATTCTTCCATTTCTTTCATAAAGTTGTCCATGAGGCTACCACTATCCACATTTCCTGGCCAGGACTAAGATATATTTGTTTCATTTCTTTTCCAACACTTCAACAAGGAGATGCTTAAAATCATGCCACAGATATTGCAAGCAGACATTATCTATTTCAGGCTTTGTTGCATCTATTGTCTATGGACATAAACCAAAATTCTCTCCTTGAAAATATTACCTCCCTTGCCTCTTTCCTAACCATGTGGTTAAATGTCCTACATTAAAGGTGTGTGTCCCAGACCTTCTAAACCAGGCTGAGAATACAGATGAAAACAGTTATTCTTTGCTACTACCACAGACCTTTACTAAATTCCTGTTCCTTTCCATGTCCTGTGCTAAATGCTAGAAGGACAAATAAAACCCAGTCCCTGCTCTCAAGGAACTTGCTGTGAGGTAAGAGAGACTGCAAATAAACAGGTAAGTTGTTTGGTGAATGAGCAAATAGAGAGATGAATAAGGATTTGGTGATGAACCTGGTAATATGTGAGAATTGATCATAATAAAAATTTACACAGTATCTGCCATGGGCCACCATGATAAGGACTTCACATATATTGATAGTAGCTCATTTGGTCCTTACAATAACTCTGTGAGGTAGGTTACTACCATCTCTGTTTTATAGATGGGGAAACTGAGGCATGGAAAGGTGAGTAGCCTGAAGTCACACTGCAGGTATATGACCTGAGATCTGAATCCAGGTAGACTGGTCCACAGTCTGTACACTTACTTGCTATCCTACACCATCTCACCTAGTGGTTAGTGGGGGAGGGAATGGTTAACCAGTAAGAGGAAGAACATTCCATGTAGAGAGACCTGCCTAATTTGGGGCAAAAGGGACCAGGAAGGCAAGACAGGGATGGAGACCTGCCTGTGACACACAGGTAATGAAGACACAAGTGCCAAGGAGTGAGGCTAGACATTTCAGCATATTTATCTTGCCTCTTCCAAGCAAAGACTTCCCTGCTTCATTCTGAAGACAACAAGAAGCCATTGAATAATTTTACCTAGAAGATTGGCATGATCTGATTTCCATTATTCATGAGGTCATTCAGAGGACATGTGAAGGAGAGTCTCTGTAGCTAGAGAAGAAGTGGGGACACAAAGCAGAGGCCAGTGAGGAGACTTTCACAACTGTCCAGGTGCCAAGGAACAGAAAGAAGGTGTGGGAGGGAAGAGGAGAGAGCCCAAGATGGACTGGGAAACACGGGAGAAGTAGAATTAGAATTGATGGGCCATGCAAGTGAAGAAGAGGAAGATGCTGAGGACTGGGTCTGGGTTAGATGGGTCTCAAGAAACATATAAGATGGAGCAGGGGAGGAAGATAGTCCTATTTGGGAACATTAGGGATGGAGGTACCTGGGAGCTCTGCCAGGGATGATGCATGCACACCACGGGTGGATACAACGGGATCAGCATCTGGATGGACGCGCTGCGAGGCAGCCATCTGGGCAGAAGTGGTGACTGGGGGCTTGCACAACTGTGTTTATAGAACTGGGATACAGACAATTGGCTATTTTTCAAGGAAGGAGGTACTGGAGATTTGTGGGGCAGCCAGAGTCCTCTCTATACCACTCCCTTACACTGTCATTTGTTGGATATGAGTCTGGAATTCTGCCACTGGCCAGGCCTTAATCCTATATTGTAAGTTAGTAGCCCGAAATGAACTGTTACCTATAAAGCACCTAGACAGGGCCTGGAACTTAGTCATTGCTGTACTAGCGCTTATTAAGCAAAATAAATAAATGAAACCACATCTAGATGGCAGCTGACCTTTGTCTTCTCCCTTGATACCTGCTGTCCTTGGGTGGGAGAACAGAGAGAGGAACCTGAGGCAGGACCAGCATCTTAGAAACAGGCTGAAGAAGACCGTGAGAAGGACCAGCCAGAGAGAGACGAAGAAGAACCCCAGCAGAAGCTCACGTCACGTCAGGTATGCTTCCTTCAGGAGGTCATGTCAGCAAGACCCAACCCAGTCTGGAGAGCAATGATGTTAAACATGGAAAAGGCTCCATTAGATTTGAACTGTACACCAAAGGTAAGAGTTGGAATGTGCTTTGCAGGATTGTTAGTGATAATAGTCCAAATATTTGTCTTTTAGACCTGCTGGGTTCAGCTTTGAACACACAGCCACAAGCAATAACTACACCACTGGCCCATATGTCAGAAGTGGGCTACTTTCCATTTCATTAAGAGTTTCAATAATCATTTATTGAGCATCTAATATGTGCCCAACACTGGGTCAGTGGATGGGGGACATACAGAGAGAGAACAAAACAATGTCTCATAGGAGACACATACATTTGGATGTTCGTTTAATGTGTAAGCACAGTCCCCTGCTATGTGCACTCATGGTTCTTGACTTAAGGACATTTGTTTTCTGGAATTCTGCATTTCTTGGTATAATTGATTGAGAGAGACATAGAAACTTTCTTGCTCCCCCTATTAAACCGTAAGCTCTAAGACAGCAGAGTCGTGTCTGTGTCAACACTTCATCATGTCCCAAGTGCCTAGCACATGAACACATACAGAATAATGAACACAGTTTCAGGAAGTGCAATGAAGAAATGGTATAATATTCTTTGAGAGTGTATAACGGGAGAATCTCATATAAAATGAGGGGGTGACCAGAAAAGACCTCTCTGAGAAACTAACAGCTTAAAAGGGATTTGTAGGAAGAACAAGGATTTAGCTAGAGAAGAGAGGGGAGAACATTCCAGAGAGAGAGAGACCCCCAAGTGAGCAGGGTTAGCTGCATTCCATCTTTCTCATGTCAAATTGTGGTTTCCTTTCAGCTTCTGTAAAATAACACTTCAGGAAATCATATTTTCTGTTTTGTAAAATGACTCACATAAAAGAGCGATTTTGTTGTCATTGGCATTAAAAATAAATTCAGAATAAAATAACGTGGAACCATTTCTATTTCCACTCTTGATTTTTTAAATATGAAATGATGGAACTGCAAGTTTAATTTTTCTTATGGCATTTTAAAAATGGATTTTTTTTTCTTACTGGCTGATGTCAGCTGCCTACCCTGAGGCCTTGGGGACAGTGCTGCCTGCAGCCCCCTTCCCTCCTTCCTCCTTGATTAACCATATGCTGCAGGACGTCTAAGTCTGCCATCCCCCTCCCCCAGGTTGGGCAGGGTGGAGCTGCTAGGGCAGCACACCCGCCCCTGTATCCAGGATATGACATCTCTGCCCAGGGCAGCTGGTACAGGCAGAGTCTCTGTACCCACAGGGTCCAGCCTCCCTGTGCCTGAAGTTCCAAGCACGCTGCTTCCTGGTGGTGGGACTGGGGAAGGGTTAATTCTCTGAAGCTCAGAGCCTGGAACTGAGAAATATAAGCACAATTATAAAAAATGTCTGGTAGACTGCCTGGCAGACAGTAGATTTACAGTACATATAAATCAAAGCACACCTGGTCCCTGCTGGCTTTCTTACTTTTGTTAAATTCAGCCCTAAATGGGTCCAACTGGATTTGAGACCCTTTAGTTCCATGAAGAAGGAAGGGAACTCCCAATAAACTCATCCAGATGGACACAGGGGTCAGGCATATACACTTGATCTACAGAAACGTTTCTGGGGTCGCAAAGCAGAACTTCCTGAATCAGATGGTATTTGCCACTCAGATTTGTTCTTGGACATGAGTCCATGGAGGGTTGGATGAGAGATTTAGGTGGGAGGAGCTGGACTCTACTGGATGACAGATTTTTTTTTTTTTTTTTTGTGGTACGCGGGCCTCTTACTGTTGTGGTCTCTCCCGTTGCAGAGCACAGGCTCCGCGGCCATGGCTCACGGGCCCAGCCGCTCCGCGGCAAGTGGGATCTTCCCGGACCAGGGCACGAACCCGTGTCCCCTGCAACGGCAGGCAGACTCTCAACCACTGTGCCACCAGGGAAGCCCTGGATGACAGATCTGATGGAATAACATTTCCCTTGGGTGCATCAAGGGCTCCAATATCTCTGTGGCACCAATGTGGTCAGAGTGGCATCTAAATGCAGAGTCTAGGATGGTTTGGTCCAATAACAGACAGTGGGTGCAAGAAAGTGCCTTCGTGGAGCAAGGAAGGCAGGGGTGGCCTTTGGAGTGGGCATCAGTAAAGGGTAGAAGAGAGTAAGAAGATTTTATCTGGACTTCATTATGTAAATGCTTCATTATAAGCATTTACATATAAACTCACATAAAACACTCCCAGGGAACAACCAGTGAAAATGAGGTCGAAGGACTAGAGTCTACAGGAAGTGGAGAGAAAGAATGAACAAAATACACGTTTACGTTGTTAAGACTCATTTGTCCTTCCCCAGCTGGTGTGACCTTGGGGCATACTAGGTACACTTAGACACTGTATTACTTTTCCATTTGCTGCTATAACAAATTGCCAAAAACTTAGTGGCTTAAACACACAATTTTTTATCTAATAGCTCTGGAGGTCAGAAGTACAAAATGGGTTTCAATTGAGCTAAAATTCAGGTGTGGGTTGGACTGTGTTCCCTTCTGGAGTCTCTATGGAAGAATGCATTTCTGTGCCTTTTTAGCCTTTAGAGGTTGCCTGCATTCCTTGGTACGTGGCCTCCTCCTGCATCAAATCCAGCAAAGTTGAATAGCGTTATTTGCACACTGCATCATTCTGACGCTTTCTTCTTTCTCCCTCTTTCACATTTAAGGACCCTTGTGATTACATTGGGTCCACTCAGATAATCTAGGATGATTTCTCTATTTTAAGGTCAATTGATTAACAACCTTAATTCCATCGGCAACTTTAATTCTCTCTTGCCGTGTGACATAACACATTTATAGGCTCCAGGAATTAGGGCATGACATATCTGGGGGGCTGTTTTCTGCCTTCCACAGGCAGTGTTGCATAAAATCAAATGTGCTTTTACATTGGGCCAGGGGCATGCAAAAAGTATAAGGCACTGAACTACTTTCAGAAGCCAAGGGCAGCATCACTGTTCATGAGCCATGTGATCTGTCAATTCATTTTATTTCACGGTTCCCTGTTTCTTCACTTGTGTATCAGCAGCCCCGTCTGGAGACAGAGTGATTGTCACACGAGAAGGAAGGAGGAACAGAGTGGGTCTGTGTTAGTTTTGCTCTGTTCTCTAGCTGGAGTAACACACTTGCATATTTACAAAGATATTTGAGACCTCCTCCTCCACAAGGAAAGAAAGTAGGAGAAAGGTATGGGGGAAAGCCCACCTGTCTCAGAATCTCAAAGTCCCAGGTGAAGTGTGTCTTTGGGCAATTTACCTCCTTTCTGCTTCTCAGTTTGACCCTCTATAGAGGGGGTCATGTAGAATATGAACTCCTGGCCCTCCAGTTCTCTCCCAAGGGCTGGGCTTCTATCATTGTAAATTCAAGGCTAAAGCGGGCCATTTAGGGGAAGTCCCAGGATTTGTTTCTGTGTTGAGCTGACTCCATAGGGAAGTTTCCTGCCGAGGGCCACATGCAAGGGCTCCCCAGTGTACGCGGAGAAACACCAGTATAAACACTAGTGTTTCACTGGGCAAGGGGCGAACTTTATTTAAATTCCTCCTGAAGCATCTCTGAATACATCCAGGGTCTGATATCAGCTGTGGGGACATGACTGGGAGAAGAGAAGTTATGTCATTTGTGCACATCTCCCGTGGATGTCATGGGCTGTCCCATTCATTTTTCCTTATTTGACCCCTCCTCCAAATCTTTTTTTTTCCTTTTTAATTAATTAATTAATTAATTTTGGGCTGTGCTGGGTCTTCGTTGCTGCATGCAGGCTTTCTCTAGTTGTAGCGAGCGGGGGCTACTCTTCCTTGTGGTGCACGGACTTCTCATTGTGGTGGCTTCTCTTGTTGTGGAGCAAGGGCTCTAGGCGTGCAGGCTTCAGTAGTTGTGGTACATGGGCTCAGTAGTTGTGGCTCGCAGGCTCTAGGGCGCAGGCTCAGCAGCTGTGGTGCACGGGCTTAGTTGCTCCACGGCATGTGGGATCTTCCCGGACCAGGACTCGAACCTGTGTCCCCCGCACCGGCAGGTGGATTCCTAACCACTGCGCCACCAGGGAAGTCTCTCTTCCAAATCTTTAAATGTACATTGGAGGGGTTTTATAGTTGCTTTTGTCCAGAGAAAAGGTGGAGCCAATGTTACCCTGCTGACCACTGATCAGGCCAAAGCACCATGTACCTCCTTTTCTTATGTGAGGTCTCTGAGCTACCCCTGCTAATGCCTGGGGTCATAGGCTTCCTTAGGACACAGCTGAGGTTCACTCATTTATTCATTCATTTAGGTGACCTGGTTGCCACCCTCAAGTGTCTCACAGCACAGAGGTAGAGATTGATGGTGATACAGTGTAGCATGGGTTATGATGGAGGAAAGTGCAAGGTATGTTTAGACCCAGGGGAGTTGCCTGAGCCAGTGTGGAGATGGTTAGAAGTTTCCCAGGGAGGAAAGGATACGCGTGTTAAATGCTGAAGGCAAAGTAGGCCTTTGTTGGACCAAGATGGGATGCAGGGTTTCCAGGCAATGGAACAGAAGTGAAAGATGGCTTTGCTCTTTCAGAGAAGAGTAGGTAGTTCCCTCTGATAGCAGGAGGTAGCAGGAGGAAACTTGGCTTATCGGACAGCATTCAATGTTGATGTCAGAGAGACCTGGGCTCAAATCCAGTTTGCGTCTGTGTCACTTACTGCTAAGTGTTTTATACCTATTAATTCTTTATTTTTTTTAACTTTTTATTTTATATTACAGTATAGTTGATCAACAATGCTGTGATAGTTTCAGGTGTACAGCAAAGTGATTCATTTATATGTTTTCCCATTTAGGTTGTTACATGATATTGAATAGAGTTCCATGTGCTATACAGTAGGTCCTTGTTGGTTATCCATTTTAAATATAGCAGTGTGTACATGTCAATAAAAAGAGTGAAATAATGGCGTTTGCAGCAAAATGCATGGACCCAGAGATTGTCATACTGAGTGAAGTAAGTCAGATAGAGAAAGAAAAATATTGTATAATTGTCATTACTGGGTGAAATAAGTCAGACAGAGAAAGCGAAATGTCATATAATAACACTTATATGTGGAATCTAAAAAGAAATGATACAAATGAACTTATTTACAAAACAGAAACAGACTCACCAACTTAGAGAACAAACTTATGGTTACCAGGAGGGAAGGGTAGGGGGAAGGGATAGTTAGGGAGTTTGGGATTGACCTATTAATTCTTTAAACTTCTCAACTCTTTGTATTAGACACTACCCTTCCCATGTTCTATAGATGAGGAATCTAAATGCAAAAAAATATATATATATATATATTAGCAACTTGTCCAAAGTTACCTGCTAATTAGCAGCAGAGCTGGGGTTCAGATCCAACAATGCTCTTAACCAGTGGCGTCGATAACATGTACAACATACAATAAGCTCACAGTGGGGCAGGAGGGGCATTGCTGAGCAGGAGAGGTAGGCAGAGGCCAGATCTTGAAGGGCTCTGATTGTCTTTTATCTAGTGAGTCTTTGAGAACCCAAGCAAGGTGACACGGTTAGATTTTCATTTTAGGATGATCCTGCTTGTGGCCAAGTACAGGAAGGTTTGGAGTGAATAAGGCAGCATTCTGTCTTTGCGGGATATTGAAGGACATTTTAAGTTTGTTGAAAGAGATTAAAGAGCCTACATTTATAGCCTTTACAGTGTCACAGGAAGAGGACAGTTAGTAAAGGAAGAGAGACTGCCAAGGTGCCATGGAGACTACTCGTATGATTATGTTATAAAGCTGTCTTTCCAGGGTTTTTCTATAAGGTCTGTTGAAAAGCCGGGCTTAACTCAATTTGGATGAACATAAAAACAGCATTAAAACACTCTACTTAAGCAAGGACACTCACTCAATGGTTTTAGTGACTAAGCTTCGTATTAGCAAGATTCCATTCATCATGGATAGTGGTATGGGGTCAGACAGAAATCAGGAGTTTTGAATTTGAGGCTTATATCAACTCTGTGTTTCCATTTGTAAAATATAAAACTTGAAAGACACAAAAATTATTTTACTGGAAGGGACTTTACATAAAATATTTATAAAGCTGATGTTTGTTGAGTGCCTATTATAAATATGTCCAGGCGCCATATTCCTAGGAATTTTCTTGTTTAATCATTAGAACTGCCATGTGAGTTTGGTGTAATTTCGCCCCCTATTTTATAGGTGAGGAAACAAGGAAATGGAGTCTTGGGAAGATTATGTCGTTTTCCCAAGACCTCACAGCTAATTTCAGACTTGTTATCTTTTTGACTCTAAAATTCTTATTTCTTGTTCTTTCAGTTTGGTGACATTGGTATACTGATAGCAAAAAAGGCCATAATTCTCATCCCTCCCAGTAGCTGGGCCTTTGCCATGTGATTTCCCAGCTCCTCCCATCAAGAGGTAAAATGCATTTTCCCACCCCTTGAATCTGGGCTGCCTTGTGGCTTGCTCTGACCAATATTGAATGTGACAGAAGTGATGCCATGCCCATTCCAAACTCAGGCCTCAAGAAGCTATATATATATATATATATATATATATATATATATATATATATATATATATGTTTCTTAGTTCTCTTGGAACACTGCCAAGTACTTAGTCTCTGTCAGCTTGGGCTGCTATAACAAAATACCAAAGTCTGGGTGGCTTAAACAACAGACATTTAGTTCTCACAGTCCTGGAGGCTGGAAGTCTAAGATAAAGGTGCCAGCCAATTTGGTTTTTGGTGAGTGCCCTCTGTCTGGCTTGCAGATGGTGCATGTGTCCTCATGTAGCAGAGAGAATGAGCTCTGGTCTCTTCCTCTTTCTATAAGAACACTAATTCCATTATAGGGGCCCCACTCTTATGATCTCATCTAAACCTAATTACCTCTTGAAAGCCCCACCTCCTCATACCATCACATTGTGTGTGGGTTAAGACTGCAACATAAGTTTTGGGGGGACACAAACATTCAGTCCTTAACATCCCCCAGGTAAACAATAACAGCTTAGATTGTGGAAGATGAGAGCCTCCTGGCCTGGGAGCCCCAGCATCCCAGCTGATAAATGCAGACATGTGAGGCCATCCCAGTCCAGGAGACACCCCTGCTGATGTTGCGAGTGTAGGCGTGAACCCAGCTCACAACAGTGGAGCCTGGCCCAGACCAGAAGAACTGCTCAAACAGCCCTCAAAGTCCCAAGCTCAAGAAGTGCTTTTTAAGTCACTGGGTTTGGGGTTTGTTTGGTACATAGCATTTTTTGATAACTGATATGATAACCATTTGATTTACTATACAGGCTGGGACATTTCTGAAGTGAAAGGAGGATTTATTAAGTTCACCAAGGCAATAAACAAAGGAGAGCTAACCCAGGTCTCCCTCTCTCTGGAAACTGTAAATCAGGAAAGTGCGTGGATCTAGGCTGTGGGCAGTAACACACCCCTTAGATTTCTGAGCAGCAGAGTAAGGCACTGAGAGTGGTTGGTCCTCTGTACTCAGCGTGAGGGTGATGAGGGACCAGGAGGGACAGGAGTCAGAGAGACTGACCAGAGCTGAGGTGGTCCTCCAGCTTCTTAAGAGGGTGGGAGGGGGCAAAAGTGAAGCTGGCCACAAATAAAAATAGAGGGAAAAGGAGTGGGCTAAGAAACACTCATAAAGAAACAAAAAGACACCAGCCTTCTCTGTGTGTTTATTTATTGGCACGTGTTTCCTATCACAGTCCTTTCGAATAATAAGAGCTAATGTTTGTCTGACACTGCTTATGTAATAGACCCTATTCCGGCTAGTCGAAAAGAATTAACTCATTTCATCGTCACAACAAATCCTTGAGGCAGGCGCTGCCCTGGCCCCGATTTGACAGCCAAGGAAACAGATGCTTTGGAGAGGAAGGATCTTGACTGAGCAAGTCACGGCATCTTTGGCAACAGCTGTGATGTGTTCAACCCCAAAGTCAGAGTACCCTGCTCTCTCCCAAACTGCCTGGGTGCCTCCCAGACACTTGGGGTAATTGCTCTCAGAAGGATGTGCTGCTGCCCTTGGTTATGTCTGTGTCTCCCTTTAAATTGTCACTTCTTCAAACTCAGGGCCTGTCTTATTAATAAGACAAGCAATTGTAAACATATTACCTGCTTGATAAAAGCCAAATGAATGATGTGACGAGAGAACATCACAGAAGAGCCCGGTAGGACATCTTATTTGCTTTGAAAGTGAAACCAGATGCTGGAGGCATGTTTCCATTCTGAGGTCTTTGACTATTAGAATGATTAATATTTATAGCCCAAGGGTCTGACTTTGCCTCTTGGGTGATTTCCAGCTCCAGGTGTGAAGGTTCTACCTCTCATCAAAGAGGAGAATCTATAGACCAATATAAAGATGTAGAACTTGTTACCCACATACTCATCTCTCTCTAAAGGTGTGAGCTTGTGGCTGACCATAGGTCTGGGACATTAAAGCATCTCTGCTCTCAACTGCTTTGTGGCACCCACATTATGGGCTTTGGGGGCTGGGAGGCACCAAACTTCTTTAACGCAGTGTGGGACCTGGTGTCCAACACAAGTTCAAGAACCATTGGTTTTTCTTAGCAAAAACAAGTGCTCTCTGACTCTGGTCTTTAATTTCACAGAAGCCCTTCTAACCTAATACTGCTGGGTCACAGAACATTCTCTCCCAAAGAATAGCTGTCAAATAATTTTGAGATATAATAATATATATTAATCCATAAAATAAAAGGTCTCAGAGAATATTGGAACAGAGCATCTTGAAAACATACTGCTTCACCAAGTTTTTTGTTTTGATAGGCTGGTTTAGTTGCTCTTAAAAAAAGGAAAGATATTTTTTATTATCCTTTTTTTTAAAATTACAAATACTGAAACCTCTGTCTCTTTCCTGGCCCATCAGAGTTTGAAAAGCACTCTTCTAGATAGCCGTGTTATGTTTAGCATGGGCTTTATTGTCTGTGTGCTAAACTAGACCTGTGACTCCCACCTCTACACCATCATCGTGGAAAGGATAAAAGCAGAACTGGGTTTAATCCAGCTACTTTGTCTGCAAGGTGTGTGACCCCAGGCAATTAATTCACTTAACTTCCCAGCCCCAGTTGTCTCCTTTTAAAAATGTGTATAATATGCTTTACCATGACTCTGCAAATTAGGACATATTTAGAATAATCGTATCTGTAATGGATGCAGTGTACTATCTCATTCATAACAATACTCCACAAATTTATTTCCAACAAGATAACAGCATACTCACCATTGTCAAAATAACAGTTTCTCTTTCTTCCTTCCTTTGTCCTCCTTTTCTTTACCTTCTTTTTTCTTCTTCTTTTCTTAAGCTTCTACTTGTTTGGCAATCTCAGCTACCCAGAGTATAACTAAGAATACTGAATTAAGTTTACATTTCTTCAGCAGCACTACAATTATTATGAAACCCACCATAAGTCAATTCCTTGCTTTTTGTATGGTAGATGAGACCCTGTGTCCTTAGCCCAAGCATTTGACTTTTTGTCTACCCACAACTATCAGGAATGGTTATCTTCTTCCAATTCCCTAGAACATTATGAACAGAAATTATGGATGTGGGAAAGGCAGCTGCTGAAAAGTGCATTAAGAGCTTGCAGTTGCCTTTCAGAGAGAAAACAAAGCTGCCCCAGTAGCTTGGAATTAGGGTCTGAGTCATCAAGAGGAGATGAAATATTTTCCTGAGTGTCTACTGTGTGAAAGAGTAGGGAAGTTTTTAATGATATCTAACCAAAAGTTAAGCAGGCAAGATTATTTCTAAAGTTGGAATTTCTGAGTGAATGCCACAGAATTAAGGTCTCAGCAATATTAAAACAAAAATAAGCTGTTTCTATCTGAATTAATTCTCAGGAGTTTTCTTCTTTATAAGTGGCAACATTTGCACTCCCTGGCTCAGGAAAATTTCTATAACTTTGTTTTTCTCTCTTTTTATTTCACTTTTTTTGGGGGGCTTTGAGGTTTAGAATTCTGGTAAAATCAAGTAAATTGGTTAATAAGAAATACATCAATGTATCAGTTGAAGCCAAGTATGTGAGCAATTTAATATTTTTACAGGAGAACCATGAAGAACACCTTGAGACTTCTGCTTCTGGGAAGGTGGAGTAGATGTACTTTGACCTATTTTTTCCACTCAGTTCAACTCAACACCCTAGATGTTACATCAAGAAAAACATAAGAAAACTCTGCAGTGTGTGAAGAGGATGACGGACTGGTTAGGGACCTGTAGACCCAAAGAGAAACAAGGTAATGAGTTCCCTGAGTTTTTTTTTCTGCTTCATATGTCCCAAACTTGGAGCTGAAGAAGCCAGCCACCCAGAGATGCCAACAGGCACAGATAAAAACCAACCCCCCCAAAAAAAATCTTAACAGAATTCTGCCCTCTCTACCCAGAGGAGTAGGAAAGGGACATGCTAGTAGGATATATATATATATATATATATATATAGGATATATATAAAACTGAATCACTCTGCTCTACACCTGAAACTAACATGATATTGTAAATCAACTATACTTCAATTAAAAAAAAATATGAGGAGTTGAGAATACCCATATTCAATCTGAAGTACCCTCACTTAAATGAGAGATTTGAAGAAAATTGAGATATGAGGCAATCCTGAAAATACGAATAAAAAATATAAATATTTAAAAAAAGACTGTGGTACTGGGAGAAGGATAGACACATAGATTAATGGAACACTACAGACAGAGAACCCAAAAATAAGTCCATGAAAATATGCCCAACTGATTTTTGACAAAGGTGCAAAAGAGAATCCATGGAGGAAAGATAGCCTTTTCAACAAATGATACTGGGATAATTGAACATCCAGAGGCAATTAAAAAAAAATTAAACTTAACCTAACCTAAGGCTCACACTTTATATAAATATTAACTCATAGGCTTACTCATAGGCTTAAATATAAAATTTCATAGGCTTAAATGTAAAATATAAAACTATAAAACTTTTAGGAAAAAATAGGCCAAAGTCTTTGAATCAGGGACTAGGCAAAGAGTTCTTAGACTTGACACCAAAAGCATAATTCGTAACAGGAAAATTGATAAAGTGAACTTCATAAAATGAAAAACTTCTGCTCTGTGAAAGATTCTGTTAAGAGGATGAAAGACAAACTATAGAGTGGGAGGAAACATTTGCAAACCGCATATCTGACAAAGAACTAATATCTAGACTATTTAAAGAACTTGCAAAACTCAATGGAAAAAATTCAGTTAGAAAATGGACTAAAGTCATGAACAGACATTTCACAGAAGAGGATACACAGATGGCAGGTAAGCACATGAAAAGATGTTCAACACCATTAGCTATTAGAAAAATGCAAATTAAAACCTCAATGAGATATCACTACCTACCTATTAGAATGACTAAAATAAAATATATGACTGTAGAGAGTCCCTGTATCATTTTACATTTCAGTGATGTATGAGTGATCTAGTTTCTCCACATCCTGGACCACCCATACTTTGCTAGTGGGAATGCAAAATGGTACAGGTACTCTGGAAAATTGTTGTACTGTTTCTTGAAACACTAATGTCTAACAATTGTGCTCATGGGCATTTATCCCAGAAAAATGAAAATGTATGTTCACACAAAAATGTGTACACAAATACAGGTTATTATTCGTAATAATCAAAAAACCTGGAAACAACACAAGTGCCCTTCAATGGGTGAATGGTTAAACAATCTGGTACATCCATAACATCAAACACTACTCAGTAATAAAAAGAAATAAAGCGTGGATATATGCAACAACTTGGATGAGTCCTCAGAGAATTATGTTGAGTGAAAAAAGACAATTCTAAAAGGTTACTTATTGTATGATTCCATTTATTTACCATTCTTAAAATGAGAACATGATAGAAGTGGAGAACAGATAAGTAGTTGCCAAGGGTTGAGGAGGAAGCAGGGCTTGAGAAGAATGGGGATGTAGCCATAAAAGGGCAACAAGAGGGATCTTTGTGATGGAAATTTCTGTATCTTGACTGCATCAATGTCCATATCTGAATTGTGATGCTATACTATATTTTCACAATATATTACCATTGGGGGGGGAACTGAGTGAAGGGCACACTGATGCTCTTTGTTTATTTCTTTTACAACTGCATGAGATTCTACAATAATCTCACATTTTAAAAGTTTGATTAACAAATAAAAAGAACACATTGACATATTCCTCTCACCAGGAATATAGGCTACTTCTGGATTGTGTTTTGGGGAAAGAGGTTGAAAGAAGTGTAGAGAGAATATGTTATGTGCTTGTAAAGGTCTACTCCCTAGAGGGAAAGGCAAAGATAGGTTGGCACATTTATTCATTCATTCACTTGTTCTTGCAGTCAATTTGTTCACTCATTTATATGCTCATACATTCATTCATTTATAAACATTTTTATTCACTTGTTCATCTTATCTTTCACTCAAACAGTAATTACTGAGACCAGCTGTATATGAGATATGGTACTAAGCACTAGGGGAATGAGACAATGAGCCTGACATGGCATCTGAATTTAGGGAGCTCACAGTAATTCAGTTATACATTCCATCAACCAAGTTCACTACCAAATCAACCAAGCAACCAAGCAACCAAGCAACCAAACAACCAACTAACCAAACAACCAAACAACCATTCAACCAATGTTGATAAATGCCTAATTATATCCCAAGGGCTTGCCATTTTGCTTGGCATAAAAATATGACTATATATGTCATTAATTTATAACTGCTTATTGACTGCATAAAAAGCATGCTTTCAGAGCTGAGTGCCAAATGATTAACCTTCTGACAACCTAGGAAATAAGGTAGATAGAAAGTGAGAAAGGGGAGTAATTCACCAATTCTTTGCAGAGGGATGAGTAAAATCATCCATTCATCAGGATAGAATATGATTATCCCCAGTATAAAATCCAAGCTCCTAAACAGGAATCACAAGGATCCCAATACGTGGCCCTAACCTCCCTTTCCTGCCTCATCTTCAGCTAGTTCAGCTGAACTCCTTGTGTTTTTCATTCTCTCTGCATGTGCTTTCTCCAAAGGAGTTTTCTTTTCCCACTTGTAAACTCAAAGTCCCACTGTTCTGTAGCTTTGGGCGGCTTTCCGGTTACTGCACAGAGGGAGAGTGAATGGCTATGCCTATCTGGTCCCACAGCACTTAAGTATAGGTGTTGTTAAGGTTCTAATCATGTGCCAGGAGAACACATGAGGCTCAGGGATCAAACGGATGGAGATAGAGATTGAATTTTACTTTTCCCACTTACTGATTGTTTTAACTCAGGAAAGCTTGTAAACCTCTCAGAATCTCTATCTCCTTATGGCTTTATGGATGCAAATGCGATCATGTCTCAGAACGGATATGAGGTTAAGACAAATAACACATGGAAAATATTCAGAAAACTGCCCAGAATGTGTGTAGGACTAGGAAATGCTAGTTCTTATTATAGTAAGAGAAATCTTTTTTTGCATTTCCGTCCACTTCCTTTTTCTCTCCAAGCAGGGACTATTTCTTATTCATTTTAGTATTTTGATTCTTGCACAGTAATAATAATGTTACAAAAAATAATTGTGCGTGCCATTCAGTATATTATTTACTGGCACAGAACAGATAATGTTTATTGAAACAGCTTGTTTGGAAATCACTAAATTGTAAGACTTCTTGTGTCTCTTCCAGTTATATCACATTTATCTATGTCAGCTGAAATTCTATTGCTCTCTGGAGGGGTCCGAGGATACCCCAGTGGCCAGAGAGGCTTTGGTTATTTTTGAGTGTGGATGGATACATGAGTTTGCCCAGAAATTATAGCATAGGATATTTTGTGAGATATTTCAAACATGAATGCAAGGTATTGAGGGATACTCTCAGGATAATTACTTATTATGAGGAAGGAAACTGTATAAAGGTTTATATATATGAATTTATCATGTAAGTTATGTAGCTATCTCTTTCTTGCTTACTCTTCTCCAGCCCCACTGGTCTCCTTGCTTCTCCCTAAACATGCCAATCATGGTCCCATCTTTAATCTTTATACCTGCTATTCCATCTGCCCAGAATCTTCTGCCACATGTCTGCATGGATAACTTCCTCACCTCATCCTTCAAGTCTTTGCTTAGATGTCACCCTTGGGAGAGACCCAGCCTGCCACCCTATTTAATTCTACAATATGTACTCTCCATCCTCAGAATTCCATTCTTTCTCTTTCTTCTCTACCTTTCTTTCTTCTTATAGCTCAAATCACCTTCTGGAATACTATATGCCTCACTTGGTTATTATATTTGTAGTTTCTTTTCTATCTCCCCTATTAGAACATAAACCTCACTAGAACAGGGAACTTTGTTTTGTTCTCTGTTGTATACTAAGTGTTTAGAAAGGTACCTGGCACACAGTAGGTGCTCAATATTGGGTGAATAAAAGAATAAATCAGATGGGGTTTTGCAGAGGAAATAGTCCCAATGAGGAAAAGATGGGTTTGCTTGGAGACCCTCCCAGGAAGAAGCAGTTGCAGCCCAGGGCTCCAGTTATCCATTCTTTCTCCCCCAGGTCCCCAGTCCCTGGGGGGGAAGGGAGCGTCCCCTTTTCCTGGTGACTCATCTGACCTCATGCCCAGAACCCATGATTTCCCTCAGAATAGGCTTAATAATGGGGATAAAAGAAAGGCCATTCAAATGCAATGTTTGAAAATGAAAAATTCTAAGACCCAAGAGGATGTTAGTGGGAGAACTGATGTGTATTACTTCTGAGGTCAGGGTTTGCTGGGTCCTGGGGAAGAGGGTGGAGATGAAGACACATGTGAAAACAGGACACCTGCAGAGAAAGGGGTTCAGGGGAGAGGCCTGTGGGTCGGATTTGAAGGAGAGGTTGAGGAGGGGGTGACAGCACAAGTGGATGTATCTTTGACTTTCCATCTTTTGAGCTCAGAACCTATTTCCCTTGTGAAGTAGAAGAGCCAAAGCAACTAGACAAGGGGGATAATTCTCCTCCAGGTTCTCGTAACACCCTGGATATGGCAAAGGGATCCTTTCGGTAAAGAACTGCTTAAGCCAGAGATGACTAACTGTAGCCCAGGGGGTGAGACGTTCTTTAAAAATAGTTTAATTGTACCTAATCACTTTACACAGGCACACAATCTCCACTTTGCCAGAATATCCACTTTCTGAGGCTTTATACCAAATGAGGGAGTCACACTTTTATGTCGACATTTGGTAATGTGCACTGACTTGCCTGGAACCTAAGCTTCACTTGGTGCAGTATGAATTCGAGGTAAAGATGGGTAGGTGTCTGAAATGAGAGGAAGAAAGTGTCTCCCCTCCCTAGTCTCTGACTTGGCAGCACCTGCAAAGACAACTGTACCTGCTTCTTGGTGTTGAGAAATAACTACAACTTAGATGGGTCTCAGCTGTAGAAAGAGAAGACTCTACCCTCACCTCCCCCACTACCTCCACTCCCCAACCAAAGAGATACTCTGTGCAACATGTAGGAACTAAAGTTAAGAAGGAAGGGTTCTACCAGTTGGGGTATTATGAATATATTAGGGTATATCTTAGTTTCCTAGGGTTGCCATAACAAAGTGCCATGAACTGAGTGGCCTTGGACAATAGAAATTTATTCTCTCACAGTTCTGGGGACCAGATGTCTGAAATCAAAGTGTTGGTGAGGTTGGTTCCTTCTGAGGGCAAAAAGAGGCCTCTCTCCTAGCTTCTGGCAGTAGCAGGCAATCACTGGCTTCTGCTTTATCATCCTATGTGCATTCATTCTACTCCAATAGGACTTCATCCTAACTAACTGCATCTAAGACAACCACATTTCAAAATAAGGTGATATTCTAAGATACTGGCAGTTAGAAATTCAACGTGTGAATGGAGGGGGGAGGCAGTGCCACCCATATGTGGGGTAAGTAAGATTTCTATTGTAAAATCATTAAAGATTAAAAACCAACAGCTCCTTTAACCTTCTTATTTTATACAAGAGAAAGTTAAAGCCCAGAGATGTATGAGAGTGACATGGAGTAGAAAGGACTTGCCCATTTCAGAATTTTAGCCCCACCTCTTATAAACCACATGACCTTGGCAACTACTTATCTGTTCTCCACTTCTATCATGTTCTCATTTTAAGAATGGTAAATAGATGGAATCATACAATAAGTAACCTTTTAGAATTGTCTTTTTTCACTCAACATAATTCTCTGAGGACTCATCCAAGTTGTTGCATATATCCACGCTTTATTTCTTTTTATTACTGAGTAGTGTTTGATGACATTTAGTAAGTTGGGATGAAGGATGCTGTTCAACATCCTAAAATGCACAGGACAGCCCCACACAATGGAGAGTTATCCAGCCCTGGATGTCAGTGGTGATGAAATTGAGACATCCTGATACATCTCCTACACAGAACCTCTTTCTTGTGTCCTTCAAACCAGTTTTATTTGGCAAATTGTGTTTAGAAGAGTGCCTGCATGCCCTGGGTTTTGAATTAGGTCTTGTGTTGAGGAGAAGAAGCATAAATGAAGCAATATTTTATCTTTGTGTATATGTGATATAAATGCATTTGTATAGTAGACCTTAGTTTTGGGAAATAATCTGACTTAATGTCTAAAACAAGATGTCCAGGCTCTAGCTTGGTCAAGAGGCACTTTTACCAACTAATTCCTGCAGATTTGCCATCTACTCAGTAGTTCTTATCTCTTTCTCATAATTTCAGCATATATATATATATATGTGAAATATATATGTGACATTATTCTCTATTTATTGTGTACTAAGTATTTCCAAGTTTGATCACTTTATAAAGCAATTAATTATTCTGTGGAGCCATAGTTTTGCCATAAATCTCAATCCATATGCAATATCCATATTACATATTATGATTTTTGTTAGCTTCCTGAAGGTACATAATCACGGTTAGTATCTCATACTCAAATCTTTGGGTCATTGCTAAGTGAGAATATTTAATCCTTCTTCTGAATTTGTCTGTTTGTATCCTGTTTGGTCCTTTGTAACTTGGAATACAGGTGTCTCTGTAGCTTTTAGATAATCTAAGCTCTCTGAGGTCACATCTGAATTATATTTTCCTGGTTTGTACTCCATGTTCATTAAACCTTGAACTATAAGAACAATGCTAAAATTTTTGTAAAAAGGTAATTTATATACAATTACCTGCCCCATCTGCCCCTTTTCCTCCATGATATTTACTTGACTGTGTTTCATTCAACGTTTAATGTATAGTTCTTGCAAGTAAGAAAGATTAGATAAATACGTGTGAAAGAGGCAGACTGGAAATTTACCAGATAGTTTTTACATGCAGCCCCAAGCTAATATTTTCACTGCCATTTGCTTTTGAAAAAGGAATGAATTTGAAATATAGGCAGTTATTAATATGACTCAAACCTCTAAGCTTATCCAAGTAAAACACAGGATGCTGATCAACACAACATGACATGCGGAGCAGAAACCAACAGGTGTGGCCAGTAGGTGTACTGACAGTGGCTGTGTGACCCTAATCATGCTACCTCACCATGAGTATTTCTGGGCACCCAACTCTGAAGTGAGAGGTGTGCATACCCACCATCTATGGCCATTCTTGCTCTAACAGGAGCTCACCATAGCAGCACTGAACTCACATTCCTTCTGCACCAATGTGCCCTGCAGTTTTTTTCACTAAATGATACCACCATTCCCAGAAACCTGAGAGTCATTTAAGACTCCTCTGTTTTTCTCACTCTCAGTATCAATCTATTAATGAGTCTCATGATGATGTCATCTCCAAAATGTATCTCAAACTCTGCCTCTGATCTCCTTGCTCCTCATTAAATTCATCCTCCGTTAGTTCCTGTTAGATGAGTATAATGGCCTTGAACAGAAGTGATGCATTATTTAATTTATAGTCTTATTGAAGTATAGTTGATGTACAATATTATATAAGTTACAGGTGTACAGTATAGTGATTCACAGTTTTTAAAGATTATACTACATTTATAGTTGTTATAAAACATTGGCTATATTCCCTGTATTGTAAAATATATACTTGTAGCTTATTTTATAACTAAGTGTTTGTACCTCTTCATTCCCTACCCCTAACTTGCCCCACCCCCCTTTCCCTAACCCCACTGGTAATGACTTGTTTGTTCTCTATATCTGCGAGTCTGTTTCTTTTTGTTATATTCACTAGTTTGTTGTCTTTTTCAGATTCCACATGTAAGTGATATCACACAGTATTTGTCTTTCTCTGTTTGACTTATCTCACTTAGCGTAATGCCCTCCAAGTCTATCCATGTTGTTGCAAATGGCAAATTTTCATTCTTTTTTATGGCTGAGTAGTATTCCATTGTATATATACCACATTGAAGTGATGCATTTTTAATCTTGCCTTTGAATACAGGTCTGACTGTTTCCGACCTTTCCTTTTCCCCTTTTCCAAAGGGGACTTTCAGCCACAGATGACATATTTTCTGTTCTCCAGGTTGAGAAACGGGACCACTACTGAAATCAATGTTTTCCAGTCTTCCAGCACCTTAACATCTGAGGGAAAATAATGACAGCAAAAAACCCCCACATCTTATATGCCTCCTGAATTGGAAGTCTAAAACTACCAAGGAGACTTTCCTAAATTCCTAGTCTCACTTGATTATGATCACCTCTAGTCCTCAACTCCTGTATATGTTAAATCGTTTCAGTTTATGAATCTTGCCATCGCACACCCATTGGATTGTGGCATCAGTTCAAGAACGGAATGCGGTCCTTCTTTTAATTTTAACATTCATGTGCATACACGCAACATCTGTGTGTATAGTAGACTTTACTGTCTAACTATACTTAGTTAGAGAGGAAGACTAGAGTTATCTACATTATGTCAATAAGACTTCAAATAAAATACCAGACATCCTTTTTCTTAAATAGTCTCTGGCCATCCAGCCATAGGGGCTTCTCACTGGATAGTTCACAGCTCCAAGTCCTCTGGCCTCATGCTATCAGGCTACGCATTCCTCTCCTCTCAGACAGGGGCTTTAACCACATCCTTTGTGCCTTAACTCCTGCTAACACCCAGTCCTAGGCATTCTTTTTAACCTCAAATAGCTTATCGTTGTTACTTCAAAGGAAGATAGTTTCTTCCTAAAAGAAACTCTCATTCATGTGTTAAGATAATAAATTATTATTCTCTTTTAAAAGGGGCTGAAGATTTCAACTCAAGTTAAAGTTTTCTAATAATTTGAGTTTGGTATTCACCTTACAGTTTTTTTATTGAGAACTTATGAGTGTGACATCATTTTGTTGCCAGGGGTGTCATAATGATGTGCAAAACCCAGCAAGAATTCTGCCCTCAGTGTAGATTCTACATATTCAGTAGGGACATTTACCGTTCATGTGTAATTACAAAAAGAAGGCTCTGTGAGAGAGGTATTCAGTCCTATGAGATAACACCACATACAGATCTGACCTAGACTGGAGATCTGAAAAGGCATCCACGGGAAGTGAGGATGGAGGTGATTTTGAAGCAGTGGTGTGTTGCTAAAGGTTTAACAACTGGGTCTCTGGGGAGTGGGAGGGTAAAAAGCCCTGTTGTGTATCATTTGTCAGGTTCCATGGTATAAATCGTCTCTCTATGTCTGTTTTCAGGCTTTTAATGGGGTGTGTCTAAATATGGATTTGGAAAGGAAAGTACAGAAATTGCCATCATATAGCATTTCGACCACACAAAAATGACCTTAAGAGCATAGATACTGTGTGATATCACTTATATATGAAATCTAAGAAAAGCTGAATTCATAGAAACAGAGAGTTGAATGGTAGTTGCCAGGGTCTGCAAGGCGGAGGAAAGGGTGGTAAAATAATCAGGAAATGATGAATTTTGAGTATTTATTACTTTTATTTTAATATAGTTTATTCATGAGTTTATATAATTTCATTTTTTAATAACAGCTTTGTTTAACAACCAGCATGAACCACTCCTGGAAGTTTAATAGTCAACCCTTGGGAGTCCATATAAGCTATATCCAGCACAGGACTGAAGTTTGAGTGAATTTAAATAAGCACGGGAAGTAAACAGGGGTAGCAGCATGTACAACGGCCCTGTGATAAGAGGGAGCTTGGGAAGTTTGCTAAGGTTTTTTGTTCTTCATCCTAATAGCAAGTATAGCTCCTCCAGTTTTACAGGCTGTACTTGGGAAATGCCTGCTGTGGGAGAGTTGTGTGTGTGTGTGTGGGGGGGGGTTCCCATTGTCACTGAATGGTTTTGGTTGAATTTAGCTAAACACAGAGAGGGATTCAAGCTCTGAATGGGGACGAGGTGCCCTGCAAACCCCTTTCAATTCTGAAACACCATAGCAGTCGAAGAAAAGACTGAAGTTTTTGAGGACAGATAGATGAGGTGAGAACTGATGCATCAAGAACCTGGAAATGGTGTCTTGCACATTACAAGTAGATATACAAATATGCCGGCAACTTGAGGCAAAAAAAAAAAAAAAAGCCTTATCTTTCAAATAAATAGCCACAGGAAGCAAAGAGAGTCAGGTGTTTTTTCTTTCTCCCCTCCTTCTCCATGGGCTCCTATTTTTGAAACCTCACTTCCTCAAAGTGTCAGACAATTATATCTGCTAATACATTTTTGCCAACATGATCGTAAAAAGGATAATGTGAATTATTTATGCCATTCCCTCTTGAAGGGAGTGAGTGGGACAGTAAACCCTGTAACATTTCCTTTTAGGAAATTCCTTGTGCAAGAGATTTCAGAAAGCACAACCAAAGATTAAGAAAAACTGCTGAAAAGCCTCAAATAGAAGAAAAAATAATCTGCCAGAGGTGCCCCTTCTATTTATGGCTGTGGCTATCGTGTTGTCTTCTATGACCCCCTCTGACCTCCAGGTTTTAACCACAGCCTTTCTCGGGGTGACTCTGAAGCATGTGATGTGCTCTCCCCCATGGCAGAAGCCCTGAAGTTAGCACATCTCCGTGTCTGCCTCTGGACCCTGTGCCACAACCCACTTCCTGGGCACCATCCCCTTCAGGTCACTGCCACTGGACGCTCCAGACAATAGCCCACCTTCACTGTCCACTTGGAGTTTACTTCCTCATCGGTCTTGCCTGTGGGCAGCCTTAAGAGAGATGGCTTTGAAGACAGTCAGATTTTTGCTTCATTATGTATTAATTACGTGACACTGGGAGCTGGAGAAGCTAGGGAACGTCTCTGAGCTTCAGTTTTCTTATCTATAAAATGGGTACTAGAATATTCATTTCCCCCCCCATGTTAGGAATAGAGGAAATGAGTATATCAAAATTCCTAACACCATCAATGAATAATAACATGTTACCTTCTATGATTATTATTTTTATCTGTACTTGCCCTGTCCTGCATCTGTGTGTTTTTCACAGACCCATTAACGTACTCATCCATCTAAGTGTCTGCTATGTGCCAGGAGCCAAGCTGTCCACTTTCCCTTGCTGGCCCCGTAATTTATAGGAACTATTTACCTGATACTTCTTATATTTTGTCCAGAGGTACTTTCATCACTTTTCAGAGAATATTAGCCTGTGTTACTGCCAAGCTAACAGATCTACCAGAGAATGAATGGTGGTGCCCCTTGGACCCAGAGAGTTGACTTTCTTGCATAACCGCCACACATTGGTGCCATTCTCCTAAAGAGTCAATTCTGGATGCATGTTGCCCATACTTACTTCCTTAAAGTGTATTTTTAACGTTAGTCTATGGCTTGTACTACTATGTCATACGATAAACATACTCTTTCCATTTTTTTTAAGGAGTGCTAATAAGAGGAAACAGACTACTACTCAACAAGCATCTACAGTGTGCCTGCACTACAGTGGGGTTTTATAGGCATTAACTCATTTTCTCCTGACAACAGCCATTTGCAGAGACATCTTTCACTTGGTTTTGTAACTGAGTTAGAAAAAGGCGAGAGCAATTAAGGAACTTGTCCCCAATTCCAGGATTTGCCAAGCCTGAACCTGGGCTGCCTGACACCAAAGCCTGACCATTTTGCTGCCTGCAATGCTATCGATCTACAAACAATCTTACAGCTCTACCATTCTGGCTTTGAACCAAGACTTATCACCTCTCAGGCATGGTAGCAGAAGCAAAAGCGTTGCATTGTCAGGTGAGGGAATCCTGATATCCCTCAGCTCAATTTTTCCCTCCTCTTTATTCAGATTTTCTACTATGCAGGTCAGATTGTTGACAATTTTTTCCATAGTTGAGGGAAGCTTAACAACAAAAAAAAGCTTAATGGACTCACTGTTGAAGACACAGAAATTTAGCAAGAAACACGGCTAAACATCTTTCAACTGCATTCACTATGCGTCTTCTAGATTATGGCTAAGTCCCAGCTGCTATAACAAACAGAAGCATCGGATTTTCTTCACTGTCAAAATGTTTTGTATCAGTGCTTGTTTGAAAATCTCTTCCCTTTCTGGATTCCCTGTAAGGATCTTGGTCTGTAAATGTATTGATCTATTTGATGGGTGCAGTGGTCAAGGAGAACCAAATCAGGTTGAAGTGCCTAGTAACTACTCACAAGGACACAAAGTTGCTTGCAGGAGGCTGGAGTCTGCTGGCTTTGGGACAAAGTAGGTAAGAGAGCAGAGGAGGGGCCACAAGCCTGGCTCACACCTGCTGTTGACATCAAACAGTTGCATGACCCTGTGGTGCTCTTTCCTTATGTTCACAAAGCCTAAGCTTAGGGAACTTGTCTCCCCCTCCCCCAGACCAGGAATCTTCCTTCCTAGAGTAAAGGTAACAAATAACGCCGTTTCTTTTCTTTCTTTATTTGCCAGCATTCTATATAAGATCGGGATGCTGATCTTTTGTTATGTACATTGCAAATATCATCTCCCAGGATTAGGCTTGCCGTCTCGCTGTTCTCATGGAATCTTTTGATGATCAGAGGTTCATCTTCCATTTCATATTGATTGGTAGTGGTTGCTTGGAGCATCACTTTACAAAAAGTTTTGAGACCATGGGCAACTCCGTAGGAAAGGGCACCATGACCTATTAAGAATGTCTGACAACCATGAGGGCCCCCAGTACTGTCACTTTATACCCTGGAATAAGCTAGCTAAATAGTCAAATGGATTTCAATTCACGTTTCTATCAGTGTACCCACTGGATAGAACTCTGGGGACAGGTGAATGGAAAGATAAAAATTCATGCAAGGAGCAGGGATAGTATAGACTATCGTAGATTGTAGAAACACACGTTCTCTCTCAAGAAGACAGGCAGATTTTGCCTTCTTTGAGGAGGTGACATGAGCTCTAGCTTTGAAGGGTGAATAGAAGTTTACCAAGTGGGAAAGAGAATATCCCAAGACTTGTAAATGGAGAGTGGGATGAATAGAATGGTGAGTTCAGGGAAGAAGCCCAGGCAGTTTGGTGGTCCTGTGTCATGACAGGTGTATCAGATGATGGTAAGAGATGAGGCTGGGTAGGTTTCTGGAGTTCACATTGTCATCACAGACACACTCTGTATGTTAAGAAGTTGAGATTTTATTCTGCAGGCTGTGAGGTGTCAGTCCTGGTGCTGTCTTTTAGTTAGCATCAGGGTCAAAATGTGTAAGATAATAAAATAAGTCTTGAGTGAAAGACAGAATAATAGAAACATAACACCAGGAAATGCTTACAAATTGGCAGTTGGTTAAGACACTAGCACCATTTAGGTCTTACACCAAGGAGATGGGCTCAAGCCTCATGTTTTGTTTCAGCAGAAGCTTCCACCTGAAGATATAAAGGAAGCCATGGAAGAGAAAGTTTGGGGCTTAGTCTTTGAAAAATTGGAGATAATGAGAGTAAAGAGTAATTAGTGAGGTCTTGGACCCAGGGGTTGGGGTAGAAATCTAGTTATCAATTTTGGAGTGCAGAGAAGGAGAGAGAGACTAGAGCTTGGGACTGGTACTGGGTCGTCCTGTGGGCAGTTGGCCTTGTAAGTGACAAGGAAAGCTCTATTTTCAGAACCAAGGCAGAAGGCTACCAGAGCAAAGCTGACCTGACACTCAGGACTTTCAGCTAATGTGTTGCCTGCAGCTTTGGCAGAGCAGAGGGCTCAGGCTGTACCACTTCAGAGGTCTGGGTTTAAAGCCCCTCTGGGCCCTATGTGTCTACAGGATCTTTAACAAAGCAGGCTCCTCCATGAGATGTTGAGCCTTGACATGTCAAATGAGGTTAGTGCAGTGGTGAGCAAAGACGGAGGGCCAGTCCTCAGTTTCAGGTGGGGACTCAGGCTTGGCTTGTCAGTTCTGCCTGCTTCCTGCCCTCCTCTCCACAGCCAGCACTTCTAGAGCTGAATCAGGAAGGAGGGGCTTAGGCAGTTCCAGATCCACTCCTAGACTCACCAATCTTGTGAGCTGGGCTCTGAGCTCCAGTTTTGATTAACCTACCATCTGTCCCACACCCCCTGCCCATGCCTCAGTTCTCACCAGAAAGGGCTCAGGTACCACCTAGCTGAGTGACCTTGGTCAAGTGTACGAATTCTCTGAGCAAAGAGAATAACTTCACCTTCATGGAGTTGATATGAAGTTTTCTTATGTGTATTGGTGAAATGCACATGCTACACATTAAATATCTTTGCTAAAGTGTTCCACAAATGCGATGGTTGCTATGAGGGCTATGGTGGTGATCACGGTGCATGAAGGCTTCTTGTGCTCTATGAGTCATACCTTGATAGTCTTACCAGCCCACTTGCTCCAGAGAGAGAAGAGCAGGTGTGTGGGCTTGAGAAGCAGCAAGGCACACATAATGAACAGCATGAGGCAGAACAGGAGAAGAAACCCAGCTAGAGAAAGAGACAGCCAAATGAAGTAGATTTTAATTTAAATACTCAATGGCTTCTTTGTGGCTTCAGGAGAAAGGTAATTATATGAGTATTATGTGAAAAAAGTATGCAAATGAAGAGTGTGCAAGAAAAGGAACGATTAAAGAGACCTTGGACAAGCCCAGTAACCCACAGGATTAATACCATTTCATGACACGTAAGAACTTCCATGTTTTGCGTAGGGGGGATAGAAAGTTTCCTTTCTCCCTTCTCCAGGACTGTGTTTCTTTCTCTTTCTCTTTGTCTCTGTATACTGATTTCACATACTGATTTTTATTGTAATTTTCTGTTTATCTGTCTTGACCACCAGACAATGAACTTTTTGGAGGTGAGGACTGTGTGTACATTTTACCTTTATTACACGGTACCTGATAGACCATGTGAATCTTTGCGTTTGTGAAAAGAATAAAAGTTGACTCTAGTGAAACCTCTTCCACAGTTCTCAAAGGACACACATGAAAACGTAGTTTCCTGTCAAAGGAATAAACAGAAAAGAGTCAAACAAACTGAGATTATGTGTAGCAAGGAGAATTATGCAATGCCACACCAATAGTACTGGTTGGATGAATAAGGAAGCCTTCTAACCAACAATACATGTGCAGAAGTATAGAAGCAGGAGCAAAAGAGATCCCTCAAGGAATAATGGAGACTGCCAGAGAGACAAGACTGCCGAAGGCTAAGTTATTGAACCACTATTTTTAAAACAGCCTTTGAAAAGAAGCTTGAATGAAAGAAAAAGTATTTGTGCAATTAGAATGCATTTTTCTTTTGTGTTCTTATCTGCTTCTTTCACAAGCTATTTTTGGTAAGTTTGCATTAATTTTCTAACAAAATGCCAATTAAAGCAACTTTTAATAGGCTGTGTTTAAAAGACTGAATCCAAAGAGAAAAGCATGTTTTATCTGTACATCAGTATAGAAACCAGATTCTTAATCCTACTTGGATAATAACGGAAATTCTCAGTTGCTTCCACCCGGGACAGCAACATATAAAATGGAAAAGCAGACTGTCCAAGTGGTGATAAATAATGGGGAAAGATGTGGCGGTGGTGATAAATTAGGAGTTAGGGATTAACATTTACACAGTACTATATATAAAATAGATAATCAACATGGGCGTGCTGTATAGCACAGGGACTTCTCTACTCAATATTCTGTAATAACCTAAATGGGAAAGAATCTGAAAATGAATAGATACATGTATAACTGAATCACTTTGTTGTACACCTGAAACTAATACAACATTGTAAATCAACGATACTCCAATATAAAATTAAAAAAAATTTTTTAAAGGTTAAAAAAAAATGCATACATCTAGTGCTGAGCTGCCTTTCTTTGTTTCCTTTTATCTCTCCTTTTTTCCTATCAGTTCCTCTCTTAAGAGTACCTTGTTTTCCAGATAGTGTCAAATGACATCCCAGTATTCAATATTTATAATCTAAACTGACAATACACTCAAGTCTATGTTGACAGTCTGTTTTACATGTCATCAGCTTTCACCTATTTCTGGGAATATGAATTAAGCCATGCTGCAGTATTTACATTTGAATTGCAGGTGCTCTGGGCAGAGTTCCAGTTACACTCATGACTTGTTGAAAAACAACTTCAAAGTGAAACCAAGCATTTAACTTGGTCCTACATGTACCTTTCCAGATTCACCAGATTCCGACTTCTCTTTTATATCTCCTTATTTTGGTACATCTTATACTCTGCATACAGTTCCTCCTCCCTTTCCTGATTGTTTAATTTCTTTCCATTCACTGAACCTCCTTCAAGCATCACCCCCTCTGAGTCCCCACAGACCTGTGCTAACTTTGTAGCATTTATCCCACTGAATTGTCACTATAGTCACTTGTCAGACTCTCCCCATGTAGGCTGTAAACTGAGGTCAGGTCTTTACTATATTGATTACAGTATCCCTTCTAATAGAGGAACTGATTGATGCCTTAAGTATCCAGTGTATGCCTGTAAACTAAAGAAAAATTAAAATAAGAGTGGAGAGATGGATGGATAGACACCTACATACATAGTTTATAGATAGATATGGGTGATAAATGAGGGAGGGATATGGATAAGACAATGATAGAGGGATAGAGGGACAGGCAGATGGATACAAAGGTAGATAACGGAAACGGAGCTAAGGGGAGGAATGATGCAAGGATGAAGGCCAATGTTGTTCTCTTATCTCATCGCTTTTTCTTTCTTCATGACCTTTCCATTCAATTCTTAGGAAACTTCTAAGGGCCGTCTTATCTTATTTATTTCGAATTAGTTGGTTCCCTTCTTTATCCCCTGTCCAAAAAGGTAGACAGTAAACCAGTTTTTGTTGCTGTTGTTGAATTTAATCAGCACTCAGTTTTGCAAAGTCACCTACAGCTGATTTGGTTTCCTTTGAACCAGTATAAAAAATGTTTTTTTGCCAATTATATGCGATTAGACGTGTGTTAAGTGTTTATGTGATAGGAATCCATTCACTACACAAATAAGAGGGACTGCATCAGTAGGCATCACCTTTAATCACAGTAGGGAAGAAAGGGGTGGCTGTTACCTTGCCCTAAGTTCTTTTCTGCTAAGCGCAACCAAAGTGATGGATAAAAGATGTTGCCAAGAGGAAGCTCTCTGACACCCTGCTTCTGCTTATATATTGTATGATTAGTATGAAAGACTCATTACTCTCATGTCTGACTTCTATAGAGAGATCTGAGGTAGTCACATTTGATAGGAAAAATCTCCAGCCCACAATGTTGAACACAACACCCCGAGCCAGAAGGAAGTCCTGTTTTCTTTAGGAGTGAAATGTGGGGTTCTTTTGGATGGCTAATATGAAAACTCTGTCTCTCCTCTCACAGTGGCTAGACTGGTAATCAGATATGGAATTCAGAGCTGGGCAATGAGATAAATCCCAGGATGAGAGCAGAGTACCTGAGGTTAGTATAGCTTAAGACTCTCCAGTTGTGGGCAAGCTATTCTTAGCTCCTGGGAAGTGAAGAATGAGGATTAAATTCTCACTGAATTTCCTTCTGAGTAATTATTTGGATGCTCATAAGAATCCTGTAAAGGGAACAATATACTGAAAATTTTTGTCTTATCTTGAAAACTCTGAATTTGACTTTATGATCTTTTTTTTTTTTTTTGGTCTAATAGCATCAAGATTGGACTGAAGAATGCAGGTCCCACATTCTTCTAAGTTTCCTCCTGTGTCGTTGACCTACTCTTCCTCCATTTTCTCTCCCAACCTCTAACCAAGTTTTCAGTTTATGTATTACAGAGAAATTATTAGTTTATCCACTATAAACAATTTCTTAGGAGTTGTTAGGAATTAGTCATAAACCCCAGGTTAACTAACATGGCTGTACATATTTATACTAGTGTATGGTGATATTAAAAAAGGACTGTAAAATATTAATGAAAACACTCCCAGGCTTCACCCTTCTTAACCTTGTAACCATGGCTAAGTTATCTCCTGTCTCAGGTTCCACATCTGTGAAATCAAGATGCACCTGATTGCTTGAGTTCTTATAAAGATTCAAAAGATAATCTGAGGAAAGCATGTATCAGAGTGCCTAACCTATAGGAAATGCTAGAAGATGTCTGCTGTCAGTAAGATAAAATCGTCTGGAATGCATCTTACCTGCTCCAGGATCGGTGACGGCTATATCCTTACTTGTTTGGAGTTTCTTTGGTTTCCTGTGTCTCACCTAGTCAAACATACTTTTAAAAAGTCTGGAAATCATCGGTGCTCATATTATTCATAGAACTGGAAGGCATTTGAGGCAGGAAATATGAGCATTGTATCATGTATTTTGTAGAGAGTCTTCCTCTAACCCTTTGATTACCATAGGGTCAAAGCCCAAATTTGCCAGCATGGCAGCCAAGACCACCTCCCATCTACTTTCTCCAGCTTCAGTGCTCATTGCTTATTTACGTAAACATTTTTATTAAGAAGATTGGTCCTCCAACATGCCTAGTTATCTGCTCATTTACTCCTCGAGCCAAGGACTTTGCAATGGTCTACAAGACTGTAGAACTTGGTCTCGGCTACTTGTTGGGTCTCACCTCCCAGATTTCTCCTACCTCAGGGTCTTTTTTTTTTTTTTTAATTAAATGCAAATTTTAAAGGTTATTTTCCACTTACAGTTATTACAAAATATTGGCGATATTCCCCATGTTGTACAATACATCCTTATAGCCTCTCTTATACCCAATTGTTTGTACCTTGCAATCTGCCACCCCTGTATTACCCTCCCTACTGGTAACCACTAGTTTGTTCTCTGTATCTGTGAGCCTGCTTCTTTTTTGTTATATTCACTAGTTCGTTATATTTTTTAGATTCCACATATAAGTGATATCACACAGTACTTGTCCTTGGATTTTCTGTTCCTTCTTCCCAGAAATGCCCCATCCCCATATTTCCATGTGGCTCCATCCTCTTCTTCCTTGGGGTGTCTGGTGAAATGTCAGCTTCTCAGAGAGGCTGTTTCCTTCAAGCACTGTGTAAGACAGCAACACCCCTTTTGTCCCTTTCTACCATCTTTTATAATTTTTTTTATAGCACATTTCACCACCAGACAATAAATCTTTGTTTATTTTTGAATTTATTCTATAAGGCCCATGAGAGCAGGAAGTTTGTCTTATTCAATCTTTATTGCCCAGACTAGTACATTGAGCACTGTTAATCATTATTACCTCAATGACTGCAGCCCCTCCTGCCTCTATAGTATTGCCCATACTCCCCTCTTGCCTAGAGTTCCCTGACTTTGTCTTTAAATTTGGCTTAGTTCTCTGCAGCCAACTCAAATCTACAATCTCTTTGAGTCTTTCAGTGAACATCCCAACCCAAAGTGGTCACCTATTTCTCTAAAATACTGGAGAAATAAAAATTTTTCCCTGTCAGTGGTCATTTGTGGCCTTGTATGTCCAGAGTAGTGCATCGAATTAAGTGAATATGTCCTGGAGTTGGATTGTCTGGGGTCAAATCCTGTCTCAGCTGTTGATGAATTGAATGACCTTGTACAAGCTACTTAGCCCACTTGTGTGTCATCCCCTCACTTGTCAAAGAGGGCAATGCCAGTGCCCACCTCATGAGCTTGCTGCAAGGATTAAATGAGTTACATTCATCAAAGCACAATGGCTGGCACATAGTACATACTCACTTAATGTTTGCACTTATTTTTATCATGTCAATAAGTTGTGCCCTCAGTTAGATCAAAAGTTCTGTTCTTTGTACCCCCCCATAACATATGGCAGAGACTTTCACACAGCGGGTGCTCAATAACTCTGTTGACTTCTGGTAAATTTTTTTCCCAAAAGGAATGTCAGAAGAAATGCTTAGGAAAATTATGCCAAAGCAGTTGTATTTGTGAAGTTGTTTGGGGACTCAGGAAGGGTAAAGGAGAGTCTCAAAAGAGAGTTCCCTTGCACACTTGTTTGAAAAACATTTTCTAAACATTTATTATGGGCCAGACAGTATGCTAGATGCTCTAGGGATGCAGCAATGAAAAAGACATGATTTTTTTTCTTTAGGAGGTTTCTGGGGACAGATCTGTGCACCAGTAGCTGTAAGACATGTGAGATAGGCAGGAAGGGAGGTGTGCGCAAAGTGTGATATGGTCATAGGGGTCATTTGTGGATGGGTATGTACTGGATAGTTACTTTTTCAGGTTGACTCAGGTAGCCTACATTTCTATTTCTGTGTGTTGCACGAGTGATTTTGAAAACGAGAATGGTGCTAAAATTGAAAATGGAATAGGGTCCCAGGGGAACAGGAGCAGAAGTGGTTTGGGGAGAATATACCCATACCATGTAAAACAAGAAGCACAGACTGAACCAAAATTGTTGATTTCTTTAGGTTTCGCTACAGTCTAAAAACATTGCCCTGAGGACAACACAGTGAAAAAGACTTAGGATGGTTTTCCCTTATTGTTCTAGCATGTAGTTAATGAAGAAAAGTACTTCTATGCTCAATGCTCTTCTATTGCAAGAATGTGAAAGTGGCACAACACTGTCAGGTAGCTGGCAGGACCCAGCAGAGCAAAGCATGCTCTTACTTCCAGGTCTTTCGTCATGCTGTTGCTCTCAACTGTCTGCTCTGACCCGTAATTCAGACTTCTAAGTCCTCTGGCAATGTCTTTCAAAAAGCAACATTAATTTTCTGCTAAATAATGGCTTAAAATGTAATTCTAACCTATGCTTTTAGGAGGTGAAAAACACACACACACAAAACTTGGCATCATTTACTTGTGAAATTATCAGATCGCAGTTACAGTTTTCTATTTACCCTTGTACTTGTGTGGCTGGCAGGTCCACCATAAGCTTAAATTAATACAAGACCAATGTACAAAAATCAATCCCAGATATAAGTCACATATCATAAAATTCACCCTGTTAAAGGTGAGTTTAATTTTTAGAAAGTTTACTAAACCCCACAGTTCTGTGGGGTTTAGTAAACTATCTCATTTTAGAACATGTTCATCACCCCCTAAAACCCTCATTAGCTGTCACTCCCAATTTCCTCCTACCCCTTCTCCCTGACAACCATCAATCTCCTTTCTGTCTCTATGGATTTTCCTCTTCTGGAAATTTCACATAAATGGAATCATTGGTCTCTTGTGACTGGCTTCTTTCACTTAACATAATGTTTTCTGGTTCATCCATGCTGCAGCATGTATCAGTATGCTACTCCTTTTTATGACCCAATAGTTTTCCATTGTATGGATACATCGCATTTTGTTTACCCATTCATGTTGATGGGCATTTGGCTATTATGAATAATGTTGCTATAAACATTTGCATACAAGTTTTTGTGTGGAAATATGTTTTCATTTCTCTTGAATATATACCTAGAAATGAAATTTCTAGTCATAGGGTAACTCTGTTTAGTATTTTCTCCATATCCTCCAAAAAGACTTTTTGATTTTCGCCACCCTAGTGGGAGTGAAGTGGTAGCTTAGTGATTTACATTTCCCTAATACTAATGATGTTGAGCATTGTTTTCATGTGCTTATCAGCCATTTGTATATCTTCTTTGGAGAAATATTCTATACTTTTTTGAGAAATTTTTATTCAGATCCTTTGCACATTTTTTGCTTGGGCTGTTTTTTTATTGTTGAGTTTTAAGAACTCGATTTTTTTTATGCATTCTGGATACAAATTCCTTATCAAATATAAGGTTTGCAAATATTTTTTATCATTTTGTGGTTTATCTGTTCACATTCTTACTGGTATCCTTTGAACAACAAACATTTTAATTTTGATGAAGTCCAATTTATGTATTCTTTTCCTTTGTTTTTTGTGCATTTGATATCATATCTAAGAAACAATTGTCTAACCCAAGGTCACAAATAGTTACCCTTATGTTTTATTCCAAGAGTTTTATAGTTTTAGCTGTTACGTCTAGGTCTGTAATACATTTGAGTTAGTTTTTTATATATGGCATAAAATAGAGAATCCAATTTCATTCCTTTGCATGGGTATATCCAGTTGTCCCAGAAAGTTGTTAAAAAGATTATTCTTTCTTTATTGAATTGCCTTGTTAAAAATCAGTTGATGATAGGATTCCCTGATGGCACAGTGGTTAAGAATCCACCTGCTGATGCAGGGGACACAGGTTTGAGCCCTGGTTCAGGAAGATCCCACATGCCACGGAGCAACTAAGACTATGTGCCACAACTACTGAGCCTGTGCTCTAGAGCTCCTGAGCCACAACTCCTGAGCCCACATACCACAACTACTGAAGCCCACACACCTAGAGCCTGTGCTCCACAAGAAGAGAAGCCACTGCAATGAGAAGCTCGTGCACCGCAACGAAGAGTAGCCCCTGCTCGCTGCAACTAGAGAAAGCCTGCATGCAGCAATGAAGACCCAACACAGCCAAAAATAAATAAATAAATTTATTGAAAAAAAAACAATTGATGATAATTATACGGGTTTATTTTTGTACTTTTGGTTCTATTCCATTATTGTAAATGTCCATTCTTATGGCAGTGCCCTACTGTCTTACTACAGATTCACAGTAAGTTTTGAAATTGAAATATGTGAGTTCTCCAATATTGCTGTTCTTTTTCAGTATTGTTTTGGTTAATCTGAGTCTCTCGCATTTCTATATAGATTTCTATATAGATTTTATTGTCAGCTTATCAATTTCTTCAAAAGGAATCTGCTGGGACTTTAACAGGGATTGTACTGAATCTGACAATATTGTCTTTTGAAACAAGGACTTAGAATATCTTTCTATTTATTTAGATCTTTAATTTCCTTCAACAAGGCTTTATAGTTTTACAAATCTTTCATTTATTTTGTTAAACTTATTCTTAAATATTTCAACATTTTTGATACTACTATAGAGCCCTCTTCTTAATTTTATTTTCAAATTATTCACTACTAGTAATTGCTACTCTTCATTGTGGTGCGCGGGCTTCTCATTGTGGTGGCTTCTCTTGTTGTGGAGCATGGGGCTCAGTAGTCGTGGTGCATGGACTTAGTTGCTTCGCGGCACGTGGGATCTTCCTGGACCAGGGCTCAAACCCGTGCCCAAACAAAAAATGTGCAAAGGATCTGAATAAACATTTCTCAAAAAAGTATAGAATATTTCTCCAAAGAAGATATACAAATGGCTGATAAGCACATGAAAACAATGCTCAACATCATTAGTCATTAGGGAAATGTAAATCACTAAGCTATCACTTCACTCCCACTAGTGTGGCGAAAATCAAAAAGTCTTTTTGGGGGATATGGAGAAAATACTAAACAGAGTTACCCTATGACTAGAAATTTCATTTCTAGGTATATATTCAAGAGAAATGAAAACATATTTCCACACAAAAACTTGTATGCAAATGTTTATAGCAACATTATTCATAATAGCCAAATGCCCATCAACATGAATGGGTAAACAAAATGCGATGTATCCATACAATGGAAAACTATTGGGTCATAAAAAGGAGTAGCATACTGATACATGCTGCAGCATGGATGAACCAGAAAACATTATGTTAAGTGAAAGAAGCCAGTCACAAGAGACCAATGATTCCATTTATGTGAAATTTCCAGAAGAGGAAAATCCATAGAGACAGAAAGAAGATTGTTAGTTGTCAAGGAGAAGGGGTAGGAGGAAATTGAGAGTGACAGATCATGAGTATGCCGTTTTTTAGGGGGTGATGAACATGTTCTAAAATGAGATAGTTTACTAAACCCCACAGAACTGTATACTTTAACAGGGTGGGTTTTATGATTTGTGACTTATATCTCAAAAAAGCTGTATTTAAATCACTGCAACAACAAAGTTGGAAACACCAACAAAAAGCATGTTTCAGATGACGTTAGCAACGTTGGAATGCTAGACTCCTGAGGTCTGAATAGATCTCAAAAATATTCTAGGACAACGATCTTGGTTTGCTTGAATTCCACCCGGCTCCCCAGATAGTTGCTTTTGCATTAGCCTCACATCAATGACCATGAATTATTACTACTTCTGCTCTAGAGGACTCTCTTTGCATGTTAGGGAATTATAATAGCTGCTATTATTATTGTATTTTTACATTCTATTTTGTACATTACATTCTATTTTATTATGTTTTTATGAGCCAGGCACACAGTGCTTTATATCACTATGCATTTAATATCTATGCCATAAATTGGTCATAAGGATTATGACTGGTTACATTTTTCAAAAACGAAACTGGGACCTAAGAAGTGAAGAAGCTTTCTCAAGGTCAGATAACTCACAAAAGAACCGAACTCTGTCTGACTTCTCAACCCATGTTTAATTAGTATTTCATATCAGCCCAATTCTGAACTAAAGTATGTTTCCCATAATTGGTAATCTTTGTTTTCTTTTTTGTTTTTAATTCCTCCTTCATGTCGCCTACACAGTCTAATCCCTCTCCTACCTAACAGTGCTTCACTCATTTGACGATGGTTTTCATGTCCCCTTAAGTCTCACTCCTATCTTAGGTTTTCAAGTTATGGTCTTGAGCCACTTTCCTCTATCTGTTTAAAAAGTGTGGTGTCCAGAGATTACAGAATAGGATAGATTACTGCAAAACATGCCATTGTAGGCACTTTGAAAATAGATTCTTACTCAGGTTTCACCAACCTTTCAACCAACCTTTAAAGTCAGCTAACATTTTGCACACTTTACAAATGACAACATAGAGCTCAGAGAGGCAAAGGTTTGGTCCAACCTCACACAGCCGTGAAGTAACAGATCCAGGGTTTGAAACCTTGTCTGGTTTTAATTGTCACTACTTACCTGAATTATTTAATAGGCTAGAAATCTCCCATTTCCTCAACACTGTAGACAAACAAGAATTGACTATATTAGCAGGAAGGATCTTCCCAAAGAACTAAAATTCTCCAAGCAGCTGGAGGTTATAAATCTTAGGGATGGAAGTTAGTTGAAGCCAAGCTTATTTGTCATAATTAGAAGTCCTTAACATTTCAGAAGGGTGCTTTGTTTGCTGAGCTGGCTACCCTTTCTCAAAAGCGAAAAGCAACTCTTTCATGTCATTTTATTTTATTCTGTTTTCCTCCTCACAGAGAGGTAGTGTCTGGGTGAGAACATTCCTCTTCTTCTTGTTCCTTCTCCTAGAGCACGCTTTTCACTGAAAGACTTTTAAAAATGTGGCATTTAAAAAAAACTTGGCGGTTATTTTGATTAGAGCATGAAATTTGCCTTTTATGCTGAAAGATATTTTTTTCCAAAAATTTCCAGAGTGATTGTACTGCTTGGCAGGGGGTTGAGAATGGGGGGCGTGTACCTGCCCTTGATTTGGAGGCCTCTCCCCTCCGAGGGTGAGCTCTGGTCACCTGCAGGACTTGACCAGAAGCCTTTTCAGATGCCCAGCCCTGGCCGCTGAATGCAGAAAGTGGGCTTTATTTTTAATGAGGCAGCTGGTTCCAGGGCCGCCTCAAGTCAAGCTGTGACAACCAACAAGACTGTGGAAAACAGTAAACAAATTGCAGTCTTCTTCCAAAGACTTTGGGAATTCCCTTGGAAGTGAGTCAACCTCCCCTTCCCAACAAAGGAGAAGGTGACCCAAGGAGCCCCCCTAAGAGATGACTTTTGGTTCTCATTTTTACTTTCAAAATGAAAAGTGAGGAACTGAGGGTTTAGTAAAGAACCACAAAGGCAGGTCTGAGCACCAATATCTCACTTCTCCAAGAGACAGCCCATCTGCTGGAAGTGAAAGCAAACTCAATCAGCAAGTATGTGGAGGGCCAAGCTCTCAGTGACTGTGCATACATCACCTTCCTTCCTAATAATCCTTTGTGGTAACTAATCATAAATATATATATACACACATGCATATATGTATATATGAACATATGAAAAAATACATTTTTAGGTTCAAGTTCCAGGTCTACTTCTTAATACATGAATAAAATATTTGAATACATATTATATATATAAATTATATAGAAATATATTGATTATATATAATATATAGGTATATAAATGTGCATTGATTATATATAATATATATTTGAATAATATGCATATGTGTATATTAATATTCAAATAGTTTATATATAAAAGGGTCAACTAATAGGAAGCAGACCTAAAATTTGAACCCAGACCTGTGTCACTCCATTCATTTGCTACTCTTTCTCAGATTCTCACCATAGAATAGAATAAATATTTTCTTCCATGATTCCATGAGCTTTCTTGGTATATCATAGAGTTAAAGAAATCATTCATGTTTTCATGAGGGAATTTTTTTTGTTTTTCTTTGTAAGCCTCCTGACCATTCATGAAAGGAAGGGGTCAGGGTTTGGGGGCAGGGTTCCTTAAGGCAGTGGCATTCGAGCAGAGCCCTGAATGAAATGGAAATGCCACCATACAGGTTCCTGAGAGATTACTCTAGGCAGAGGCACCCATTAATATCACATCAGTGAATTTACCTGTAAGGAAAGATTATTATCGTAAGCATCAGCATGCTTTTAAGGACTTTGTATTCTGAGGAATCTCTGTTCAGTGGATGATATTCTGAGTACCATGTGAGTACCATGGTTACAAGAAAAGCCTCCAGTTGTTCCAGAGAGTGACAGCCTAGTGGTGACCCACAGAACTGAGCTTAACCTGATGACTGGGGCAAATCCTTGTAAGACTGATTATTCGAGAGCAGGCCTGCCTTTTCTGTAATGAGCTATAAAATAAATAGTTTAGGCTTTATGGGCCATAGGGTCTCTTTTACAACTACACAACTTTACCATCACAGCATGAAAGAGGCCATGATACATGAATCGTTTGTGATCCAATATAACTTGGTCTACAAAAACAGGCTGTGGGTTGGATTTGGCCTGTGGGCCTGGTTTGTTGACTCCGCCCCTAGAGTGAACCCCTCAGGGGCCATTTGAAGTCTGGACGGATGTCTGCCCTCACGTGAAGGCGAGCCAACTGTTAAGCTTTCTGGTTTCTTTCTGGCTTTTCATTGCCTTCCAGCTCTACCATCATTCCCGCCTCAGCATCTCTCAGACCTCCTGACCTGGTGCTTTGTCTGTGCTCTGGGCTGGTCCACTCATAATCAGGCATGTTAGAATCCTTCCTAAATGGAGACTAAATAGGTTCTAAGTTAGCAGAAAATGAGTAAAGGGGCAAAGGGAAGACCTAAGTCGGCCCCACGGATAATTTGCCTGTGCTTCAGAAGGGGTTCTGGAGGATCTGGGGTCTTTATTTGCTTTACATTATATTCTCAGCTATTTGGGGGAGCTCAGGATTCTGGGTAAAGTAAATGAGATGGAAGTATAGAAGTAAAACTCAAATAATTGGATCTTTGAAACAACTTTTATCTTGTGTTTCTAGACAGATTACTTTTTATGAGAACAAAACAAATATCTACAACAAACGTTACTACTGTGAATTTATTGACTTTCTGGTATCAATATATAGAGTCCTTTTTCCAGTACTTCAGTGCCATAAATTAATACAATTGAAAATTTGTGGAGAGATGAGCCTTGGCATAATAAGGTCCTGGATAGAACTACATACTGGGCTTTGGGGTCACATAGGGGTGTAATAGGGCTGTCACACTATACAACCCTGCAGGGTACCACTTGAACAAACCATCTGAACAAACATGGTAGCCCTGGAAGGAATGGTGATTGAAAGTCAAGACTGACCAGTCCTGTGACCTTCAGCAAAGAATGCCAGCTCTGAGTCACAGTCTCATTATCTATAGCATGAAAAAGGCAACATCAACCTCAGAGGGATTTGGAGAAAATTAAATGAAATAATGTATTTGAAAATGCTTTAGCATTGTGCCTGGTACTCAATAGCCACTCAATAAATGATATTTCCTTCCACTGAATGAATGAACAGATGAATGACGACATGCAAAACAATAAATCATAACAAAACAATTATTTTTTGAAACTTTTATTTAAACCACAGAAAATTGGGAAAAGGTAGGTTTGAAATCTTTTCCACTACAAAGCTAAGAGCAATGGGGTTCCCTTTTTTATTTCAGTTACCCACAGATTTTTGTTTCCCACCACCAAATGGTCTTACTTATTGATGCTGGAATGCAGTGGCTTGGAAGAATGAGACCTTTCACTACGCTCATGATATTTGTAGATAGTGGGAACCTACTGTATAATAAAGTATGGACAATTGCAATACAGCTATCTATACACTGAAGATTTTATAAAAAACTCATGGGTCAACTTTCTGAATATCACGTTCCCAAAACACAAAACTGGTCATGCTCTCAAGAGCCTCCCTAGTCTAGAACATGTTGATTACTCTCTGTAGCTTGCAGGTCATAATCCATTCCATCTCACAAAGCCCATCCCCCTTGCTATTTAGCAGAGCATTCTCTAATAACTCTCACTTACTTTTCCCTAACAGAGTTGAGAGACACAGAACCTCAGACTTCTGTTTTTCTCCATGCCACACTTGGACGTCTGCTTTATTACAGCAGTGAGAAGGTAGATGATTACAAAGCTAAGTCTTTGTCCTTGCACTAAATTGTTAGCTCATGGATTGCAGAGAGGGTGTCGCCATCTTAATTCATCTTGGAATCCACAGAGTCCAATACATTGGCCAAGACTCAGTAGGCAAAGCAGTAGTATTTGTTGAATGAATGTTTGCTTTATAGAGGATGACACCTGTTAAATGTGGCTTCATCACTACTCTACTAACCCCTGGTCTTGTTCTGGGTGTAAAATTTTAAGTAAATTCCTGAAAATTTTCTTTCTTTTTTTCATTAACTCCATTTATTATTTTCTTCTATATAATTCAAATAAACTTGGCTATCTGGTTTCTCAATTCAAGGGGGATTAAAAACTAAATCAGAACTTGGCATTCTTTAGAATGGAAAGCTGAAGTATGGAAGTTTACTTTTACTTCCTTTCAAGGGAGGAAGGACGAGGGGAAGGTGGGAAGGAGGAGGGACTTCACCTTTCTTAATCGCATTCTTCTCGGCAGGCACTGCGCAAGGTGCTTGATGGGGCTACTGCAGGATGAGGTTACTCTTATACGAGGAAACTAAAGCCCAGGATCCCCCAGCTCACGTGTGACAGAACTGGGGTGTGAACCCTGCACGTGGTTTTAAACTCTGTGTGTATATGTGTATTTCATCCATGATGCTGTAAAAGAAAATGACATGGAAAATAAGGAAAAGAAGACAGATGTTTCTGAGTCTAGAGAATCATGTTTGACAGTATATTTTATGAAATTCTAGATTTCAGCAAAAATGATTATGAGCGTTCTCTGGGGAATTTTGCCGTTGGAGTAAGCTTTAGGTACATTTGTTAAATTCTTGAGCTTTAAAAAAAAAAAAACCCATATAGACTACGCTTTCTCAACCTCATTGCATGTCACTAAAATACACTTCATCCTTGCTGTGCATCCCAGAAACAATGAGAAGCCAAAGAAAAAAGCAAACAGTAGAGCTTTGCCACTTTGATCAAAGTACTTTCTATTCCTTCACAGCAAAAAGTGGGAAAGCTCCCCATGCAGAAAAAATTCTGCTGTATTGCTCACACAGTTTAATCAGAACATATCATTGTTATTTCATTGCAATTCTTGATATCAATAGTGTTCCTTAAAATGGAAAATTGTAAATTCCAAGCAATAAAATCGATAGAGTTTTCTGCCATTTCTTTTAGTTGGCATTCGATATCTGCAGTAAGTACACCACCAACATATGATTGAATTCAAACCATACGGTTGACAAATTGAAAGTATAATCTACTCGGCAGGTTAAAAAAAAGTTAACTTTCATTGTGTAGTTACATCATTTCCCCTTGAAAGAGGTGGGATAGGGAGTTGAGTTCAGGTTTTTGAGTCAGCACTATTTTTGAAGGCCATGCTGAGCCTGGCAGGTGGGGTGGATATAGAAGCAAATAATACCTTAAATGGCTTATAGTCTAGAAAGTGAGACAGGCATTTATATACAAATGCAATACCTTATGATACATAAATCCAAATGCAGTTGTTTGAGGGATAGAAATGATAAGAGGAGGGATGTATAAATTCTGTCTGAAGATTCCTTGAAGGTTTTGCTAAGAAGAGGATGGCTTAGCAAGGTTTTGAATAATGTGTAGGAATTTTCCAGGTGCATAAGGACATGGAAAGAGCGTTCAATCAGAGAGAATAAGAGGGGCAAAAGTACATGGACATGAACCATTGAGGTGTGTGACGGAATGTACAAGGCACTGAGCAGTGCTGCAGTTTAAAATGCAATGGGGCCTTCCCTGGTGGCTCAGTGGTTGGGAGTCCGCCTGCCGATGGAGGGGACGCGGGTTTGTGCCCCGGTCTGTGAGGATCCCACATGCCGCGGAGTGGCTGGACCCGTGAGCCATGGCCGCTGAGCCTGTGCGTCCGGAGCCTGTGCTCCGCCACGGGAGAGGCTGCAGCGGTGAGAGGCCCGCGTACCGCAAAAAAAAAAGAAAAAAAAAAGGAATATAAAATGTAATGGGAGGAAAAGTAGGATGATGTTGTGCTGCTGAACAAGAGATGTGATGGGGAAAAATGAGTTAATGAATATTGAGGTGGGCTAGAACCAGGCACTATAAAACACGCAAATGCCTAAAATAACCCATTAAAAAAATTGAACTAAATAACCCATTAAAAAAATTTTAAAACATTTTTAATTAATTTCAAAAGGCACAGTGAATGCAGTCCCATATTCCCTATCCAAATATTAATCCCCACTCATTGTTGTTAAGTCCCAGAATAAATACAGATACTTTAAATCCTGGATTGCTGAAGTTCACATTTTTTCTTAGAAGAAGGAAAAAAAGGTAAGAAACTCAACACTATTAAATCCTACCTCTAATTAAAATTAGGAGTGGATTTAAATTAATATCCAGAAATAAATCAGCAGCTCAAAGAAATGAATACAAATGTAAGAAAATGATTATATTTTCCAGCAAATATTACTAATACTTTCTAAACACATCTGCTTCAGACTGGAGTTGATGAAGCAAGAAGTGACTCCTACAGTGACTAAGGAAGGAGACTGAGAAAAGATACTTGAATTCTGGGGACTTTATTTCAAAATCTCTCTTCTGGGCTCCCCCAGATGAAGATAGGTTAAATGCATGGCCTCAGATGTACCCCTGAAATTCCTCATTATGTTTGCAAAAGATCTCTTTGAAAAAGCATTTGAGATATCAACCTAGCAGGATTTCCAGGGATGACTTATGATTTCTGCCATGAAGACCTACCTCATTTGCAAACTTTGAGTCCACACGCTGCCTGGATTGACAAATTGTAATTGTGATCAAGATGTCCCAATTCTAACCCTAGGGTAAGACATTACTTCTTTTCAGTCCTCCCATCTATAAAATGGAAATAGAATTGTCATGAACATTACTTGACGTGGCATCTATGTATGCACATTTAAAAATGGGGCTCCATCTCTCACTTGATGGCCATCACTGCTGCCCAGGAGAGGGTCTTCACTTGTCCCTCCCAGTTCGCTTGGACTCTCACATTACTTCCTCAAGCTCATCTTCCTCACTCCCGTGTAGCTCTACTCTGGGTCCTTCTACACCTTGTTGAACTGTTAGATTAAATAAATATCTTAATACACTCTATCCTTGGTCAAAATCCTTCATCGACTCCCTGTTGACTGTAGAATAAACTGTTACATCCTTTAGCTATGTATTCATGATGGAACTCAGCATATCTTTCCAAAAACCAGCTGCCAGACATGCCAGGCTACACCCCTCCTCTGTGCCTTTGGGTATTCTCACTCTCTGGACTGATGTTTCATTCTGCTATTTCTCACCCACTCAAACAAACAAAGAAACAAACCAGCAAAACCCCTCTGTGGAGACTCTCCCCAAGATTCTCAGGCAGATGGAGCCCTTCCTTTTCCTCCTATCTGTGACCCTCCCCAATCTGACTGTGGAATCCTTGAAAAAGGACTATTGCTCTATCACTCTTCATCTTCGGAGCCACGCTTAGAGCCGTCATGAAGTTTTCATTTGGTAAATGATTGTTGCATTCGACTGCCATCAACCATTCTGAGATATATGTGAGTAGCCTCTCCTGGCCCATCCTGGCAACTCCGAGCAGCTTAACTGAACTCAGCAGGGGGTGGATAGAGTTAATTTTGTTTCAGGATCTGCAGGCATGCGATAGGGGATGGCAAGACCACAGTTGTTCAGAAAAAGTGCCTTGGACTCACAGCATGAAGCAGAAGTGATGTATAGTGGCTGCCCCACAGGCCGATCACACAGGCCCTGGGGATTTTCTCCTCAGTAGCTGTGAGTCACTGTGGCAACCGCGTTTCCCAAAGCTCCTTTCAGGGGAAAGAGACTATTTTATGTAAGGAGATGTTGGCCATGCTTCAAACATCCCATTCTAAAGGAGAGTAATAATCAGAGACCTTCTCTTTAAAGACTTCCCCATTCTCCTCTCTCTCCCTGCACTCAGTCCAGTGCTTCTCTGCCTAAGGAGGCTGCCAGGATCAGGATACCACATTTTCTAACACCCTGCAGCACTCTCAGTTGCCTATGGTACGTGGAATATAGTGCAAACTTCCTCACTTCACACCAAAGCCAGCTGTCTTTTAGCTTTAGGTTACATAACACCCTTTGCCCTCCAGGCCAAGTCAAAATTTACTACTCACTGCTCTGCCAGTTGGTTACCCTAATATTCTTCCTGGTGTCTGATCAATGGCAATAGCACAAGAAGGGAAGAATACACAAGCACCTAGTTAATATATCTTGAGCCAGGAATTGTCTTGAAACTTTTTGAAAACTGTACAGCAGGTTCATTTTACTAGATTTTACAAAAGAGGACACTGACGCTCAAAAGATAAGTAGCTTTTGCTCATGTCTCCTGAGTCGTGAATGTGTGGGTCAGATTTGAACCCGGATCTCTCTTTTTCCACCATACTACAATATCTCTGGTCATTTCTTTAAGTGACCCCCAAATGCACCTGCTTCAGGAAGACGTAACCAATTACAAATGTAAGTCAAAGCCCAGAAAAAAAGAATTTGTGGTGAAAAAGCAATTTAAGGCTCAGTGACAAAGTTGTTTCTCTGCCATTCCAATTTATCATGCTTTCAGCTTTTCTTGGGTTATTTCTGCTTAGTGAAACATCAATATCTTTAGGCTCCACCATTTTATTAAGTATATTAAATAGGGGAATTGAATTCACAACATGTACTTTGAAAAGCACAAATGCTCTGCAAACAGAGGCAGTATTTGAATTATTATCATTGTTATGAGTTTTTCTCTTGCTATCGTTTGTGGTTTTGTTGCTTCATCTAATTGGACTGTTTTATTGTATACATAGATTTGGTGGAGGCTGCTAATTGCTTTCCCAATATCCATTTTCCCTTCCTTCCTTATTAATGAAACTTTGGGTGTTTGTTCTATGGCAATGTTCCCATCTAAAAACTGCATTTTCCCTTTTCTCTAGTGTCTGGGGATGATCGCATGAGATAATTTGGGACAACTTTCATGTAAGCAGAAATCATTGGATGGACTCTTATGAATGATCCTTGAAAAGTGGACTTGGCTGGCCAGTATCTATTTTTCCACCTTCCTTTATGTATTTGCTTGTCTGGAATGAAGAGATAATGTTTGGGATTGGACTACCTTGTGACCATGAGGACAATAGCAAGATACCCACGAAGACTTTATCCTCAACGTCTTTGAGCCAATAAACCAAAGCCAAAACCACTTACTCTTGAATTTCTTGTTATGAAAGAAAAAATAAATAAACCCCAGACTTGTTTAGGTCACCATTACATGGATTTTCTGTTATGTGCTGCTAAACTAAATTCCTAAGTGACACAGTCAGCAAAAGGAAGCAAAGTGTATTATAAACATCCTGGACTAGAAGTCTAAGATCTCTTAACTGGTCTTCTGGTTACAATTCTTTCTTGTCGGGTCTCCACTTTTTAGCCAGAGTGGTCTTTCCATTGCCTTGTTTAAGATCCTTCAACAGATTTTCATTGCCCTGAGGATAAACTCAGAAACCCTTTTTGTAATTAAAAGCCCTTCCTGGATCTGGCCTCTGCTACCTCTCCATCCTTATCACTTATCTCATTGCTACTCTCCCCTCCCTGCAGCCACATTAATCTTGCTGCTCCAATGCACCACGTGGTCCTTTGGGTTTTTTTTTTGTTTGTTTGTTTGTTTTTGTTTTATGGTACGCGGGCCTCTCACAGTTGTGGCCTCTCCCGTTGCGGAGCACAGGCTCCGGACGCGCAGACTCAGCGGCCATGGCTTACGGGCCCAGCCGCTCCGCGGCATGTGGGATCTTCCCGGACCGGGGCACGGACCCGTGTCCCCTGCATCGGCAGGCGGACTTTCAACCACTGCACCACCAGGGAAGCCCGGCCCTTTGGTTTTACATTCTGATGTGCTTACTGCATTTACTTCCTCCTGCTTATACCATTCTCCCCCATTGTGACTCCCTCTTTAAATATCAAAATAAATGGAATACTACATACAAATGCCTTCTAGACTGGCTTCTTTCATGACACTGTGATGACTTGCAATTACTTTCTCAACATCTTGTACACTAGACTGTAGATTCAAAAAAAGTCGGAGCCCTGTCTGTCTCATTTAGCATCATATCCCCGACATTTAGTCTAGTGATTGACATAAAGCGGGCACTCAGCCCACAATATCAGTGTAAACTCAGCAAATCAACTATCCTGTCTCAGAGTTTGCTTCTGGGAGAAACCAAAATTAAGGTTCCAAGTGCAAATAGTTCATTTGGAAGATGAGCCCAGGAGAAATCTGGGGGAGTGGAAAAGTGAAAGAAAGTAGGTAAGGAAGCTAATAAGGAGGGTCCTATCAAGCAATTTTTGATTATGGCACTGTGGACAATAGCTTATTATACTAAGAAGTTCTGAGAAATACTGTGAAAAACTTCTCAGAGGGGCCAGGGAGCTAGGGCATTAAGCCATTGACTCCCACCATCAGCTCCCACCAGCCATTATTTGAGGGTGATTGGATGGGAGTGGGAGTCAAATAACACCCCAGTATTGCTGGCCTGTCTGGCATGCAGGCAGAGGGAATTTGTCTGCCAAAGAAAACCAAGCCTTCGGGGAGAGAGCCTGGATGCTGGCAACTGGAAGTGAGGCAGGGTTCATGGATGGTAAGTGCTGATGGGGTAAAAGCTAAGAGTGGGTACCCATGGTGTCTGCCACATCTCTGCACCTCTCTCAGCCACGGCTCCCCATCCACAGGATGGACATGACAACCACCTGGGATATTTCTGCAGAGTGAACTGACTGAATTTGGAGCACTACTCTGCCGATAAATCATTAATCAAGTAATATTGTTCCACATGGTTCTACATGAGAGCATCCCTTTTTTTATGTTAAAATTGTAACTTATTTTTATCATGAACCAAGTAGAGCCCTGCCAGATCATCTGGAGAGAAGACCTGATGAGGATTATGTGCATCACTTTGTTTACAAGTTAATAGTTGTAACAGGTAGGGAAGAGGTTTAGCCCAAACCTTGTGTTGAGAGGTGGTGGGCACTATGGACAGAGGTGAGGCTTTCTAATCAGGTAGATATAGTGCCCTCTTCTTCCCACATGTAAATTTGTGGGAATCTAGGTGGTAACGGACCTTTCCTCATTTATAAAATATAGATGGTAATTTCTATCATGCATGTTCATTAAGAAGATTTATGTGTCAGGTGACAAAGATTAGATGATTAAGAAATGTAAAACAGTATAGAAATTGAGGTTTTGAGGTCAGATTATCTGGGTTCTTATTTCAGCTACCCCATATCTCCTAAGCTAAGCTTCAGTTTCCTCATCTGTTTAATGTGCATAGTAATAGCATTGCTACATTATTTTGTTTTAAGGAGGAATGAAGTACATGAAAAATTTCCTGGCATTGAGAAAATACTCAATAAAAGTTAGTTGCCATTATTTCTATTAGAATATTGGTATTAATATTGTTTTTATTTTTCAAACTAATATAACATTATATAATATTACATATATAACATATTATATTATAATTTTTTTATACCAAGCTCTACTCACAGATCACCATTCAAGTACTTTGGGGTTTTTAATCATTTGGGAAGTTTCAATTTAGAAGGGGGCCTGGGACTTCAAATGATCCATACAGAAAGAATGGGGGATAATTTGGTGTTCAACTGTAAAGCTTCTATCTTTCATTCATTCCAGACCTTTTCCTTCCTGCTCACCATCACTGTCTTGCTGGTGGCTGGATCTAAATGAAGTATTGCCATAAATTAACTGGCTAACCAGGAGTCATCAGTCCTTTCTTGAGGGTCAAGTCACTAAATGGTCAAATTGATAAGAGTCCTTGCTGGCCTAACCCAAATCACTTTTCAAACTCCACTAAGTGTTGGTCTAGCACATTTACCCATCACCCTGAGATGCCTCTAAGTTACTTTAGGCTTAATGTGCAGAGCTGACATATTAGTAAGAATGCCTTTTACATTTAGGCTATCAGAAATCTCCTTTCAACCATGACTTTAATTGCCCATTACAGATGGAAGTCAAGTTTGCAGTAAGCAGCACATTCGTGCATAAAAGAGGCCAAAAGTTCAATGCATTTTCTATGGGAGGCACAGTGTTACTTTTAAAGATCAAACTCTGCTCAGATTTGTCATGGCATTTTAGAACTTGAAGGGATCTAAGGGGTCTTCTAGTTATAATTGCCTTCTTTTACAGACGAAGTACATCAGGCTCAAAGAGCTTAACTAATTGTCCAAGGTCATATACAGCAGCACTTCTCAAACCTTAATAAGAATAGGAATCAACTGAAGGGATCTTGTTACAATGCAGATTCTGATCCAGTAGGTCTGAGGTGGGTCTTGAGATTTGATATCTCTAACAAGTTTTGCAGGGATGTAACTACTGCTGGCCCATGGAACATTCTGAGTAGCAAGGATATTCCATGAGGGAAATAAGAAGTCAGGATTTTTTGATACCCAATTTAGTGTTTTATTTTTTATCACCTGGATTATCCCTGAAAACCACAAAGGCTTAGAGTGATGACAATCATGTGTCACTTGGGGAGGAATGGTATACTTTCTAATTAACGAGAGTCTAAATTTGCAAAATTCTCAAGTAAATTGTCAACATATAGATTAGTCAATTTGAATGTCATCAAAATGCTCAATTATTGTATGGTAGGTATTATGATGTTTCAGACAGAAGAACAACTTTTAGGAAGAAAGAATGAAATTCTACAGTCATAGGAGTGGTACCAACAGACAGTGCTTAGCTTCTATTTCTGTATAAAAATGGCTTCAGCTCAAGAGAGCCCCATTACTTGAGGTCATGCCTCTTCCCAAGAGGCTCTGCATCCAATGACTGATCCACAGACACACCAGGTGGCCATTTTTCCTGGTCCCCAATTATGTCATGAATAGATTCCTGTTATGGGTTAAATGTATCCTCTTCAAATTCATATGTTGAAGTCCTAACCCTCCACTACCTCAGATGTGACTTTAAACAATTAATTAAGGTAAAATGAGGTAACTAGGGTGGGTCCTAATCCGATATGACTGGTATCCTTGTGAGAAGAGGAGATTAGGGCACAGACACATACAGAGGAAGATACTATGAAAATTCAAGGGGGAGACATCCACCTGCAAGCCAAGAAGAGAGGACTCAGAAGAAATAACCCTGTCAACATCTTGATCTCAGACTCCTAGCCTCCAGAACTGTGAGAAAACAAATTTCTATTGTTTAAGTCACTGAGTCTGTGGTACTTTGCTATGCAGCCCAAGCAAACTAATACAACATTCTTGGTAGTTCTCACAACTTCCACGTTGATCCCTCGGCTTGTGAAATAAGAGCTTTTGTAATAGGAAATGCCAAGTGGAAGTCTCTGAAATTGAAATTGTTTACTCCTTAGCTGAAGCAACACACATAAATAATATTGCACATAGGGGGAATGGTAGAAATCTGCATTGCCCTTAAATACTTAAAAATTCAGAGAGGATTGTCCCTACTATTTTGCAATTTAATTGTCCATACTTGTTCCTATAAAATCATATGGAGCCACAAAAGACCCTAATAGCCAAAGCAACCTTGAGAAAAACGAACAAAGTTGGAGGTATCATGCCACCTGACTTCAGACTATACTTCAAAGCTATAGTAATCAAAACAGTATGGTCCTGGCACAAAAACAGACATATAGATCAATGGAACAGAATAGAGAGACTAGAAATAAGCCCACACACATTAATCTACAACAAAGGAGGCAAGAATATACAATGGAGAAAAGACAGTTTCTTCAAAAAGTGGCACTGGGAAAACTGGACAGCTACATGTAAAAGAATGTAATTAGAACATTTTCCCACACCATATACAAATATAAACTCCAAATAGATTGAAGACCTAAGTATAAGACCTGAAACTGTAAAACTAGAAGAAAACATGTGCAGTACACTCTTTGACATAGGTCTTAAAAATATATATATTTTTAATCTATCTCCTCAGGCAAGGGAAACTAAAGCAAAAATGAATAAATAAGACCATATCAAACTTAAAAGCTTTGCACAGTGAAGAAAACCATCAACAAAATAAAAGGGCAACCTACTGAATGGCAGAAAATATTAGCAAAAATTGTGTCTGATAAAGGGTTAATATCCAAAATATATAAAGAACTCACACAAATCAACATCAAAGAATCCCCAATCAACCCAATTAAAAAAATAGGCAGAGTGACAACCTATGGACTGGGAAAAAATATTTGCAAACAAAGAGACCGACAAGGGATTAATTTCCAAAATATTCAAACAGCTGATACAATTCAATAACAAAAACAAACAACCCAATCAAAAAATGGGCAGAAGACCTAAATAGAGATTTCTCCACAGAAGACATACAGATGGGCAACAGGTACATGAAAAGATGCTCAGCATCGCTAATTATTAGAGAAATGCAAATCAAAACTACAATGAAGTATCACCTCACACTAATCAGAATGGCCATCACCAAAAATCTACAAATAATAAATGCTGGAGAGGGTGTGCAGAAAAGGGAACCCTCCTACACTGTTGATGGGAATGTAAATTGGTGAAGCCACCATGGAGAACAATATGGAGGTTCCTTAAGAAACTAGAAATAAAACTGCCATATGATCCAGCAATCCCACTCTTGGACATATATCTGGAAAAGACGAAAACTCTAAGATACATGCACTTCAGTGTTCATAGCAGCATTATTTACAATAACCAAGATATGGAAGCAACAGTTGAATGGATAAAGAAGATGTGGTATAAATATATCTATATATGTATATACACGATGGATAGAACTAGAGTGTATTATGCTAACTGAAGTAAGTCAGATAAAGGCAAATACTATATATTTTTACTTATATGCGGAATTTGAAAAAAATAAAACAAATGAACAAATATAACAAAACAGTAAGAGACTCACACATATAGAAAAGAAACTAGAGGTTACCTGAGGGGAGAGGGTTGGGGGGAAGGGCAAGATAGATGAAGGGGACCAAAGGGTACTAACTACTAGGTATAAAATAAGTTACAAGAATATAATGTACAGCACAGGGAATATAGCCAATATTTTATAATAACTTTATTCAGAATATAAACTATAAAAATATTGAATCACTATTTTGTTCAGCTGAAACTAATATTATAAGTCAACAGTATTTCAATTAAAAAAAAAGAAGCAGAGGTGATGGGTCTTACTATTTCATAATTTAAGCCTAGACAGTTTCCTACAAAACACAGATGGATTCTGGAAAGTGATAGTAGATTACTTCTAATTCATCCAAGTAGTAGCCCCAATTACTGTTGCTGGGTGACATGTGGGATCTTTACTAGAGCAGGTTAGCCTGTCTCCAGGTATGTGGCATGTGACCATTAATTTGACAAACCTATTCTTATCCCAATCAGAAAGAGGATTGGAAAGGCTTACATTCACCTGGACTGAGTACATATTTGCTGACCTGCCCCAGGGCTATGCTAACTCTCTCATCCTCTGTTGTAATATGTAGTTTTAGTATTAAGGGTTCAGGACCAACTGGACATTCTGCAGAACATCACTCTGGTCCACAATATTGATGAGGTCATCTTAATCAGATGGAATGAGCAAGATGTGGTTAATACTTTGGAAACCTTGCTAAGATACATGTGCTCCAGTGAGCAGGAGATATATTCTTTAAAGATTGAAGACTGCCACTCCTCAGGTACACCTTTTCAGTCAAGGCATGGAAGAAAAACATTGGAACATGCATAAGTATCAAGTTCTTATCCCACAGCAATCCTCCCATTGTAGAATGAAAAAGTGGCCTATTTATTTTAATGTCTGTCGTTTCATGGACCTTAAGCCATATGAAAACCTAATCAACCATGACTAAATTGGACACTTGCATTTTCTTCCTGTTACAGGACTGTTTGATTTTGATGATGAAGTGAAGCAGTACATGGGAGACACTTAGTAGTACCTGTTATATAGCAAACTCAACAAATATTAGCAGGTCCGTTTGACGTTAATTATTGTTGCTTGACAAATCCTTACTGAGTGTCTGCCTGTTATGTTCCAAGCTCAATTACAGAAAGCCATCTCACAAAACCAGAGCTAATGAACACCTGAGTTTAATTCTAATAGCACTGTTTTGAAGAGGAAATGAGTTCATATATGTATTAGTTAGAACAATTTCTAGTACATATTTGTTGCTCAAAAACTAATTATTAATGGGCATCCCTGGAGGCTCAGTGGTTAAGAATCCGCCTGCCAATGCAGGGGACACGGGTTTGATCCCTGGTCCAGGAAAATCCCACATGCTGCAGAACAACTAAGCCTGTGAGCCACAGCTACTGAGCCTGCATGCCACAACTACTGAAGCCCGTACGCCTACAGCCCATGCTCCACAATAAGAGAAGCCACCGCAATGAAAAGCCTACGCACCGCAACGAAGAGTAGCCCCTGCTAGCCGCAAATAGAGAAGGCCCGCATGCAGTAACGAAGACCCAAAGTAGCCAAAAAAATTAATTATTATTAAATTAATTTTCATTTTCTATGGGTAAACAAAGTAGTGGGTTTTCTCTTCTAGGGAACATAGAGTCAATATGTGTTATAGATCATAAGAGAAAATTTTAGAAAGATTAGTCTGGAAAAGATCCAGGGAAGGTTGGATAAGAAAAAGACTTAGATGAGACCAGTGTTTCTCACCCTTGGCACTATTGACAGTTGAACCCAGATGACGCCTTGTTGCAGGGGCCTGTGGTTTTCATTGTAGGACATTCAGCAACATCTAAAGGGGGTAGCAGCTCCCCTGTTTGACAACCAAAAATGTATTCAGACATTGCCAATTGTGCCCGGGGGTAAAATTGCCTGTGGCTGAGGACTGCTGGACTAGATGGAAGGAGGGATAAGCTTGAGTTGGGGCAGGGATATAGGAACTAGCTATAACAGGTATTGTAAGGAGGGATGGGGGAACTTGGTGGTTAATTAATTGAGGAAGTCAAAGGAAAGAAGAAAATAAAGATGATCCCAAGTTTCGTGTCTGTTTGCTGAGTCCTTGGGGGTAATGGTGATAATGTATATAGAAAGAGGAAAGCTGGCTTATAAAAAAAGTAGGTGAGTTTTTAATTTTTTAAATTATTGTTAAAGATTTTTAATTTTCCAGTGCAAAATCCTTGGAGGATAATAACTGCCTTTTTTTTTTTTTTTGGTTCCAGGTGGTTTTGCGTACATCATCTCAACTACCGGACAAGGTAAGTCATCATTTTTCTTCCTCTGTACACATAATGAGATTCTGAGACTAAGTTGACCTTCTCAAGGTCACAGGGCTTGTAAGTAGTAGAGCATGATGTGGACCCACATGTCCTGACTTGAAAACCCATGCTTTGTCCGTTGCCCTCTACTGCCTTCTGTGGTATAGAAGTGAGTTGTAGGGGAAAAGTATTTGGAAGGTACCAAATCAGTATAAAGGATGAAAGAAGCTCACTTTTCCCAGGCAGTGAGGGCAACAGAATTACAGTGCTTTGGATTTGTCTACAGTCAGCTAAAACGGCACTGTGGCATTTACAGGACTGCAGTCCCAGAGATGTTCTCACTTACATCTGGTCTTTTCCAGGAAGCAGACAACTCCAACATGCAGTTGGAATCTAACACCCTATGCACACACACTAACAGTGAATCATACGGCTGTGTTTTCTTGCCTTTAAACAGAAGGCTGATTTTGGCAACAGGGTACCAATTCCACCTCCAAGTAGCTATTTCTCATGTGCTCTCTTCAAGAGTAGAATTCTTTTCAGTCATATTAAAATCCCTTTTCTTGTAGATTAGAGCAGGTGAACCAGGCACGAGGGATGGACCAGAGATGGACATTAGGCCAGTGAGCAAAGTGATGTGGGCAACCTCCCTGCAAGGGTGAGGTCATCTTTCTTGAGAATTACACTGCATGTGTTAGCTCTCAAAATGCTTAACTTTATCACACTTACCTGGAGCAAAAATTAAGGGTAAGCATTAACCTAAAGACAACAATTCTGCAGAAAGTGATTCAAAAGCCAAAAGGTATATACTGATATACACAAAAGATGTCTCAGGAAGGATTCATAATAAATTGCTAATAATGGGTGCCTCTGGGGAGAATCAGCATGGAACAAGGTCAAAACAACTTAATTTTTACTGTATATATTTTTTGAACATTTGAATTCTTTTTTTTTTTTTTTTTTGAGGTATGCGGGCCTCTCACTGTTGTGGCCTCTCCCGTTGCGGAGCACAGGCTCCGGACGCGCAGGCTCAGCGGCCATGGCTCACGGGCCCAGCCGCTCCGCGACACGTGGGATCTTCCTGGACCGGGGCGCGGACTCTCAACCACTGCGCCCCCAGGGAAGCCCGAACATTTGAATTGTTTATCATATGAATGCCTTATTTGAAAAAGAAGCACACTGTGGTACAAATTGCTAGAACAGTAATGGGGTGGGGGTGCTGAGCGGAAGAGGGCATGCGAGGGTCTCTGGAGGCCCTGTTAATGCTGTTTCCTGAGCTGGATGTTGATTAGCCAGATATGTTCACTTTGCGGAAATTCATCAAGCTGTCTGCCTGATGATATGTGCACTTCTCTTTACGCATGTTATATTTTAATAAAATATTCAATATGTTTAAGGAGTTAAACAAGCCAAACAACAGAAAAGTCTATTAGAGTAAATTTGGTAGACTGAGTGGTTCACTCATTTACGCATTTATTTAGGTTAAAAAAAAAAAAACCCAAAATGTATTTCTTGTGTTTATTTTGTGATGGAGAATACAAAAGTGACTAAGGCAAGCTCCCTGTCGGTGAGAAGAGTAGCCTTGTGATGTGGAAAGGAATTTAAATTACAATGAAGCAAGGCTGTGTGTATTAGTTACCTATTGCCATTGCAACTAATTACCACATACTTTGTGGCTTAAAGCCACACAAAATTATTCTCTTACTATCCCGGAGGGTAGAAGAGCAGCATGGCCTCACTGGGTTAAAATCAAAGGATGTTACTTTGGAGGCTCTAGAGGAGAACCTGCTTCCTTGTCTCGTCCAGCATCCAGAGGCTGCCCACATTCTTTGGCTCATGGTCTCCTCCTCCATCTTTAAAGCACATTACTCCAACCTCTGCTTCCATTGTCACATGTCTGTTTCTGACTGTGTGTCATTTGCTTCCCTTTTTTCCTTCTTTCACAAGGTGGGTGATTACATTGTACCCTCCAAGAACATCCAGGATTATCTATCTCAAGATATTTAATGTAATCATCTCTGTACAGTCCCTTTTGCCATGTAAGATAACAGATTCAAAGGTTCTGGGGAGGGGCTCACCTGGTGACGCAGTGGTTGAGAGTCCGCCTGCCGATGCAGGGGACATGGGTTCGTGCCCCGGTCCGGGATGATCCCACATGCCGCGGAGCAGCTGGACCCGTGAGCCATGTCCTCTGAGCCTGCACGTCTGGAGCCTGTGCTCCGCAACGGGAGAGGCCACAGCAGTGAGAGGCCCTCGTACCGCAAAAAAAGAAAAGGTTCTGGGGATTTGTATGAGGACGTCTTTGGGGATGTCATTATTCTGTTGCTATAGATTGAATATTTGTTCCCCCCTAATTCATATGTTGCAACTCGTTCCCCCAAAGTATTTGGAAGTGGGGCTTTTGGGAGGTGATTAGGTCATGAGGGAGGAGACCACATGAATGGGATTAGTGCCCTTGTGCAAGAGACCCCACAAAGCTCATTGGCCCTCCTGCCACATGAGGGCAGAGGGATGGAGTCTGTAATACCAGAGGGGGCTCTCACCAGACATCAAGTCTGCCAGTACATTGGTCTTGGACTTCCCAGCCTCCAGAACTGGGAGAAATAGATTTCTGCTGTTTATAAGCCACCTAGTCTATGGTATTCTGTTATTCCTGCCTGGACAAACTAAGACATCTATATACCACAGTGTATAATGTAAGTGGCTCAAAGTAAGGGAGTCAAAGGAGAAGCAGCCAGAATAGTCAGTGTGGGGCATCAGTGGGGTTAGGAGGCAGCAGGTATCAGGTAACATTCTGGTGACTGAAGGAAGAGTAGGAAGTCAGATGGAGACAGGTGTGCATAAGGGCCCTGAGGGATGCCAGAGATGATAAACTACTTATAAAGGCTGCCACAGAATGTTATCCATCAGGCTTGTCCAGGTCCAACCACTATGAAGGGTTTTCTTGTAAAAGCAACCTTTTAATCAAATCTGAATGATGAGTAGGAAATAAATGGGAAAGAAGAGTGAAGGGAGAGCATTTCAGGCAGAGGAATTAACCTGTGAAAAATTCAGTGGGGTGAGGGGGAGTGAGCAGAGCACATATGAGAAGCTGATGGGCAACATGACCGTCAAGCTCAAGGAGAGAGAGTTAGAGGGAAAATGTCAGGATGAAGACAAACAATGCCTTTTCCACTGCCTGGAAGACCCTGCACCTTCTGATTACTGATTCATTTGTCTCATCTTTTAAGGGAAACGAAAAGACATAAAGGACTCTAACCAGAGGAGGACATCTCCCAGGGATCAAAGCCTCAAACTTAGGAAAGTAACTGCAGCTATGGGGTTTCAGGTAGCATCTTGCAGGAGGGAGCAATTCAGGTGAACAGAGCCCATTGCAGTCTCACCTATTTCTAGATTGTTCCTCAGCAGTAGCATCTTCATGATGATAGACAGTAACACATCTGCACAGAGTTTTTAGAAGCTTGAGAGAAAAACAGTTTAACTTTGCCAAGTGTCTTTCACATTCTTAAAACGACCTTCAAGTTGATATGCTTTGCAGGTTACTTACTATGTGAGAGGGTTTGCAAATTATGAATTATGTCTCTGTCATCATCTTGATTTCTGTGCAATTAAGGCTCTTCATTTCCTTTCTTCTAGGTAGCACCAGAGTTAGGGGACCTGTGACACTATACACAGGGCACTTAAGATTTGAATACTATGCTACCTGCGTTAGTTTTTTATTGTAGTTATTCACATTTTTCCCTGGCTATGCCCATTCTAGCTTTCCAAACTATTCTAATGGTATTCTCAGAGTGAACTATGTGTTCCAGCCAGATTTCTTTATTCTCCATTTCCCTGAATAAAACTTTTGCTTCTCCACCTCCCTGCCTTTCCTCCTGCCAGCATCCCACCCACCATCCCTGGGATGGACAACCCATCCTTCAGGTTCCCAGTGCCTTCATCTCTCAGTGAAGCTTTTCCTGACTGAGCCAAGATGCAAAATATTTTCTCTTTCTTAGTTTTTTTTTTTTTTTTTGACATTATGGGGGCAGTGAAATGTGGTGGAAGGATATGAACTTTGAAGTTCATAAGTCCAGGCTGGCCATTGAATAGTTTGGTGGAAATCATCTCATCCCTCTGATTTTCATTTTCTCCACATTACAAATCAGCAAACAAAAGCAAAACTAAGCTCTATTTAAGAGAGAAAAATGTTCTTCAACAACCATCTGCCTACACTTTGTTCTGATCTCTTAGCAATTCGAAAAGTATCTTTGGGGTAGTTGGCTATATTTACCAATACACCTTGATAGGTCCAACTGGGTGTGAAATGTGATGAGTTTCTCTTCCTCAGAGAAATGCCAAGAGAGAAGAGCAAGGACAAAGTAGTTAAGGTTCTCCAGAGGAACAGAAATAATAGGACACACATGCACACACACATAACTATATGTAACTATATGTACACATAACTATATGTAAATAATTTTATTTTAAAGAATTGGCTCATGCAGTTATAGGTTTGGCAAGTCTGAAAGCTTCAGAAAGGCAGCCTGGAAATTGTACCAAGAGTTGATGTTGCAGTCTTGAGTCAAAAGGCAAGTCTGGAGGCATCCTTCCTCACTGGGGGACATCTGTCTTTTCTCTTTAAGGCTTTCAACTGATTTGTAGAGGCCCACCCATTATGGAAGATTATCTGCTTTACTCAAAGTCTAATGAATTAAATGTTAACCCAATCTAAAAAATACTTTCATAGCAACATTCAGACTGCTGCTTGACCAAAAAAGTAGGTACCATAGTCTAGACAAGTTGACACATAAAACTAACCATCACGAGAAGTGATTTGTTCTGCTAAGAACTTGACAGGAATTAGAAGTTCCTGAAAGCAGCTAATGAAACTAAAAGTAGTTGTGGAAAAGTAGTAGAGGTGGCAAAGCTCAAAATATCTGAGATGGTCTTGAGAGAGGTGGCCCTGTGCAACTTGATAGAAAGTAATCAGGAATGAGAAGAAGCCAGTGAGTTTTCCCCAATATTATGCAAGGCAAAGAAACTTTAAGTAAAGTTTGTCCAGATTTTTTTTTTTAAGAAACTCATTCCATGGTGCATTCAGTGAAATCCTTACTTGTTAATCTCAAATCTTCAGCAATCTCTGAAAAGTATTTATTTTGTGGTCACTTTGGAGAACAAAAGGAGAAAGAGGCTGTCTCAATATTTGAGTTGTATGAGAATAAATCAACTGTGGGAAGTAAAACACAAGGGTGAGCCAGAAGCCAGCAGAGGGAGGAAACTGGAGCAAGAATTGAATAGGAAGTAAAGTCTTTAGATCGCTGGTGGTAGATGGTGGGGAATGATGTATAAGCCATTTTATATTTAAAATTTCAGGACAGGTGACCTCAGAAGACAAGAGCATTTAAGGATACTTGGGCAGGTGACATGTGGGTTTCAACATTTTGCAGAATTTCTGGGATAATTAAATTAGGAGCATATCTCCAGACTTAGTACAATGCATAGTAAATAGTAGGGACTCAATAAATGGCAGTAATTATTGTTGTTGCCTTTACCACAGATATTAATATGTAGTAGCTATTTGTGAACGTGTCTTATGTGTCTTATCTCTGTGATCACTTTGTACAGAGACTGTGTCTCACTAGCCATTTCATAAAGACTCACAGACACCTCCTACTTGAAAGCACAGTGCAGAACACCTGGGAGATACCATGATGAACACACTGATCTCTTCTAAAGTGAATTCATAATTTAAAAGGGGAGATAAAATGCACACAGATAATTTCAATGAGAGCTACGAGAGCTGCAAAGCAGCAACTCAAACAGTAGCCCTTGATTTTTTTTGTTGTTGTTGTTTGGCCCCTAGAAAGCTTTAGTATTTTTTGCCAGTTTGGTTCAACATTTCAAAGTCTGGAAATTTTATATAAAAATCAGGAATTTGTTAAGTTTCTCTTGAAAAAATTGTAAGTGTGCCCTGCTCCAGTTCTAGTACCAATAGGTGTTCAATAATGTTAAGTGAGTTAGTGAATAAATTAAGAAATAAATGAATGACTAAGGGGAGTCACCAGTATATCAAAATTCTGTTTATTTCAAGAAATCAGGGAGCCTGTCTTGTTTACCTCTATACATACAGTACATTAAAATATGACATTGGGTCAACAAACATTCATTGAAGTAATGATGAATCTTTTCATGAAGAAGAGTAGATGATCTGCAGAACCTGTTGATTTGAAAGCCTTGCTAGAATTCCAAGCTGGGAGTCTACAGGTAGCCTCTGGCTCCTTTGACCATAATTTACTAGAAATTGAGGGTCTATTTCATGCCATGGGCCAAAAGGAAGGAGGAGAACCAATGAGAAAGTGCCTGACTATAAGCCAAATTCCCAAAGATATAGAAAACAACCTGGAACAATGTCAATAATTGCAACTGTACCGTTTATTGAGAGCTCTAAGGATACCAACTGCTGAACTAAACATGTTCTCATACAGTCCATTTAATCTTTACAACAACCCAGTGGTTTTCTGTTTCAGTTTTCGATGACATCAATAATGCTGCGAAACAAAAAGCTATAAAACTCACAATAAGAGATCATTATTGCTCACATATCTGGGGTCAGATGAGAGAAATCAACACAGTGCTGCTGATCTTAGCCAGCTCACTCACATCTGCAGGTCAGCTGGTGATTGGCTTTGGTTAGAGTGCATCTGCTCTACGTGCTTCTCATCCTCCAGCAGGCTAGCCCCAGCACGTTCTCACGATGGTTGAAGAAGTACAAGAGCACGTGCAGATCTGTGCTAGTGCTTTCTCAAGCTTCCATTTGGATTACATTTTTTCACACTTTGTTGGTCAAAGCTGGCACTAGACTGGTCCAGACTCACAGGGTAGGGGAATAGGTTGCACATCTTTAGTGAGGAACTTCATAGTTGCAGGCGAAGGGTGTGGATACTTGGAGGATGAAGAATTATAGCTATTAACAAAATAAATCTTTCACAAGTAGGTTAAGTTAACCCAATTTTTATAGGGAAACTGAGGCTTATATAGTCCTCTCCCCCCAAAATGGTGGTAGAGTTGCATTTCAATCCATGCTCTCTCAAGTTCTACCTCACATTTACATTATCATCATATCCTAATTTCGAGGAACACTGATAGCCTATGAATGTCAGAGATACAAGTACCTTCACTCCAAGCTGAAAATCTTGAGACAATTTTTTTCCCTCTGCTAGAAATTGGAGATATGGTAAAGAAAATGAATCTCTTCAATAAAAACACTGGATGTTATAAATGGAAGAGGAGAGCAAGGGGTGAGAAACCCGAAAGTAAAGAGATGCACGTGAGCACTAAATGGAAGGAAGTAGAAAATTTTCCCCAAAGAGGTGACGTTTGAGTGGACTTGGAAGGTGACAGGAGGTCACTGAGAAGAGAAGAGGGGAAGGGGCATCTTGGCAGAGAAATCAGTGAGAGCAGATTTATGGAGGTGAGAAACAGAACAGAGCTTTCAGAATTGAGCTGAATGCTCTGTACTCCTAGAGCACAGGTTCTCACACTTTAGTGCATCAGAGTTACCTGGGATCCTTCATTAAAAGACATCTCAGGGATTTACCTTCATGGGTTCAGATTTAGCCTGTCTGGCCCAGAGGCCAGGATTTACCTTTTTACCAAGCAGCTCAGTGACTCTGATGCAGGTGGCACATAAACCCATAGTTTGAGAAACACTCTACCTGTGAGGTGACAGTAGCAGAGAGAAGATGGGAGATAATGTGGTCAAGTATCTGGGTTTGGATTAAGAAAGATCTGGAAGGACCTTTTCAAGGTATTGTTCGAGAACTTTCAAAAGGTCTTGAAGGCCATGTTGAGGGATTTTGAGCACAGTCTCTATGCAGGGAGGACCTCTGAACTGTTAAATCAGGAGAATATTATCATCAAGCTCAAATGTTCACTGCCCTCACATTGTGGTCAGATTAGAACGGGGAGAAATCTGAGTAAGAGACATTACTTAGGAGGTGATGGTAATAGATCAGGTGAGTCACCATCAGGGATTCAGGTGATGCTGGCATATGAAATAATTTGCTCCTGGCCATAGCTGTAAGTTGAATGTACTCAGTAATTAGTGCTGAATGAATGTTTTAAATGTACAATGTGCATATTTGGAGTTGGGGAGATTAAAGACTTTTGCAACATCAGCAGCACTCACAAAGTGGAATTGAACATACAATTGGTGGACCCTAATTTTTGGTGAGTTTGACGTTGATGGCACGTATTCATTCAGAAATGAATCCCCTTACCTGGATTTAACCTCCTTTCAATACAATCTTCTTGGAGGGAGCATAGCTCCTTTATTGAAAGATCGTTAAACATACACATCTCCTTCCAAGATTAATTAGGCGATCTCTCTGGGTACATTCTATTAACTTGTAATTAGACTGTAAAGATACTCACGCTCCATGACACACATTTTAATTGCACCTCACTGTGTACTGATATGACACACACCACTGGAAAACAAGGCAGGAGGAAGAAAACTGGCTGCAGAGAAAAAAGCGGCTTTGGCTCCTGGGCTGCATTTCCGGGCAAGGCAGCTCTGGCTCCCTGTCTCCCTTTATCCAGTGCCTTCTGGAAGACTCTCCTGTGAAAGACAGCAGGAGGCGGGATTCAGCTGTCTGGATGTTGTGCAAAATAATTTGGCTCCGCTCCATCAAACAGGTTTATTTGTACCTTTCCTAAGTTCCTCCTCTTGCCCTCTGTGTATTTCTGGTAAGAACCAATGACTTTGGATGCATTTACCACTAATAATAAAGAACTTTGGGAACAGCAGGACGAGTTCGTTCCCCATTTTACAGATGCAAAAACTAGGACTTGGCAACAGGATCAGAATCTGGCTCTTCTGGTTTCTAGTCCAATTCCATTCTAGAATGCTCTTGTCTGCCTAAACCGGGCAGGTGAGTGTAAATCCCAGACCATGTTCTTAGAAGCTGTGTAATGGGATAGGTTATCTTCCCAACCTCCTCCACTTACTTATTGAAGGGGCATTTCCTGAGCACCCATGAGCCACGGTATTAGAGTTAATGCTTTGCAGAAGCCTCAGTTCCTGTCCTCGTTGAGTTTACAGTCTAATATCAATTAATGACATTTTTGATGAGTGCTGTAATTACAAATGAGAACTATAAGGTGTTGTGAATATTCTCATCCATCAAAATGCAAATGTTCCCTATCTCAACAGGGCTCCCTGTTTCTGCTTTTACAAGCGTGTATGATGGTGACGTTTTTTGTTGCAAAGCAAGGGATCAGAAAAGGAGTATGAGAAGGTTAGCAGGGAGGAAGAGAACTGAGTTCAATGGTGCCCCCGCAAATATATGAACATGTCTTTGCCCCCAGGCACTGTGAATGGAAAAGGGTCTTTGTGGATGTATAATAACTAAGGATGTCAAGATAAGATTATCCTGGATTATACAACTGATCCCTAAATCCAATGACAAATGTCCTTATATGAGACAGAAGAGGAGAGACACAAAGAGGGGAAGGTCATGTGAAGATAGAGGCAGAGATTGGAGCGAGGTATCCATGGTCAGTGAACACCTGGAGCCACCAGAAGCTGGGAGAAGCAAGAAGCTTTCTCCCCTAGAGACTTCGGAGGGAGTCAGGCCCTATGACACCTTGATTTTGGACTCCTAGCCTCCAAACCCCTGATAGAATAATAAATTTGTGTTATAAGCTACCCGCTTTGTGATAATAGGTTAAGGCAGCCTGAGGACACAAATCCAAGATCCAGGGCAGGCAGCACAGGCACTGTGGGAGGCCAGCAGGCACATGGCAGGCAGCATTTAGGGGGGCACTCACTCTTAGGTCATGGGAGCACAAGGGTGGCCATTGCAGGAACATGACAGTGAACCCCAGGCACCTAATTCGACTCTGTGCATGGAAGGATCTACACACGGTAGATGCTCAGGAGATGTCCATTTGATTTTATCTTTTTGTTATTGACTCCCTTCACTGTCTGTGTCCATCATATGATTTTTGGAGAGAAAGGAAAGCCAGCGATAGTTAAGTGTTCAACTTTTAACATGCCAACCTGACCTCAATTCTGAAAATTTTTTCTGAGCTAAGGGACATAATTCTCATTTCAGAGGTGAGAAACTGAGGCAGGTGATGGGTGAGTTTTCCTTGTGTTGGACTTAGGGCTAAAACCCAGATGTCTGTGACTCCAGCCCAGCTACCTCAAATGGCTAAGTTTGTTAGCCCTTGACTCACCCACAGGCTTGGAATTTCTGCTTTCTTTCTGATTACCTGCTAATGTGCTATTCACTCTTTTTGATTTGGAGTAAGATATTTTGCCTTCAGGTGGCTTTTGGTCTAGTAAAGGGAGCAAGAGCTAGAATAAACCATTTAATGTAAAGAAAGGAAGAAAAAGATAAATATTAAGTAGAAGAATGAAAAATAATGAGGGGTTGCCTGGATGTGGAACCCTGCATCTTGGTAAATAGGAACATACAACCGCATAGTCCAAGTGGGAAATGCCCTTGTTTACACATGAATTCATTTGATCCAAGGCTACTTCTACTTCAGTTGGACCAAGAAGCTGTCTTTTAGCTCTTTTTCCGTTGAGCTTCGGTATTTAAAATATCTTCAAAGCAAGCTAGGAAATAACTTTCCATTTTGCCAATGTTTGCTTTTCAGTGTTTTGAATGAATCTTCTTTGCAAACTGCTAAGCTAATTGAACCACCACCATTTCAGCTGAAAAAACATTCTGCCTTGCCAAAGCACATTTACTTGTGTACTCAACTTCATCAATGAGGGGGGCCAGAGCTGGGGCAAATAATTGTTTTTGGCCTAAATGCCAGGTGCAGAATAAAAAGGGTTTTTTTTGATTTGTTCTCTTTTGGGGAGGATGGGGGCTGACATTTGAAGGGCCTACTTCACACTCCTGAGAGATATTTTTCTTGGTTCAGAAATGCAAAGAATGAGTAGCTCAAAGAAGTGACTTGCCCAAGGCTATAGACAGAAGGGTTGCCGTCAGGTCCCAGCCCAGGTTGTCTCATCTAGCAATGGCCCATCAGCTCAGGCCATAGGCTAACCGTTCAAACACTAGGAGAATTTAATTTCCTCCCTGATATCTGTGATTTGATTCAGTGAAAAAAAAATGAAATTTAAACTCAGTTGTATAACACTGCTGTGACCTTATTTGATAATGTCCTATGTTCCAAATATGCCATTCAACAATTGCCAAAAAAAAAGCTCTAAAAATACACTCTAAAGGAACATCAAAACTTTCCATGAATCAGATTCATTTGAGCAACGTATTACCTACCCTTTAAAAGAAATCCAACTTATTCACCTGACAGATTTATAAAACTAGGTTATTTCACCATAAAACCAGGTACTGTATATGTGCTATGGTTCTAGAAATGTGCTGGTGAATAGTCAGATTCTTCTTCCCAAGTTCAAAACAGAACTTAGGGACAAAGGGACTGAGATGCATCACAATGGGACTAAGATGAGGTATAAGTCACCTTTATCTTAAGATCAGCAAAGGGGAGTTGACACTCCGCAATGGAGAGATGGGAAGCTGAACTGGAATTCACTTTGAAAAAATACTTTTTTTTAAAAAAATGAAAATTGTGTTCAGCTCAAGGCTGAGCTTTTTTTTCTTTCTACTTTTTTCCCCCCAAAAATGCATTTTATTTGTTTTAAGTCCATGTAATAAGGAGAGCTGGGCTGCCCAGGTGGCACTGGTTGGAACAAAGAGAAAACTGTGGTCTATAATTAAGACATTGAGGCATCTGCACACATGGGTCAAAACCTTTCCCTGTTTGTACCATGTGTTCCATAAGGGTTGTGTGAAGGAATGTTAAAGTACTTTGGGAACATTTCCAACATCTTGCCCACACAGACAACTTGTGCAACAAAACCCATCCCTCATAGAGGTAAAACCAGTTATCAGGTCTTCTTAAATGTGTGAGACTCCGGTGCTGTAATCCTGGGCCCCATAATACAAAACCCCTCTCCTTGCCAGGGAAATGTGAGGCTGGGTCCTCCCATGAGGGACCAGGGCTTTGTCCAGGGAGGAGATGGGTTCTGGTAGTAATGGCCATAAAATGAGTCCAGGTTCCCACTCACATTCAGTATAAAATCAGTGCTGTGGTTCCAGTGAAAAGAGCCCCCAAAGGACAGCCTTCTCCTATACCTTGTGACAAGAGTGACAAGGCCCCAGCCAAGACCATTTCTGAGCCGGAGGTTGTAGTCTGGGCCTGAACTTCTGAGGCTCCTCCCTTCTTTTTATTCCATTGGGGCTGCCTTCTTCCTTCCAAGAGTCAGCAGTCTGTTACTTTCAAGCCTCTCAGCAGTCACATCCCATCCCCAGATGAGTGAGAAGGCTGCCCCCAGACTCATGACTAGGCCTTTGCCTCAGGAATAGAAGTTCATCCAAAGTGAACTTGCCCCTTAATATGGTAGATACGTGTCTGTCTGTCAAGTTTACTTATAAAAGGTGATACCCAGATCTGTCAGTCAGCACAGGGCCATTGCCTAAGACCAGCATCATCTCCCTGGATTGACCCCCCACTGCCTGCTGAGGCCAAGTGCCCTCTGGCAGGGCCCACATCAGTTCTACCTTTGGATGGCTCCTCCCTGACCCCCATCCCCAAGGGGGCTGGCCTAGTGAAGTGGCCCCTGACAGATGCCCATTGAGGGAAATGCCACAACTGGGGGCTTCCCCAACAGCCACCAAACTCAGTCTGGCCTGCAGGATGAGTGGAGCAGGGCCCTGGTCACCTCTCTAAGCCTGCAGCTCACTGCTGTCCCTTCCCAGACAAATGGCCAAAGGAAGTGAGTTTGGGTTGGGGGTGTGTGTATCTTGGTGGTATTCAGAGGGTGTGCGGGAGGGGATGAGACTGGGACATCCATTGCGAGTAAGCAGGAATCACAACTCCGTGGTTCTGAGTGGAGACACACCAGCCTTCCTAATACGAAGTTTCACTGAGATTCTCTGCCCTGTCGGCCTGTTCACGTCGCTTTCTGTACACAGGTGTCCACCTGCACGTGAGCATTGGATCCTGCACTTTCTGTACCCACTTAACCCCCACTCTTCAGAACTCAAGGGAAGAATCCTTTAACCTCAAAGGACATGGGAAATAGTCCACACTCTGTCAGCCTGGATGTAGCTCCTAAGTTCCACCACGTCATCCCTGTTTTTCTCACGGAGAGGGTGGCTCATCCCCACTCCTTTGTCCAAAGTGAGAACTCACTTCTTCTTCCCCAGACACCTCTCCCTCACGTGTCTGGCTGCCTCTGTCAGGAGCTCTCTGGAGACTCCCAGTCAGGGGCCCAAGGCCTGGCTTCCTTAGGAGAGGGCTCCACCTCCATTGGAACAAACCTTCTTGCCCATCTTGGAAAGCTCCCTGCCTAGGAGTAAAGCGAAACTCAGGGAAAACAAGCATCCTAAGTCACCCAGCAAGGTCATGGAAACCTGGAACTCTGCCTGCCCCTCCTGCAATCTTGACAGGCCCATGTCCTGTGAGAAGCCACTGGCAATCCCACTCTCAGGGCTCCCCCTACAAGCAGGAAAGTGACTGGTCCAAGGGGCAGTGACTGGATGAAACTGGCAAGGTTGAGCTTTCTAATGTTTGAAATTTACCTAGGTTTGGGCAAACACCATCTGATATTTTGAAGTTAAATGAACTTTTCTATAAATGGGTAGGTTTTGATATATGAGTGGCCGAATGACATAGCCAAGAATTATCTGTGTCCCCAGCACACAACACTCAGCTTGGTACTTGGCATGTGGAATGTAGTTAATAAAACTTACTGAACAAAAATGAGGTTATATTTAAGTGGTTCGGTAACTGAATATCGGGTGGGTCAAAAGGTCCGTTCGTTTTGTTCCCTAAGATGGCTCTAGTAGCATTTAGTTGTCTTTAACTTCATTGGAAGCAATTTTGTTAGATTGTATGTGACAGCTGTCATATCAGTGTGCTTTTTAAAAAAAGACTTATCAAAATTGGTGAATTTTTGTGTAGCCATTTTAATATTGAAGATGGAAGAAAAAAGCAACATTTTTGGCATATTATGCTTTATTATTTCAAGAAAGATAAAAACTCAACTGAAACACACAAAAAGATTTGTGCAGTGTATGGAGAAGGTGCTGTGACTCATCGAACGTGTCAAAAGTGGTTCACAAAGTTTCGTGCTGGAGATTTCTCACTGGACCATGCTCCACGGTCAGGTAGACCAGTTGAAGTTGATAGCAATAAAATTGAAATAATAATTGAGTGCAGTCAACATTATACCACTCGGGAGATAGCCAACATACTCAAAATATCCAAATCAAGCGTTGAAAATCATTTGCACCAGCTTGGTTATGTGAATCACTTTGATGTTTGGGTTCTCCATAAGTTAAGTGAAAAAAACCTTCTTGACCATTTTTCTGCATGTAATTCTCTACTGACACATAATGAAAACGTTCCATTTTTAAAACAAACTGTGATGGGTGACGAAAAGTGGATACTGTACGACAATGTGGAATGGAAGAGATCGTGGGGCAAGTGAAATGAACTACCACCAACCACACCAAAGGCTGGTCTTCATCCAAAGAAGGTGATGTTTCGTATATGGTGGGATTGGAAGGGAGTCCTCTATTCTGGGCTCCTTCCGGAAAACCAAATGATTCATTCCATCAAGTACTGCTCCCAATTAGACCACTGAAAGCAGCACTCAATGAAAAGCATCCAGAATTAGTCAATAGAAAATGCATAATCTTCCATCAGGATAACACAAGACCACATGTTTTTTGATGACCGGGCAAAAACTGGTACAGTTTGTCTGGGAAGTTCTGATTCATCCACCATATTCACCAAACATTGCACCTTCGGATTTCCATTTATTTTGTTCTTTACAAAATTCTTTTAATGGAAAAAATTTCAGTTCCCTGGAAGACTGTAAAAGGCACCTGGAACAGTCCTTTGCTCAAAAAGATGAAAAGTTTTGGGAAGATGGAATTATGAAGTTGCCTGAAAAATGGCAGAAGGTAGTGGAACAAAAGGGTGAATATGTTGTTCAATAAAGTTCTTAGTGAAAATAAAAAAAAGTTTCTTTTATTTTTACTTAAAAAACCAAAGGTACTTTTTGGCCCATGCAATACTTTATGAGTGTCTTAGTCCATTCAGGCTGCTATAACAAAGTTTCATAGACTGGGTGGCTTATAAGGGCACTAACTCCATTCATGATGGCTCCACCCTCATGACATAAGCACCTCCCAAAGACATCATCTACAAATACCATCCCACTGGGCATTAGAATTTCAACATATGACTGTTGGGAGATCACAAACAAGAACACCATAGCAACAAGTTTTGCCTACAATTTCCAAAGTCAGAAAACAGTCTTACAGGCAAGTAAATAAAAACACTGTTATTCCTCTGAGTTAGTGCATGGAAATCCCTACCTCAGAGAAATAAAATGGGTAGTACTCTCAACCACCTCATTTATAGACAGAAACTCCAAAGAATATCTGAATATCATGCTTATCTCTGTAAAGCCCATTAGAGTCCAAATTGGATTAGGTATAAACCATTCTAAGAGTATAATAGCTAATACCCATATTACAATGTTCCAGGCACTCTTCTAAGTGTTTCACGTGAGCATGTTAATGCACAGCTCCACTGCAACTCTATCTATACCATTTACAAATGGAGACACTGAGGTCAGAGAGGTTAGTTAACTTTCCTACTATAGGCAGGAAATGGCAGATCCCACCATTCTGGCATCAGAACCCACACCATCTGGCTTATTAAGCACTGCCCATGTTGCTTCTTTAATGGACACTCCAAATCCTGAAATCCAGCCCCAAAGTCCCTCTGCCGAACTTCCTTTTTAAAATGTTAAACCAAATTATTCTCTATACAGTGGACATTATTACTTTTATGTTCATTTTTACTGTTGTTAAGTTTATTACTAATTACTATGTTTCAGGGACTTACCTGAACTATCTAGAATAATGGTCACCTAATTCTGGGAGATGGCTATGCTAATTCCATTTTATATAGGAGAACATGGGGGAGTCTCAAAGTGAGTAAGAGGCAAAGTTTGGATTTAAATCAAGGTTGTTTTTTTTTTCTCTGACTACCAAAATGAGGTTTCTTTTGTTTTAACAAACTATAGGCATGTTGATATTTAACTTATAATTTCTTGCATATCCATAGCCTATCCTAAAACAGGAGGTGACATTACTCACAGAAACCAGGCTGCACCTGTGACTCATGGTGGCTGGGTCACCCCTCTCTAGGCTTCATCTTCCAGTCTCGAAAAGGGCATCTTGTAAATGCTTCTCTCGCCAATCCCTTCCAGAGCTGGAGGTCTGTTAAAACTTGATTCTGTGCCATTCGTTTTATTCTTCCACCCTCTCTTAGTTTTGTACTTGGCGTGTCTGCCTGTGTGAGTGGGGGTGGGAGGGGGTGAGGTCCCCTGGGCGCGAGTGTGCAGATGTGCACAGCCATTGTTTTAGATAAGCTTTGTTATTACTCAGGGCACTTGTGGGCTGTTTCTTTGTTTGGCTTTCTTCTTCCCACTGACAGCTAAAGCTGTAGTCTTTTGTTTGTGAGTGTGTGTCTAGAGCCCCTGAGAAGGACTGTAAACTTGCCCTTGTGTCAAAGGCACATGGCAGCTGGAAAGGTGAACTGAAGCAGCCGGAAGCCCCACCTGGAAAGGGGGTTGGGGTGGTAGTGATTCCCATGGTGACTCATGGGAGGAATTTCTTATTATATATAAGTCAAGGGGTGGGGGGCACTACATCCTAAGTGGCCTTGTTCAGAGACACCTGGCTGGTGTGTGTGTGTTTCTCACCAGTGAGCATGCTTTGATAGACTAAAATTTCTCTGTTGGCAAAAAGAGGAAAGCATCCCTGGCTGTGCCTCTCTTATGCCCCAGGCATTTTACCCTGTCACCTGGGTGTCAGTCGTGGTCCTCTGACTCTTTTTTTTTTTTTTTTAACATCATTATTGGAGTATAATTGCTTTACAATTGTGTGTTAGTGTCTGCTGTAGAACAAAGTGAACAGCTATATGTATACATATATCCCCATATCCCGTCCCTCTTGCGTCTCCCTCCCACCCTCCCTATCCCACCCCTCTAGGTGGTCACAAAGCACAGAGCTGATCTCCCTGTGCTATGTCGCTGCTTCCCACTAGCTATCTATTTTACGTCTGGTAGTGTATATATGTCCATGCCACTCTCTCACTTTGTCACAGCTTACCCTTCCCCCTCCCCATATCCTCAAGTCCATTCTCTAGTAGGTCTGTGTTTTTTTGTTTTGCTTTGTTTTTGTGGTACGCGGGCCTCTCACTGTTGTGGCCTCTCCCGTTGCAGAGCACAGGCTCCGGCCACAGAGGCTCAGTGGCCATGGCTCACGGGCCCAGTTGCTCTGCGGCATGTGGGATCTTCCCGAACCGGGGCACGACCCCATGTCCCCTGCATCGGCAGGCAGACTCTCAACCACTGCGCCACCAGGAAAGCCCTTTAATATGTTTTTATGGAGCAGGAGGGCCATGGAGATTGAAGTGCCAAGGTAGGTCCATGAACATCATTGTGGGTCATTGTTCCAGAGATAAAGTGAATTTTCATGTCACTGAACTACTAATGGGTAATCTTGATCTGGTCTCCTGGTTTTGTAACCAGTTTAATTCTTAAAAAACACCACTGTCTGTTTACCTGGGTGACCCAGTCTAGACTGTCTGGAAGATTCTATGGCTCACAGTGAATGTCTGGGCTGGATTGTGAGACTGGAATTTCACCCTTCCTGTCTCTGCTCCTTACACAGCCAGCAGATAACCAGTGTTTCCAGTGGGTGGGTGTGTGGTTATCAACAACGAGATGTTCATCTCTACCAGAGAAGGCCTTTCAAGTAACACTTACCTTACCAGGCAACTTGTTCCAGTGACTATTTCATTGGGGGAAAAAAGGTTACCCATAAGTTTGCAATTTGGATGTATATTTGCAGCATGCATTAAGGTTTGCCAAAGGAGGCTGTGCCTGAAGTATGATGCCGAGACAATCTGTGTGATCTCCTTGGTCTACATGGTCCTGCTGACTGGAGAGCATGCAAGTAGCTCCCCAATCAGCAGGATCAAGTCCCTTTTGATGACTGGCTGGAGAAAATTCTTTTATGATGATATCATTTGATGTAGAAACCTCCATGAACTCAGTATAGTGAGGTTCAATACATGGGGGAACCTACTGTCCAGCAGCTCACATCAGATCCTTCTGACCTGGGTCAGGCTAAATAGTGTTGTAATCTTCTCATAGATCGTATCTGCTGAGGTTTTATGGTCCAAGGTCTGTCCACAGCGTTTCACTTACATTTTCTCATTTATTCCTTGAAATAGCATCATAAGGTAGCTACGAACTCCCACTTTGCAGTGGCGAACACTGAAAGCCAGCAAGCTGAGGAGCTTGCCCAGGGCCACTATCTGCTTAAATTTGCCAGGACTAAAACCCTCCCAGGCATTTGACGCTTCAGAGATATCACTCTCTCTCCCTGGAGCTTGGACCTTTTCTTCATTAACAATAATGATAGCAAGATCTATTTATATTGATTTGAAAGTCATTGAGCTGGGGATAGAGCAGTGGCTTTGAGCAAATGCCTGATGGGAGTTATGTTAGTGGAACAAGGGTAGTGCAGGAAGTGAGCACCTGCTCACTCCGCAATCTGAGAATGCACAGTTCTGGTGGCAGGTATGATAGGGATGAGGAATAAAACAGGTATTACGGATATCGATATAAACCAGACGTCAACCCAGATATAGAACCCAGTAGAAAGACTTCTACATTATAACTGCAAGCATTTAAAGTGCAAAACCTAGACTTCTCTGGTGGTCCAGTGGTTAAGACTCTGTGCTTCCATTGCAGGGGGCACGGGTTCGATCCCTGGTCTGGGAACTAAGATCCTGCATGCTGCTCTGTGCAGACAATAAATAAATAAATAAATAAATAAATAAATAAATAAATAAATAAATAAATAAGCAATTTGACAAGATGACTGAAATATGTGTAGACCCTTTAAAAAAAATAAAATGCAAAACCATCTCAGGTTGAGAGGAGCTTGGACAAGACCGTAGTGGAGAGCCCCACTCTGGGTCAGGTAAGGGGCCACCCTCATCACCCACCCATCACCCAATGGGAATCCCTCAGGTGTTGAATCCACCCTTTACAACTTCAATGAAAAGAAAATTGGCATCAGGATGTCCCCCAGTCAAAATGCAGGTGCTGTCTATATTCTACACACTTTGGGTGAATGTGTTTCTCCCTTTCTTTTCTTACAGTTCAATAAAGTAGGGGAGTGCGTGGAAGGTGGCTGACTGGTGGTGAAAGGGGTCCCCTCAGACCACGATTTGGAGATCTGTAGAGCAGTGTAAGTTTTCCAGAACTATCCTGTTGGGCACCACCTGGGTATTGGCCTGGAGTCTACAGAAAGATGTGGGAGAAGCTGAGCCTGGATTCACCATCTGCTTTGAGCAACTTACTTAGAATTTTTTATTACATGAAGTTGCGAAATGCCTGACGTGCAGAAGGGCTCAAGGACTTTTAGCCCAATGTCTTATTTAGTTTGTGACTCTTCCTATCAGCATCAGCATTTGGAGGGGAGTGGAGGGGAGTGGTCTCCCAGTCAAAGACAGAGAATGTGTTTCCCATCAAAGTGCCGTCATGACTGCGGGTGGGCAGAAGGGTTTTCCTGGCTCCCTGATGATCCCTGGGGAGGAGAGAAAGAGGAGTGGTGATGCCAGCTGTGCAGTGGAAAGGAGATGACAGCTGGAGCACCAGTGAAGCTTTCACCACCCAGTTCTAGGGAGAGGAATGGAGAGGGTGGAGGACAGATGGGGCAGCAGAGGTGAGGGAGGTGGGAAGGGGGCTCTGAGTCTGAGGATGGTGAGGTGGGCTTTGCTCAGCTAAGACAGGCTTCCCTGCACCCACTGCCTCAATCAACTGGAGCCACATTTCTGAACCCCAAACCAGACTCTTCTGCACTCCTTTCTGAACCTCCTCCAGTGCTATCTTGAAACTGGAAAACGGAAGGAGACAGCCTGAGTTTGCATTCTTGGAAAACAAACGCTGCCAACACCAGGACTCCTCGATTCCAGCCAGGATCACAGGGCTGAGTGGGTCCAATCCCCAGCCTCTAAGAGAACCTCTCATCTGGCACAAGCCTGAGGGAGCCCTGGATTCACCCACACCCCAGCCTGACGGTGATGAATCTGCTAGAGCCAGGGCTGGGGCCAAGGTCATCTATTCTCCGTGATTCCCAGCCCCAAACACAGTGCTTTTAACATTGTAGGTGCTTGAGGGCTTCCCTGGTGGTGCAGTGGTTGAGAGTCCGCCTGCCGATGCAGGGGACAGGGGTTCGTGCCCCGGTCCGGGAAGATCCCACATGCCGCGGAGCGGCTGGACCCGTGAGCCATGGCCGCTGAGCCTGTGCGTCCGGAGCCTGTGCTCCGCAATGGGAGAGGCCACAACTGTGAGAGGCCCGCGTACCAGAAACAAACAAACAAACAAACAAAAAAACATTGTAGGTGCTTGAAACATCTTTGTGTGATGAAAGGATCGCCACGTTTTCATCGTGTGCATTTGAATGTTACAAAGATTATTATTATTGTTCACATATATAAATGCCCACATGGCTTGGCCTATACAGTCATGATTTTATTTTGTTTACCCTCACAACAAATACTGTGAAATTAATTGGGGAATGGAGACTTGAGTTCTGTGGTGGGTAGAATTGTGACCTACGCCCCAACTCTGCAAAAAAAAAAAAAAAAAAAAAGATATGTTCAAGCCATCACCCCTGGGAAACCGTGAATGTGACCACATTTGAAAATAGGGAATTTGCAGATGTAATAGCATTAAGATGAGGTCATAGTGAAGTTTGGGGGGGTCCTAATCTAGTGAATATTACCCTTATAAGAAGAAGGAAATTTGGATACAGACAGAAATGCACAGGGACAACACAGCCTGTGCTCCGCAACGGGAGAGGCCACAACAGTGAGAGGCCTGAGTACTGGAAAAAAAAAAAAATGCACCCAAGATTGGCTTCCTAGAAATCCTTGAGCTGTCACCTGCAAGAAAGTCATTCATTCATAAGAGCTGCTCAGGCCAGACTTTTTCTCAGCAAAGTTTGAGGATCCTGGGCACTCGGCCAGGGTCGGCTAAAGCTGGGTTGAAATGCAAAAGATGTATATTTCCACTGGAGCATGAGTGCTTGTTTGTGTTTTCTTTTGTCCTGTTTTTCTTCTTTGTTTGAAAATAAAGCTTCTTTATTACAGAGAACTAAGAATATGCAGAAAACCAAATTGAAGGTGGGCCCAGGTGAAGTCCAATGCAGTTAACACGCTCGTTTAGGCTTCCAGACCTTTTCCTGTCTGTTGTGCTGACGTGTGAAGAAAATCCAGTCTGTTTAAATGTTTAGTTTTCCTCAGATCCAGAGCACAGTGCAGTCCAAGGTAGAGAAAGAGGAAGTTCTCTTCAGAAATAGGCAGAAGAAGCAAAAAACAAATAGAATTTTAAGAGAAATCAGGAAAAAAAAAGAGGAGTCTAATATATTGCTCAGTCAGAGAAAAGAGACCTTGCAAGACCCATCAGACTTACATTAGGAGATAAGTTGCATGCCTCCCCAAGTTGCATGCCTCCCGAATGTCGTGGACATGAGAAACAAGAAAACAAACAGTGGTTGTGTTTTTTTTTTTTTGCGGTACGCGGACCTTTCACTGTTGTGGCCTCTCCCAATGCGGAGCACAGGCTCCGGACGCAGAGGCTCAGTGGCCATGGCTCACGGGTCCAGCCGCTCCGCGGCACGTGGGATCTTCCTGGACCGGGGCACGAACCCGTGTCCCCTGCATCGGCAGGCGGACTCTCAACCACTGCACCACCAGGGAAGCCCAGTGGTTGTGTTTTGAGGTCTCTCCTTGCGTATGTGATTCTCTGCTCACTAGCTGGGATCCTCAGCTGCCACCCATCCTCTGTTTATTTTACTGATGAGAAAACTGAAGCTTTTCTGAAAGGGAAAATAGAATGACCAAAGCCACATAGCCATTTAGTGAAAGAGTACGTACTGGATCTCACATTTCCTACCCCTGAGCTCTTGCACACATTTTGGTAAAGTCTTTTTTTTTTTCTTCTTTTTATTACAAACGTTGCCCATCAGGAGACCTGAATAGACGTGTCTCCAAAGAAGACATACAGATGGCCAACTGGCACATGAAAAGATGCTTATCAGTACTAATTATTAGAGAGATGCAAATCAAAACTACAATGAGGTATCACCTCACACCAGTCAGAATGGTCATCACCAAAAATCTACAAACAATAAATGCTGGAGAGGGTGTGGAGAAAAGGGAACACTCTTGCACTGCTGGTGGGAATGTAAATTGGTGCAGCCGCTATGGAGAACAGTATAGAGTTTCTTTAAGAAACTAAAAATAGAGTTGCCTTATGATCCAGAAATCCCACTCCTGGGCATATATCTGGGGAAAACTATAATTGGAAAAGATACATGCATCCCAATGTTCATAGTAGCACTATTTATAATAGCCAGGACATGGAAACAACCTAAATGTCCATTGACATATGAATGGATAAAGAAGGTGTGATACATATGTATACTACATATTTATATATACACACAATGGAATATTACTCAGCCATAAAAAGAATGAAATAATGCCCTTTGCAGCAACATGGATGGACCTAGAGATTATCACACTAAGTGAAGTAAGTCAGAAAGAGAAAGACAAATACCATATGATACCACTTATATGTGGACTCTAAAATATGACACAAATGAACATATCTACGAAACAGAAACAGACTCACAGACATAGAGAATAGACTTGTGGTTACAAAGGGGGAGGGGAGGTGGGGGAGGGAAGGATTAGGGGTCTGGGATTAGCAGACGCAAACTAGTATATGTAGGATGGATAAACAACAGGTCCTACTGTATAGCACAAGGAACTACATTTACTATCCTGTGATAAACCATAATGGAAAAGTATATGAAAAAGAATATACATGTATAACTGAGTCACTTTGCTATACAGCAGGAATTAACACAACATTGTAAATCAACTACACTTCAATAAAATTAAAAAAAAAAAAGTTGCCCAGGCTCTTTGAAGGTAAATTTAAATATAGAAACCAGGATGCGGAAAGACCCTTCCTCTGGCTTGACCATTCTCCTTACCTCTGCATCACTGTCACTGCCACTTTTAAGTTCTATCATGTAACTTTTCAGATCCACCCAACTCACATACCTTCACACATACACATACATCCCCATGCTTTACCAAACAGGACTATAGCAGTTTGCTCTTAAAAAATAGTATACAATGAATATGTTTCCAAATCAGTACATATATTTGTGCCCTCCTTAAAAAAAGGTCTAAATAGTATGCCATAATAAAGATGAACAAACTTTACATCATTTGCTCAGTAACAGGCATTTAAGAAGCTCCTAGGGTTTAGAGGTTGCCAGAAATGCTGAAAGAAACCCCGAGGCTTGCACAGTACAGATGACTAAGTGCATCTCTAAGAAGTACAGTTGCAATAGAGAATGAACAGGACCTACTGTATAGCACAAGGAACTATACTTAATATTTTGTAATAACCTATAAGGGAAGAGAATCTGAAGAATCTATGTGTATATATATATAAACTGCTGTGCTGTACACCTGAAATTAACACAACATTGTAAATCAACTATACTTCAATAGAAAATATAAATTATAAAAAAATATTTTAAAAAAGAAGTACAGTTGCTGGATCAGTGGGTTGGGGTATATTAAGATTGAAATCAATACTTCCAAGTTGCATTTTGCAATTTATATTCAATAATTTCCAATTTATACTGCTAAATTATAACCTTCAATTGTTCTGTGATATATAAAGAAATTTGGCAGTAATAATTTTAATCTCCAAGAATTCTTCTTCTCTGATTTCTCTCTTTTTTTTCCTCTTTGTAGCAGCCAATTCTTATCTGAGGGGTGCGATAGCTTCATGAATTTTTGCTGGATTTATTCAGAAGTAGAATAAGAGGAATAAAGCAAAGCTTTGCCCTGCTTTTTATTCATCTCTCTTCCTTCATGTTCTTTGGTCTTATAGTCCTGTGGCTTGAATTTGGAGTCTGGCTTGGCCACCTACTAGCTGTGCAAACTTGGGAAGTTTTAACCCTTCTGTGTTGCAGTTTTCTTATCTGTAAAATAGGATAATGGTTGTACTTTCTTCATAGAGTTTCATGTGAGTTAAGCCAGGCAATAGGTGTGATGAGCTTAGATACGTCCTTGTTCATAGTGAGCGCTCAGAGATAGCCTTCGTGGTTATTTGATGCTGTCTGTTGGTTTTTCTCAAACTTCTAGGGATCCCTAGATCTAGACTGAACTTGGCGAGGAAAGAACTAGAGGAATCATGGTGGGAGGGTGGGGGGGTAATGTGGGTTTCCTTGGCACCCATTCATTTTCTCTGCACAGAGCTCTCCTCCAGGAGAGGAAGACCATGGGCCCCATGGGTCAGTGAGAAGGAAATGCAGGTGGATGGTTTCATGGGATGACCTTGGTGGGCACACTGGCACCATCTTAATGGAAAAGATGATATGGTACTACACTGTCAGCCAGGCCCGTTTATACCTTTAATTCTTGGGCAGAGATGATTTTATTTTCTCCCCTTCCCTTCCTAAAATTCCTGTCATATACTTGTCTCTTATTGAGGATAAGAATTTCCAGGGCTCTGCTCTACTTATCTCTCTAACTGGGAAGGGCTCCTAAGAGGGATAATTTCCCCATTTACAACATATATTCATTTACTCATTCACCAGATACTTACTGAACACCCTTGCTAGTCCCAATTCTAGGCACAGATAATGTAATAATAAAGGAATTGTTTCTATCCTCACAGAACTGTCAGTCTAGCGGGTTGGTGAGACAGACAGTAAACAAAGAAAGAAACATCAGAGGAGAATGTACTTGACTCTGCTTTGGTCTGATGCTTCGTTCTCAGTCATGGCAGAAACTAAGTGAATGGAGGATGAGTGTATTTTGCTGTGAGGACCAGATGAGCAGAACTGTCCCAGGTGAGATGTAAGGTTTTTGAGCTTCACCTCCAATGAGGACATTTCCTGAGTTTCTTGAAAGTCTGGAGGTGGCCAGGTAGGGTTTCTGGGGCAGAAGTGACAATGCAGGGGCAGTTTCATTTATTCCTTTGTGAGCTTCAGCAATTTTCTCAGCAGGCTTTGTTTAGGACATTGCTGGAAATCTACACTGCGTTTATTTTTCAGCCTTCCCACAAATTAAGTGAGCTGCCCAATATCTTTTCTGAAAAAACTTTTTCTCTGTGTAAACATCCAGGGTGATTTTCCATTGCTTGGAACGAAGACCCCCAGTGGAGGGGCAAACTATGTGTTAAATATCATTCCCAGGTGTTAAGCTGCAATAAATCCTCCCAATAAGTCTGTGATAAAGGCTTCTTGTCATCACAGTAGAGATGAGGAAAGTGAGACTGAAAAATACAGCATCACACAGCTAGAACAAGCCAGAATACAAATGCAAGTCTACTTGACTCTCAATCTTCACCTTTTCAAGTACACCATCCTGGTTACATGTCTCCAGTCTTAATTCAGGACTGGTTCTGAGTACAGAACAAAAAAACTACAAAGAGAAAATAAAAATGGACCTAGCTCTGGGAGGATGAGACAGAAGAGCTGTGAGAAACTTGAACTTGACCTTAGACAAGTGTGAGTTTACACATGAAGAGCAACTAAGGCATGGTTGAGATTGTCTCCATATGCACAGAAGGCAACAGTCAATATCACACCCACCTTTTCACCTCCCTTTCCCCAGCAGGATGTGCCATTTTCTTCATATCCATGCTGATCTAAGCTAACACATGAATGTCAAGCTTATTCTCATTAATTTTAATTTTATAACATTTTTCTCCATTCTGTGTAAAACTTTTCTTTGAATGTTATAATCTGTTCAGCTCGGGTACATTCATACTGATTATTTAACCTTGGCTAATTTTTTGAACATTTCCCTCCAAAGCTCCTGCATGCGTTCTGCAATAACACAGGCTTTCAAGTGGAGTAATCAAGATTTCTTATGATATGACACCTCTTTTCATTTGTTCCAGGTCTCTTCATTATTTTACCCTTTTTTCTTTTATTAGGTGGGAGCAGAGGATTTAAATTGAACATCAGCAATGAAGAAAAGCTTAAATTCAGACTGGGAACAAATATGTATGGGCTTGAATGTGCTGTAATCCTTAGAGAACAATGGATAATATCCTGGATTTAAAAAAAAAATATGAACTGCGATCAAGAAGGGAAAAATATTGGACTTAATTGGAAATCTCAGTTTTTTTAAACTTTATTTCTTTTTAAACTTGAGAAAGTCATTTACATTCTCTGAAACAGATTTCTCTATTTTTTCACATAGTCTCTCATAATCTGCAAAAAGAGTGATAACATATAATTTCATAGTTATTATTAATATCGAAGAAGTGCAAATAATTCAAGAAAAACCACACAGCATGTATTTGGAAAAGCTGTGCTTTGGACCCATGTTATATCCAGTATCAAAACTATATTCATTCCACAAAATGAGAGACAAGAAGATTATTAGAATGTATAAAGCATCAAGGTCTAGGTGGACAATGGATCCTAAGCCAGGCAAGTAGATAGAAATCAGGGCAGAAATGCCAATAGGTGCTATAGAAGTCCTAGGCCACTATGACCATGGAAACAGAAAGGATAAGGTTAAGCCAGTGTCAGGCCTAGATTCAGGGATCCCTGTACTTACCAGTCCTCAGTAATGGAGATTTCCAACTGCCTGGGCCAAAGACTTATTCTATGCTTCAGTTAAGACATCCATCCATCCATCCATCCATCCATCCATCCATCCATCCACCCATCTACCCATCCACTCATCCATCCATCTATCAACCCAACCATCCATCCATCCATCCATCCATCCATTTACCCATCCATCCATCCATCCATCCATCCATCCATCCATCTATCCATTCACCCATCCATCCATCCATCCATCTACCATCCACCAGTCTAACCACCCATCCAATGTATATTGAGCTATTTTTATATGGCAGGTACAATGGTAAGTGATACAGTTCTGAGCAAATTGGCTCAGGTCCTGTCTTAGAGTTTATAATATGGTGGAGTCTCAAGAATCATTAACATAGTAATCACATACAAATATAAATAAGAATTGTGATAAATACTATGAAGAAAAAGTTCATATGGCAATAATAACTTGTAATTGAGGGTCTAATTTAATCTCTCCCCAGGAAGTGATGTCTTACCTGATTGGGGGTGGGCACTAACTGCGAGAAGGGAGATGTGAGGGCCAGTTATGACAGTAGGACATCATGCGGACAGGGCCTGAGCCTGGCTTTTCAGTCCCTCAGTGGCACTGTGCTCCCTCTGTGTGGCTGTAGGACCAAGACCTAGCAGCAGAATGAAAAGAAACCAGGTGGGGCTGGTGGGCAAGGCCAGCCCACATAGGCCATTGCAGGTTCTTGTCTTTATCTTAAGCACGTGGGGAAGTCTGGGAAGGGTTTATTGGAGGGTGAATCGATAATATAATTTACATTTTGAAACTGTTACCTAGACTTAAAAGAGACAGACTGGGGTTGAGAAGTGGTGGGGACCTCAGTTGGTGAGCCATGGTCCAGGCTCTGCCATTGTGCCTGTGGTCATACTGTTAGTTGATAATGCCCTGGGGCTGGAACTCAAGGCCTGCAAGAGGAATCAGCCTTGACAATAGGAAATACTACAGGTGGGATGGTGGGGAAGGAGAGGAGACTGATGCTAACTAAATGTTTTACAGACTGTGTTAATTTCCTAGGGATACCATCACAAAGCGCCACAAACTGGGTGGCTTTACATAACAGAAATTTAGTCCCTAACAGTTCTGGAGACTGGAAGTCTGACATCAAGGTGCTCACAGGGCCATGTTCTCTCTGAAGTCTCAAGGAAGAGTCTGTTGCAGACTTTTTCTTTGTTTCTTGTGTTGCCAGCAATCCTTGGTGTTCCTTAGCTTGGGGACACACCTTTCCAACCTCTGCCTCTGTCTTCGTGTGTCTTCTCCCTGTATCTCTCTTTGTCTTTACATGGTCATCTTCTTAGAAGGACACCAGTCAATACTGGATTGGGTTGCATCCTAATGGCTACATCTTAACAAGATTTAATCTGCAAAGACTCTATTTCCAAAGAAGGTCACATTCACAGGTACTGGGGTTTAGGACTTACAATGTATCTTTGGGGGGACCCAATTCAGTTTGTAACACGGACATTACTCTTAGGTCCCACAACAACGTCCACAGGCAAACACCTCCTCTGTGCGGGTGACTTCCCTCTACCATCTCTAGGAAATGCTGCCACACACTGAATGCCAGCTGTGTGCTTGTAGTGTTAATGTTTTACGGACAATCCATCCAACAGTCCTCTGGGAAAGGTGTTGCCATCTTCATGTCACAGATGGGGTCATAGAAATTTGGGGAGTTTAAGTGAGCCTCCCATTCTGCATAGCTAAGAAGTCATAGGTTGGTATTTGTGCTTATAGTTTTTTCTGTTTTGTTTTAGTTCAAAGCCCTGGCTCTTTCACTTTTACCTTTCTTTGTCCTGGAAGGTGGACTCCTACCTTAAATTCTCTGTGCACTCAGGACATCTCCTGCAAAGAGAGATCTTGGGGCAATCACTGCTGCATCCAGAGTATCTCAGATGGGAGTCTTCAGCAGAACAGGTCAATGATCTAGAATTTCTCTTCTGACATTTTAACAAGCATAGTTGGTAATTAGCTTTTGAATAGTACTGCTCTCTGACATATTCTAATTGTTAAAAATTTTATAATCAAAATCTACATTAAAATAAGTGTGCATTATTATTGGTGTAATTAGGTTTAAATGACAGAGTTTTAGAGAAATTGAGTCTGCTGTTTTCCTCTCCTTCTGTCTCTCTCTCTCTCTCTTCTTTCCCTCTCTCTCGCCTTTCTTTCCTTCCTCCCTTTTCATTTCTTCTTTCTTTCTGTCTCCTGTATGTGTGAATTGTGTGTGTGCATGTGTGTTTAAGAAAAATAACAAAAATACAAAAAGGCACTCAGCTTTTTCACTATAGGTCTAATTCTTGGTCAAGTGATAATACTATGTTTTTCTTTTTTGGGGTCTTATTCATTAGACGCAAAGACCCCCCATTGTTATTAAAACAATCACATGAAATTGGCAAAAGAAATATAGATTGGACTTTACTTTACATTACCTTGATCAGCTATATGCATCTCATTTCATTGTTGCCTTGTTCTTTCTTTAATTCATCATTTTACCTTTAACAAGGCAGTGGCGCACAGTAGAGAGACTAAAGTCTTTGAAATCAGAAACCCTTGTTCAAATCCTGATTCAGACACTTCTTAGTGGTCTGATTTCATGTTTCTCTTTCTCTGTCTGGCCCTCAACCTCATTCATTTACTTGAACTTTCACAAACACTTATTGAGTACCTTCTTATGATGTACTATTTCAGGTACCGAGAATAGAACAGTGGACAGAATTGTTTCTGGTCTCAAGGTACTTACATTCAAATTTTGTGTTTTATGTATTTTCTGCGATGTCTGAAAATCTTTTCCCTCAGGTATACTTGATGTATGATGTCATCCAAATCCACAGCTACCACACAGAGATGAAGTCCTGATATAATTTGTAGCTAAGATCTCCTTGAAAAAACCCTGGGATTTTAATCTCCATTGGCATTTTCCATTTGGTTGTCCCTGAAAACACATAAAACCCAAAACTGGATTCATAATCTACCCCCACCGATGAATTTGTTCCCTAGAATGGCTTAGCCACATAGCCTAACAAATACATAGTAATGCTAATAAAAGCATTGAGAACATGTGTGACACCGTCTTGTCTTGTTCATGCTGTGCCATCAGTACAGATTCAATAAATACATGTTAAGTAAATGATGAAATGAATGAATAAGGAGGATGTGGTCTAGGAGGGAAGGTAGATACAGGAATAAAAAATCTTTATAGTATTTCCAATATTTAAGACATCACCTAGTCCAGCCTAGCAGATAAACTCTTAAGTCCTTAACTGGAAGCTTGAACAAAGTGCTGTGGAAAGGCATTAATGCAAGGTCTGGTCAAGTCAGGAAACTCTTTACTGAGAAGGTAACATGTTACTTGGGTCTTCAAAGAATAGTAGAGATTTTTTTTACATGGAGAAAACTTGCAGGAAAAAAGACAGAGTAAGTAAAGGAGAAGGGCCATAACTGATCTGTTGAATGAGCTGAATTTGATAGAGTGTAACTTAAAACACTTAAAAATGTTCCTTTTCTCTGTCATAAAGCCCATTCTGTCACCTCTCCCTTTCTAAAATTGGAGTAATGTTTGGAAGGTGCTTTTAAATCACTTTCAGGTATGTATTAGTCAGCTATTTCTGTGCCAATGCTCTGTAACAAACCATTCTGAACTCAGTGGCTTTCAGGAGTGAGCAATTATTCTCACTCTCTCTGTCTGAAGGGCAACTGTGGTTCAGCTTGCCTTGATTAGGCTTGGCTGGGAAGTTCTCTGGCCATGGGTCAGCTGGATTTGACTGTGGGCTCTTGGTCTGCTCCACTGCTTTGTTCTGGGTGTAGTAAAAAGGCTCTGAAACCAGCAGTGAGAAAGGGAGGACACAGCCTTTTCCTTTATCCTTGTTTGTTTTGGTCATCCTTAGAGCTGCTCACAGACATCTCAGCTCTCTCTACTCAGAACAAGTTATACCACACTTGGACACTTACTTAAAGTTAGCTGTGACTGTCTGACTTGTTTTAGCCAACAAACTGTGTACCATTTGGGTGGGAGCTGTAAGAATCAGTGCATGCTTAGCCGAATTCTCATTCTGTCTTCCTGGGTATACCAGCAGTATTCAGCTTGTGTCTCTGGGTGATACAACTAGCAGAGCTCCTGGGACGGACATGTAGCATGAGTGAGAATTATTTGTTTAAGTTAAGGAGGTGTGTTTGCATGTGTGTGTGTGTGACAGCATAATCTAGCTTATCTTTACTGATAATTATTCCACTTTCCCCAGATCTGTTGCATCTGCTGTTGTGACTCCTCTGTTGCTCATGAGGGTTGATGAGGAAAAAATGGTACAGTTTTATGTCTCCGGTGCAGTTGTAGTTCTCCCTTAAGTGTTACATGTTCTTTGACATGGCAAATGTCTAAATGTTAATTCTTCTCTTATGGGACGTTGGAGGAGCTCCTTACAGTACCATGTCTGGAATTCCTCATTCTGCAGTATTTCCTGAGAAGGGTGATGCTTGATTCTACTGATGGCTTATGACTCCACCTCCATTCCTGCTTCCAGTGGGATTCCTTCAGTCATTTTCTGCTGGCATCTGCTGTCCCTTGCAGGCAGACCTCTTGAAGAGGGTCCTCTTGAGACAACCCTAATCTAGCTGCTCTCTGCAGTGTCCACTAGACACACAGGAAGCATGGCCTTGCTTCATTGTTGTGGAGGCACTGTTCTCACAGCAGCTTTCTGTCCTCTGTCTGCTTCTGGGGCAGCTCCAGCCAGGCTTTCCCACATGGGCAAGTGTCCAGCATCATCCCTGTGCACTTTCACTCTTTAAGGCACAAATCAGTTCATCAGAAAGCTCTCATTGTACTTTGCAGAGCCCAATGTCAGGACTGGAACTCAGGGCCTCCTCACATACCTGTCCTCACCTCCCCAGAGAGAGGAGGAAAATTGCCTTTATCCATCCTTCTAGACTGATGACTTTCTTGAAAAAAACTCTCCAATCAATCTGCTTACTGACTCTCTGGGCTGCTTGTGTAGACAATTAGGTTGGTGGTGAGTTTTGGGTCTCAGGACTTGTTTTGTCTATTTCTCAGTGGATCTAGCAGAGATGGGCTTATCTCCTCTTGATAGAACATATGGGCAATTAACCTCTATTGTCCCAGCTTTGGGATGTCAATAGAAATTACAGAGACAAACATACCCATTTACCACTTCACAGAGGTTTAGAAGATTACCACATGTCCCAGGAGAAGGTCAGTGTGAACAAAGTAAATGTGTTTTGACTGGAAAAGAGGCAGGGTGTGGGGATGAGCAGGCAGTTTGGACCCAGCAATAAAGCCCACATTGTCCGGTTTCCCATGATGCCCTGTACCCTGCCTTCTATTCCATCATGTTCTGAACTTATATGGGTTCCCCGTCCAGCTCAGATCATACCTCTCTTTTTCCAGCATCATTTTTATGACTAGGTTAACTAGTGTCCCCACTCCCTAAAAATCATGCTTACTCAGGACCTCAGAATGTGACCTTATTTGGAAATAAGGTCTTTGCAAATATAATTAAGATGAAGCCATACTAGATTAGGGTAGACCCTAAATCCAGTGACTGGTATTCTTATAAGAAGAGACTAGGACATACTTGGACACAGAGAAGAGTACCATGTGAAAATGCAGGCAGAGATCGGAGTGATGCATTTACAAGTCAGTGATCACCAAGTCTGTCCAGGAACCAACAGAAGCTGGAAGAGGCAAGGGGGGATTCTCCCATAATGCCTCTGGAGGGACTACAGTCCTGCTGTTAGCTTGATTTGGAATTCTGGCCTCCAGAACCATGAGAAAATACATTTCTGATGTTTTAAGCCACTCAGTTTGTGGAAATTTGTTATGGTAGCTGCAGGAAACTAATACACTACCATCTATTATTTCTGTATCCACTTTCTATTTCCCCCTCCAACTAGAACACAAGTGCTTCAGCTGGCAGGAGTCTGGCTCTTATTTCTCTTTGGGTTTCCCCCAACATAGTGCATTGACGTAGAGGTATTTATCATATATTTGCTGCAATAAAAGCATTGATATCTAGTTGATGATTAGCTTTAATTTGAAACCACTTCACAACAAATTGGAAATTTATAACAAACACAGAAGTGTGAATAGAAAGAATGAATCATTACACGCTATTTACCTCCTACTATTGTTCATGCCTCATGATAGATCCCCTCTTCCATTAATTTCAAATTCTCACTCAATTATTTGGGTCAATTCATATTCTTTAGAAACAGTTTACATCTCTAGTCAACCCATTTACGTTTCATCTGAAGGAGTGAACTGATTTAAAAAAATGAAGTGAAATACAAACAATTTTGAAACTGCAAGTAAACAGGAACTTATTAGAAATAACTTGGATAATGGATTTAGGATAATATAATTTCACTTCAATTTACTTGCAGAGTGCTAATTATTCAATTATTGGAAACACACAAAAGGAAAGATAATGTGGATCTTCAATAACAAATGTTTTACATATTATAATATGTTTCTGTGAATTTCTCAGAGAAAGGTACTATGCCTAAGACCCTTATTTTATTGCATTTTTGCCATAACCATTTATTTAAAAGTGTATCTCTGTTACTCAGGTGGAAAGAAACCTTTTGAGGTAAAATAGCGCACAATAAAAAGGAAATTGTTCTTATCATATAAAGTGTATTAATTAAAAATGAGGAAAGGAGGACAAAATTACCAAAGCAACTGAAATGTGAGAATTATAAAAAAAAGAAATTAAATACATTCATTTTGCCCACTGTGTGCATTGTAGGTATTATATACATGAACACATATAAAAACAATTAAAGAAATGGAGAAAAACGTGCCTGACTTGCATTAGTAACATCAAGGTCCGAAGTTCAATGTCTTGGGTGGAACATTTGGATCCCAAATGTCACCTCTGAATTATCACAAACTCTGTGTTGGTGGGCTCAGATTAACGAGGACTGACTGCATATGTAAAAATGGGAAAGTATATGGACAGTGTTTCCTTCTTCCTTTCCTAATAAGTCATTCCCAGATGGCAAGTTGCACCCCAGAGACTGGAGTTTTCAAGTTGTGTTAATTTTTTCCATCGTGCTTCCTGCTGATCGATATTGCTACCCAAAGCTGCTTTCTGCAATGAACACAATCTAGCTAATGAGGAAGGAGGCAGCACTTCTGTGTGAATTATGGATCGTGTGCTGAGAAAGAGCCTTCTCCATATGTCACTTTCATCGGAGTGGGTGAATGCAGGATTCATATTATTTTCTTTTAGCTAGAATGGCTTACATAGCTGGCTTTCTAGATTTGGGGCTCTTTGTGTGGGTGGATAAGTAATCTTTGTAAGTGTATACTTTCTGCCCAGAAAACGTAACCAGTCAGTGGCAGTCAGGAAATTAGGGTCTTGGTCCAGCCTCTTCCCTTATTTTCTTGGGTGACCTTGGGCCAGGTGTTTGATCCTTAGACGTGACAAAGATTCTTTCCTGACCAAAGTCTAGCCAGGCTCTGCTGAGCAATCTTCTTTACTAGACTGGACTCTTTTCCCTACTGCAATAGTATATTATTGATTAAAATCTGCTCTTGCTGCTTTAGCTAGTGTCCAACTTTGCTTGCCTTTGACAGAGGCCATGATTTTTTCCTGATGGAAGAGGTGGATAATAACCAAAGTTTCCATCAACTCTGGTATTTTTTTGATTCAGTACATTAATCTCCAGGGTCAGCTCTGTGTGCAATTTGTCACCTGTGTCCTGAAGTTTCCGCTACTCCCTTAGCAAAGAGAGTTTGCCTGTGTGACTCTCCCTCATCCAAGGAGTAAAACCCTGCCTTTGTCCTTTGCCATCAACTCATTGAATGAGATTCTTGCACTGCTATAACTTCTCCAAGGTGTTAGGAGGTGAGAAATAGAACCAGCTGGGAGGGGTCAAAGATAGCATTAAACGCTAGCTTTGTTGATGACTTCTGCTTGGAAGTCAAATTGTGTGGAGAAACCCCTTCCACTCTTCATAGGAGAGACCAGCGTACAAGGCGAGTTTGCTCATATTTCATTGGAATGATAAGAAGCAATATTGCTACTCCTTGCATAGCTTAAGTTTCCTTAAACCATGTTAGCCAGTGCACACACACAAAACCTGTTTAATTTGACAACTATTCCTGTTGGTGAGTTTGTGGGGAAAGTCCTCATATTGTTAGTATAAATCCAAAATGGGATAACACCTATAGAGGGAGATTTGGCAACATTGATTTAAAGTACATGCATATTTACTCTTTGATATGGAATTCACACTTCTAGGTAAATATTCCAAGGTAAATTGACAAACTCTAAAAGCGGTATGTACACAGTTGTACATGACAGCACAACTTGAAATAGCCCAGGAGAAGAGTCACCTCCCTGTTGGGTAATTGACCCAAATTGGCAGAAGGGGTCAGTGCTGCAGTTACACAACAGGGGCTGGAAGAATTTCAAGAAAATTGGCTGTTGATATTTGATCACAAATGGGCAAGTGCAGTTCCGTCCCCCAGTAATGAGGGGCTGGGTTATGTCTCCAGGTAAGCCTCTACCGCCCGCTGAATGGATGCCCAGGAGAACAGACAATGAGCAGCCTAAGCCCAACTGCAGCAATCGGGGCTTTAGTCAGTCCAAATAATGTCCCTCTTCGAAGGTTCCCCTCAGAAAGAGGAGCCTACAGGACCACGGAGGAACTGTTGTGGGGGTGTATATAGTAGAGTGTTTCTACATTGAGAAAGGTGTCGATTGCCATTGCCTGGGAGAGCACCACGCAGTCTCTCCTACTTCTTTGTATGTAAGCAAAGAGGCCCCCTTTCACACCAATTAATTGCCTGTTTCTCAGTTCAGCTGTTCATTATCATTTTGTAGAACATCAATAGTGCTTAGTAACAGCTATCTCTTATGCACTGAATTGTGTTCCTCCCAAATTAATATGTTGTACCCTTACTTCCCAATGTGACAGTATTTGGAGCTAGGGCCTTGAAGGACATCATTAAGGTTAAAGGAGGTCATGATGGTGGGGCCCTAATCCAATAAGATTTGTGTCCTTATAAGAAAAGGAAGAGGCACAGGAGTGCACACACAGAGGAAAGGCCATGTAAGGACCCAGTGAGAAGGTGGCATCTACAAGCAAAGGAAAGAGGTCTCATTAGAAACCAACCCTGCCAGCACCTTCTTCTTGGGCTCAGCCTCCAGAACTGTGAGAAAATAAACTTCTGTTGTTTAAACTACCCAATCTGTGGTATTCTGTTATGGCAGCTCTATCAAAATAATATACCGTCCAGTCCCCTTATCTTTATAGCTACTATTTTCTACAGACATCTCAGATGCCTGATACATGTCTCCCTGAAATGCACTGTCTTTCAACAAAATATTCTCAGAATTCACCTCCAGTAAATGTTGTAACAACTGGGCCACCATCTTCTTCCAAAGCCCCCTGTGTTCCACCTACTACCAGGAGTGGGGTCCTAGTCCAGCCAGGAGGTGGGCCATCCATCTCCAAATTGCCTCTCATTGCCCACTTTATTCTACCACTCCCTGTGCCAGTGGTTGCAGGGTAGGTTTTCTGGAAGCAGGCGCTTAGATGGAGTTTGGGCTACAAGATATTTTTGAGGGGTCAACACCAGTGAAGGGAAGTGGCTGGAAACAGGATTGATTGCAGGAAGTGAACTGCAATACAAGCCTGACAGAGTTTCAGAAAACACAGTGGGATCTTAGGATCTATTACCATCCATCAGAGGATCCCACGTTGGGCCAAAATGGCCAGACCTTCATACCCACACCTTGCTCAGTCTCCCAGGCTGCTCCACGTAGGACATAACCTCAACTGAGCTGGCTTTCTGCAGCTGAGGCAGTCCCTGAAGGGCAGACAGTTGGGAGCTATCTGCTGGCCACATCCTTACAGCTGGGCAGCAAATCTTTCCTGGCTGGGGGACACTGGTGTTACAATGTTGTGTGCACCCAAACAAAACCTACAGCAAAAAATTATTCTTGATGGTGGAGTGTTTAAAAGCAGTCCCTTTGAGATAGGAAGAAACAAATACAAGGGTCTCCCACTTGTCCCTTTTATTCAACACAGTATGAAAGTGACCTGCTAGTGTGGTATGGCAAGACAAAAATAAATGAAATAAGGATTGCAAAAGAAGAAACAAAACTGTCATTATCTGCAGGCAATGTCTCTGTGCACACAATATTGTGGCAAGTTGTATGTACCAACACAGCCCTACTCACGTCTTGCTGCTTAGAGTGTGATTGACACTCCTCCCAGGGAGAGGTGGCCTCTGTGTTCCCTCTCCTTGAGGGATTTGTGACTGCCCAGATGAATGGAGTCTAGCAGAAATAGTGCTATTGTTCTCTGTCTCTCAGGACACTTGCTTTTGGAGCCCAGCCACCATGTTGGGAGGAAGCCCAAGACGTGGAGAGACCACATGTGAGTGTCCCAGCCGACAGCCTCAGCTAAGGTCTTAGCTAAGAGTCGGCATCAATTGCTGGGAAGTGAATAAGACTTTAGATGGTTCCAGCTCCCAACTGTCCAGCTGAGGACATTATAAACTGGAGACACCCATCTCTGCTGTACCCTAACAGAATTCCTGACCCATCGAAAGCGTGAACAACAATACATTGCTATTATTGCTTTCAGCCGCAAGATTTTGGGATAATTTATTATGCAATAATAGATTGCTACAAATATTAAAAGAAACTATAGATACATTAGAATTTAGCACAGATGTTGGATAAAAAATCAATATAAAAATCAGTTGCTTTCTATATAACAACAAACAGAAGTCAAATTTAAAAGTTTACAATAGCATAAAAATATAATTACATAAGAATAAATACAAAAAAGTTAAGTCCTTCAAAGAGACAATTAAAGAACACTATTCAGATATACCAAAGGAGACCTAAAATGTAGATATGTATTATGCACATAAATTCAGAGTCTATACTGTGTAGATATCTAATGCCATATCAACCAAAGTCACAATTACTTTTTAACATAATGAGCTGATTTTAGAAAATTATATGGGGATTGCAAAGTCTATGACTATCAGTAGTTCTCCAAAAGAACAGAGTGAATATTTGCTCTACCTGATTACAAAGCTTAAAGAGCTTAAGGATTTGATACTGGATTATAGGTACAAGGACTGTAGAGTATACAAATGGACCACAATCGAAAGCTTAGACACTAAACTCACGTAGATACAGAAGCTTTAAATATGGCAGACAGGTAGAGTAGACCAGTGGTGAACTGATAGATTTTTCACTGAATGTCCTAGACACAACTTTTGTAACCATATTGAACAAAAAATGAAATTAATTCCTCTACACAGAAACCAGCTCCAGGTGGATTGAGACTTATACATGAAAAGTAAAGAAATTTAAAAAATTAGAAACAAAATAAAAACGTTTCTTTATAAACTTGTAGTAGGAAAGGTGTTTTGTTTGTTTGTTTGTTTGTTTGTTTTGCGATACACGGGCCTCTCACTGCTCTGGCCTCTCCCATTGCGGAGCACAGGCTCCGGACGCGCAGGCTCAGTGGCCATGGCTCACGGGCCCAGCCGCTCCGCGGCATGTGGGATTTTCCCGGACTGGGGCACGAACCCGTGTCCCCTGCATCAGCAGGTGGACTATCAACCATTGCACCACCAGGGAAGCCCTTTTTTTTAAAGTAACCTATAAGACTGCCCCTCCTGGAATAAGATTGGTTAATGTGACTAATTAGGATTAAGAATTTCTATTTATCAAAAAAATCTTTATAGATTACAGATGGAATTACATGAACCTTTAAAATAATCAAGTGGGGACAGAGGAGAAGGAAGGAGGTATATTTGGCTCAAGTGTGGTCTTGAGAAGGTGGGTGTTGTAGCTGGGAAATGTTCACAATAGTAAAAACTGGAAACACTGCAAATGCCCACAAATAGAATGGATCCAAAAAGCAAAACAAAACAAAAACAAAAACCATGGCACATTTACACAATGTAACTATACAGCAAAAAAATTAACTACAGTTACTTGCCTCAATTGTGGATGGTTTTCATCTGAAGAAGAAGAACCAAGTGCCAAAGACCTACTCACTATAATTCAAAAACAGGCACAAATAAATGACATTTGTTGAGGGATCCACGTGTGGATGGAAAACAAAGAAGGGAATGATTATTACAGCACTTTGTGTAGGCAGAGGGGGTGAGACATAGTGGTTTCTAAATAACTAAAAAATTTGATTTAATCTGGATGCTAGTTACTTGTTTACATCATTTAAAAATGTTATATATTACATTATATTATAATTATATTATATTATACTATATATGTCTTTTATGCACTTTCCTGCATATAAAATATAACTCATAGTGGAAACAAAAGTATCAAAAAAAGACGTAGCTATTATGATGAATCTTGAGAAGAGTAATGCCTGATATTTCATATATAGCACTTCTTATTCAAATTTATAAGGTGCTTTTATTTGGGTTTGTTTTAAAAATAAAATATCACCACTTGTTCTCTGGTTCATTTATTGGCCTGCATAGTTCATTGACTGTTCTTTCTGTATGTGGCATGTTACTAAGTATTGAGGACACAGAGATAAATAAGACTGAGTCTTTGCTCTCAGGGAGTTTACATTTCAGTATACGAATGTGCTTACTGTGAGTGGAAGGGGGATAGTTGAACAGCTTAGAGAAAAGAGCAGTGGATCCCAAACTTGAACATACATCAGGACCCAATGGAGGACTTGGCAAAATGCAGGTTGCTGGGCCCACCCCCAGAGTTTCTGACTGAGTAGACCTGGGATTGGTCCCAGGAATTTGCATTTCTAACCATTCCCAGGTGATGCTAATACTGCTGATCCAGGGGAAACTACTGATTTATAATATTTTTATAATATTAAATGTCTTTTTTAATTTTAATGACTTTTCTATCCTCATCTTAAAAATTTAAACAAAGAAGCACAAAGAAAAAATAAAACAACTTATTTATATATGAAGTTTAACATGTAGTGTTCCCTAGCTCTTCATAAAACAAGATTTTTTTTCTCTTTTCAGATCTCATGCTTTCTTGATAAATTAAAAGTAGAGAGATATGAAAAGCAGAAGGTGACATACCCATATTTAAACTGGGCATTAGAAAAGAGCAAGATGCTTCAGTAGTACTAGATTAGATGGGGTGTTTGGAGTGACAGCTATGTCAGAGGAAGGGAGGTAAGAGCCTCAGTGAGCTTCATGGAATGGCTTGCTGAGTCAGCTGGAGGGGTCTAGAATTCAAGAGACCACTGAGAAGTAACTCAGAATTGAGGACTCATCCCCTTAGATATGAGTTATTAAAATTTTATACAGATTTGGGAGACAAAGAAGAGAAAGATCTGCATAAAGTACTCAAAACAATTATCTGAATTTTTTCTTTTTAGTTTTTAAATGGCTGTGGTTTATTTGTCTCTCAGACAAGAGATCCAGAGGCATCCAGTCCAGGGGTGGGGAAGATGCTGGATGATGCTGTTAAAAGCTCTTGATCCTCTATTCTTGTGGTACCATCCTCAGCTAGTGGCTCTCCTCATGGTCCCTAGGTAGCTGCTGTTCCTCCAGACATCACATTTGAATTCCATGAAGGAAGAAGAAAACAGGGCTATGCATGAAAATACACACCAGGTAAGTTTCCCTTTGTCAGGCAAGTGAGAGCTTTCTTGGAAGTTGCAACCAGAATTTTTCTGCTTGAATCTCATTGGTTGGAATGATGATTCATGATCACCTCGTGATGGAAAGAGGGTAGGGAATGGATGGATATAGGGTTGATCAGACACAGTGTCTGCCACACCCAGAAAAGACCATCTTAATTTCAGTCTTTGAAGATGTCAGCTTATGCGTTTTCTGGAATATGTAGCTTACCTTAGGAGGAGATATGTCTTGCTAGATTTTAACATGACACCATGCATATCCCATAGCAGGGCAGGAAAACTACTTCCTCTCCTGTAGACTCATTCCTTCCTTGTTTTATAGTATGGTAATTAGAGTGCCTTCTTTGGAGCCAGACCTTGTGAGCCTGTATCCCAGCTCCTCCTCTTATTATCTGTGCGACTTTGGGCAAGTTACTTTCTCTCAGGGTCTGAATTTCTCCATCTGTAAAAAAAGGATTAAAAGTGCTTCTCACTTTATTAGAATGTTGTGAGAATTAAATGAGCTAATCCTTGTAAAACAGAGCAGTGATCAGCCCACAGCAAGCACTTGATAATGTTGGCAATTATTCTTCAAAGTTTAGAAATTTACATGGTGCCAACTCCTATCACCAGGCTTGATTGAAATGCCTTTCATTTCCTTTTGACTTATTCAAAGCTTCTTATTTTTCAGTTTCCTTTTGAACTTCTTGTTTATGAAACTCCAGAGCTGTAATGTTTGAGCTTCATAAGTGACATGGTTGCTATTCTGTCTTAAGCAGGCCTTCCTAGTCCTGGCAATAAGCTTGTGGCCATGACTTTCCATATTTTCTCTTAGGCCTGTGAAATCTGCTTCCTGGGGAAGGTGCTTGCTTAGACCTACATTTGTTTCAGCTGGGACTCAAAACATCCTCAGCAGATTCCTGAACTAAAGCTATTGATGTTTCTGAAGCAGGTGCTCCTGGGGTCCCAAGAGCTCCAATGCTTCTGCTCTGTGTTCCTCAAGATACAGTCCTTCCCTGGCCTTTAAATTCTCCATGCTTAAAATAGCATTTCTATTTTCTCAACTTCCCTTTCTGTTCTGATGTTCCTTCAGAAGGACTCCACTGGGTTTCCTTACCTTGGGTTGTACTCCTTTAGAAGGTCAGTTTCCTTCTCCAGCATTGTTCATTGGATCTGTGTGCTTTCTTCACTGCTTCTGGCCCAGATATTTGTATCACTAGTATTTTCCTCTAGATAATCTCTTATGAGTTTCCATAGTGAGAGATATGAAATCAATGAGTCCTGGGCCTACAAAAAACAGGAGTCCAGAGTTGGATGATCCAAATACAGAGAGTATTCAACCTTTAGACCAATATCTAGGTCAATCCTGGTCTTGCTCCATTGTTTTCCTGACTGGTACCTCTTTTAGCTATCTCAAATCTAAATCTATTGTGCTCACCTGCATATCCCTAATTCCATAAATTCATCAATCATATTCCCTCAGGCACAGAGAATACCTTCATTGCCTTTTCAATAACTGGGGCCTTGAGACATAGCTGGTGATTTCTAATCAAACTAAAAAGAATTCACCCTGTCTTACTTTTCTTCACCATGATATGATTCTAGTGTATAAAATATAATCCCCTTTCTTCCAGAAAACATCAATCCCCCAGGTTTTTAAGTTAAATTACTTGGAAAAAATCATTATCTTCCTTTCATGTAAACATAACAAGTGCTCCTGGGTTGATTATGTGATCTTTTGTATGAAAATGTCATAATAACAATGCAAGTAAATGTTTGGTGAGTTGCCAGCCACCCTATGTAATAGAAAATCTACTTAACATATTGAAAAAAACAGACTTTATGTAAGAACAAAATGTTCCTGATATGTTCAAATCACTTGTTATAAGTTATGGAGGACAATTTTAGTTCAATTTTATTCAACTGAACACTGAACTCTCTGATTAAAATATTCAGGAGGGCAGCAAACTTATGTATCAACATCCTTTCTGTTTTTCAGGAAAAAATAATTGCATTTACAAGAAAAAAGATAGGAAAATTAACATTGATGGCAGTGAAGTTCATAGCAAGTTTTAAGAATCATAGTTACTGTTTGAAACAATCTTGAAACCCTATGAAGATATAATATGCTGCAAGAATTTTATATTCTTTCTATTTTTAGGTGAGGATATTTACTATAGAAAAAAATGAGTTAATCTAGTTAAAGATTAAAAATAATGAAATCAATTTAAGTAGCATATGACACTTTTTCAAATGCTTATGATTAAGTTTTCAAAGTACACATTAATTCTCCTGGTATGACAAACCATATACATTCAACTGTTAACAATGTTTTCTATACATATATCTTCTCATTGCTAATAGAAAATAATATGCTCAAGTTCAAGTACCAAATTGAATTTATCTTTATATTTTCAAAAGTAAAACTCTATTGACATCTCTCAAGCACTCAGTGTTTTTTTTTTTTAAACAACCAAATTGATAAAACCATGGTCAAATTCTTTGAAATTCAGAATTCCCTTTTAAGAAAAAAACCCAGCTGTTGACCTTGTTAATCTATAGAGCAGAAAGGGAGGAGAAAAATGTAGAATAATAATTTACTGCAAAATTAAGAAGAATATGAATGCATAGTATTCCTCTCTGAGCTTGTCAATACCTAATTTATATAAAAGAAATAAAAAATTCATGTCTTGATTTTTTATGAAAGTCAAATATCATTTCTGATTGAGAAACTAAAACAAATCTCTTTCTTACATAGTCTTATAAAATGTAACACATAAACTCCTTACTGAATATACTTTATTTTCATATACTTTATTTTATCATATTTTTTGTAGTTATTCCTCTGAAGTACTTATTAGCAAATATAATGTGATTGAACTACATTCTAAAATTTATTATTTTCTCTCTAAACAGGAGAGAAAATAATTACTTTTATGAAATACTTAGACTAATAGCTTCACTCATTTATTTATTCAACAAATTTTGAGTGCCTAACAGGTGTCAGGCAATGATACAAAGCCAGGACACATCCGTAAATGTGACCGATTGAAATTCTTTATTCTTGAGTTTATTGTCTAGTGTAGGTTAGACAGCATCCCCCCACCCCCACCAAGATCAGTAAATTGTATAGTCTGTTAAAAGCTAATAAATGCTATGTAAAAAATAAATCAGAGAAGGACAATGATAAGTACGGACTATTGGTAATAAAAGGGGGTGTTTGCGATTTTAAATGAGGGTCATGAAGACTTTCCTGAGAAGGGGACATCTGAGCAAACACTGGAAGAAAGTGAAGGAGGGAAACATGGAGGCCCAGAATCCTTGCATAGTGACTAGAATGGTAAACAACTTTCTAAGAAAATGCCATGTGTAATTTATGTTTGCAACAAACAGCGATCTAAATCCTACATGTAGTGTAGCTCTGACACTAAGGGGCTCATAATACCTTTTCAAAGTCCCTTTCTCTCTCACTTTCATCATCTGAAATGTAATGAGGTTGAGCTTCATTGGTTGTTGACCAATGGTACTGTCACTGCCCTTTGGGGGCATATGGAAATGTGAGAGTGTGTTTCTGGTTGTCACAATGATTAGGGGATACATAAGACAGAGGGTGAGATCCAGGGAAAGTAAATCTCTAGTAACACACAAGAAGGTCCAGCATAGCAGCTTGTCCTACTGAATATATACGTAGGTCATCTGTTGAGAACTCTGAGGTAAGTGATCAGGAAGCTCCTATCTGGAGCTGACAGTGAACATCTTCAACTTTATGTGAGTGGGGGAACACTTACTTATTCCCAAGTTTCTATGAAAAGGAACCTTCATTAAAGTAACATTTGGGCTTCTTCCCACTCCCTTTATCTCTCTTCAGCTTTTCGGTTTGGTGAATTTATGGCTTACCTCTTTCTGTCTTTTACTCTGTGTATTAGTTTTCTATTGCTGTGTAACAAATTGCCACAAACTTAGTGGCTGGAAGCAACACCCATTTATCAGCTAATAGTTCTGTAGGTCAGAAGTTAGGCATGGTTTTTCTGAGTTCTTCTCAAGGTGTCACAAGACTGAAATCAAGGTGATGACCAGGCTGAGGTCTCTTCTGGAGGCTCTGGGGAAAAGATCTACTTCCGTCCTCATCTTTGTTGATGTTGCTGTTGACAGAATTCAGATCCTTGTGACTGTAGGACTGAGGTTTCACATTTCCTTATTGGCTGCCCAGCCTCTGCCCTTAGAGTCTGCCCACATTCCTTGGCACAGAGTCCCTTCCATCTTCAAGCCAGCAGCAGTGTGACAAACCCTTTTCATGCTTCAAATCTCTGAAGTCTCTGTCTCTAACTTCTAGACCAGTTTTAAAGGGATCATGGGATTAGGTCAGGCTCATCTGGATAATCTCCCTTTCATAATATGGTCAACTGAATTTGACTTGAATTATATTTGTAAAATTCCTTACAGCAACACTTAGATCAGTGTTGATTGAATAACCAGGAGAATGTATGTGTTTACCAGGGGCCAGGAATTTGGGAGGTTATTTTGGAATTTTGCCTACCACGTCAGGTTTGGTGTCCCACATAATCTCTGCTTCTCTATGCAGTAAATTTTATAGAGGTAGTCTGCCTTTTAGAAGTCCAGCAATTTCTAAGCCTTTCCTGTAATTGAGAAGGTGAGTATATTTCTGGGTGTGTATTCATATGTTTTCACTTTAAGCCAAGTTCTCCAACTTAGCTTTAATTAGCAATAAACCTTACACATAAGGATCTCTGTCTAATTCCTTCATCTATCTTTTAATTACTTCTGAAAACAAATGAAAAAGACAGTATTATTTATTAACTATCTATAACTGTTAAAACATAGTACTATTGTTTTAGATGTTACTACGTTTTCTATTAAAGAAACACATTTCTGTTAATTGGTCAAATCCAAGAAGGACCCATAAAATATCAAAATAAAGCCATAGTTCTTATTGATCTCTGGTTTACTATATATTTTAAAATTACACAAGTAATAGAAGAATGTTTTTATTATAAAATATTAAGTAGAGATTAAGCTTGACATCCATCTCCCAATATTAGCCCAAGAACAAACCATTATTAAAATTATATAGTCATATAAGTAATTTTCCAACAAAATTATATACATATATTATTAACATTTTTGCATTATTAATTCCATTATTATATGTAAAAGGCAAATCACTGAGTAAGTCTCAGAAAAATTTCCTTGTTATTTACATCTTACTCTTTTGAACTTCTGCATAATAGTTCATTGTATGAGTTTATCATATTTTAAAATTTTCACCTCAATGGTGATTATTCCCACTGTTCCTATTGCTTGCTAGTACAAATACTGCAGACACAGGGAACTCCCTGGCCATCCAGTAGTTAGGACTCTGCCCTTCCACTAATGGGGGCCAGGGTTCGATCCCTGGTTGGAGAACTAAGATCCCACAAGCTGCGTGGAGTGGCCAAAAAAAAAAATATTGCAGACACAGACATCTTTGTACAAATCTCTTTGGGTGCATTTGTGAACAAATATTTCAGGGAGATCCTAGAATTTATATTGGTGGGTATGCCACTTCTTATTTAATCTATGCAGTCAAATTGCTCTTCATAAGAGCATTTATATTCCTATAAATAGTTTGGTTGCAGGTTTGTGGAAGCCCAGTGAAAATCTCTTCTTCTTTTCCAACTGAACTTTGAACTGATTCAGTAATAAGACAAAAGTTATGTGAGATAGAAATCGAAGATGACTGCCACTGTCTTTCCTGTCTGTACTCACATGCTACTCTTCCCATCAAAAGTAGAGTCTAATTCTCCTTCCCTTGAATCTGGGTTGACCCTAGTTAGTAGCCTTGACTAAAAGGATGTGACAGAAGTGATATTTGGGAACTTCAAATTAGGATACAAAAAGCCTTGCAGGTTTTACTCGGATCTCTTGGAATGGGTACTTACTCTCAGGAAGTACCCATAGGGAGCAGAGGTAAAATGCTGTAGGAAATCCAGACTATGTGAGAGGATCTTCTGGTCAAAGTTCCTAGCTAATCAATGAGCTAAAAGTCATCATCTAATGATAGAAATGTGAAAGTGCCATCTTGAGTGCCTAGCCCAGTTGAGCCTTCAAATGACTCCAACTCCAGCTGCTATCTGACTGCAAACAATGTGAGAAGCCCAGGCAAACACTGCCCATCTAAGTACAGTCAACACTCAGAACTCTGACACATAAAAACAAATTGTTTCAAGCTACCAAGTTTAGGCATGTTTTATTATTCAGTAATAGATAAATGGAATCATATGGTAGATGGAAGCAAACATTCTACTTCATTACTTATAAAACTTGTTTTTGAATAAGTAGTTTATTTTTGCAGGCAAGTAAATTTTCTACACTGAATCACAGAATTAGATAGAATTCCCTCTGGAAGTCCCTGGGTTGGAGCAGCCTTCCCTGCTTGATCCCTCAACCACAGGATCAGAAAATACAGGTGCAAAACAGAAAGCTTGCTGATTTTGAGCTGTGTACTATCAAGAGAATGGGAGAAAGAAGAAACCAGGTTATGCAGTCTTGCTGTTTCATTTTTGGAACTCCACAATCATATTAACCCTTCCTCTCATAGGAATAAATGATTGACAGGCAGAGAGAGGTGTGCTATGTGACTGGGGCTTTCTCATGTGAAAGAAAAGAAACATAATAAGTGGGGGAAAGTATTTTCCCACCATAAATGTATAAGAGTACTCATTTCTCCATAAGCTTGCTAACAGTAAACATGATCTTCAGTTTTTTTCCTATTCTGTGATCTGAAAAATTATGTATTTTTATTATATACCTTATTATATGATATATGTCTACATATAATTATATATGTTACTATACATTTATATTATATAACATATATATTATATAACATTAGGCTTAGGTTCTTATTCCATCTGTAGTTTTTTAATGATATGATAGGAACAAATTTATTATCATTATTCCAGAAATATTTATCTAATTTTCACAAAACCTTTTATCGCCTATTTTACAATTTTCCCACTGACTTGAACATACAACCTTTATTACGTGATGAACTCTAGACTTCTGTTGGAGGTGGTCATCAGGAGGGCAACTGACCTGTGATCTGGACCTGGGCAATCAGAGGTTACTTACCCACTCCACTGTCCCTGGAATGTACGTTCTGCCTGCCATTCTCACAGTGGGAGCCGTTTTCAAGGATGCAACCCTAAGAAAGCAACGTGCTGTTGAGGCCATCTGGGCTGAACACTAATGTGACTGATTGCCAATAAGGCACCTATATAAAAATTTTTTAATTGAAGTATAAATGATGTACAATATTATATGTTACAGGTATACAATGTATGATTCACAATTTTTAAAGATTATACTCCATTTATAGTTATTAAAAAATATTGGCTATATTCCCTGTGTTGTACAATATATTTTTGTAGCTTATTTTTTTAATTTATTTTATTTTTTATTTTTTGTGGTACGCGGGCCTCTCACTCTTGCGGCCTCTCCCGTTGCGGAGCACAGGCTCCAGACGTGCAGGCTCAGCGGCCATGGCTCACGGGCCCAGCCACTCCGCGGCATGTGGGATCTTCCCGGGCTGGGACACGAACCCGTGTCCCCTGCATTGGCAGGCGGACTCTCAACCACTGCTACAGGGAAGCCCTGTAGCTTATTTTATACATAATAGTTTGTACCTTTTAATCCCTTACCCTTATCTTTAAGATTCTGATGACTGGGTGTGGAGATTGACTTGTCTTGTGGCCATCTAAGACAAGCCTACTAGGTAAGTTCCTTTCCCTATTAAACCTGCCACCTGCCAGTCTGGAGTGTTTTTTTTCTTTGGTCTCTGCATGCATGCCCTCTGTGTAAAGGGTTCAGTTTCATATTTCACCAAGGGAACTCCTGAGGTTATGAAACAACAACTTCTCATTCTGTTCCATTGCTCTCTTTTAGATTTCCTGTATACAATCCCATATTCTGAGTCTGTCTGGTTGTTCCTGGTGGGGTCATTTAACACATTCTTATATACTCCTCATGTATTCTATACATAGAAGTCATGCTATGGGTTTGATTAGACTCAAGTTCAATGTTTTGGGCAAGAACATTTCATAGCGTGCTTTGTATTGTATCACCCAGGAGGTGCACGGTGCCTTGCTGTCCCACTATGACTGATGCAAAAATGGATTAATGGGTTCAGGTAGAACAGGTCAATCTCACTATTATAATTGTCTTCATAATAAATTAAGGTAAATTTTCACTAATTGTTCCTGAATTGATTGTCATTGCCTGAGCCAATGATTCAACTGGGGTTTTAAATAGGGATTTTTAAAATTCTATAAGTCCTTCCATATCTATTACCTAGAATTCATGTGTAAATAATAAATTTTCCTTATCACCTAGGGCAATTTGATCTGTGACAACTTTATAAAGGAAATGCAAGATAGATGCTTAATTCTTTTCCTTTAATTTCAAGTTTTCAGGGAAGGAGTTGATGGTCCATTGTCCAGTTAATTCCAATGGTGTCTAATATGGTTCTCTCTCTAACACTCTCTCTCTCTCTTTCTCAATCTCCTCTCCTTCCTCTTTCTCTTTTGTTATGAATCCATCAGCTTTTAACTATTAAACAAAGTTCAATCAACTGCATTTATTATTCATTTTGATGTTCATATTGCCCTGTCTTTGGCCATTGGGAGCCCCTTCATTCATGCTCCAGTGCCTTTTGACAAGATCTTGAATTATTGTCTTGAATTGCTCTCTTGCTTTCTGATATAATAAAGTATCACAGCCTTAATTTCTTGCCTCAGACATGGGAAGAGAGCTTTTTAACTTTATCACCACCTTCTTTCATACTTTAAATTTTCATCATTTAAAATAATTAAATCTACTTTAAATAATTAAAATTATAAATTATCCCACTCTTCTATGGTTAGTTAATCTACAACAAAGGAGGCAAGAATATACAACTGAGAAAAGACAGTCGTTTCAGTAAATGGTGTTGGGAAAACTGGACAGCTACATACAAAAGAATCAAGCTGGACTCCTTTCTCATATCATATGCAAAATTAAATTCAAAATAGATTAAAGACTTAAGTGTAAGACCTGAGACCATAAAACTCCTAAGAGAAAACATAGAAAGTACACACTTTGGCATCAGTCCTAGCTATAGTTTTTTAGATATGTCTCCTCAGGCAAGGGCAACAAAAGAAAAATAACAAATGGACAACATTAAACTATCAATAAAAAGCTTTTGCACATGAAGGAAACTATCAATAATACTAAAAGGCAGGCTACTGAATGGAAGAAGATATTTGCAAATGATATATCTGTTAAGGGGTTAATATCCAAAATATACAAAGAATGCATACAACCCAACATCAAAAATAAACAACCCAATTTAAAAAGAGACAGAGGACCTGAATAGACACTTTTCCAAAGAAGACATACAGATAACCAACAGACACATGAAAAGATGCTCAACATTACTAATCATCAGGGAAATGCAAGTCAAAACCACAATGACAAATTACCTCACACCTGTCAGAATGGCTATTGTCAAAAAGACCACAAATAACAAGTGTTGGAGAAAAAGGAACATTTGTGCACTGTTGGTGAGAGTGTAAACTGGTATAGCCACTACAAAAAACAGTATGGAGATTCCTCAAAATATTAAAAAGAGAACTATCATACAATCCAGCAATTCCACTTCCACTAATTTGAAAAGATATATGTTCCCCTATGTTCATGGTAGCATTATTTACAATAGGTAAGATATGGGAACAACTTAAGTCCATTGACAGATGAATGGATAAAAAAGATGTGATGTATACAGACACACAATGGAATATTATTCAGTCATAAAAAGAAGGAAATCCTTCTATTCGCAACAAAATGGATGGACTTAGAAGGTGTTATGCTAACTGAAACGTCAGATAAAGACAAATACTGTATGATTTCACTTATATGTGGAGTCTAAAAAAATATAACAAATAAGTAAACATAACAAAATAGAAACAGACCCATAGATATAGAGAACAAACAGGTGGCTGCCAGAGGGGAGGGTGTTGGGGGGATGAAAAGAAAAATAAAATCAGTTATGTGAGGTAACAGATGCCAGTTAGCTTGATGGTGATGGTCACTTCACAATGTATATTTATATGAAATCATCATGTTGTACACCTTAAATATATATAATTTTGTCCATTATCTCTTAATAAAGCTGAAAAAAGATTAAAAATTGTAATGTACATAAATAAAATGCATCCACATATGAGTTTTGACAAATTCACTTACCCATGAAATGACCACCAAAATCTAGATAAAAAACCATTTCTATCACCCAAAAATATCTCCTACCTCTTTCCAATCAATGCCCACCAGTACTCCCAGCCCCAGGTAACAATGGTTCTCTTTTTTATCACTATAGATTGGATTTTAGTTTTGCGTATTACTGAATAACATCAGAATGAAATCATATAGAATGTACTCTTCTATGTCTGGCATCTTTCTCTCAGATTAATGTTTTTGCAATTTATCCTTGTTGTTTTATGTAGCAGTAGTTCATTCTTTTCACTGTCAAATAGTATTCCATTGCATAGCTATATTGGAATCTGTTCATCCCTTTATTTGTTGATAGACATTTGGCTTGTTTCCAGGTTTTGGCTACTAAAAATGAAGCTGCTATGAGTATGCAAATACAGTTTTGGTAGAAAATTATTTCCATTTTCCTTGGGTAAATGCCATGGAGTAGAAGTCCTGGGTCATATGGGAAGTATCAGTTTAACTTCATGAGAACCTGCAAAGCTATTTTCCAGAAGTTATGACATTTAACTTTTCCACCAGTGATGATGTATGAGCATCTCAGTTCTATTTCCTTGAGAGTTTTTGTTTTAATTTATATTCCTCTTATAACTAATGATGTTGAATACATTTTCATGTGCTTATTGGCCATTTTAATATTTTCTGTTGTGAAATGCTTGTTCAATTCTTTTGTTAATATTTTAAGCTTTGGGTTGTTTGTCTTTTTACTGAGTTGTGTAAGTTCTTTATGTATTTTAGATACAAGTCCTTTGTCAGATACGTCTATCACAAATACTTTCTCTCCATCTGGGGCCTTCTCCTGATTTTCTTAAAGGTATCTTTTCATGAGCAGAAGTTTTCATTTTCCATGCAGCCAATTCATTTTACATGTCCTGTCTATAAAATTTTGCCTATTCCAAGGTCACAAAGGTGTTCTGTGTTTTTGAAGGGATTTTATAGCTCTAACTTTGTTCTATTATCCACTGTGAGTTCATTTATGCATATGGCATATCCTAGGGGTCATGATTGATGTTTTTCCATAAAAAAGATAATTTCCTATTGCTGATTTAACAAATCACCATATGGTGACTTCAAACAACACAAATTTGTTGTCTTATAATTCTATAGGTAAGAAGTCAGAAATGGGTTTTACTGGCCTAAAATCAAGGTGTCAGCAGGGCTGCATTCCTTCTGAAGTTTCTATGGGAGAATCTACTTACTTGCCTTTTGCAGCTTTTAGAAGTTACCAGCATTCCTTGGCTTGTAGCCCCACATCTCTCCAACCTCTGCTTTCATGGTCACATCTCCTCCTCTGACACTGACCCTTCTGCCTTCCTCTTATAAGGACACCTGTGATTATACTGGGCCCACCTGGACTATCCAGGACACTCTCTTCATCTCAAGATCTTTCATCTAATCACATCTGTACAGTCCCTTTTTGCCATGTAACGTAACATATTCACAGGTTTCAGGGATTAGAACATGGACATCTTTGAAGGGAGAAGACATTATTCTGTCAACCACATTTGTGTTCCAGGTGAAATGTAAAGTGAACTATTGAAAATTACTTTTGAGCAAAGGAAGCCGTGTGACATTTTCCTCACTTCGCTGACCTGTATGTATTAGAAGTTTGCAGGTACAAACACATGAAGGGTCCAGTGGTCTTTGGTGCATTAACACATTTAATTCCTCCCAGCAGGAACAGTTTTCATTTTAGAGATGGAAAGAAGTCCCACAAGCTTACTTAACAACTGAAGGCTTGAGTGTGCCAGCTGGTGTGAATGTTCACCCACTCTTTCTCACACACCCTGATTTTTTTAAATTATTTTTTTGTTCTTAAAGAGTTTAAATACTTTTGATTTAAAGACAAAAAAACTGTATCCTGAGAATAACTCCAGAACTCCTTTTTAGAGCAGCTAAAACATTTTCAGTATCCATCTGTCACCTGTAGTTCATGAACATTTGGAGAAATGAAACATGATGTTGCTGGGGTAGATGCACATGAAAAACAAGGATCTCAAAGTTATAACAAATGTTTTGCCATAGTTTATTCCTTTTAAAATGTAGAGTGAATACCCATGGAGTGTACAACATCCATTTTCATCTTTTGCTCAATTGTTATCAAATATGAATTGGCATATGATCAGGAAGTAATATGAGATTCCCATAATAAAAACATAATATTCTGTATGCTAACTTGGCCTCCAATGCATAAGCTTCCCAAAGAATTGATGTTAAACTCTCAGAGGGAAACTTATATTAAATTAATATATAACATTGCTGTTTTCCTAAGGCTACTTTTTCTCACTGCTTATTAAAATAAAATACACATTCATCTACTTATCTCCTGAATGATATGAACAATAATATTTGTTTTCTTTGTCTAGGGGGAAGCTAGTTGTTACATGACTGTTTCTCTATATGGCCAAACATTTGATAGCATTATCTTGTTGCTTCATCCTCGCAAGGTGTGTTGCTTTCATCTGCAGTGTTGAAACTGGCTCATAAACTCCATGTCTATGTTCTAGCCCTGGGAAGGGAAAAGAGAAGGTGAAATGCAACTGTGTTTGTCTCTGAGAACTTAAATTAGAACTTGCACATGTAACTTCAGAAGACATCTTATTGGTCAATGTTTTTTCACATGACCAAGACAATCTTCCAAGAAAACTGCAAGATGTAGTATTCAGCTGGGTAGCCATGAGAACATCCAACACCTAGGGGGTGGTAGGTTAAGAGAGAGAGAGAAAGAAGAAGGGAGGGAAACTATAACTACAATGTGGTAGGATCTATACTAGATGCAAGGGCAAAATGTTTTACTTAGAGATAGAAGTATAAATGGAAATAATGAAACATATATTAAAAAATGTTCACTCATTTCCCTCCCTCCCTCCCTCCCTCCCTCCCTCCCTCTGTCTCTCCCTCCCTCCCTCCCTTCTTTCCTTCATTCCTTCCTTCTCCTATTAAGCATTACATCAGATACTGTTCTAAATATGGGGACAGAGATGAGAGATGTTAAGAGATAGGAAAAAAAGAAAACCCTTGCCATTATCCAGGTATCACAGTGGTTCTCAATCTTGACTGCTTATTAGAATCACCTGAAGAAATTTTACAAATTGAAATGCCCAGAGTGTAACCAAATGAATTGTATGGGACTCTGGGGGCGAGACCCAGCACCAGAATATTGGACAGCTCCACAGGTGATGCCCACATACAGCCAAGCTGAGGACCACTGAATGGAGATCAGATCTTCTCCCTGTACCAACACTGACCCTTCCCACCTCTTCACAGTCAAGCCAGGTGACTGAAGGCTGCAGTCGCCAGATGTAATCACCCAGTGGAAATTTTACAGTAGTTTTCTATTGCTCTTATAGCTTTCCCCACAGGCTCTCCACTGCCATCCTGCTGTCCTTTCTAAGGTTCCTTCCATGCTCATTCTTCCTTCAGGCTTTATATAAGCCTTTTAAAATTTAATTTCTATTTTATGTTGGAATAGAGTTGATTTAAAATGTGTTAGTTCAGGTGTACAGCAAAGTGATTCAGCTATACATATGTATATATCCATTATTTACAGATTCTTTCCCCATATAGGTTATTACAGAATATTGAGTAGAGTTCTGTGTGCTATACGGCAGGTTCTTGTTGATTATCTATTTTATATATAGTAGTCTGTATATGTTAACCTCAATCTCCTAATTCATACCCCCCGCACCGCGTTTCCCCTTTGGTAACCATAAGTTTGTTTTCTAAGTCTGTGAGTCTGTTTCTGTTTTGTAAATAAGTTCATTTACATAAGCTTTTTACCATAAGCTACCACTCCACCACCACCTACCTCCACCCAGGTAACTCCTGGTCGCTTGTAGGATTTTGCATCAAATGTCACTTCCTCTTCCATCTTTCCTTACTACTACTGCCCAGACTAGATCAGTTCCCCTATTACAATATCTCACAGAACCCTGCACTTTCTTCTCACAATGTTTATGACAGTTTCAATTAGAAATTTAGCTGGATAATTATTTCATTTATATCTACCCTTGTTAACAGACTATAAAAGCTCTATGAAGGCAGGTATTACTTCCACTGCACTCATTATTAAACCTCAAATACCTAGAAAGATGACTGTTGCTTACTAAGCATTAATTTTATTTCTTTTTTTAATGAATGAAGCAGGCAGGAGGCTGGTCTCAGAAGGGCTGATAGGGTATTTATCACACGGAGGAATGATTGTGACAATGTTACGACTGAGAGAGGCAGTCATCTAAGCTGCATTTGTGGTATCAAGCCTGGGAGACTCAATGAATGGTCATGTCATTAACAGAAATTGGGATGCCAGGAAAAGCAATGTTTGTTTAACAGACTTGTACAATGGTTACCTCAGTGGAATCAGGAATTGAGCTCCCAACCCATTGAAAACAAATCTGTACAACTGAGAAGAGGAGATAAACAAGAGCAGTAATTGGAACTTCAAGACAAATGTGGAATTCTAACATAAAGTACTATTGGTTCCAGCATTTCCTGGTCCTTGGGAATGCCACAAAGGCACCAAGGGGAGCCTTGGGAAAGCTACACCTCTTGGGGTCCCCTTTCAGGCACATTGTACCACCAAGATTTTCTTACCAGGACTCTCCCCAGGTTGTTGTGGGACACCTGTGAGGTAGCCTTCTCTCAAGTACTTGTAGAAGGTTGGCAAGAGACCCCCCTACCCCTACCCCTACCCCAATTACTTGATGTTCTCACATCCTCCAGGCAGAAGCCCAGAGTGGGAAATAGGGACACAGATGTTCACCTCTTGCTCTCGTCTCGTCTTTCCTTTTTTTATATTCTCATAGTACATGTATGAATCTCTCAGGTACCACAAATTGGGTTGCTCAAAACAACAGAAATGTATTGTCTCATAGTTCTAGAGGCCCAAAGTCAAGATCAAAATGTTAGCAGGGCCATGCTCCCTCTGAAACCTCTTTGGGAGACTCCTTCTTTGCCTCTTTTAGCTTCTGGTATTGGTCAGCAATCCTTGGCATTTTTCAGCTTGCAGATATCATGCCAGTCTCTACTTCCATTGTCACATGGTTTCCTCCCTGTGTCTGTGTGTCTTTGTGTCTTTACATGATATTCTTCTGTGTTTGTGTCTTCACATGGCTGTCTTCTTATGAGGACCTCAGTTACATGGGATTAGGACTCTCCCTAATGACCTCATCTTAACTTGTTTCAATCTGTACAGACTATTTAAACATAAAGTCATGTTCATATACCACTACTGAAGGTGAAAACTTCAGCATATCTTTTGCGGGGACACAGTTCAACTGTAAACCCTACTCACATCATATCTATCATGAAATGGCTGGCTTCCTGCCCTTGCTGCTATAGGTGAAAGGATGTCTCTTTACATTGCTGGAGAACACTATGGCAATGGATGATTTAGATATGCTTGTTGATAGACCAAAGGAGGAGAAAAAAAAGTATTGGGAAACCTACTCTCACGACCATTGCCTGGCTTGCAAGGCCTTTGCCTTAGTGCCCAATCCTATTTTTGCATGACAAAACTCATATATCACCTTGCTCCTTCTCTTTGCATTCTGTCTGGGACAAGTTCCCTAGGTAAATGTAAGCTAGCAAGGACAAAATTCATGTATAAAGAAAGGCAAAAGAATAAAAATTTCATTAATAATGTAATGGTTAATACCTAGATAAATATCTAGATATTACTAAACTATTACTGAATAACCTCAGCCTCATGCTTCTGTGACCTGGCTCAGTTGTTTTTTTGTTTGCTTTCTTATTGAAGTATAGTTGATTTACAATATTGTGTTAGTTTCAGGTGTACAGCAAAGAGATTCAGTTATATATATATATATTCATATATATATGTATATATATTCTTCTTCATATTCTTTCCATTATGGTTTATTATAAGATATTGAATATAGCTCCATGTAGTATGCAGTAGGACCTTGTTGTTTATCTATTTTATATATAGTAGTTTGTATCTGTTAATCTTAAACTCCTAATTTATCTCTCTCCCGCCACCTTCCGCCACTGTCCCCTTTGGTAATCATAAGTTTGTTTTCTATGTCTGTGAGTCTCTTTCTATTTTGTAAATAAAACGTTTGTATCATATTTTAGCTTCCACATATAAATGATATCATATGATATTTGTCTTTCTCTGTCTGACTTACTTCACTAAATATAATATTCTCTAGGTCTACCCATGTTGCTGCAAATGGCAAGATTTCATTCTTTTTCTATGGCTGAGTAATATTCTATTGTGTGTGTATATATATACGTATATATAATATATGTTATATATTATATATATATTGTATATATATAATATCTATATTATATATATATATATATAATATCCACATCTTCTTAAGCCAATTGTCTGTTGATGGGTGCTTGGGTTGTGACCATTGTAAAAACTTCTGCTATGAACATTGGGGTGCATCTATCTTTTTGAATTACAGTTTTATCTGGGTGTATGCCCAGGAGTGGGATATATTAACTTTTCAAATTAGAGTTTTTACTTTTTCCAGATATGTACCCAGGAGTGAGTTTGCTGAATCATATGAATGGTTCAGTTTTCAAGTAACTCGGTGTTAGTTTTGAATTTGGGTGCTACTACAAATGCCAGGCTTATTCAACATAGCTGACTTTGGGCCCCAGATCCTAAGCTGTTTCCATCTGGAAGCCAGAGATTGACTTCCGCTACAGAGTTAAACTAAAGAAGAGTGCTCCTGAATGAGAGGGTCTCTCCTCTTCCTTCAAGGTCTTCTCTTCCCTGCCTGGGATTCTCACTGCCATGTCCACTGAAGACAGGCTCTGTGTCCTTAAAGGCCTGTGCTTACAGCACCAATGCATCTGCAGGATTTGGGAAGACAAGTTAAAGCACCTCACCAGCTGCTCACATTGTGTTGACCCAACAACTAATTGAATGGTCAGAAGAGTTCACTTTTAATTTAGCCATGCGCATCTTGGTAGAAGTAGTCACAGCTCAGTGGGAGAAAAGACACTAGACATAAAAAGACTTGAGAAGAGGAATTGAATACCAGACAGCCTTTGACTGGGGTGGGGGATTAGGGATTTTTAGTTTTGGTGAATTTGGTGAACTTTGAGTAGCATTTGCAAGCAACATAGATTATAGAAAATCCTCGTTCAGTTTCATGTCCTTTGTTTTTGAAGCAGAAGCACAGGGAAAACATCTCCCATATGTTCTCACTTTCAAAATTGTGAGATAATTAGTTCACTTTAACGAGTCAGTAGATCTGTCTTCTGTATGAACATCAATATGGTACATGTGGTAAACTGATAGCTTTTAAGTGTCTCGGGCAAGGCTGGACATGGGATTGGAGTTTAGGTAGTTGGGAGGCTCTGATGATGGGCTACTAACTTTTCTTCCTTTCTTCCTTAATTAGATGTCTGCATTTTACATGTGACTTGATTTGTTTTCAGGTCATAATAAACAACTCATTACCAAGCCCCTCCCTAAATACTCCAAAAGAACGCAGTGCATGCGTCAGAAGGAAATAAATATTTACCGAATTAACTGACAGACTTGCTCACAAATATATGCCAGTTTCATGTTTGTGTTTATTCTTTTAACTTTTACTTTTTCTAATGTTACCTAAAATGTCTGCTTTTTCCTATGGATCAATTTCATTTTAAATCAGCTTCTAAATATTTTTTTCTATCATGATTTTTATCATTGACTCTTTGGCACCTTACTTCATGAGCATCGAAGGCTGTCATAGATAGAAATTGCCAAATTCTTTTTTAAGTGAGAAACAAAACAAAACCCTTTTATTTGTCAGACTCATTTGTCATTGTCTATAGGGCTCACTTCATACTCATCCCAATATTTAGAAAAGGTAGGACAGGGATCCTTTCCCTCATTATACATGAGGATATAGAAGCTTAGTTAAGCTTTATTTTTTTGTTTGTTTTCTTTTGTTTTTTACTCACCAAGGCAATAAATAGAGACCTTGCTTCTGTTCCCACTGAGCTTAAAAACATAAAACGAGCAAGTACCTAGCATTAGGAATATGGGAGCAGGTGAGAAGCCTCTCAAATTCAGGAGATCAAGGAGGTTTACCTGAGAAAGAGACATTGGAAATGAGACTGGGAAGGAAAGAGGTGAGTAGGAGAGTTAGGTAGGGGAAGATGGAAAAGGAGAGGGAAGAGTTTCAAAGGCAGGGGAAGAGCATGTGTAAGGCCTGGGAGGCAAGAAAGAGTTACTTGTCTGAGGAGATGTTATGGACAAACGATGGCTACAAATGAGTTAGAGGAGGTTGAAGAATGCTGGGGAAATAAGTAGTAAAGTGAGAAATTTAAGATTTTGGTATGAGCTAAAGAGATTAATGTACATCCTTTCCATGAAACGACAGAGCCTCTAGGGATTATCTGATTCTATCAGATTGTGAGCTTTTGTCTTTGCTTAAGCTATTTTACAATTCTGAATATAGAAGGTAACTTGTAGAAAACTGAGAGCAATGCCAACAATTTTTGGCGATAAAAGCAAGTTTACTCTGTCCAGTGCAATGCAGTTGATTCTGGCCTATGGATAGAACAGTTTTTGCAAATTCATGTCAACACTTTTTACAGCACATAAATTTATGGTTCTTTGATTTCTCATCTAAATAGGTTGTAAATTTTTTTCCAGTTCCTTCATTAACTAATGGATTAAATAATATCTTTGACAGATGTTAGTTGTATACCTGTGTACCCAATAATTTTAGTTCCCCACAGAAATTTAGTTCAGGCTTTGAATAGAAAATCGGTGGGCCCATATTCATATGTTCTTTCTTCTTTTGTCTTCACAGAGTAGCTAGTGGTTCACAGCACATATATACTTTTGCACCCTCAGGCACCAGGCAAAAGTTTTCCTGTAAATGGGTGACTTTGGTTGGCTTTGCAGCATTCCTCTGGTCACTTTCTATTATCCACACTAATATATATTTTCTCTGCCCATGCTCTTCCAACTCACCAGTGTGCACGCGTGAACACACACACACACACACACACACACACAGATTGTGCTCTGCTGAGGGCTGGAGTTCTATGGAGGGGCCTCAGGGGCAGCTGTGGGCTCTAAAACATCCAGGTGAATGGTCCCCAGGCCTTTACCTGGACATAGGTGATACAATTAGCAAGTGCCATGTGTGTTTATAGAGAAGAGCCCTTACTGAAAGTTGGTGTTGTCAGACAAAGATTTTTGAAGGAGGTAGGGCTTGTTCTTGTGCTGGGATGTCAAGGATGAACAGGATTCCACAGTTGAAAAGAGAGTCTATGGCACAGAAAATAGAACAAAGGAACATGTGCCTGGGAGACAGATCTTTGAGTTGATGTAGGTAGTCATAAAGAGGACTCTGATCGAAGTGGAGAAAGAGGATGAGAGGCCAACTGCATTCCTTTAGTGGAATCTTCTGGAATTACACAGGGCAATTCTACTTGTAGCTCACGCTCTCCAGACAAAACTGACAGGGGAAGAGGGAAAATGAAGTCTTAACTTAGAACCAGTACTTTTTGTTGTTTTTGATACTGAGGAAGAAGAGAAGACATAATTGGGAATCAACTATAGTTTCTGCTCTAGCCTAGCTCAGGTAACACCTGGTCATTGCTCTTGGCTGAGATGATTATAGAAAGATCCAACTCTCCTTCTCCTGATATCACAATTGGCATTCTCAGTGTAACAGGAAGATCATTATTACAAAAACACAGGTCTGAGCCAAGGCTCTAACACTCAGCGGCAATCACTTGGCCTTTTAAGCCTCTGAGCCTTGTAGCTTCTTTTTCCTTATCAGCGAAATGAAGCAGATGTCTTGGAAATTCTTCAGCATCTCTTCCAGGTCTCTTGTTATGGTACTCGTCCTTTTCCTTATACCATAAGATCCTTTAGGACAAAGATGATAACCCTTTCTTTGGGCTTGGTGATATTTCACATGAAGAGATGATCAAGAAAGTAATTTCAATAAATTATGGTTGATTAAAGTCTAAATGAATGAGTGGATGAATGGGCAACCCAAGATGTATGCTGTCTTCTCTCTCTGTTTTAGTCCCTCATTCAGATAGCTGCAGAATTGAACTTCTCATTGTTTCCTAACAAGCATCCTTTCATGCAAAAAGCTGTAATAAGCAGGGCTTCCCTGATGGCACAGTGGTTGAGAGTCTGCCTGCCGATGCAGGGGACACGGGTTCGTGCCCTGGTCCGGGAAGATCTCACATGCTGCGGAGCAGCTGGGCCCGTGAGCCATGGCCGCTGAGCCTGCGCGTCTGGAGCCTGTGCTCCGCAACGGGAGAAGCCACAACAGTGAGAGGCCCGTGTACCGCAAAAAAAAAAAAAGAAGCTGTAATAAGCAAAGCAAATCCTACTAAACGGTTTATGGGCGTGTCAAAACAGGGAACTTGCATTAGGTGCTTGGTAGTCAATGGTTTCAGAATCCATAAGGATATTTCTAGTCTTTGAAGCCATTGCTTGACTGTACCGTGGTGGTGTCCCCCACCCTCCCCTTGCTTTTGCTCTATGCAGGTCCAGCTTTTCTGGCTCATCTATCATCTCTTGCATTGTTTTCCACCCCCAACCCACCTCCAGACCAAGACGACAAAACGAAATAAAACAGCGGATAAGAACTGCAACTTTCTTCCAACTAAATTAATCATTTAGTGATTTATCTCTACATGTTATTTTTCTAAGCAAAATGAAAGGCTGAGTTCACAGAGACACTTTCTTTAAAAGGCAGGTGGGGTTATAAACATCTTATTTCTGTTACAGCCAAATGGATGAAGAGATAAAATGACGTAATGGAAAGAAGAGCAGGGATGTAGAGTTAGACTTTTTTTTTTTTGCTGTACACGGGCCTCTCACTGTTGTGGCCTCTCCCGTTGCGGAGCACAGGCTCCGGACGTGCAGGCCCAGTGGCCATGGCTCACGGGCCTAGCCACTCCACGGCATGTGGGATTTTCCTGGACCGGGGCACGAACTCGTGTCCCCTGCATCAGCAGGCGGACTCTCAACCACTGCGCCACCAGGGAAGCCCGAGTTAGTCATTTTTAAGAGCTGCCATTTACTGACTGATCACTATATACCAGGCTTAATCATCTAAAATGTATTATTATCCTCATCTTGTAGATGCAAAATATGGTAGGATCAGAGCCCTTTTGGACTTTTCAAGATGATAGATAGTATTTGCCATAAATGGAATTAAGCCCAGAGCCATCTGATTCCAGGGCTTGTCCTTTCCTTCCTCAAAAAGTTGCTTTGCTGTCTTCTGTATGAGTTTATTCTGTAATCAGGAGAGCCATCTCTGAATGCTTGACTTCCCCAGGTGAAAAAAGTACACCCAGTATCAGCTAATTATACCTGAGCAGCTGTAGTTACCCCTAAATTACTCACACTGTCTTGGCTTGCTCTTCACCAATGATCCCCTATAGGACTCTGTAACCTGATAACAATCGGAAACTCGGCAAAGCACTTATCAGCTATTTCACAATGACAATTGTTTGCCAGCAGAGCAGATGAAAAGGAATATCACAAAGGAGGCTCTTTAAATAGGAAGGGTAGAGAAAGCATACTGTTTAGGGGATGTGGTTCCAACAAATGGGATAACTGTAATCCAGAAAAAGAGAAAAATAAGAACTGTTGAGAGTGGAGAGCTTTTCTTCTGTTTTCTCAAAGTTATCACAAGCAAAGTTCATCCAGTGGTAGAGGACAATGGATACAAAAAAGTCTAGACCAGCATTAATATAGAAACCCCTTGTGGCTACATGCAACTACTTAAATTGAATTAATGATAATTAGATAAAATAAAAAATGCAGATCCTCAGTCACACAAGGCACATTTCAAATGCTCAACAGCCACGTACTGGTGGCTACTGCTTTGGACAGCTCAGATATAGAACAATTCCATCATTGCAGAAGGTTCTACTGGACAACACTTGTCTACAGCATAAAGTGCTGAGAAAAAAGGAAACCACTGATGGTGATGCAGAGTTAATTAGGAGAGTAAGCATTTGTTGGGCAGCGACTAGGATTAAAACTGAAAGTCCTGGAATTGCTCCACCTCAACTGTCCTTAAATGGTAATAGTAATATCCACTCATTTAAAAAAAATTGTGCTATAGTACACATAACATAAAATTTATCATCTTAATCATTTTAAGTGTACAGTTCAGTATTTTTAAGTATATTCACAATGCTGTGCAAACAATCTCCAGAACTTTTCTTCTTGCAAAATCGTAACTCTATACCAATTAAACAACTCTCCATGTCCCTCACCTCCCAGCACCTGGCAACCACCATTCTACTTCCTGTTTTTATGAATTTGGCTACTCTAGATACTTCCTATAATGGAATCATACAGTACTTACCCTTTTGTGACTGGCTTATTTCACTTAGCATTCTGTCTTTGAGGTCCATCAGTGTTGTAGCATGTGTCAGAATTTCATCCCTTTTTAAGGCTAAATAATATTACATTGTATATAGGTATGCCACATTTTATTTATCCATTCATCCATTAATGAACACATGGTTGTTTCTACCTTTTGTCTATTGTGAATAATGCCTCTGTGTGCATGGGTACACCAGTATCTCTTTGAGACCCTGTTTTCAATTCTTTTGGATACATACCCAGAAGAGGAATTGCTAGTTCATATGGTAGTTCTGTTTTTAATTTTTTGAGAAATGCCATATTGTTTTCCATAGTGGCTGCACCGTTTTACATTCCCATCCATAGTATACAAGGGTTTCAATTTCTCTACATCCTCACCAACACTTTAACATTTGTTATTTTGTTATTTTTTTTTCTTCTTTTTTTGGTAGTAGCCATCTCGATTGCTGTGGAGAATATCCACCTATTTTTATTTTATTTTATTTTATTTATTTATTTTTTGCGGTACGCGGGCCTCTCACTGTTGTGGCCTCTCCCGTTGTGGAGCACAGACTCCGGACGCACAGGCTCAGTGGCCATGGCTCACGGGCTCAGCCGCTCCATGGCATGTGGGATCTTCCCGGACCGGGGCACAAACCCATGTCCCCTGCATCGGCAGGTGGACTCTCAACCACTGCGCCACCAGGGAAGCCCCCTTTTGTTTTTTTTTACATTTCTGATTAAAATTACTACATATTTATCATAGAAAATTGAGAAAATATGCTGAAGACTTCAGAAGAGAGTGAAAAAAATTAGGCATAATCTTACCACTTAACCACTACTAATATCTTGATGCACATTAAAAATACATAAACAATTTTATTTTTCCAAATGGGAGCTATATTTTATGTACTGCTTTGTAATTTGATTATTTTAAAAATAATACTTATTGATATTTTTGTCATTAAATAATTTAAAGTGTTTTGTAATAAATAGGGGGTGTTCAATCATGTAGATGTTAACATACTATAACTTAAAAATTAAGTTTGAATATATACAATGTTTTTGATTATTTGTTATTATAATAACATTGTAATTAATGCTCTTAAACTCAAATTACTACATAACTGTATGAAAACATTCTAGGACACATTTCTGGATTTTTCTAGTCACAGGGTTTGAAATATATATTTTTTAAACTTTTCTTCTTGAAGAATAATATACATATAGAAAACTAAAAATGATAATTGTACACCCTGATAGACTATCATAAAGTGAACACATTAACATTACCAACTTTTTTTTTCTTCTCCAGCTAGCGTTTTCAACAAAAGCTGACTACTGCCAGCTGATTCAGTTAGGTTTCCCAGAAGCAGATGCCAAGATGAGAATTTGTGTGCAAGTGAATTATTAAGGAAATGCTCCCATGGGAGACAGGTCAGGGAGTGAGAGAAGCAGGGAGGTCAGAAAAGGGGAGAAAGATGTCATCAGCGTGAAAGGCCCCCCCAGGTAGCTTCAGTCTGACCTGAGAGGAGAACTCAGGAGTGAGAGGACTCAGCATTATTCCACGTGTGTCAGGGGGGCCGGACTTCCTTACTCCCAGTGACAGTCAGTGATAATGACTCTGTGGGAACGGAAAACACAAACTCTCAGACCCCTCTATTTCTCTGTGCTTATGGTCAAAGCCTCCAAAGGAACAGCTTGCCCAAGAAGCCCCACAGGTACTGTCCATTGAAAGTCCTGCAGAGCAGAGGTAGAGGTGTTGGCACAGATATGGTAAATTGGATCAGAGGGGACTGGGGACATTGTCCCACATACAGGAGGTTCCCTCCCGTCCAGAAGAAACCATGATCCTGACTTACCACCCTAAATCAGTGTGGCTTGTCGTTGAGCTTTATGTAATGGAATCATACAGATGGTTCTCCTTTGTGTCTGCCATGTTTAGGAGACCCAGCCAAGTAGTTGTGCACAGCACCAGTATGTGCATTTCCTCATGCTGCAGGATGGTTTACATATACCACCATTTATCTAGCAGTTTACTCTTCTTGGATATCTGAGTTGTTTCTGCCTACGAAATATTATTGAATGATGCTGCTATGAATGCTACTGAGTGCATGTATGCTCTCATTTCCGTAGACAGAAATTTCTGGATAGGGTTGGTAAGATTTAGTTTTAGTAGACGTGGCTGAAAACGATTCTCCAAACTGGTTACACCAATTAAAATGTCTATTAGAAGTTCATAATAATTTCAATTTACATCCTCATCATACTTGGTATGGCCAATCTTCTTAAATTTTAGCCGTTTTGATGGGCTTGTTTCTCACTGTGGTTTAAACCCATATTTCTTAAAAAAAAAAAAAAAAGATGTTGACCACATCATCATGTGTTTATTGTCTATTTGGATACTCTCACTTGTGAAGTACATACTTGTAACTGTTATCCATTTAAAATTTGGGGTTTCTGACTTTCTCTTACTGATTATTAGAATAAGCTTGTTTTAGGGAGGTAGCAACAGGGACATGGAATATCAGGTGGTATTCATGAATAAAACAAACCTGAGGAAAACTGGAGTGTTAAAAACTGAGGCAAAATGATTACCTGGTTTCTGGTTGGTATATTCTCCTCTCATTTCTTTTCATACGCAGATATCTTAGTAAATGATAACGCCACATTTTAACATTTCTGTGCTGTGGTTTTATTTTCACAACAAATGGGGGTCCTCTGGGCAGGATTTGGAGTCTTCTGGTCTGGAGAACAATGCAAAAGGGCTACAAAGTAAAAGTCAAGTGCACATATATGAGACCCCTTGATGTCTCAAATTTTTGTCTTCTGCTTACCTCTCCTCTGCCACCTAGGGACTGATGCTGCAGTGAAGCTCTATTCTTGAGCTATTCAATGTTCAGGAAGACTTTAACTCTTATATGTAGGAAGCATAGACTGAGCCTGGCTTCCTATCTGCTTCTATCTGCTTCTTCCTATACAGCTTCCTATCTGCTGTCTGACTCCATCCTCCTCCTCAAAAAGGAGATTGTTATTTTTGTGTGCTCTATTTTGATCCTTATACAAAATGGATTGTCCTAAAATTTTTAGTTATTAAGGACCATTACACCTCAATTTTTGTTGAACTATAATGGTCCTCTACTTATAAAATGCACTAAGAGAAGAAACCAGCTCCCCACAGATGGCCCCAAATAATGGTTTTCCCTTGTTGGATCCTGAACCATGGAAGAGAAAACCTGGAAAAATCACTCCCATCACAAAGTATCTGTAGGAAGATGAAGCTTACAAAAGAATGATGCAACCCTGCATTGCCTTCCTCACAACATCCTCAGGTGAGGTTTCTGAACATCATTAAGGACCTGGGGTGAAGTGGGAAAACTGGAGAAGACTTTTACAAATACTTGCAAAAAATCCACAAGCTAAAGACCAAACCCTCACATATTTGAAATCTTTATCCACCTACCAGGACAGATTTGGGAAAATTGTGACCACTAAAGAATCCAAGTCATTGGAAAAATGAGTGTCCAAATAAACCTCAATCACCTTCACGTTTTCCTTGTACATTTAAAACCACTCTTGTATCAAATACTTACACATCCATATTTTTCTTTCCTAAGGGTGACAGAATCTCCTCTATGAAATTGTCTGTATAAATATAAGAATAAGCCTTTGAGGTATCATCACCAAAGTCTCTGAGCCCTAAGAGTGCTCATCCTAGAAACCATGACTGGTAGTTCCTCTTCTAACTGCAATAAATGGACCAAAGACTCCTTGCCAGGGTGAGTTATTTTACTGAAATGACTTTTTCTATTGTCCAGACCTTAATTTTTAATTATAACTTTTTACTTTGAAATAGTTTAAATCTCACTAGCTATTTTGAAAATAATACAGGGTTCCTGCGTACCTTTCATCCAGCTTCTCCCAAATGTTAAAGTACTTAAAAAATCATAGTACATTTTCAAACCTAGGAAATTGGCATTGGTACAGTAATATTAACTCAAGTGCAGACCTTATTCAGATTTTGCAAGTTTTTACATGAACTCTTTATTTTCTGTGTACTGTTCTAAGAAATTTTATCACATGTATAAATTGACGTAAACATTACCGCAATCCGTTCCATCACCACAAAAAACTTATTCGCTGTTGACTTAAATTTTTGAAAACTACAAATAGAAATAGATCAAAGCAGAGTAACTTTCCTTGCTTACAGTAATTTATTATAAAGATCTAAAGAGGGGGAAGAATTATTAAATTTTAAAAATGTTTTAGTGTATCAAGAAGTGTTTAGATGATACTAGAATGTAAACATGTTTAACCCTAAGAAATTTCTTCCAGTTATAGAATATAAAATTGTAAGCAGCAATGTTCTGGGTATTTATTTGCTGCATAACAAATTGCCTCAAAATTTAGTGGATGAATAACAACCACAATTTGTTTTGCTCACAAATCTATAATTTAGGGAGTGGGGACAGCTCACCTCTGCTCTGTGCAACGTTAGCTGAGCTGGCTCAACTGGGACCAGAGGACTCACTAACAAGATAACTGAGTAACCTGGTTGCCAAGCTGTTACCTATAAGTTTTTTTCCCATGGGGGCTTCTCTGTGGAGTGGCTTGGGAGTCCTCACAGCATGGTGTCAGTGTTTTAAGAGTAAGAGACAGGAAAAGAAAGCTATCAGTTTTTTAAGGTCTGGGCCAAGAACCTGCACAGCATCATTTCTATCTATTGGTCAAGAAGACACAGAGCCTGGATTCACTGCTTAATGGGAGGAGTGTCAAAATTTTTGTGGCTGTATTTTAAAAGCACCATATTATTTTTTGTATAAAGGAATTTGTCACCTTAAAAAATTCTTGGAGTTTTAAAAATATATTACAAATATGTTGCAATAAAAATGAAGTTCAGAAATAGCTTAATCCTAAAATACATTTGTTTGGAAAAGAGCCCTTCCCCGCAAGAAAACTATTAAGATGTATATGGTGAAACATAGGAAATTAGATAAATTTCTATCTGAATAATTATATGTGGCTAATGATTTTTAAGGATGACAGTAAATGCTTGAAACTAAAAATTATAAGAATTAAACATTTTTAAAGCTAAGAATTTTTTTTTCTAGTGGAGTTTTAATCTGTGGTTGATAAAACAAGTCATAGGCCAATGAATTGACAAAACACTTTGTCCTGGGGCCAAGAGCCTTAACATCTTGCATAACAGCAAGGATAGTACCTCTTTTTCTTTACAAAAGGCTCTTTTTGAATTTTGTATTTTTCAAAACTTTGATTCCAAACTTGGGGATTTACAACTGTATGAGGATACAGTAATACCTATAAGGATTTCAGGACAAACACCAAGAGATTGTATTTATTTTATTTCTCTTTGCTAATGACATGAGATTCTAATGTACTAGGGATCTTCTTGATTCCCCAGTGGAAAAGGTAAAGCTTTGGCTGGTATTGTGTCAAGATACTGCTAATTAGGATAATCTCGCTGCAACAATACAGAGCAAGGGAATGTTACATGTGAAAGTTGTGTGTTCCAAAATTGTCAGAAATTAAATCTTAGGCGGCAGGACTGGTTTATTCAGCCAGAAAGCAAATATAGATATCTTGTACTTAAAACTACGTACCAAGTTTTTGTAGGTGGATCAAGTGATGAAATGAAACTGTTGTTTAGAATTTTGAATACAGAGCTGATGGAGTTTTTTTGTGTGCTTTTAACCATCTCAAGGTAGAGCGAATGCTTCTTTCCTGGTGTTTTAGCAATCTAAGCAACCTTCATTCTCCATGGATTTGCCAGTGGCAACTCTTAGAATGCCAACAACTTCAGAATGAAAAGAAGGAGAAATCCCTGAACTAATGCTATAGATCAGGTAAGTATACTTGCAACCATAGAGAGTGAGAAATTATAATTGATTCTATAACAGGATTTTTCAAAATGTTTTGTACCAGTGGTAGCAGCAGCATCAGAAAAGTTATTAGAATTACAAATTTTCAACCTACCCCAAATTTACAGAATCAGAAATTCAGGGGGTGAGGTCCAGATCCAGCTCTCTCTCTTTTTTTTTTTTTTTTTGGTAGTTGTTGTTTTCAACAAACCTTCCAGGTAATTCTGATGCATTAAAAGTTTGAGAAACACTATTTTAAAGCAAAATAATCTGACTGCACATCCATAGCTAAATGCAATATAAACAAAAAGAAAAACCTAAAAAACCCAACTTAGTAAATATATGTTGCATTAATATCGAATTGCTATTTTAAAATGGTTTTCTTATATTCTCAGTAAAGTAAAAAGGCAATGATGTTTATTTCATTTGGAATCAAGATATTCAGTATACGATAAAAGGAAGTGTAATTTTGGAATAAAAAATTTAAGTAAAAATATTATACTATTCAAATTGGATTGGAAATATCAAAATCAAACATAACTTCACAAAGGAAATTCAGAATACATCCTTTTTAGCTCTGCCAGAAGAAATAGCCCAGAAGAAGTGCTTCTCTCTCACCCTCCATTGTTTACAGTAGCACTTAAATGCTTGTCTCCAGTGTTATTTTGTCACTATGAGACACGGGGGTTCCTTGTAGAAGTGGTTGATTCTACTTCTGGATTTGAAAGGTAAAAACATGAGCCTGTGAAATCTGTTGTGCTGGAAACCAAGTAGCTTTCACAAATAATAGAATACATAATCATATCAAAGGAATACAAAATACCCAATTTGAGGGGAGTTTCTGTTGAGTTGAGACAATTGGGCCTCAAAATAACATTAATGCAGATTGATATATATACAGTAAATCTGAAAAGTCCTGAGTCTATAATGAAAAACAAAAGGGGAAAACACTAGCATAAAGGTCTCTAAATGAAGATGAATAGAAGACAAGTGCAATCTTTGTGGTCTTGCTATTCAAAATGTTGTATTATTGACTCATTTATTGCATCAATGAAAAATAAGCTAGTGAATATAAACACACCACCTAGAAATCATATTTTTCTGACTCACTGGGAACATCAATAAAATTATTCTGTAGACTGTGACCTCCAACCAGATAAAGGCACTTAAAATATCCAAAATACAACTGGAAATAATTCTAAGTATTATCGAAGAAATTTGTTGTCTTCCACAGGGTTTAAATATCTAGAATTAAAAGAAGAACAGCATTTAGATATCTGAGTTTGTATCAATTCAGGGGCGAGGGAAGCTACAGTTTTTTATTAGTAGGAAAGATAATTAGATAATTGGTTTAGTTTGAATTCAGAGAAAGAAGCACTTTCCTCTTGAAATTATAAATTTGACACAACAACCATAAAGTGGCTTCTAGATTATCTTAGTAGATGATGCCATTAAAAAGAAAGGCCAGAACGAGCCTGAGGTCTTTCCAGTTGTCCTAATTAAGGTGTAGAGTCAGGTTAACTGTAAATTTAGCCCATGATAACTTCATCACTTTCTCAGCTGTTCTTTTTAGCAACTGTCTCCACACATTGCTGTCTTCTGAAAGGCTCTCTTCTATTCCAAAGTCCTTCTCAGCCTAAATATGAGCTTCCAGGCCAACACTGGACTCTAGGGCAATCCAGCTGGGACAGTAGACAAAGGCATTTCAGAGTAAAAACTGCTTCACTCTCAAGACAGCCTCTCCCCTATGGATGCTCTTTTGGCTTTTGTGGGATGCACAGAACTCATCGCAAACAAAAATCCACCAAAAAGCCACTGCTGTACCAAAACTGCCACCAAAGCAAAATGAGCCTGACTCTTCACAGAATAGCAGATATCACTTAAACTTCCACAAATCCAGAAATTTTTATCCCACTGGTGTAACTGTATCCTCACAGAGAAAAAGGAAGTTACCCTGTCGTATGCACAATGGGCTGCATGAATACTAGAAATGAAACAAGTCCTGAAAAACTGTGTGGGAACAGAAAAATAACCAGAGGACTACTGAGGTGAAATGGAAAATCACTCTTTTTAAGATTCCTGTCCTTCACCCTGTTTACCATTAAAGTCATTCAGTATCCTGAATGAATACTGTGACTCCCTTTCTTTTCAAAAGTATACTGGCATCTCCTTTCAGATGTATAGCTTATATTGTTCCTGTCATTCCTTTTGTTTTCAGATTGTATCCTTCAAAATCTCTTCACATAGTGTATTTTAACTTCTTTACTGTTCTTCCTTCCACTGACTCTTTAATGTACTTAAACAACCTTGCCTTGTTCCTGATCTTAGTGGAAATGATTTCAGTTTTTCACCATTGAGAACGATGTTGGCTGTGGGTTTGTCATATATGACCTTTATTATTTTGAGGAAAGTTCCCTCTATGCCTACTTTCTGGAGGGTTTTTTTTTTTTATCATAAATGGGTGTTGAATTTTGCTGAAAGCTTTTTGTGCATCTATTGAGATGATCATATGATTTTTCTCCTTCAATTTTTTAATATGGTGTATCACGTTGATTGATTTGCATATATTGAAGAATCCTTGCATTCCTGGGATAAAACCCACTTGATCATGGTGTATGATCCTTTTAATGGCTGTTTGCTAGTATTGTGTTGAGGATTTTTGCATCTATGTTCATCAATGATATTGGCCTGTAGTTTTTTTTCTTTGTGACATGTTTGTCTGGTTTTCTTATCAGGGTGATGGTGGTCTCATAGGATGAGTTTGGGAGTGTTCCTCCCTCTGCTATATTTTGGAAGAGTTTGAGAAGGATAGGTGTTAGCTCTTCTCTAAATGAAACAATTCACCTGTGAAGCCATCTGGTCCTGTGCTTTTGTTTGTTGGAAGATTTTCAATCACAGTCTCAATTTCAGTGCTTGTGATTGGTCTGTTTATAATTTCTATTTCTTCCTGGTTTAGTCTCAGAGGGTTGTGCTTTTTTAAGGGTGTGTCCATTTCTTCCAGGTTGTCCATTTTATTGGCATAGATTTGCTTGTAGTAATCTCTCATGATCCTATATATTTCTGCAGTGTCAGCTGTTACTTCTCCTTTTTCATTTCTAATTCTGTTGATTTGAGTCTTCTCCCTTTTTTTGTGTGATGAATCTGGCTAATCTTTTACCAATTTTGTTTATCTTCTCAAAGAACCAGCTTTTAGTTTTACTGATCTTTGCTATTGTTCCCTTCATTTCTTTTTCATTTATTTCTGATCTGATCTTTATGATTTCTTTCCTTCTGCTAACTTTGAGGTTTTTTTGTTCTTTCTCTAATTGCTTTAAGTGTAAGATTAGGTGGTTTATTTGAGATGTTTCTTGTTTCTTGAGGTAGGATTGTATTGCTATAAACTTCCCTCTTAAAACTGTTTGCTGCATCCCATAGGTTTTGGGTCATCGTGTTTTCATTGTCATTTGTTTCTAGGTATTTTTTGATTTCCTCTTTGGTTTCTTCAGTGATCTCTTGGTTACTAAGTACTATGTTGTTTAGCCTCTATGTGTTGGTATTTTTAAGTTTTTTTCCTGTAATTGATATCTAGTCTCATAGCATTGAGGTCGGAAAAGATACTTGAAACAATTTCAATTTTCTTAAATTTACCAAGGCTTGATTTGTGAACCAAGATATGATGTTTCCTGGAGAATGTTCCATGAGCACTTGAGAAGAAAGTGTATTCTGTTGTTTGGGGATGGAATGTCCTATAAATATTAATTAAGTCCATCTTGTTTAATGTATCATTTAAAGCTTGTGTTTCCTTATTTTTTTTCATTTTGGATGATCTGTCCATTGGTGAAAGTGAGGTGTTCAAGTCCCCTACTATGTTTGCATCACCATCGATTTCCCCTTTTATGGCTGTTAGCATTTGCCTTATGTGTTGAGGTTCTCCTACGTCGGGTGCATAAATATTTACAATTGTTAGATCTTCTTCTTGAATCTAACCCTTGATCATTATGTAGTGTCCTTCTTTGTCTCTTGTAATAGTCTTTATTTTAAATCTATTTTGTGTGATATGAAAAGTGCTACTCCAGCTTTCTTTTGATTTCCATTTGCATGGTATATCTTTTTCCATCCCCTCACTTTCAGTCTGTATGTGTCCCTGGGTCCAAAGTGGGTCTCTTGCAGACAGCATATATGTTGGCATTGTTTTTGTATCCATTCAGCCAGTCTATGTATTTTGGTAGGAGCATTTAATCCATTTACATTTAAGATAGTTATTGATATGTATGTTCCTATTACCATTTTCTTAATTGTTTTGGATTTGTTCTTGTAGGTCTTTTCCTTCTCTTGTGTTTTCTGCCTAGAGAAGTTCCTTTTGCAATTGTTGTAAAGCTGGTTTGGTGGTGCTGAATTCTCTTAACTTTTGCTTGCCTGTAAGGATTTTAATTTCTCCATCAAATCTGAATGAGATCCTTGCTGGGTTGAGTAATATTGGTTGTAGGCTTTTCTCTTTCATCACTTTAAGTATGTCCTGCCACTCGCTTCTGGCTTGTAGAGTTTCTACTGAAAGATCAGCTGTTAACCTTATAGGCATTCCCTTGTATGTTATTTGTTGTTTTTCCCTTGCTGCTTTTAGTAATTTTTCTTTGTATTTCATTTTTGATAGTTTGATTAATATGTGTGTTGCAGTGTTTCTTCTTGGATTTATCCTGTATGGGACTCTCTGCACTTCCTGGACTTGATTGACTATTTCCTTTCCCATATTAGGGAAGTTTTCAACTATAATCTCTTCAAATATGTTCTTAGTCCCTTTCTTTTTCTCTTCTTCTTCTGGGACTCCTATAATTCAAATGTTGGTGCATTTAATGTTGTCCCAGCAGTCTCTGAGACTGTCCTCAATTCTTTTCATTCTTTTTTCTTTATTCTGCTCTGTGGTAGTTATTTCCACTATTTTATCTTCCAGGTCACTTATCTGTTCTTCTACCTCAGTTATTCTTCTACTGAATCCTTCTAGAGAATTTTTAACTTCATTTATTGTGCTGTTCATCATTGTTTGTTTGCTCTTTAGTTCTTCTAGTTCCTTGTTAAATGTGCCTTGTATTTTCTCCATTCTATTTCCAAGATTTTGGATCATCTTTACTATCATTACTCTGAATTCTTTTTCAGGTAGACATCCTATGTTCTCTTCATTTCTTTGATCTGGTGGGTTTTTACCTTGCTCCTTCATCTGCTGTGTATTTCTCTGTCTTCTCATTTTGCTTAACTTACTGTGTTTGGGGTCTCCTTTTTGCAGGCCACATGTTTGTAGTTCCTGTTGTTTTTGTTGTCTGCTCCCAGTGGGTTATGTTGGTTCAGTGGGTTGTGTAGGCTTCCTGGTGGTGGGGACTGGTGCCTGTGCTCTGGTGGATGAGCCTGGATCTCATCTTTCTGGTGGGCAGGACCACGTCAAGTGGTGTATTTTGGGGTGTCAGTGACATTATGATTTTAGGCAGCCTCTCTGCTAATGGGTGGGGTTTTGTTCCTGTCTTGCTCGTTGTTGGCATAGGGTGTCCAACAATGTAGCTTGCTGGTAATTGAGTGGAACTGGGTCTTAAGCGTTGAGATGGAGATCTCTGGGAGAGCTTTCACCGTTTGATATTATGTGGAGCCAGGACATCTCTGGTGGACCAATATCCTGATCTCAGCTCTCCCACCTAGAGGCACAGGCCTGACACCCAGACAGAGCTCCAAGACCCTGTCTGTCACATGGCTCATCAGAAAAGGGAGAAAAAAAGAAAGAAAGAAAAAAATAAAATAAATTTATTAAAATAAAACATTTTAGAAATCATTAAAAGTAAACAAAATTAAAAAGTAATAAATAAAAAGAAAGAAAGAAAGAAGAGAGCAATGAAACCAAAAAACAAATCCACCAATGATAACAAGTGCTAAAAAGTATACTAAAAAAAAAAAAAAATGTGGACATACAGAACCCAAGGCAAATGGTAAAAGCAAAGCTATACAGACAAAATCACACAAAGAAACATACACATACACACTCACAAAAAGAGAAAAAGAAAAAATATATATCTATATATTAAAAAAAAGAAGAGAGCAACCAAATCAATAAACAAATCTACCAATGATAATAAACTCTAATTGCTAAACTAAGATAAACATAAAACCAGAAACAAATTAGATGCAGAAAGCCAACCTCAAGTCTGCAGTTGCTCCCAAAGTCCCCTGCCTCAATTTTGGGATGATTCGTTTTCTATTCAGGTATTCCAGAGATGCAGGGTACATCAAGTTGATTGTGGAGATTTAATCCACTGCTCCTGAGGCTGCTGGGAGAGATTTCCCTTTCTCTCCTTTGTTCACACAGCTCCCGGGGTTCAGCTTTAGATTTGGCCCTGCCTCTGCATGTAGGTCACCTGAGGACATCTTTTATCCACCCAGAGATGACAGGTTAAAGTAGCTCTGGCTCACTCAGGCAGGAGGGAGGGAGGGGTATGGAATGCGGGGCAAGCCTAAGGTGGCAGAGGCCAGAGTGATGTTGCAACAGCCTGAGTCACGCTGTGTGTTCTCTGGGGGAAGTTGTCCCTGGATCATGGGACCCTGGCAGTGGTGGGCTGCACAGGCTCCTGAGAGGGGAGGTGTGGATATTGACCTGTGCTTGCACACAGGCTTCTTGGTGGCTGCAGCAGCAGCCTTAGCATTTCACGTCGGTCTCTGGTGTCCACGCTGATAGCCACAGCTCGCACCCGTCTCTGGATCTAGGTTAGACAGTGCTCTGAACCCCCTCTCCTCGTGCATCCTGAAACAATGGTCTCTTGCCTCTTAGGTAGGTCCAGACTTTTTCCTGGGCTCCCTCCTGGCTAGCTGTGGTGCACTAACCCCCTTCAGGCTGTGTTCACCCAGCCAACTCCAGTCCTCTCCCTGGGATCTGACTTCCGAAGCCGGAGCCTCAGCTCCCAGTCCCCACCCGCCCCGGCGGGTGAGCAGACAAGCCTCTTGGGCTGGTGAGTGCTGGTCGACACTGATCCTCTGTGTGGGAATCTCTCCACTTTGCCCTCTGCACTCCTGTTGCTGTGCTCTCCTCTGTGGCTCCGAAGCTTCCCTCTTCCGCCACCTGCAGTCTCTGCCCGCAAAGGGGCTTCCTAGTGTGTCGAAACCTTTCCTCCTTCACAGTTCCCTCCCAGAGGTGCGGGTCCTGTCCCTATTCTTTTGTCTCTGTTTTTTCTTTTTACTTTTGCCTTACCCAGGTACGTGGGGATTTTCTTGCCTTTTGGGAAGTCTGAGGTCTTCTGCCAGTGTTCAGTAGGATTTGTTACATGTACAGAAATACATGTAGATGTATTTCTGATGTATTTGTGGGGAGGAAGGTGATCTCCACGTCTCACTCCTCCATCATCTTGAAGGTCTCCCTAACATACCTTTTAGGGACATTTACATATTTAGAAAAAATTCAAAGAAAAGCAAGGGGTGAAGAACAAATTCCAGAAAGTTGTTACTTCTTGCAGAAGATGCAATTAAGGAGGAGAGCATAGAATATTTAGATATGTTCTGTTATGTAACCCGGATTTTGGATACATGGCTAGTTTTTATATTGTTAAAATGATTAATAAATTGTACTCCTATATGATGTTTTCTTTTATAGGTATGATATTTTTATAAAATACTTGAAACATATGTCAAAATATTTTATTTACTATGACTATATTCTATAAACCAATTAAAGAATTTTAAGTATATATCATATTGTGTTTTTTGGAATATCTTATTTTTCTTAACATATATTATCATAGTTGTAACTGTACATTTTAAAATAATTTCTATCCATGGAAATGCAGAAAATAAGGAAAGATTTGATAGCCCATGCTCTCTGTCACCTTCAGCACTTTGCTGGTGTGGTACATTTATCTTTCCACCATCTACCTATTTATCCATCCATCTGCCCAACCATTCATTCATCAATCTTTCCATCTATCTGTCCATCCAACCACCTATCCATTCATCAACCTACTCATCCATCCATCCATCCACCCATTTATGTGCCCAATCCTCTAACCATCCATCCATCCACCCATTTATCCATCTATCATACATTCATCCATCAATCCTTCAAGCACTTACAGGGCCCCTGCAGCTTTTATCAATATATGCTTTAACAAGAAACATAGGTATTTACAAGTAACTAAGTTGTGATATATGCTAAGAAAAGGAAATACAGCTGAAAATCATAGAATATAAAAGGGAAGATCTAGTTTGGGAAATGAGAAGGTTAGTTAACATCTAATTTTTAATTCCTTAGCTTAGTATTTTGTTAGATTAATTGAAATCACTTTCTTTAGTAAGATTTTTCTTATCTCCCATGCCTGAGATGCTGCAACATTCCTAAAATCACACAGTCAGAATGAGCAGAGATGTTCAGTGTGCCTGGGTCTCTGGAAACTACCTTCCTCTCACATGCCATTTTGGAAGCTTCAGATTTGTGCTACAAAGGCCCTTGAATGACTCAAAGTCATAGGAATGTTCAACAGAATTTTATTAAGATCATTGAATAACAATGTGTAGAAATAAATACAAATATATCAATGTCATGTAATAGGTTAGTCAAAAATATTATGACCTTATTGTGCATAGAAATATAGGTGCTATGGAGTGCTTAAAATGTTAAGAACAATGTAGTCACAATATTTGACAGACTCCTTTGTTCAAGCCACTTTGAATTAGATTTCTGTATCTCATGATCAGAAAAAACAAATCCATTGACGTGTAATTAAACATTTCAAAAGGGCAAGGCTGAAGTTCAAGCACAGAAAGACTCAGGCTGTCATCATCATTGTCAGCAGATGTCCACAAAAATTCTTATACTCTGAAGGTTAGCAGGTGAAGACACACATAAATAATAATTTGTCACTGCTCTAAAATCATATTTAAGAGTTGGTTTGTTAATCACTGCTTGCATTTTTCCATTCTGAGCAAATTACACAAAGTGAAACTTAGCCAACCACTCAATTACCAATTACAGCAGGAGAGGCTGGAGAGATTAGATGTAAAAATCTTATGCTTTGTGATGACCTAGAGGGGCGGGATAGGGAGGGTGGGAGGGAGACGCAAGAGGGAGGAGATATGGGGATATATGTATACATATAGCTGATTCATTTTGTTGTACAACAGAAACTAACACAACGTTGTAAAGCAATTATACTCCAATAAAAATATATAAGTATAAAAATTATACTCCAATAAAAAAAATCTTATGACTTCAGGCAGCAGGTTGGGGGCTCTGATGAGATTCCTGTCCCAATGTCCTCAAAAGGAATGTTAATCATTGAGAAGGGAGGTAAGAGAAAAACTCTACAAAGAAACTAAAGAAGTGAGTAAGTTTTTTTTAAAGAATGTCTTTTCTTACATAAAAGGTGACAGACTATACCAGAAGGAGTCATTTGCATCATAAAAAACTGCAGAAATGAACTAGGCTGAGCCAAAGGTGTTGTGGGGCTTGCAGTCCGCAGAGGTGCTCACACACTTTAATAAGTTCAAGTTTTAAGACTGGGTCTGGATACATTGGAATCAGCATGCACGTGGAAGTCAAAGAAAACCTACCCTGTAACAAAATCTTTGTGAGTTTCTTAATGATCTTCAGTCTCATGCCTTGCCTGTAACTACTAATTCGATTACCAAAACAAGGCAGGTTGCCTCTCTGTTTCTCCAGTGTCTTTTTGGTAAAATTGGAGTGATAACACCTATCTCTGAGTTCTTGTGAAAATTAAGTACAATAAGGAATGCAAAGGGTCTGCTTAACTGTAGGTTCCTCGGGTGAGTCACGCCTGCCCCTTCTCAATATTAAAAATGAAAAAATCATTTTAACATTGGAACATGCAGACTAGACTCCTCAAGGATTATGAATTCTAATAATATTTGTCTCTCAAATAAAAGAACAATTGGGGGGAAAATTGCATCCAGCCAAATCCATTTGAAATGGATGAGAGTTGAGCAGCAAATAATGAAGAAAAATGTAGACAGATACAAAAAGGGACTGGGACCATTTTCCTGCTAATAGGTGTCACAGACAGTTCATTACTGATAAATGTAGAATAATGATGTCCTTAATGAGTCTTTTCACGCACAAATTCATCATAAAACAAGAGGATGAGGTAAAACAAAAAGTCTTTGAATAGCATTCATGCAGCATGGAAAGCAAGGATAATTTCACATCCCAAAGAGAGCTACAGAGTTAATGCAGTCTTCTGAGATTTTCTTCATTGTGTTTATTGGCAGTTTCCTAACTTAACAGCTTTTCTTCTAATATCTCAGCTTTTCTTCTAAAATTTCAACCTGCCACATGCTTTGGAGCACTTGAAAGACCCCAGAAGCTGAAGCTCTGTAGCGCTGTGCTTTAAGGTCTCTACAGCTCTTTATTACTTATTTGACCTTGAGCCATTTCTATCTGTGCCCTAACTTTCTCATTAGTAACATGAAGATAATAAGAGTTTTTTTGTGTGCTTCATCCTTGGTTGGTGTTATGGATTGAATTGTGTCCCCTCCAAAATTCATACGTTGATATACTACCCTATAGTACCTCAGAATGTGACTGTATTTGGAGTTGGGGTCATTAAAGAAGTAATGATTTAAAATGAGGTAGTTAGGGTGGGCCCTGATCCATACGAATACTGTCTTTATAAGAAGAGGAAATTAGGACACAAGCACACACAAGGAAGGCCATGTGAGGACACAGGGAGAAGACAAACATCTACAAGACAATGAGAGTGACCTCAGAAGAAACCAACCCTGCTGACACCACCTTGATCTTGAACTTCTATCCTCTAGAATTATTAAAAAGTAAATGTATCTTGAAGCCCACCAGTCTGGGGTATTCTGTTATGGTGGTCCCAGCACACAATACAGTTACAGTGCTGAAAAAGTCAGGTGGTAATTTTTGTGCACCTTCTCCATAAATGGCACTTCCCTGAGCATTTTTGACAGCTACAGATGAGCATGTCAGACACAGATGTTGTGTGGAAGTGCTTTCTGAATTAATAGTGCAAAACATGATAAACACTTTAAGGCTTATGTCCGCTACTTTCTCCTGACTTCCATGTACATTGCATGTGAGGTCTTTCTGTGCAATGTTCTAAATAGTGGATTTTGCAAAAGTCCACTGTTTTGATGATGGAACCAAAGCAAACTGATCTAATTTCAGATCAACACAACTCCATGCCTGTGGCAGGTAGAATTCTAAGAAGGCAGCCAAGCCCCCTCCCCCACCCCAGTGCATATGCCCAGTATAATCTCCTCCTGAGAGTGAATAGGGTTATGGTTTGATTAGTTTATATCACATGGTAAAAGTGATCAAATACTCCCACGATAACATTATATTAATATAAGAGTCTGTCTTAGCAGAATGAAGGAAGAGCTTCTCTTGCTTTGTAGGAGAAAGTGGCTATGTTGTGAAACAGCCATATGACTAGGATCTGAGTTGGCCTCTAGGAGCTGAGAGCAACCTCTGTCCAAGAGCCAGAAAGAAAATAGGAACCTCAGTCCTACAAACCCAAGGAACTGAATTCTTCCAAGAGCCCGAATAACTTTGGAAGAGGACCTAGAGCCTCAGATAAGAACAAGGCTGTGGCCAGCACCTGGATTTCAGCCAGATCTGACCTGAGACCCTGAGTTGAGGACTCAGCTAACCCAGGCTCAGACACTTGGTCCAAGGAAATCTTGAGACAATAAGGTTGGTTGTTTAAAGCTGCTAAGTTAGTGGTAGTCTGTTACTGCAGAAATAGGAAACTAATGCGAGGCCAGAATGCTGATTCTCCCCTGCTCTTTACACAGTACCCATGCACAGACACACTCTCACACACAGACACACACACATTATATTTAGGAAATTGTGTCTTAATTAGCATCCAGTCTTGTCTTGCAGCAGGTTTTCCTTCTTTTGGTAGAGAATCAGAAAACTTGATAAAAGAAAAGAAAACTGTCTCTGCCTCTCTCTGACCATGAAGGAAAGAAAATGTTCATACCCATATTTCAAGTCCAGAGACAGCTTAAAGGACCAGACAGGTTGGGTTGTAGAATGTCGTCAAGGAAAGAGACATTTGTCACCAGCAGATTGTTCTTATCAAGTGATCAAATATCAGCCAAAAGAAACTTGTTTTTATAAGTAAAAAAAGAATAAATATAAATCCTAACTCTGTCATTTGCTATCTGAGCATGGCTAGTCTTTAATTCTCTAAATCCAAATTTTCTAATCTGTAAAATGGGAACTATAATGCCCATCTCATGAGATTTTCATTTTTATTGAAATACAATTTTGTGCCTTAAAATTCACCATTTTAAAGTATACAGTTCAGTGGTTTTATGTATAAAGTTTTGCAGCCATCATCATTATCTAATTCCAGACATTTTCATCACCCCCTAAGGATCCTCTTTACGCAAAAGCAATCACTCTCTATCCCCCTCTCACCAGTTCTTAGCAACCACTAATTTACTTTCACTCTCTATGGATTTTTCTATTCTTGATATTTTATATAAATAGGATCATACAATATGTGGCCTTTTGTGTCTGTTTTCTTTTCACTTAGCATAATGTTTTCAAGGTTCATCCATTTTGTAACCTCATGAGGTTTTGTAATTAAAAAAAAAATCTCAATCTAGAGCTTGGCTCCCTGTGAGGCATCAGTAAATGTCAGTTATTATTATTAATGAGATAAATATTATAGAACTATGGACAAGTAGCTTTTGAAGACTAGAGATCATTTCAACCTATCATTACATGCAATGTAGACATCCCTACTCACAACATCCTTGCAGCAATACCCTTCAACTTTTTCTTGAAAATATCCAGCCATTAGGAACTCACTATTGAGAAAGACAGAACTTCCCTATGGCTGCACGATTCTGACTACTGAAAAATTAATCTTCACATTGAAACAAAGTCTGCCTTCTCTCAACTTCTAATTAGTCCTTTTTATGGCTTGAATTGTGTTTCTAGAAGAAAAGATATGTTGAACCAAACACCCAGCACTTTGCAGATATACTCAGGTTAAGATGAGGTCATCAGAGTGGACCATAATCCAACATGACAGATGTCCTTATCAAAAGGGAAATTTGGAGACAGATACACACAGAGGAGCTTCCTCGTGAACATAAAAGGGTGATGTTTCCATAGAAAGAAATACAAAGAAATACCAAAGATGGCCAACAAACTACCAGAAACTAGGAGAGAGACCTGGCACAGACTCTCCCTCACAGCCCTCAGAAGGAACCAAACCTGCCAACACCTTGATCTCAGACTTCTAGTTTCAAGAACTGTGAGACAATAAATTTCTATTGTTTAAGCCACCGAGTTTGTGGTACCATTAGAGCAGCCCTAGAAAACTAACACAGCCCTGTAATTTTTGCTCAAGTGCCAAACAGATTGCCTTTTTCTACACGTGATGATCTTTCAAATATTGGATGTCAGCTCACCTGTTCCATCTTGAGGGCTCTTCCTCTCCGGGAATGATCGTGTTCTTCTAGCTGTGTGACCTCCTCTCTGCTATAGTCTCCTGCTCTTCTCTGCCTGTGCAGTGGCTTATAAGTAAATGAAAGTTTTCAAAGTGCTTACTGAGCCTTGAACAGTACATGTTCTTAATATATCAAATATTCCCTTTTGCCATTTTGTTCGAATCATGGGGGTCTACCTGCTGCAAGGAAAGACCCATATTATTCGACACCTGCTGGAATTTGAGCAAACTCAATAAATAAGGTTGGCATAACTAAGGTGGGGCTGCCTGGAGTAAAGCTTCCTCCAAAAACATTCCTAATACTGTTCATCATTATTACCTCTCTCATCCTAGTCAGGCCATCACCTAGATTTCTGCAATAACCTCCTAATTGCTCTTACCATTCTTGTCCCCCTTACAGGTCATCATCTATCCTATAGCCAGAACAATCTCCCTAAGACACAAGTTAGATTAAGAATTAGCACATTTGTGTGCATTTTTCACTGCAAAGACACTACAATCCTTGGCTTGGACTACACTGTCCTATATAATACAGCCCCATGCACCCTCTCCAATCTCATCTCCTGTCATTCTCTCTGTTCACCAGCACATCTCCTCTACTCCTGAACACAAAAGGTCATTCCCACCTCTCCATTCTTACTATCAATCCCTCTTCATGGAACACTTCCCTCTCTTTCCATCTTCTCATCTTTATGGCTAGATTTCTCATCATTGAGGCCCCAACTAAAATGCCCCCTTTCCAGAGCTGCCTCATTTGGCCATCCTAACTAAAGTAGTAACCCCACTCTATCCTAGGATTCTGAGGTGTGAGCATGGGTGTGTGTATGTGTGTGTACATGAGCATGCCTACCTAGAATTTCCTATTTTCCAAAATTGTCTGATATGTTTATGTTCATTATCTATTTTATTCATAACTCTGTTCCCAGCATTGAGAAAAATGTCTGGCATGTATTAGTTGCTCATTGAATACTTGTTGAAAGAAAGAATAAACATATGAATAAATCAGAGTTGGTAGAAAAACGAATTGGGAGATGAAATTTGGAGCAGGAACACTTCTGAATTATACACAAAATTGTTGTAGTGAGGATGTGTGGCAACTGTTCTTGGAGGGAAGTTGCAGTTCGAAACCAGGTTTGATGAGGTGAGAGCATCTGTCATGTGCCATGATACCCTCTCCTCCATCCTTTCAAGCTTTTATGTAACATCCAATGGGTTAAGAATAAGGAATCTGGTAAAGAACAAGCAAGTTCAGACACTTCAGGGGTCCAAATTCAAAAACACAGGACTTAGGCTGGAGCAATTCCTTTACTCTGAACATTGTTCCAGGACCCAGATGGGGTCTTAAATATGTCACCTGAGGAAGACGAGAAACACAGAGTTATTGTTTCCCAGCACTTCTCTGTCCATCCATCTTCCAGGAGCTACTGAATATCTGACAGTTTTGTTCCCTAGCTGTTGATCAAACATCGAGCCTCTTTGGAAAAATATCTGCCAGACAGGGAATAATTGTTAAAACAGGCACAGACAATCCCCAAACAGAGAGCCAGGAGCCTGGCCCAGAGGCAGCCCAGCCTCAAACAAATCAGCTCCCAATGAGATCCACTGAGCGAGAAATGGCTCACTGCACACCACCTTATGCTCCACACCATCTGGCTCCCCACATGCCCTTCCTTGCTGAGTTTTAATTTCCGAGTCAGACGCACTGCCACAATTATGTTTTATTTCCTTTTATGCATCCTGCTGTGGGAACACTGAAGCTTCTGGTAATTAAATGTCTACTTTGTGAACAGTGATGAAGTTTCTGCACTTAACCATTGCTCTATTTGCTGAAGATACAACAGGGGGGAAAAATATCTCAGGATTTTAGCACCTTAGATAGACCTCAGGTCACCGGGACACTGACCCATTAACTCTAGAAGCAAATCTATAGTGAGAGAAAGGGGGCATTTGGAGTTTGATGAAGTTCTGGCTTATCCTCTTTTTGCACACTGTGTGCCTTTCAACCACTCTCTGTTCTGGGAGCCAGTTTCTCTGTGATTTCCCAACCATAGAAGGAGAAAAACAGGTAAGATAGAGGTAAATTTCAATAAGATAAAAGATGCCAATATGTTTTATTGGCATGTGTTCTAAGCTCCATCCTTTGTTTCCTTAAGCATATGACCAACTCACACTGCTGGTCCTATGATATCCAGAGAAGAGTTTTGTCTGACATGCACACCTTTAAAAAAAAGTAAACAAAATTTGATTTGAAAATCAAAGAATTTCACGTTTTTGGTAATTTCCAATTTACCTTGAAAAATTGGAAGATCTGATAATGTGAAGAACACATTTTTACATGGCAACAATCAGCTGGAGCTGAGGTACTCCTTTAGCAAGAGAGCCTGTGAACCAGCAGTTTCTCAAAATTTTAAGTGCATCTTTGTCACCTGGGCATCTTGTTTAAATACAGATGATCTGGTGTGGGGCCCCAGCTTGTGTATTTCTATCAATTACCTGAGGTATGGACACAGGTGGGAGTGGAGCCTGTTTGGAGCAGAGAGGGCTTGGACTGCCTGAGCACATTATATCTTTTTGTTCCCCTCCCCGTTGTCTTCCAACCTCAGTACCAATCAACAGGTGCCATTTATTATTACACTTGCTCTATTGTCCTTTTATATTAGGAATATATTTTTCTAGACCTGGCCCACTTCACTCATTTGTCATCTGCCAACCTAAGAATACATTGGGTTTTTTTGTTTTTTTTTTGGTTTTTGCGGTACGCGGGCCTCTCACTGTTGCGACCGCTCCCATTGAGGAGCACAGGCTCCGGACGCGCAGGCTCAGCGGCCATGGCTCACGGGCCCAGCCACTCCGCGGCATGTGGGATCTTCCCGGACCGGGGCATGAACCCGTGTTCCCTGCATCGGCAGGCAGACTCTCAACCACTGCGCCACCAGGGAAGCCCCTAAGAATACATTTGAATATTTAACTCAACTTTAAAGGGTGTTTGGTAACCCTTGACTGGTTGAATCAGTCAAAGTCCCACCAGGAAGAAAGGTATCATCAACTATTTTTAATGGGGAGAATTTGGGTTGTACATGTTATGGTTTAACAGATGGTGAGTTAGCACAGCTTTAGCAACAGCTGGCAAGATGGAATCCAGGGGTGGCAGGATCAAACGGGGGAGGCAGTGTCACCAGGGATACAGGGTCCCTTGGCAGACACTGGGACCTTGATGAGCCTGTCAGGCAGAAGCTGGGGTCACAAACAAAATGCAGCTGCTGTGAGGGATGCTGCTTGGGGCAGACAGGAAAGGTGAGGTGCCCTGGTTTCTCTCTTTCACAAGGATACAAACTCCACTAGTGTCCCCTGTTAGATGAAGCAAGCTGGAAGCCACTGGCATAGGAGCCAGAAAAAATGTAGCCTGCAAGGGACAGAATCTGCTCCCATATGAAGCAGGAAAGAACTGGAGTAAATTTGGATCTGAAGACAGGGAAATCATGTTTCGCACTCTATGCTTGGGTATATCCCCACTGTTGTCAAGAGGAAGGAAGGTCTTGGACCAGATTTCTGAAGAGCCAATATATTTTCCCATACTTCCTTAAAAATGAAAGACAAAACTCATACCACCTTTTAGTACCTACATGTTAAATATAATTGTTTGCAACACTTTTGAAAAATTGGAAAAATCACTTGCTTAGACATGAACAGAACTGTGCTCTGGTCCAAAAATTGCCATACAATGATTTTTGACATACAAAAAGCTGTAAACGTTTAACGTATACAACTTGATTTGTTTGGCCTTAAGCATACGCCAGTGAAACTATTATCACAATCAAGGGCATAAACCTATCCACCACTTCAAAAATTTGCCTGCCCTCTTTATTTTTTGGTGTTGTTTTTTTTTTCTTTCCTTTTGTGAATAAAACACTTAATATAAGATCTATCATCTTAGCAAAAATTTAAGTATAAAATAATTTTTATCCATAGGCACTATGTTGTACAGGAGATCTCCAGAACTTACTTACTTACGCACCCTGCATAACTAAAACTTTGCACCCTTTGACCAACACCTCCCATATTCCCTCCTCCCTGCAGCCCCTGGCAACCACCTGGCAACTACTCTCTGCTTCTGTGAATCTGACTATTTCCACATGGTTTGACTAGATTCTGCGTGTAAGTGAGATCATGCAGTACTTGTCTTTCTGTGCCTGGCTTATTCCACTTAACATAATATCCTCCAGACTCAACCATATGGTTGCAAATGGCAAGATATTCTTTTTTTTAAGTCTTAATAATATTCCATTGTATGTATACACCACATTTTCTTTATCCATTCATCTGTCAATGGCATTTAGGTTGTTTCCATATCTTGACTATTGTGCATAACACTGCAATGAACATGAGAGTGCAGCTATCTCTTTGAGATCCAGATTTCAATTCCTCTGGATAATGTCTGGAAGTGGGATTGATGGATCAAATGGTAAAGAATTGTCAGATGATTACTAAGTGTCCTTGGTAAGTTGATCTGACCAGTTTGGCTACCACATACTTATTTGTTAATTGATAATAATGATTCCTTCTCTATTTACTTTATAAGGCTTTTGTAAAAAATAATATTAAAAAGTATTTATCTTATTTATTCATTCAATGAGCAGTTAACCAATTCCAAGCACCATAGTTTCTACTAGTAGGAGGGTATCTCCAGTAAGAAGATACCTGAAACCCCATTCTCCATCAGGCATTATGTTAAAGGTCATATATGTGCTTCCAAAACTCCTGGGCTCCCCTGTTACATTGGCCAGAGTCCAGTTAGGAGACAGAAACCACACCAGTAATTGAACAGGGAAATTTTAATGTAAAAGATTATCAATTTAAAGCAGGACATTAATGACTAATGGACATCTATAGCAAAGCACTTGTATAACATACAGTATTAAGCATTTTTTTTCTCCCTATTAGAGTGGGAATTTCTTTAGAGCAGGAGCTGTGCCTCTAGTTAATCCTTTTAAACCTAGAACCCCACTTCCTTCCAGACCTAAGTACAATATTTGACACCCAGTGACTGTTGAATGATTATTGAGGAAATGAATGTATGAGAACTTTTTAAAGGGACGTAGAGGTTCAAACTATTACAATGTGTAGCTACACATGTCTTAGGGTAGTTCTGGACAAAGACCAATGAGAGGAAGGTGGAAGGATGGGAAGGAACATTGTAGAGAGTGCAGCATCAACAAACACAAGAGGAGTGAGAAAACAAGGAATATTCTGGAAACTACTAGTTACCCATCTTTTTAAAGCATCTGTTTTGAAAGAGAAAGTAGCTGAATATAAATTTGGAGAGAGAAGGAAATATGCCAGGAGAAGGAGTTCAGATCTTGTCTAGCATAAGGGGAGCTCCTGAAGAATTTGTGTAGGGGCCATGATAAGATAGGAAATGTGTGGGGATAGGTCATCCTGGCACTCTAGGAATGGCGCTTTGTTTGACTGGAAAAGGCTGTACTTTGGGGAAGTGTTGCATTTTATGTATACAGACACAAGTAAGTCAATCAAAGAAAACCAATTCAAAAGCAAGAAGTAAAAAAGGAATTGTAAGGACTTGTTATTAGGAATCCTACATGGTTAATTCAAATATGATAAACAATACTGGAAACATTTTTATATTTCTTAAAAGCTGTGTAGCCAAAAGAATTAAACATTTAACACACACTCTTGAACTTTTTTCAAAGAAATGACTACCAAGTGATAAAGACTAGGCATTCAAATTGACCAAAATATAGTGTATTACCACTGTTCTCAGTGGGGGCTGTATTAATAGCTTTGAAAGCAAAGCTCAAGTTCACTATATGTGAATTCCAAAAAAGTCACATAAAATAGACCTCTCCTTCTACTTCCTTTACACCTTCCCTATAAAGTCACACATGAATATCAAATACACGGGAACCAATATCATTTTAGATAAAATTTCTTTAAGCTCTCAGATTTAGCAAGTTGGCTATTCACTTAACTCCACTGAGCCTTAGTTTTCTCATCTGTAAAAAGGGCACAATTTTTCTCTTTTCATGGATTATACAGTATTCCTATTAAAAGCATTTTTCTTTAAGAAACAATATAATTTTGTGAAAAAAGTGTTTATAAAAAACACTATATTCTTACCTTTTATATACTCTTGATTCATAGTAGATCATAAATTAGTGGAATCCTAGGGTAGTATACCCAATCATAAAGTAGAAATGGTATATATTTCTATATTCGATTGCTATACTTAAGTAAAAAATGGATCAGTAGGGCCTGTCCATGTAACAGAGAAGCATTTACTATTTAAAAAAAAAAAGATTTTATTTCTTGAGAATAGCATGCTGAGAAAAACAAATCCCCTCTAACTTTGGGAACTAGTCATTTATTTAGCTCTGCCTAATTAAAACCAAGTTTCTAAGGCTAGAACATCTCATAAATTTTACCATGCAATGAACATATAGTTTTATTTATTATTTAATTAAATTAGCTATAACTTGATATTTGCATTCGTATCAATTATCCTCTGAAGTGTTTTGGTGCTTCAGGTGATATTCACATTTCCTCTAAATGAGCAACAGTTCCCTGATCAGTAGAAAAAGTGGAAACTAGGAACACTTAATTCAGATGGCTGATGTCAGTATTAACTGAGATCATGATTGTAAACTGCTTATGGTGAGCCATGCATGTGATATTTGAGAAATAGGGCCACTAATACTGTTTTTAATTATGTTCCATTGCTGCCATTGAAGAAAGTCCTTAGAACATTGTGTAGCACACAAAAGTAATTGATCAATAATTTAAAATTATCTTCTATTAGTCTAAATGATGCATGATATGTGATTTATGGGTTGAGGGTGGAGAAGAGAATATTAAGACATAATACTCCATGTCCTGATGTACTCTTACTTAATGAAAGTGTTTAAATGAATGTCTATTATGATCTTTTTAAAAAATCAATCATATGGATCACCCATCTATGTATACATAATGAAGCAATTCAAACCATATAGGAGATTTCAAATAGTCTCCTCTTTCTCTTATATAGTTTATTTTATTTTATTCTATTTTTTGGTGAGAGAAACTTTCATTTAAAGGTTGCCAGTAGAACTTCTGTTCTCTCTCTGTGTGTGTGTGTGTGTGTGTGTGTGTGTGTGTGTGTTTTAAGTTAAACAGAAAGAATATCAGTTGGAGTAAATGGTGTTCATTCAATTGAAGAACCTCAAGGTTACTCTTTAGTTTTGTGAATATGAGGTAGGTAGGCATCCATACTTATACAGAAATATTATTAACATGATTTTTTTCTTAGAAAGTAACTTCTTCATATAGCTTAAAGGCTGCTGGAGAGAAGGATGGAAAACAATTTCTCTGAAGTCCCTTGAAAGTAAGAGGAAAGAGATAGAATGCCTGCTATACAGTAAGAGCTCAAAAATATGTGTTGAATAAACCAATAAATAAATGAATCCTGATTGTTTCTCTTTTTTTAAGCTTCAACAATACTACTTATAGACATTGTTATTGAAGTTTGGATAAATAGTAACTGATAAACTTTTAGTAAGAATGTAAATTGGTACAATGTTTGGGAAACCTAGTGTGCAATATAGAGCAAATGCTTTTAAATGCCTCTACCCATTATGGTTAAGGTGAACTAGTTTTCTGCAGATGGACATTCCCACTGTAAAAAAAAAATTAAAATGCTAGAAAAAAATTTTAATATATTTTAAGATGTCAGAGTACTATTAAAGCAGCAACTGCTTGACCCAAAGTCTATACAGCCGACCACTATATTTGGCACTACTTTTCATCTCAGTGGATTGGATTCTCCATTTCTCAAGAGCAGCTGGCAGACTAACAAGCAGAGGAAAGCTTCCAGCATCCTTATGGGTCTATGAGAGGAGGGACCTCAAAAAAATCTTAATTTAAAAAAATGTCATTCAGTTGGAACTCCACATGACTATGCACTAGAACAAGGCACCAGCCTTCACAAAGACAGAATCCCAACCCCCAAGAGGAAGCTAAAGAAACAGGATGAGTAAATGTGATGGGGTATCCTGGGTGGCATTCTGGGACAGAAAAGACATTAGGTGAAAACAGAAGAAATATGATCAAAGCACAAATTTTATTTATAATAATGTATCAATATCAGTTTATTAGCTGTAACAAACTACTATACTAATGTAAGATATTAGTAATAGGGGAAAGTAAGTGTGGGGTATATGGAAGTGCTATGTGCTATCATCACAATTTTTCTGTTAATCTAACTCTGTGTAGCTTAAAAGAGATACATTACAAATATAAGGATATAGAGAAACGGGAAGTAAACAGACATAGAGATATGCCATGGAAACATTAAACAAAAGAAGTCTGACAAGTATCCATATCAGAACAGTATAGTTAATTTTTTCATTTTAAATATTAAACATTTAAATATTATTTTAAAATCTCAAAATAATGATATTTAAAAATTGCAAGAGAGAAAAAGGATATTTTATTATTTTAAAAGTGCCTGTCCATTAGGATTATATAGAAATTCTAATTATTTTTTTCCTCTAACAATATGTCCCCCAAATGCGTAGTGCAAATATTGACAGATTTAAGAGGATAATAATACAAATGTTCAATCATGGAATTTCAATTTAAATAGTGGAAATTTTGTCACACCCTTCTCAGTCACTGATAGAACAGGCATCAATAAAATCAGAGAAACTAAGTATATTGAAGATTAAAAATAAAATTTAAAAATCCTGGAGGAGCTTCAAGATGGTGGAAGAATGAGATGTGGAGATCACCTTCCTCCCCCCAAATACATCAGAAATACATCTACATGTGGAACAACTCCTACAGAACACCTACTGAACGCTGGCAGAAGGCCTCAGACCTCCAAAAGGGCAAGAAACTCCCCACGTACCTGGGTAGGGCAAAAGAAAAAAGAATAAACAGAGACAAAAGAATAGGGACGGGACCTGCACCAGTGGGAGGGAGCTGTGAAGGAGGAAAGGTTTCCACACACTAGGAAGCCCCTTCGCGGGCGGAGACTGCAGGTGGTGGAGGGGAGAAGCTTCGGAGCCGCGGAGGAGAGCGCAGCAACAGGGGTGCGGAGGGCAAAGTGGGGAGATTCCCGCACAGAGGATCGGTGCCGACTGGCACTAACCAGCCCGAGAGGCTTGTGTGCTCACCCGCCGTGGTGGACGGGGGCTGGGAGCTGAGGCTACGGCTTCTGTTGGATCCCAGGGAGAGGACTGGGCTCGGCTGCGTGAATACGGCCTGAAGGGGGCTAGTGCACCACAGCTAGCTGGGAGGGAGTCCGGGAAAAGTCTCCAGCTGCCAAAGAGACAAGAGACGTTTTCTTGCCTCTGTTTCGCGGTGCGAGAGGAGAGGGGATTCAGAGCACCGCTTAAAGGAGCTCCAGACACAGGAACGAGCTGCGGCTATCAGCACGGACACCAGAGACGGGCATGAAATGCTAAGGCTGCTGCTGCCTCCACCAAGAAGCCTGTGTGGGAGCACAGGTCACTATCCACACCGCCCTTCTGGGGAGCCTGTGCAGCCCACCACGGCCAGGGTTCCGTGATCCAGGGACAACTTCCCCGCAAGAATGCACGGCGCGCCTCAGGGTGGTGCAACGTCAGGCTGGCCTCTGCCCTGCAGACTCGCCCTGCATCCGTGCCCCTCCCTACTCCTGGCCTGAGTGAGCCAGAGCCCCCTAATCAGCTGCTCCTTAACCCCATCCTGTCTGAGCGAAGAACATAGGCCCTCAGTCGACCTGCACACAGAGGTGGGTCCAAATCCAAAGATGAACCCCAGGAGATGAGTGAACAAAGAAGAGAAATGGAAATTTATCCCAGCAGCCTCAGGAGCAGCAGATTAAATCTCCACAATCAACTTGATGTACTCTGCATCTGTGGAATACCTGAATAGACAACGAATCATCCCAAATTGAGGAGGTGGACTTTGGGAGCAACGATATATATATTTCTTCCCTTTTTCTTTTTTTGTGAGTGTGCATGTAGATGTTCTGTGTGTGATTTTGTCTGGACAGCTTTGCTTTTACCATTTGTCCTAGGGTTCTGTCTGTCCTTTTTCTTTTTATAATTACTTAAAATTTTTTTTTCCTTAATAATTATTTTTTATTTTAATAAATTTATTTTATTTTATTCTATTTTCTTCTTTCTTTCTTTTTTTCCTCCCTTTTATTCTGAGTCGTGTGGAGGACAGGCTGTTGGTGCTCCAGCCAGGTGTCAGGGCTGTGCCACTGAGGTGGGAGAACCAAGTTCAGGACATGGTCCACAAGAGACCGCCCAGCTCCGTATAATATCAAACGGAAAAAATCTCCCAGATATCTCCATCTCAATGCCAAGACCCAGCTCCACTCAACCACTAGCAAGTTACAGTGCAGGACACCCTATGCCAAACAACTAGCAAGACAGGAACAAAACACCATCCATTAGCATAGAGGTTGCCTAAAATCATAATAAGGCCACAAACACCCCAAAACACACCAACAGACGTGAAACTGCCCAACAGAAAGACAAGATCCAGCCTCATCCACCAGAACACAGGCACTAGTCCCTCCACCAGGAAGCCTACCCAATCCACTGAACCAACCTTAGCCACTGGGGACAGACACCAAAAAGAACAGGAACTACGATCCTGCAGCCTGCGAAAAGGAGACCCCAAACACAGTAAGTTAAGCAAAATGAGAGGACAGAGAAACACACAGCAGATGAAGGAGCAAGGAAAAAACCCACCAGACCTAAGAGATGAAGAGGAATTAGGCAGTCTACCTGAAAAAGAATTCAGAATAATGATAGTAAAGATGATCCAATTCTTGGAAATAGAATGGAGAAAATACAAGAAACGTTTAACAAGGACCTAGATGAACTAAAGAGCAAACAAACAGTGATGAACAACAGAATAAATGAAATTTAAAATTCTCTAGAAGGGATAAATAGCAGAATAAAGAAAAAAGAATGAAAAGAATTGAGGACAGCCTCAGAGACTGCAGGGACAACATTAAATGCACCAACATTTGAATTATAGGGGTCCCAGAAGAAGAAGAGAAAAAGAAAGGGACTGAGAAAATATTTGAAAAGATTATAGTTGAAAACTTCCCTAATATGGGAAAGGAAATAGTCAATCAAGTCGAGGAAGTACAGAGAGTCCCATACAGGATAAATCCAAGGAGAAACAGGCCAAAACACATATTAATCAAACTATTAAAAATTAAATACAAAAAACAAATATTAAAAAGCAGTAAGGGAAAAACAACAAATAACACATAAGGGAATCCCCATAAGGTTAACAGCTGATCTTTCAGCAGAAACTCTGCAAGCCAGAAGGGGGGGGGGGGAGGACATATTTAAAGTGATGAAGGAGAAAAACGTACAACCAAGATTACTCTACCCAGCAAGGATCTCATTCAGATTTGATGGAAAAATTAAGACCTTCAGAGACAAGCAAAAGCTAAGAGAATTCAGCACCACCAAACCAGCTTTACAACAAATGCTAAAGGAACTTCTTTAGGCAGGAAACACAAGAGAAGGAAAAGACCTACAATAATAAACCCACAACAATTAAGAAAATGGTAATAGGAACATACATATTGATAATTACCTTAAATGTAAATGGATTAAATGCTCCAACCAAAATACATAGACTGGCTGAATGGATACAAAAACATGACTCATGTATATGCTGTCTACAAGGGACCCATTTCAGACCTAGGGACACACACAGACTGAAAGTGAGGGGATGGAAAAAGATATTCCATTGAAATGGAAATCAAAAGAAAGCGGGAGTAGCAATTCTCATATCAGACAAAATAGACTTTAAAACAAAGACTATTACAAGAGACAAAGAAGGACACTACATAATGAGCAAGGGATCAATCCAAGAAGAAGATATAACAATTGTAAATATTAATGCACACAACATAGAAGCACCTCAATACATAAGGCAAATACTAAAAGCTGTAAAAGGGGAAATCGACAGTAACACAATCATAGTAGGGGACTTTAACACTCTACTTTCACCAATGGACAGATCATCCAAAATGAAAAAAAATAAGGAAACACAAGCTTTAAATGATACATTAAACAAGATGGACTTAATTGATATTTATAGGACATTATGTCCAAAAACAACAGAATACACATTCTTCTCAAGAGCTCATGGAACTTTCTCCAGAAGAAATCATATCTTCAGTCACAAATCAAGCCTTGGTAAATTTAAGAAAATTGAAATTGTATCAAGTATCTTTTCTGACCACAATGTTATGAGACTAGATATCAATTACAGGAAAAAATCTGTAAGAAATACAAACACATGGAGGCTAAACAACACACTATTTAATAACCAAGAGATCACTGAAAAAATCAAAGAGGAAATTTAAAAAATACCTAGAAACATATGACAATGAAAACACAATGACCCCAAACTGCAGCAAAAGCAGTTCTAAGAGGGAAGTTTATAGCAATACAAACCTACCTTAGGAAACAATAAACATCTGAAATAAACAACCTAACCTTACACCTAAAGCAATTACAAAAAAAAAACCCAAAGTTAACAAAAGGAAAGAAATCATAAAGATCAGATAAGGAATAAATAAAAAAGAAATGAAGGAAAAAATAGCAAACATCAATAAAACTAAAAGCTGGTTCTTTGAGCAGATAAACAAAATTGATAAACCATTAGCCAGACTTATCAAGAAAAAAAGGGAGAAGACTTAAATCAATAGAATGAGAAATGAAAAAGGAAAAGTAACACCTGACTCTGCAGAAATACAAATGATCATGAGAGATTACTACAAGCAACTGTATGCCAATAAAATGGATAAGTTGGAAGAAATGGACAAATTCACAGAAATGCACAACCTTCCAAGACTGAACCAGGAAGAAATAGAAAATATGAACAGACAAATCACAAGCACTGAAATTGAAACTGTGATTAAAAATCGTCCACCAAACAAAGCCCAGGACCAGATGGCTTCACAGGTGAATTGTTTCAAACATTTAGAGAAGAGCTAACACCTATCCTTCTCAAACTCTTCCAAAATATATCAGAGGGAGGAACACTCCCAAACTCATTCTATGAGTCCACAATCACTCTGATACCAAAACCAGAAAAAGATGTCACAAAGAAAGAAAACTACAGAGCAATATCACTGATGAACATAGATGCAAGAATCCTCAACAAAGTACTAGCAAACAGAATCCAACAGCCCATTAAAATGATCATACATTATGATCAAGTGAGGTTTACGCAAGGAATGCAAGATTTCTTCAATATATGCAAATCAATCAACGTGATACACCACATTAACAAATTAAAGGAGAAAAGCCATATGATCATCTCAGTAGATGCAAAGAAAGCTTCCGACAAAATTCAACACCTATTTATAATAAAAATCCTCCAGAAAGTAGGCCTAGAGGTTACTTTCCTCAACATAATAAAGGCCATATATGACAAACCCACAGCCAACTTGTTCTCAGTGGTGAAAAACTGAAGCCATTTCCACTAAGATCAGGAACAAGACAAAGTTGCCCACTCTCACCACTATTATTCAAAACAGGTATGGAAATTTTAGCCACAGCAATCAGAGAAAAAAAAGAAGTAAAAGTGAGCCAAATTGGAAAAAGAAGTAATAAAGCTGTCATTCTTTGCAGATGACATGATACTATACATAGAGAATCCTAAAGATGCTACCAGAAAACTACTAGAGGTAATCAGTGAATTTGGCAAAGTAGCAGGATACAAAATTAATGCATAGAAGTCTCTTGAATTCCTATACAATAATGATGAAAAATCTGAAAGTGAAATTAAGAAAACAGTCCCATTTACCATTGCAACACAAAGAATAAAATATCTGGGAATAAACCTACCTAAGGAGACAAAAGACCTGGATGCAGAAAATTATAAGACAATGATGAAAGAAATTAAAGATGATACAAATAGATGGAGAGATATACCATGTTCCTGGATTGGAAGAATCAACATTGTGAAAATGAATCTACTTCCCAAAGCAATCTACAGATTCAATGCAATCCCTGTCAAACTACCACTGGCATTTTTTACAGAATTAGAACAAAAAATTTCACAATTTGTATGGAAACACAAAAGACCCCGAATAGCCAAAGCAATCTTGAGAAAGAAAAAAGGAGCTGGAGGACTTAGGCTCCCTGACTTCAGACTATACTACAAAGCTACAGTAATCAAGACAGTATGGTGCTGGCACAGAAACAGAAATATAGATCAATGGAACAGGATAGAAAGCCCAGAGATAAACGCACACACATATGGTCACCTTATCTTTGATAAAGGAGGCAAGAATATACAATGGAGAAAAGACAGCCTCTTCAATAAGTGGTGCTGGGAAAACTGGACAGCTACATGTAAAAGAATGAAATTAGAACACTCCCTAACACCATACACAAAAATAAGCTCAAAATGGATTAAAGACCTAAATGTAAGGTCAGACACCATCAAACTCTTAGAGGAAAACATAGGCAGAACATTCTATGACATAAATCACAGCAAAATCCTTTTTGACCCACATCCTTGAGAAATGGAAATGAAAACAAAAATAAACAAATGGGACCTAATGAAACTTAGAAGCTTTTGAACAGCAAAGGAAACCATAAACAAGATGAAAAGACAACCCTCAGAATGGGAGAAAATATTTGCAAATGAGGCAACTGACAGGATTAATCTCCAAAATTTACAAGCTCATGCAGCTCAATATTAAAAAAACAAAAAAGCCTATCCAAAAATGGGCATAACATCTTAATAGACATTTCTCCAAAGAAGATATACAGATTGCCAACAGACACATGAAAGAATGGGCAACGTCATTAATCATTAAAGAAATGCAAATCAAAACTACAATGAGATATCATCTCACACCAGTCAGGATCAAAAAATCTAGAAACAATAAATGCTGGATGCGGTGTGGAGAAAAGGCAACACTCTTGCACTGTTGGTGGGAATGTCAATTGATACAGCCACTATGGAAAACAGTATGGACGTTCCTTAAAAAAACTGTAAAGAGAACTACCATACGACCCAACAATCCCACTACTGGGCATATATCCTGAGAAAACCATAATTCAAAAAGAGTCATGTATGAAAATGTTCATGGCAGCTCTACTTACAATAGCCAGGACATGGCAGCAACCTAAGTGTCCATCGGCAGATGAATGAGTAAAGAAGATATGGCACATATATCCAATGGAATATTACTCAGCTATAAAAAGGAACAAAACTGAGTTTTTGTAGTGAGGTGGATGGACCTAGAGACTGTCATACAGAGTGAAGTAAGTCAGGAAGAGAAAAACAAATACAGTGTGCTAACCCATACATATGGAATCTAAAAAAAAAAAGGTCATGAAGATCCCACAGGCAAGATGGGAATAAAGATGCAGACCTACTAGAGAATGGACTTGAGGATATGGGGAGGGGGAATGGTAAGCTGGGACAAAGTGAGAGAGTGGCATGGACATATATATACCACCAAACATAAAATAGATAACTAGTGGGAAACAGCAGCATAGCACAGGGAGATCAACTCGATGCTTTGTGACCACCTGGAGGCGTGGGATAGGGAGGGTGGGAGGGAGGGATATGCAAGAGGGAAGAGGTATGGGGATATATGTATATGCATAACTGATTCACTTTGTTATAAAGCAGAAACTAATACACTATAGTGAAGCAAGTATACTCCAATAAAGATGTAAAAAAAATAAAACAAAATAAAACAACAAACATTCTGATCTGTTTGTTATACATAGAACACTACACCTGATAACCACAGAATACTTTCAAAGATACATGGAACTGAAATCATACAAAGAATATTCTGATCATATAGATCTAAGCTTGGAATGAATAACAAGAAAATAACTAAAATTTAAGTTTTAATTTTGAAAGTAAATAAAAACACTTCTAAATTTACAATGTGTCAATGAAGAAATTATAATAAAATTAGAAGATAGTTTGGATAGAATGAAAATACAATAAAACATCAAACCTTATAATGAAGCTACAACTGAAGTTAGAAAGAAATTTCTCATATTAAGCATATATATTGTTTTAAAAGATTAAAAATAGATGAACAGATATGCTTCTTAAGATATTGAAAGAATGTCAAATAAACCCAAACAAAGTAGATAGAAAATAAGCAGAAAAAATAAAAGGGAAATGAATATACAATGTAGACAACAAAGTCAGAAGCCAATTTGTTGAAACAAATAGTAAAATTGATAATTCCCTAACAAGGCTAGTTATGATAAAAGACAAAAAGCACACATTAAAAATATTAGAATAAAGATAGGGTAGATCCAACAGACATTAAAATAAGATGATATTATAAACAACTTTATGCCATTATTTGAATCTTTAGGGGAAATTAATGAATTCAATAAAAATCACATCTTACCAAAACTAATTCAAGAAGAATTGATAAAATTAATGTCTAATCATTATTTACACAAACCAAAAACAAAACCTTAAGCAAACTAGAAATAGAAGTGAACTTATCTAATCAGATAAAATAAATAAAAAAAAATATATTGCAAAAAAGTAGACTTAATGGTAAAACATGGGAAACTTTCTCCTGAGATCAGGACTCAGGCAATAAAGACTACTATTCAACATTTTTCCAGTGGCAGTAGTCAATACAATAAGGCAAGAAAAGTAATAGTACTGGGAAACTTAAATGAAACTATCATTATTCACCTGTACTTGCATATATCTATTGAAAACATGGAAAATGTTGTTTAAAACTATAATGTGAGGGGACCTTCAAGATGGTAGAGGAGTAAGACATGGAGATCACCTTCCTCCCCACAAATGCATCAAAAATACATCTACATGTGGAAGAACTCCTACAGAACACCTGCTGAACGCTGACAGAAGACCTCAGACTTCCCAAATGGCAAGAAAATCCCCACGTACCTGGGTAGGGCAAAAGAAAAAAGAAAAAACAGAGACAAAAGAATAGGGACGGGACCTGCACCAGTGGGAGGGAGCAGTGAAGGAGGAAAAGTTTCCACACACTAGGAAGCCCCTTCACTGACGTAGACAGGGGCTGGGAGTGGGGGGAAGCTTCAGAACCATGGAGGAGAGCATAGCAATAGTGGTGTAGCGGGCAAAGTGGAAAGATTCCTGCACAGAGGATTGGTGCCGACCAGCACTCACCAGCCTGAGAGGCTTGTCTGCTCACCCGCCGGGGAGTGCGGGGGCTGGGAGCTGAGGCTTGGGCTTCAGAGGTCAGATTCCAGGGAGAGGACTGGGCGTGGCTGTGTGAACACAGACTGAAGGGGGCTACTGCGCCACAACCAGCAGTGAGGGAGTCTGGGCAAAAGTCTGGACCTGCCTAAGAGACAATAGACCATTGTTTCAGGGTGTGCAAGGTGAGGGGATTCCTTCCCCATCTGCCCACAGAAGGTAGAGCACCGCCTAAACAAGCTCCAGAGACAGGCATGAGCCACGGCTATCAGCCCGGACACCAGAGATGGACATGAAACACTAATGCTGCTGCTGCAGCCACCAAGAACCCTGTGTGCAAGCACTGGTCACTATCCACACCTCCCCTCCTGGGAGACTGTGCAGCCCAAAACTGCCAGGGTCCCGTGATCCTGGGACAACTTCCCTGGGAGAACACAAGGTGCACCTCAGGCTGTTGCAAGGTCATGCTGGCCTCTGCTGCTGCAGGCTTGCCCCACATTCCAATGATAACTACTGTAACCCTTCCTGCCCCTGGCAGACTGAGCCAGAGCCTCCTAATCAGACGCTGCTTTAACCCTGTCTGGGCAGGAACAGAGGCCTGAGGGCGACCTACACGCAGAGGCAGGGCCAAATCCAAAGCTGAACCCCAGGAGCTGTGCGAACAAAGAAGAGAAAGGGAAATTTCTCCATGCAGCCTCAGGAGCAGCAGATTAAATCCCTACAATCAACTTGATGTACCCTGAATGTCTGGAATACCTGAATAGACAATGAATCATCCCAAAATTGAGGCAGTGCACTTTGGGAGCAACCGTAGACTTGGGGTTTGTTGTCTGACGCTGACTTGTTTCTGATTTTTATGTTTATATTTGTATAGTTTTTAGTGCTTGTTATCTTTGGTGGATATGTTTATTGGTTTGGTCGCTCTCTTCTTTTTTCTTTTTGATTACAAAACTTTTTCTATTTTAATTATTTTATTTTAATTTTTTTTCTTTCTTTTTTTCTCCCTTTTCTTCTCAGCTGTGTGGCTGACAGTGTCTTGGTGCTGTGGACTGGTGTCAGGCCTGAGCCTCTGAGGTGGGAGAGATGAGTTCAGGACATTGGACCACCAGAGACCTCCCACCCCATGTAATATCAATCAGCAAGAACTCTCCCAGAGATCTCCATCTCAATGCTAAGACCCAGCTCCACCCAACAGTCAGTAAGCTCCAGTGCTGGACACCCCATGCCAAGAAACTAGCAAGACAGGAACACAACCCCACCCATTAGCAGAGAGGCTGCCTAAAATCATACTAAGTTCAAAGACACCCTATAACACACCACAGGATGCAACCCTGCCAACCAGAAAGACAAGGTCTAGACTATAAATCTCTTAGAGGAAAACATAGGCAGAACACTCTATGACATAAATCACAGCAAGATCCTTTTTGACCCACCTCCTAGAGAACTGGAAATAAAAACAAAAATAAACAAATTTGACCTAATGAAACTTAAAAGCTTTTGCACAGTAACCTTTACTTGGTCTAATTTTCATGATTTGGTTTTTATGTCCTGGTACTGCTTCCTGGCTCACTCCATTGGCTTGAACTTTCTGGCCAAGGTATCTTATCTTTCACCTCCTGTTCATGACCAATCTTTTGGTTCACTCTCTCATGTCATGTGCTGTCATCAGAGGACTTAATGGTCAAGACATTTGCTTTTGATCAGCATCTCCACCACTTATAAGTTGTATGACTTTGGGCAAGTTATGTACCCACTCTCAGAAACAGTTTCATCATTTATAAGAAGAGACACTATTGTAATAGTGGCAGGGCTAACCTGATGTCTGTGAAGAAGAGGTGAGATAAACCAGGTAGAAGATTTAAAGCTGTTCGGGAAAGGGCACATGAAATTAGTTGGTAACCATTAGTATGTTAACCCCCCTGAATTGTCCCCAGGCCACCTTCTCCTCTCTCTTCTCAACAAAAAGAAAAGCACCCCATCTTATCAGGATTAGAAATTATCACTACTATCAAAAGCCATGATCCAAAACCTGACATGATTCTTGACACATAGGGTATATGAATGCCTGTTGTTTGAATGAATACCTGCCTCCGGGAAGACTCCTCTTAATGTAACCTACTTCTGTCCTTATATTATTTTCTTATAGAGTGTTTGCTTTAGCTTCATGAAACAAAGAAGAACAACAAAATGCTGTGTATTTGAAAATAAAATTCTACAAGTGAACATGGACCTTCTCCTATCATTAATCCTTGGAGCCACAAAAATTGTGTGAACTTTAGGAGTAGATAGACATGAGGCTGCAGCCCAGGATGCATCAGGCTAGTTCTGTGAACTTGAGCTACATATGTCGATTTCTGCATATGTTTCCTCAATATTTATATGGGGAAAGCAACCCCCGTCCCTGGAAAGTTGTTAGAATAAGTATAAATCCAGCCATTTTATGGAATATTGGGAAAATGACTTCCAGGTCTCTGGCTTCACCTTCCTTAACTGTAAAACAGGATGATAATAATGGTGTCTGATGGAGGGCTCAAGGTGTGCTGGAGTCTTATTATAGTACTGGTACATGTTAAAACCTCAGTAAATACAGGTTCTCCTTCCTTTTACTCCTCCACCTCTTTTTCTTTTCCCACCCCTCTTTTCTATTTTCTTCATCTTCTGCATTTAAGACATACATTGACAGAATTTATATAACAGCTACAGCAATAACTACCACTAGAAGTATTTATAAACAGGCATGAAAAGTAGATTTCCCAACGAAGAATGCAAAAATAATAATAGCTACTATTATAAATGGAATGCATATCATATATCTGATACATTAGGATTTAGCTTTTAATCCTGACAATAACTTTATCAAATAAGCATTGACAGCCCGTTTTTAGAATGACGATAAAGACTCGGAGGATAAGAGAGATTAAATAATGTATTCAATGTTTTAAAGTTAGTAAATGGCAGAACCAGCTTTCTAATTCAAGTTTGTCACACTGAAATGAAGCAACCTACTTGGCATAGAGTCTTTATTTTTTTTAATTTATTTTTTTAACATATTTATTGAAGTATAATTGCTTCACAATGTTGTGTTAGTTTCTGCTGTATAACAAAGTGAATCAGCTATACATATACATATAGCCCTATAACTCCTCCCTCTTTCATCTCCCTCCCAGCCTCCCTATCCAACCCTTCTTAGGTGGTCACAAAGCACTGAGCTGATCTCCCTGTGCTATGCAGCTGATTCCCTATGTCTGTGTCTTTATTCCTGTCCTGCTCCTATGTTCTTCAGAACTACTTTTTTTTTTTTAGATTCCATATATATGTGGTAGCATACAGTATTTGTTTTTCTCTTTCTGACTTACACCACTCTGTATGACAGACTCTAGGTTCATCCACCTCACTACACATAACTCAATTTTGTTTCCTTTTATGGCTGAGTAATATTCCATTGTATATATGTGCCACATCTTCTTTATCCATTCATCTGTTGATGCACACTTAGATTGCTTCCATGTCCTGGCTATTGTAAATAGAGCTGCAATGAACATTGTGGTACATGACTCTTTTTGAATTATGGATTTCTCAGGGTATATGCCCAGTAGTGGGATTACTGGGTCATATGATAGTTCTACTTTTAGTTTATTAAGGAAATTCCATTCTGTATTCCATAATGGCTGTATCAATTGACATTCCCACCAACAGTGCAAAAGGGTTCCCTTTTCTCCACACCCTCTCCAGCATTTATTGTTCATAGACTTTTTGATGATGGCCATTCTGACCAGTGTGAGGTGATACTTGTAGTTATAGTTTTTGTAGTTTTTGTGGTTTTGATTTGCATTTCTCTAATGATTAATGATGTTGAGCAACCTTTCATGTGTTTGTTGGCAAGCTGTATATCTTCTTTGGAGAAATGTCTATTTAGGTCTTCGGCCCATTTTTGGATTGGTTTGTTTGTTTTTTTGATATTGAGCTGCATGTATATCTTGGAGATTAATCCTTTGTCAGTTGCTTCGTTTGCAAATATTTTCTCCCATTCTGAGGGTTGTCTTTTTGTCTTGTTTATGGTTTCCTTTGCTGTGCAAAAGCTTTTAAGTTTCATTAGGTCCCATTTGTTTATTTTTGTTTTTATTACCATTTCTCTAGGACATGGGTCAAAAAGGATCTTGCTGTGATTTATGTCATAGAGTGTTCTGCCTATGTTTTCCTCTAAGACTTTTACAGTGTCTGGCCTTATATTTAGGTCTTTAAACCATTTTGAGTTTATTTTTGTGTATGGTGTTTGGGAGTGTTCTAATTTCATTCTTTTACATGTAGCTGTCCAGTTTTCCCAGCACCACTTATTGAAGAGGCTGTCTTTTCTCCACTGTATATTCTTGCCTCCTTTATCAAAAATAAGGTGCCCATAATGCGTGGGTTTATCTCTGGGCTTTCTATCATGTTTCATTGATTTATATTTCTGTTTTTGTGCCAATACCATACTGTCTTGATTGCTGTAGCTTTATAGTATACTCTGAAGTCAGGGAGCCTGATTCCCCCACCTCTGTTTTTCTTTCTAAAGATTGCTTTGGCTATTTGATATCTTTAGTGTTTCCATACAAATTGTGATTTTTTTTTGTTCTAGTTCTGTGAAAAATGTCATTGGTAGTTTGATAGGATTGCATTGAATCTGTAGATTGCTTTGGGTAGTATAGTCATTTTCACAGTGTTGATTCTTTCAATCCAAGAATATGGTATATCTCTCCATCTGTTTGTATCATCTTCAATTTCTTTCATCAGTGTCTTATAGTTTTCTGCATACAGGTTTTTTGTCTCCTTAGGTAGGTTTCTTCCTAGTTATTTCACTCTTTTTGTTGCAATGGTAAATGGGAGTGTTTCCTAAATTTCTCTTTCAGATATTTTATCATTAGTGTATAGGGATGCAAGAGATTTCTGTGCATTACTTTTGTACCTGCTACTTTACCAAATTCATTGGTTAGCTCTAGTAGTTTTCTGCTAGCATCTTTAGGATTCTCTATGTATAGTATCATGTCATCAACAAACAGTGACAGTTTTACTTCTTCTTTTCCGATTTGGATTCCTTTTATTTCTTTTAATTCTCTGATTGCTGTGGCTAAAACTTCCAAAACTATGTTGAATAATAGCAGTGAGCATGGGCAACCTTGCCTTCTTCCTGATCTTAGTGGAAATGGTTTCAGTTTTTCACCATTGAGAATTATGCTGGCTGTGGGTTTGTCATATATGGCCTTTATTATGTTGAGGTAAGGTCCTTCTATGGCTACTTTTTGGAGGGTTTTTATCATAAATGGGTGTTGAGATTTGTCAAAAGCTTTTCCTGTATATATTGAGATTATCATATGATTTTTCTCCTTCAATTTGTTGATATGGTGTATCACATTGATTGATTTGTGTATATTGAAGAATCCTTGCATTCCTAGGATAAACCTCACTTGATCATGATGTATGATCCTTTTAATGGCCTGTTGGATTCTGTTTGCTAGTATTTTGTTGAGGACTTTTGCATCTATATTCATCAGTGATTTTGACCTGCAGTTTTCTTTCTTGTGACATCTTTGTCTGGTTTTGCTATCAGGGTGATGGTAGCATCATAGAATGAGTTTGATAGTGTTCCTCCATTTGCTACATTCTGGAAGAGTTTGAGAAGGATAGGTGTTAAATCTTCTCTAAATGCTTGACAGAATTCACCTGTGAAGCCATCTGGTCCTGGGATTTTGTTTGTTGGAAGATTTTCATTCACAGATTCAATTTCAATGCTTGTGTTCAGTGTCTGTTTATATTTTCTATTTCTTCCTTGTTCAGTCTTGGAAGGTTGTGCTTTTCTAAGAATTTGTCCATTTCTTCCAGGTTGTCCATTATATTGGCATATAGTTGCTTGTAGTAATCCCTCATGATTCTTTGTATTTCTGCAGTGTCAGTTGTTACTTCTCCTTTTTCATTTCTAATTCTGTGGATTTGAGTCTTTTCCCTTTTTCCTTGATGAGTCTGGCTAATGGTTTATCAATTTTGTTAATCTTCTCAAAGAACCAGCTTTTAGTTCTATTGATCTTTGCTATCTTTCCTTCATTTCTTTTTCATTTCTTTCTGATCTGATCTTTATGATTTCTTTCCTTCTCTTCTTTGGGTTTTTTTGGTTCTTCTTTCTCTAATTGCTTTAGGTATAAGGTTAGGTTTTTTATTTGAGATTTTTCCTGTTTCTTAAGGTAGAATTGTATTGCTATAATATTCTCTCTTAGAACTGCTGTTGCTGCATCCCATAGGTTTTGGGTCAACTTGTTTTCATTGTCATTTGTTTCCAGGTATTTTTTGATTTCCTCTTTCATTTCTTCAGTGATCTGTTGTTTTTTAGTAACATATTGTTTAGCACAATACATGTGTTTGTATTTTTTTCAGTGTTTTTCCGTAATTTATATCTAGTCTCATAGTATTGTGGTTGGGAAAGATACTTGATATGATTCAATTTTCTTAAATTTACCAAGGCTTGATTTGTGACTCAAGATAGGTCTATACTGGAGAATGTTCCATAAGCACTTGAGAAGAATGTGTATTCTGTTGTTTTTGTATGGAATGACCTAAAAATATCAAAGTACATCCTGTTTAATGTGTCATTTAAAGCTTGTGTTTCCTTATTTATTTTCATTTTGGATGACCTGTCCATTGGTGAAAGCGGAGTGTGAAAATTCCCTACTATAATTTTGTTACTGTTGATTTCCCCTGTTATGGCTCTTAACATTTGCCTTATGTATTGAGGTGCTCCTATGTTGGGTGCATAAATATGTACAATTGTTACATCTTCTTCTTGAATCGATCCCTTGACTATTATGTAGTGTCCTTTTTTGTCTCTTGTAGTACTCTTTATTTTAAAGTCTGTTTTGTCTGATGTGAGAATTGCTACTCCAGCTTTCTTTTGATTTCCATTTGCATGGAATACCTTTTTCCATCCCCTCACTTTCCATCTGTATGTGTCCCTAGGTCTGAAGTGGGTCTCTTGCAGACAGTATATATATGGGTCTTGTTTTTGTATCCATTCAGCAAGTCTGTGTGTTTTCATTGGAGAATTTAATTCACTTACATTTAAGGTAATTATTGATATGTATGTTCCTGTTACAATTTTCTTAATTGTTCTGGGTTTGTTTTTTATGTCTTTCTTTCTCTTGTGTTTCTGGCCTAGAGAAGTTCTTTAGCATTTGTTGTAAAGCTGGTTTGGTGGTGCTAAATTCTCTTATCTTTTGCTTGTCTGTAAAGGTTTTAATTTCTCCATCGAATCTAAATGAGATCCTTGCTGGGTAGAGAAATATTGATGTAGGTTTTTCCCTTTCATCACTTTTAATATGTCCTGCCAGTTCCTTCTGGCTTGCAGAGATTCTGCTGAAAGATCAGCTGTTAACCTTATGGGGATTCCTTTGTATGTTATCTGTTGCTTTTCCCTTGCTGCTTTTAATATTTTTTCTTTGTATTCAATTTTTGATAGTTTGATTATTATGTGTCTTGGCATGTATTTCCTTGCGTTTGTCCTGTGTGCGACGCTCTGTGTTTTCTGGATTTGATTGACTATTTCCTTTCCCATATTAGGGAAGTTTTCAACTATAATCTCTTCAAATATTTTCTCAGTCCCTTTCTTTTTCTCTTCTTCTTCTGGCACCCCTATAATTCAAACGTTGGTGCATTTAATGTTGTCCCAGCTGTTTCTGAGACTGTCCTCAATTCTTTTCATTCTTTTTTCTTTATTCTGCTCTGTGATACTTACTTTCACTATTTTATCTCCCAGGTCACTTATCTCTTCTTCTGCCTGAGTTATTTTGCTATTGATTCCTTCTAGAGAATTTTAAATTTCATTTATTTTATTCTTCATCATTGTTTGTTTGATTTTTCATTCTCTTAGGTCCTTGTTAAACATGTCTTGTATTTTCGCTATTCTATTTCCAAGATTTCGGATCATCTTTACTATCATTACTCTGAATTCCTTTTCAGTTAGACTGCTTATTTCCTCTTCATTTGTTTGGTCTGGTAGGTTTTTACTTTGATGCTTCATCTGCTGCATATTTCCCTGTCTTCTCATTTTGCTTAACTTACTGTGTTTGGGGTCTCCTTTTCTCAGGCTGCAGTTTTGTAATTCTTGTTGTTTTTGGTGTCTGCCCTCAATGGCTAATGTTGGTTCAGTGGGTTGTGTATGTTTCCTCATAGAGGGGACTGGTGTCTGTGTTCTGCTGGATAAGCCTGGATCTTGTCTTTCTGGTGGGCAAGACAATGTCTGGTTGTGTGTTTTGTAGTGTCTGTGGAGTTATTATTATTTTAGGCAGCCTCTCTGCTAATGGGTTGGTTTTGTTGCTGTCTTCTTAGTTTTTTGACAAGGGGCATCCAGCACTGAAGCTTGCTGGCCGTTGGCTGGTGCTGGGTCTTAGCGTTTAGACAGGGATCTCTGGGAGAGCTCTCGCTGATTGATATTACATGGGACTGGAAGGTCTCTGGTGGTCCCATGTCCTGAGCTTGGCACTCCCATCTCAGAGGCTGTGGTGGCCCAGTGTCCTGAGCTTGGCACTGCCATCTCAGAGGCTCAGACCTGGCACCAGGCCAGAATGCCAAGACCCTGTCAGCTGTTTGGCTCAGAAGCAAAGGGAGAAAAAAGTGAAAGAAAGAAAAAAATAATAAAATAAAGTTATTAAAATAAAAAATTAAAATTAATGTTAAAAAGTAATACAAAATAAATGAAGAGAGCAATCAAACCGATAGACAAATCCATGAATGATAACAAGCACTAAGAACTATACTAAGATAAACATAAAAATCAGAACTAGTCAGTCACATACAGCAAACCCCAAGTCTAGAGTTGCTCCCAAAGTCTACCGCCTCAATTTTGGGATGATTCATTGTCTATTCAGGTATTCCACAGAAGCAGGTTACATCAAGTTGATTGTGGAGGTCTATTCCACTGCTCCTGTGGCTGCTGGGAGAAATTTCCCTTTCTCTTCTTTGTTCACACAGCTCCTGGGGTTCAGCTTTGGATTTGGCCCTGCCTCTGCCTGTAGGTTGCCCTCTGGCATCTGTTCTTTCCTCAGACAACAGGGGGTTAAAGGAGCTGCTGATTAGGGGGCTCTGCCTCACTCAGGCCTGGCGCAGGGAAGGGTACAGAGTGTGGGGCAATCCTGTGGCAGCAGAGGCCGACTTGACATTGCAACAGCCTGAGGCATGCAGTGTGTTCTCCTGGGGAAGTTGTCCCTGGATCATGGGACCCTGGCAGTGGCAGGCTGCACAGGCTCCTGGAAGGTGAGGTGTGGATAGTGACCTGTGCTTGCACACAGGCTTCTTGGTGGCGGCAGCAGCCGTTTTAGCATTTCATGCCCGTCTCTGGTGTCCATGCTGATAGCTGCGGCTCATGTCTATCTCTGAAGCTTGTTTAGGTGGTGTTCTCCTCTCTTCGCACACCCTAAAACAATGGTCTCTGCCACTGAGGCAGTTCCAGACATTTTCCCGGACTTCCTCCTGGTTAGCTGTGGTGCACTAGCCCCCTTCAGGCTGTGTTCATGCAGCCAACCTCCGTCCTCTCCCTGGGATCTGAACTCCGAAGCCCCGAGCCTCACCTCCCAGTCCCCACCTTCCCCAGCAGGTGAGCAGACAATCCTCTCAGGCTGGTGAGTGCTGGTCAGCACTGATCCTCTATGTAGGAATCTCTCTGCTTTGCTCTCTGCATCCCTGTTGCTGTGCTCTCCTCTATGACTCCGAAGTTTCCTCCCCACCCATCCCCCATGTCTGCCAGTGAAGGGGCTTCCTAGTGTGTGGAAACTTTTCCTCCTTCACTGCTCCCTCCCAGAGGTGCAGTTCCCATCCTTATTCTTTTGTCTCTGTTTTTTCTTTTTTTTTTTTTTGCCCTACCTAGGTACGTGAGGAGTTTCTTGCCTCTTGGGATGTCTGAGGCTTTCTGCCAGCATTCAGTATGTGTTCTGTAGGAGTTGTTCCACATGTAGATGTATTTTTGATGTATTTGTGGGGAGGAAGGTGATCTCTACGTCTTACTCCTCTGCCATCTTGAAGGTCCTCTGCATAGTGCCTTTAAATGTTTTATGACAGTTAATCTCAATTTATTTCCAAGATATGTCCATTTATTTGATAGGGTATACTTATCATCCCCCTGTATCTAGCAGTAAGTAGAAAAATAATAAATAACGTGAGGGAGACATTATGTTCTTCAGCAGGTGGATCAATACTTTAAAAAAATTTTATTTTATATTGGAGTATCATTGATTAACAATGTTGTGTTAGTTTCAGGTGTACAGCAAAGTCATTCAGTTATACATATACTTGTATCTATTCTTTTCACATTATTTTCCCATTTAGTTTTTTACAGAATATTGAGTAGAGTTTCCTGTGCTATACAGTAGGTCCTTGTTGGTTCTCTGTTTTAAATATAACAGTTTGTACATGTAAATCCCAAACTCCCAGTCTATCCCTCCCCCCACCCTTCCCCCATGGTAACCATAAGTTCATTCTTTAAGTCTGTGAGTCTGTTTCTGTTTTATAAGTAAGTTCATTTTGGACCTTTTTGTCTTAATTGTGCCTTTAGATATTTCCTAGTATTTGTTATTGCCAAGTCTTTTGTCAACATAAATGATATCATCCAAAAGTACATGTAGGCTGACTGGGTGTCAAATTCTTTTCCTGGGCGATGAAATTGGACCTTCTGGACTGATCTCAATCTAAGGTCTAGGGATTAAGGCTGGGCCAGATGTATTGGGTCACTGGGATGGCTAGACTGTGATTTCACGCACAGTCTTATTTATAGTAGAGTGCAAAGGTGGATGCTGATGAGGCTTTATGGGTCATCAGATGTGAGTGGAGGTGGGGCAGGCTGAGGAGAAGGTATGGAGGTGAAACACAAGATTAGATGACAAAAGAGACTTTACAATTTTCATAGAGAGGAAAGCTAGGATCCCTAGCACTGGGTGTCAGCTACAATAAGGATTGATTGGTAAAGGCACAAGGTGGTTTTCTAGCTCTGTTCAATAAAATCCCAAGTGTTTATGAACCAAAGCTTTCTACTCCCCACACTCAGCCTGAGCAGTGAACTGAAATCACACTTTATTGTCCACATTAACTTGGCTTTGCTATTTTACTGTCTTCATGACACCACCTTACTTTTCTTGAATTGTTCTGCCCAAGCAAGTGATTGGATTGTTCATTTCAGGAATTTCCTAAAAGACCCACTGACTCTTCAAAGGAAAGCAGCAAAAGATGTTTTGCACCCTCAGATTCTTTGCATCCTTCACCTCAACGTCCTTATTTGCAATTTCCACAAATTCTGGGTTGTTGTATCATGGTTCTTATTCAATCCTTATCAAGTCCCTGCATTGAAAGACTTTCCTTAAGGCAAACTTCCAAGTCTTAATAAATTCTGATCTTGCCATCTTCACGCTGAGACACTGCCAAAGATTTGCAAAGATGGTGTTTTCCTTTCCCTCAGTAAGCAATATACTCACTCTTATCTTATCAACAGGTTATGTTGGTGATGTTTGGATAGCCAGTTTTTGACAGGTTCCATGAAGGGTCCAAGTGGTGTAACTGTGGACATCTGAATCCTACCTCAAACAGAGAAGCTTTGCTCACATATATTGTTGCCACATCATATTTGTTAGAAAAAATGTTTAGCTTATAATAAAAAATGTTTTGAAAAACACTGTTGCATTCAAAAGAAAGATGGCCTTTGAATTGTTCTACCAAACTCTGGTATATTTTTCCATCATTATCCAAATAATTTTGAGGAAATTTTACCCTTACAGATCCCCTATCCCTTTCTCTATGTAATAGAGGGGTTTAACCAGAAATTCTCTAAGGTATCTTCCATCTTTAACATTGTCTGGTTCTGAAATGGCTTTGCATGGGTACCGTTTGTCAAAATGACCTCTTATGGAATAAACTTCTCTTCCAAAAATGCTAATTTTCCTCACAGCATCTAACAGAATGCCGAGCACATACCATTTGCTCAATAACCAGCTGTTGGTAGTTTGTACAACTGTAGCTGGATCCAATTCAACGTCTGGAGTTTTTCATTTTCACTGTCTGATTCAGTAATGCACCAAGATAATTTTATATCAGAGACAAAGCTGATTGATGGAGGGAGAGAGAACGCACATTTACTGAATGCTCGACAATAGCAGGCCCAGCGCTAAAGTTTTTATATGCTGGAGAAATCATCTCCCTCTATCCCAAAAGTTTGAAAACAGAGACCAAGGCAATTTAAGGAAAATTTCCAGGTTACTAGTCTATGCAAGACTGGGACTGAAACCAAGTGCATCTAATACCCAAGCTCTGTTGAGCATCAGGACCAACTGAGGCTTCACCAAATGTACAAATCCTTGAGCATAAAGGCCAGGTTATACGATTTACAGATGATGGATGGGACCTGCATTTTAAGAATAAATTCACATAATTTCAATTCAGATAATCGTTGAGAAATACATTATTAAAGAACTTTCTGCATGCATTTTAGTAGTGAGATGTTCACAGTTTCTTCTTCCAAAACTGCAAAAAAAATGGGCTCAATTATCTTCATTTTACAGAAAAGGGAACTGAGATCCATAGGCACCTTGAGAAACACTGCTAGTTTATGGAACTGTCTCCATGTAAACTCAGGCCCCTCCAGATTCTTAAGTTTAGGACACTTTCTTAAAAAAAGTTTTTCTTTTTAAAGATTGTATTAGTTATGCATGATTTTAACATAAAAAGTAAAACCATTCTACAAGTACGGTTATGGAAAAGACTGTCCTTAAATGCCCTTCAACATCTTCTATTCTCACCAAAAACAGCCACTTCTGTCTTTTATCTCCATATTTATATAACAAAATTTAATGTCTTTTTATTGCTTTTATAATGTTTAAGCTTTCTGTAATGTGTTCTAAGTACAGAAAATAAGGATTTTTCTTTCTTTTACATCTCCTTCCCTTGCATCAATCATCAGCTCATTTTCCAATTTTTCATATACCTATGGTAAATATCTTATAATTTGGTTTAGATCATTATTGAGAATTTAAATTATCATGACCACATAAATCTATTGATCACTGGGTCATTTAGCAAACTATGATGATTTTTATTTTTCCCTGTGCAATATTATGTCTTGTTTGTTTGTAATCATCTATGCTCTCATTCCTAAAGTGTTCCCCATATTTCTCTCAACTATACAAACTTTTGATGCATTGAAATATGCTGGGTTTTGTGCAGCCTTGAAATTTCTGACCTGTTCTTACCTGTGCTGATTTATTTCTGGGTCAGTTGTACAGATGAGATCTAGCAATTTCCTTTAGCAATTTTCCTGGGAGTTTCATTGTCTATTATTTGTTTCTTGTGTTGTGGATCTCATGCCTTCCATATTTTGTTTTGGTTCCTTATTTTTATGGGAACATCCTTCAGTAGCTTCCTATGAGAAACTGCAAAGAAGGTAACATATTAAGAAATTGTTTGTTTGAAAATGTCTTTAGTCTATCTTCACTTGTATTTGATGTTTGAGGTATAGAATGCAAGGTTCAAATATTTTTCTTTCAGAATTTCAAAGACATTTTTCACTGTCTCATGATTGCCAGTTTTTCTGATTATAAATTTAATGTCTATCTGATTCTTGATCCTTTGAATATAGTCTGTTTTCTGTTTTTCTTCCTAGAAGCATTTAGAAGTTTCTCTTTCATTTCTAAAGTTTAATTTAGGTGTAACTAGACAGAACTTAACTAGATTTCTTAGTGGAATGTATTGTTTTGGTAAGAGAGACAAAAATTTCAAATGCAAGTAAAAAGAGAGTATTTTTTTTTGGTGAAAGATAGCGCTTTACAAAAGCTCCTGACACAATACAGATGTTCATGAAATGTTCTCGTAGATGTTAAACTGATTTCCAACAAAGGCACCAAGACAAATTCAAGGGCAAAATAAAATTTTGAACAAATAGTGATAGAAAAACTAGCTATCAGTATATGAAGGTAAATGAACCTCAACCTATATCTCATTTAATATGGCATTTAAATTCAAGAAAGATCAGAGCACAAACTATAACTAAAATTATAAAAATTTGGAGTTAGTTAGGGAAATTTTCTTAGGACACAAAAAGCCCTAACTGTAAAAAATCATATATTGAATTTAAAATATAAGTCTGGTTAAAATGAAATATTTGGGTTAAAAGATAACATTAAGAAAGCTCAAAAGAAAATCACAAACTGGGTAGGGGGATGTTTACAATACACACATCTAAGAAAAAAAAAACTTGTATCTAGAATATATAAAGAACCATACAACTCAATAATAGATATAAGCTACCCAAATTTAGTAAATCCATTCAAAAGAGATACATTTGGCAAGAAAGCACATGAAAATGTGTTCCACATCATTTGTCATATGGGGATGCAAGTTAAAACCCAAGTGAGATACTATGTCACATTCACTAAAGTGGGTAAAATTTTTAAATGAAAAATACTAATATTAGTCAGACAGTGAAGTAATCTGAACTCTTTCACGTTTTTGGCAGGAATGTAAAATATAATCACTTATGGGAAAACTAGCTGGAAAATTTTTATTATATGAAGTATACATGTACCTTATGATCCAGCAAGTCCACTTCTAGATATTTATCCAAGAGTGATGGCTACATATGTCCACAAAAATTCCTGTGTAGAAATAAAGGTTCATAGCAACTTTATTCTTAATAACCCCAAACTGGAAAAACTCAAATGTCCTTTATTAGGTGAACAAATTAAGAGGAAAAAAAGATGGTATAATCTTACACTGAATACTACTCACCCATAAAAGAGGAATAGTTGATCCATATAATAACATGGATGCATATCAAAAGTATATATTAAGCAAAAGAGTCCATGCCCAAAAAGAATAACCAATGTACTTGTCTATTCATATGAAATGATAGAAATCAAAACAGCGTCTGTCAGGGGGATAATTTGGAAGGAGCATGAAGTACATACCTGGGTGGTGGGAACAATTTGTTATGTGGTGGAAGGCACTGATGATCTGAGTATATATATTTGTCCAAACTCACTGAACTTTCCAATGCAAATGACTGTACTTCATTGTATGTAAATTATAACTCAATTAAAATTATTAATAAATAAAAGTTTGTGGAAATGGCATGAGCTTTCACTGAGGTCACTTCAATCAGGAAGCATAAAAAATGTGTATTAGTATAAAAATTCTGTCCACTTAAAACATTACTTTCCTTTTTTATAAAATGGAACTATTGACCCCTTTTCATCAGGGTGCTATGAGGGTTCAATTATACAACCTAGGTGAAAATTTCCTCCTGTGTTTCCAACAATATTTGAATTATTTAATTTATTTTAACTCTTTTCTCTCTCACTTCTGTCCTGAATATCAAGTTCACAATTCTAGGTGAATTAGTTTGGACTATTTAGAAAACACATTTGATGTTTCATTCCTTTACCTGACTGCAGTAAAGTCACAGGTCTCTGTTACCTGTGTCTCTCTGAGGTCCTATCCTGCATTTTTCAATTCTCTGCAAAGACACTTCTCAAGTGAAGGAAACCCTCATCCCACCCTACTCTAGCTCTCTTGGGAAGGAGGAGAGTAAAGAGGAGAAGAGAGAGCATAGACCAGCACTAAATGTCAGGGGGGGTTGGGTGCCTCTCTCCCAGGTCACTTCTGGGCCAGGGGACTCTGTCCCTCACCACTGCTGACTGACGCAGAGCACAACCAGCTGTCCCCAGCTGAGTTGCTCTGTCTCTTGGGGATGTCACATGAGAACAGAGAGACATCGGAGTTGAGTCATATTCCTGATACCATCCTGCTGGTTGAGAAGACCACCCAGCCGTGCGCTGAAGTCTAGAGAGCCCTTCCCAAATCTGGGACTTAAAACTCATCCTCTGATTCCTTCTAGTATCTTCCCATAGACATGTGAGTTCTGTGGCTTGAGACCTAAAGAAACAGAACTATGATAACTATTAAAAGTCTCCTCTTGATTTTTCAAAATCTTTGTTCCTTCCATGTCTTCCAGATTCAAAATTCTGTTACTTCCTTTCCCTCCCCACCCACTGGTGATACCCTGAAAAGGAGGCAGAAAACACCTACCACATCCTCCGGGCATGATGCAGCCTCTTGACCTTGTAATTCTCTGGAGGGTCTCCCCTTCCTACTACATTATACAATGCACCCTCCTCATCTTCCTGAGGCTATTGAATTGAGATGAAAACATGGGAGACTCTGGGGCCAAAACCCTATAAATATTTGAAGAATAGTTTTCTTTTCATGTCCTGTTTGAAGAAAATTTTTCTTTTTATGTATTTTCCTTCCTTCTAATTAGTTTATTTTTTATGGAGCACTGGAAAGCAAAGCCATTCTGTTAAAATACTAAAATGTGTCCCTCATGTTTGAAGAATTATGTTCAATAACATCTGTAATTTTCTGTCATTCTGGGTAGTGTGGTGGAAAAATACAAGTAAGGAAAATTCAGAATAATGTCTTTTGGATTTCTTAATAGATTTTTGGTATATATAAATTTAGATTCAGTGAATATATATTAGGCACTCCTGTGTGCAGACTATTGTGTCATGTTAAAACTGGCTTATTAATAATAACTGCTATCATTTAAATGGACTGAGCAGTATACTAATCTATTATTTTATTTAATCCTTACAGCAATTCCAATAGGTACATATTATTATAATATTCATTGTTTTTAGAATAAAGGAAGTAGAATAGTTTAGTTTATATAGTATATGGAAGAAACAAGGTTTGGGGTCTAGTTTTCTCCCCCAGATTTATTGAGTTATAACTGATATATAACATTGTGTAAGTTTAAGGTGTACAACCTGTTTTTTAGATACAGTTATATATTGCAATCGGATTACCATGGTAGAGTTAGCTGATATATTTATCACATCCCATAATTACCATTTCTTTTTTGTGGTGAGAAGATTTAAGATTTACTCTTTTAGCAACTTCCAAGTATATAATAAAGTATTGTTAACTATATTCACTATGCTGTGCATTAAATCCTCAGAATTTATTCATCTTCTAACCGGAAGTCTGTACCCTTTGACCAGTACCTCCTCATTTCTCTCATCTACCAGCCTCTGGGAGCCACCATTCTACTCAGTTTCTATGAGTTCAGTTTTTTTTCAATTCCAAGTAGAAATGATATAATGCAGTATTTGTCTTTCTCTGTTTGACTTATTTTACTTAGCATAATGCTTTCAAAGGCCATCCATGTTGTTGTATATGGAAGGATTTCCTTCTTTCTCATGGCTGAATAATACTCCATTACATGCATGCATATCTCACATCTTCTTTACCCATTCATCTACTGATGGGCAATTAAGTTGTTTCCATATCTTGGCTATTGTGAATAATGCTTCAGTAAATATGAGAGTGTAGATATTTCTTCAATCTCTTGTTTTCATTTCCTTTGGATATATACCCAAAAGTTGAATTGCAGGATCATATGGTAATTCTATTTTTAATTTTCTGAGGAACCTCCTTCTGCTTTCCATAGTGGCTGCACCAATTTACATTCCCACTAACAGTGTAGGAGACTTACCTTTTCTCTGTATCATCACCAATGCTTTTTATCTCTTGTCTTTTAGATGGTAGCCATTCTAACCAGTGTGAGGTGATACCGCATTGCGGTTTTGATTTGCATTGCCGTGATGATTGGTGACATTGAGCATCTTTTCATGTGTCTGTTGGCCATTTGTTAAACAATCCCACTCATAATAGTACCAAAACAGTAAAATATTGAGAAATAAATTTAACCAAGGAGTGAAAGGTCAGTACACTGAAAACTATAGAACATTGGTGAAAAAAATTGAAGAAAGACAAACAAGTGGAAAGATTTTATGCTCATGAATTGGAAGAATTAATATTATTAAAATGTGTATATTATGCAGAGCCATCTATAGATTCAATAAAATCCCTATCATAATCCCAGTGGCATTTTTCACAGAAATAGAAAAAACAATCCTAAAATTTGTATGGAATTACAAAAGATTCCAAATAGCCAAAGCAATCTTGAGAAAAAAGAACAAAGTTGGAAGCATCACATTTCCTGATCTCATACTGTACTATAAAATTATAGTAATTAAAACAAAATGGTACTGGTATAAAAATACACACAAAGACCAGTGGATGATAATAGAGAGTCCAGAAATAAACACACACATATACGATCAACTAATAACTGACAAGGGAAACAGAATATGCAGTAGGGAAAGAATAGTCTCTTCAATAAATTGTGCTGGGAAAACTGGATAACCACATGCAAGGAAATGTAATTGGACTCCTATCTTATACCACTTACAAAAAATAACTTGAAGTAGATTAAAGACCAAAACATAAGACCTGAAACTGAAAAACTTCTAGAAGAAAACCTAGGTAAAAAGCTCTTGGACATTGGTCTTGGAAAACACTTATTGGATATGACAACAAAAGCACAAACAACAAAAGCAAAAATCAATAAGTGGGACTATCTCAAACGAAAAACTTCTGCACAGCAAGAGAAAAAAAATCAGTAAAATGAATAGAAAATATTTACAAAAATGGGAAAAAATATTTACAAACCATATATCTGATAAGGGGTTAGTATCCAAAATATGTAAAGAACTCATACAACTCGATAACAAAAAACAAACAACCTGATTAATAAGTTGGCAGAGGAACTAAATAGATGTTTTCCCAAAAAGTCCAGCTTTAATTGATTCTAGTTTTATATTTCTAACTCCTATGGCAGAAGCCGTCTCTGCCCCTCCCATATCCCCTCACCCTGATGGATTTTCAGTTGCGAGCCTCTGATTTCTTTTCTCAAATTCTGAGTTCACTTTACCCATGATGTGGCTGTCTAGAAATACTGGAGAATTCATGTCCACTTCCCCAACAGTCCTCAAAGATGGTAGGAATTTATATAGCAATATCCCAGCTCACTAACCCCTCAAATGGGCTAACTCTGAGAAGCATGGTCTTCATTTTTCTAGAATTCTCCAAAGTGATAACAAACCCTTATCCCCTGCTTTCTGCTCCAGGTTCAATCTTTAATCCTCTAGTATGTTTTTTTACTTGTACCTGCTTACTTGATGCCGAGCCTGCCTCTGAGTGAACCCAAACTCAGAGAGCTACTGTGCTGAATACTCATAGATGACCAGCATCCACTTCCAGGAAGATAACCTGGAGCCTACACAGGGGAGTGGGTGTCTCAGTTTTGTAGAGCTCTGAGGAGAACACAGTCCAGGAGACTGTCACATAAACCATGAGTCACAAGCCATCAGTATGGGCTACAGCATTTGAACTGTGACTTCTCATAAATTATATGATTTTAGTAACCTTAGTAGGTAACAATTTATTATTCTATCCTTCAAAGAGGAAAAGCAAAGCTCCTAGAAACAGATTCAGAGGTTACACAGCTGGTCTATAATGCAGACTAGATATGATATTGAACCACAGTGAAGAAAACCATTATTTGGAGCTACATGCCGAGCATTGGGGTGAAATCTCTGCAGTGCGAATTTTATGCCATTCAATCCTCCTGGCAATAATCACTAGGATATTGTCATTTCCATTTTGCAGATGAAAAAACTGGGACCCAGGATGGTTAAGTTATTTACAGAGCTGATGAGTGATGCACATCGGAGAGTGAGAGAAAGAAAGAGAACTTGGAGTCAGTTTAGCTTCCTTGTCCCTTTCATTTTTACAGATCACATGATTTTGTATGTAATTTCTGAAGCAAAACAATTTCATCTCTTCTGCTGGGGTAGAGATCCCTGTCCCCTAGATCAAGTGCTTTCTCCAGACTTATCCCATCCCAGGGAGCCTGTGTGGACACTTGGTTGTATAGATTCTGCCAAGGCAGGGCCTTTGGGGCAGAGCCTCTGACAATCTAAAAATAGGAGTTCCTCAGTCAAAGACCACTGTCTCTTGTTGTCACTTACATTGACTTCCCTGTTATCTCCCTGAGCGCTTTGTTTTGCTATCATAGGACTACAGGTTCTGTTTAATACAGTTGGGCTGTGGGCCAGTAAGAGACTCTGACTGCTCATGGTCTATGAGAGGCTCTAAACTGCCAGCACTCAATACAGGCAGAATATCTGCAACGCGCCTGCCATTACCAATCAGTGAGGAGCTGAATAATCACCTCTCCGGAGATGTCCACGACCTAACATCCAGAACCTGCAAGTGTATTACCTTAAAGAGTGAAAGAAACTTTGCAGATATAAATAAATTAAGGATCTTGTGATGGGGAGATTATCCTGGATTATCCGAGTTGATTATCCAGGTTGATTCAATGTAATCATAAGGGTCCTTATAAGGGGAATTCAAATCAAAATCAGGAAAAAAAGATGTGATGATAGAAGCAGAGGTGAATGGTGGGCTTTGAAAAGTGGAGGGAGGGGACATGAGCCATGGAATTAAAGTGTCTTTTAGAAACTGGAAAAGTCAAGGAAATATATTTCCCTTACAGCTTCCAGAGTGTAGCCCTGTTGAACTCTTCTGTACTTGATGATAAGGGGTGTCGGTTTAACCCACCTAGTCTGTGGTACTTTGCTATAGCAGCATTAATGTCACCTGCACACAGTCTGAAGTCAAATGTATGTGTTAGTACTGGGGCCAGAAGAACAGTGTTAAGGGCCAAGAATCAGGGCTTCATGGTGAGATGTCCTGAATTTGGATCCTGGCAGGGCCATTTGCTAGCTTTATGATCTTGGGCATGTGGATTATATTTTATGCATCCTAAACTACTAATTTGTAGCTCAGGGAGCATACTAGCTTTCTTCAAGTGTTATTATGATTGAATAATAATAATGTATTCATTAAAGCATCTTGGGCAATGGCATCTGCATTATACATTAGCTTTATTCTCATTTCATTTCTTTTCTATCTGCCATTCAGTAAGAAGTATATTTTCCTGTATTACCCTATCTAGGCACTAGAATTTTCGCTAAAATTCTCAGTAGGGTAACCCCTGTCTTGGTTTTGCCTGACAGAGTTCTTAGTTTATGATTTGATAAATATAAGGGGGTTAGTTGAGAAAAATCATACCTATGTAATAAATTAAACCATTTCTAAATTTTCTACTGTATTTATGGTCTGACGAATGTGTACAACCACCAACCTCTCCTTTCTAGGCTTCCGATGTTCTGCTCCTGGATCATCTCCAACCTCACTGGTCCATCTTGGGAGTGCTGGCTACTTTATTTCTGGTATCTTAACTGATGAGGGGGGTGTAGAATTCTCTGACTTCTGAGCTGCAGGTGCTCAAAGTTCAGCCCTCATGGCCTTGGTGCAGTGCAATTTCTATGTGGTTTGTGAAAATCCACCTGCAGAAGGTTCCCCATTTCCCCTGCACCATCCTCCTCCAGGGATTACCCACATTATTTCTGTTTCCTTCTTATGTGGGAGGAACTTTATTTGCATTCTCAGTTACAGGAGAGAAAGATGACACCTTTTGGTATCAGCCCTGTCTTTAAGACTGTTCAGTTCTCAAAAGCACTTTTCCTACTACTGCTTCAAGTCTTGATTGCAGAGGTGCTTTAGTAATACTACCCTAGACCTGAGTTAATTTGGTTTCTGCCATTCAGGCTCCCTAGATATGGATCTCAAAACAGGTCACTTTCTCATAACTGAAAGAATAAATCTAACACAGTATTAGGTTAGCGTTGAGAAGTGAAGAGAGAGAAAATTCAAAAAACAAGTCACAGGCAAGCGTTCAACACTCAATGCTGAGATCATAGGAACCTGAGACAGGGCAGAAACCTTCTGAAATCATCCACAAAGATGTGAAAAACTATGAAGTGATGTGAAATTATAGTATTATGAAAGCAGTTAAACATATCCAGGTCCGTCCATAAAAGAATATGACTCTTCCCCTAACAGCAGATATGAGAAATGAGTTTAAAGACAAAAGTAACAAAAGTTTATCATAACCTATAGGGTCTTCCTTCTGAATTCTAAACACTAAGAGTGAGAAAAGAAGGAGTAAAACATATGGTGATCCAGAAACCTATGTTAATACTGATAAAGCTGAAATGGAAGGACGTGGCATAAGTCTATCAGCAAGTGGGCTTCCCAACCTTGATCATGTTTTACTGATTTATCCACCCCAGCATAGGCAGTGCCAAATGCTCCAGCTCTGCCTGTGTAGGGGTCACCCCTGTAGGGATTGTGACATCGAGGAGCAGGGTCAATCATGTGGTCCCTGTGAGCACTTTGCCACCAAACAAAAGGAACTATATTACGTGTATTAGTTCTCCTGCGGCTGCTGTAACAAACTGGGAGGGTAGGTGACTAAAACAACAGAAATCTCTTCTCCCACAGATCTAGAGGGCCAGAAGTCGAAAATCAAGGTGTCAGTAGAGTTACACTCCCTCTGAAGGTTCTAGGGGGAAATCCTTCCTTGCCTTTTCCAGCTTCTGGTGGCTCCGGAAGTTCCTTGGTTTGTGGTCGCATTATTCTAACCTCTGTCCCCATTCTCACGTGGAATGTTACATCACCTTATTTTCTGTTTCTTTGTCAAATCTCCTTCTGCTTTTCTTTTACAGGACACTTGTCATTGGATTTAGGACCAACTCTAAATCCAGGATATTCCCATCTCAAAATTGGCAGAAACCTCTTTGCTAAATAAGATCACATTCATAGGTTTCTGGGATTAGGATTTGGACATATCTTTTGGGGGGGACACTATTCAACCCACTACACTGCACATACCCATTCCTTCTTCCAAACTCCCACCAAGGAAGGTCCATCCTCTTTCCCAGAAGAATATCAGGGGAGGGGGAGAATGTGGATGAGGCCATAGATTAACCAAAGGGGTCCACCAACAAGAAAGTCCACATCAGGCATGGGGATATTTCCAGGCATGGGGATATTTCCTCCTAATAGTACCGAACTAATAAAAAAACTTAACGTGCCAGTACAACCACAAGCCAACTGCAGTTATTAACTCATTTAATCCTCCCAACAACTCTACTTTTATTATTCTCGTTTCAGAGAGGTGAGGAAATTGAAACTCAGGATATTAAACTACTTGCCAGAGGTCATGCACAAAGCAAGTGGTTCAGATGTGATGGTTGCTGAGGCTACTCTGAGACCCTACACCTTCTGGCCTCTGACCTCTCATGTCATCTTGTACACCTGCCATCTGTACAATAATGAGGCCCAACCTGACAATACAAACTTCTCTGGAAGAATTATGGTCATTGAAGCACTGAGCTAAATGTACAATGGTCAAGAAATGGTTGAGTAAATTACTGTCTTTTCATCTGATAGGATATTCTTCAACAAATTTAAAATCTTGTTTTTTGGGGTTTGTTTTTTTTTAACATCTTTATTGGAGTATAATTGCTTGACAATGGTGTGTTAGTTTCTGCTTTATAACACAGTGAATCAGTTATACATATGCATATGCTCCCATATCTCTTCCCTCTTGCGTCTCCCTCCCTCCCACCCTCCCTATCCCACCCCTCTATAAAATCATGGTTTTGAAGATTTTTAGTGATAGCCTAAAATATTCATGAAACAATGTTAAAAGAAAATATCGGAATATATATAATTTAAAAATATCAGATTGTATATCTACAAATAATATATTCATAGAAAAATAAGACAGAAAAATAAGATTAAAATGTTAACATTGGTTGTCTCTGGGCTGGAAATTTCGTGTTTTCTGTCATTTCTTTTGCATTTTTCAGATCACGTATAATAAACATATATTGTTTTTACAGTAAGGTAAAATCATGACTGCTATTGATTTGGGCTGAAGAAAAATAATTTGAATTGGTCTCAGGAACTGGTAGATAAAAAGAAACTACGAAACAATGAAAAGTCCCCATTTATGGGCCTGTGGAGGAGCATAAGGAGGAGAAACGTTAGGTTCTGAAGGATCTGGGCTAGAAGGAGCCAGAAAAGGGCGTTCAGGGGTGGTGGTTGTATGTGTGGGGTGCGGGGATGAGGGAATATGCCACAAACCACACAGAAGCCTCAGAAGCCTCCCAGTAACGAGAGTGTCAGTGTTTTTTCTGGCTGAAACTCATAACAACTTCAGAGAGGCCGGGAAGATGGCTCAGCATTTTGCATGACAATAGCCCATGCTTAATTTTGTTCGCAAAGGTTTTATATGTTCCGAATGGGAACACTGAACTGGGCTAGGTACCTACCTCTCCACTACACAACCTCACTTGGGAGCACTTTTGTCAGGCTGCCTCAGAGGGACATGATTCCTTAAGCTCAGCCCTTAGGAAAGCACCTTTGGATCATGCAGCAGCCTCCCCTACAGAATTTTAAGGCTGGATTGAAGGCAGTTTCCACTCCAAAGCACATTGCCAACAGTCTCATAAAGAACCTGAGCTCACTGCAGCTTAAGTGAAAAGGAAGTGGTACTGATGCACATGGACCAGGACTAGTCCAGTATTCAGAAGATCATGGAGCCTTCCGGACCTAAGGTTGTGCCAGGGACCTGCATGGTTTCATTCACTGTCTCAGGGTGACCCCACATTCTACATGTGCTCCAGGTTCCTCTTGCTGCCAGCTGGCTTTTCTGGCCCTTCCTTCATTTCTCTGTTTCATAGACTACTCATCATTTTGTCTCACTCAGGATCCAGCATGTGCCCTCTAACCTCTCACTCTGCTGTGGCTTTGAGCAGCCACTTCTTTGCTAAGGCTGCTTTTGTTCAGAATTTCTGTTTGCATTGCAGAGAGGAAAAGAATTGGATTTGCTCAACCTGACTTTCCACTTAAATGTAAGGTAACAGGGCACTGGTTTGGCTAGGGATTGGCTGACCTGGCCAAAACCCACTTCTTCAGGTCCTGTGGGTGGTCAATTGCCTTTCAAAGGGGCATGGAAGGCACTGTGATCAATGTGTCTCCTATACAGTTTATGCAGGAAAGAAGACCACTTTCCTTAAGAAATAGCGTCTACCTTGCAGGTGCTTAAAGCAAAATGGATTCCCTGGTCAGCAATCCAACATGGATCTTTTGACCAAAAGGAAAGGAAAAGACAGGAAATCCTGTCATCTATGGAGAGTTTATTTCAAAATATGAGAAGAGGGGTCAGACAAGTCAGGGAAAAAAACCTAACAGTGTTTCCTTTAGCTTATAGCATTAAGAAAAATGGTCAGGTTTTTAACATTGATACATCCCCTTTCAAGGACTAAATAATTATTTTCATAATAAATACAAAATATAGTTTTTACCTGGTAAATTATCTTGAAATGTTGTCTTAGGGAAGCCTCTAAAGAAAGTCTACTTTGACCTTATGTTAGCTTGGTGCATCTCTCTACTGATTACCAAGTTGTGGCTCCAGAAATTTCAGACAGAGTTGGCCTAATTGGGGATACTGCACATGAAAATGAACTGCACAGCTGGGCCCCTCAAAACTGCCTGGGCTAATTAACAGGAAGTAGCTTTGAACTTTTTGCTCTGTTGGGTTCCTGGTATTATAAATCACTGGATCAAGTCCAAAAGCAGCTAGAAGGACCCAAGAGTTAGAGGACATATCTCCCAGGAGCGTGCACTATGAAGAGTGGGAGGACAAAGGCTGTTGCTATTACAGGCACAGAGGACTTTGAATTTAAAAAAAAATTATAGCTTGTGTGTAAGCCAGGGGGTAAGGTGGTACTATTTAGCTCAGTGAAGACCACATGGATTATACATACTTGGCTTCAGCTCAAGTCAGTTAAGACGGATTTGAGAAAACATTATGGATGTTCTTAAGGCACAAAACCATTTGCTTCCATCTCCCAACTTCCATTTGATTCTAGGACTGAATCTAATCCTGGTTATGCCACTTGCTGGCTGCCAATTAACCTCTGTAATCTTCATCTTTTATCATCTATAAAATGGGTTCATTCATACCTACCTTTTCTACTTTGTATGGCTGTTGTATATTTCAAATGACATGGTAAGCTTTTGAATATGCTATTTTCCTAGGTGTGCCAGTTATCCACTGTGATGTAACTAAATGTTCCAAAACTTAGTGGTTTAAAACAACAATTTATTATGATCCTCCATGGTTCTGTGGACCACTGGGGTCATTTGAACTGTTTTTCTTGAATTCTCTCATGGGATCACAAACAGGTGACAGCTGGGGCTGGAGTCTGACAGCTGGGCTGAAACACCTGGGGCTGGTCAACTTTCTCTCCTTCCACATGGCCTCTCTACATGCCTACCTCGAGGGTATTCCCAGCATGGAGGCTTAACGTAGTCAGTTTAACATAGTGGCTGGCTTCTCCAGAATGAGTGCTTTAAGAGACATGAGATGATGTTGCAAGCTTTTTAAGTCATAGCCTCAGAAGTCCCAAAATGTCACTTCTGCCATGTTACTTTGATTAATCAAGTCATGGCAGCCTGCCCAGAATATAGGGGATGGAAAGTACACTCCACTTTCATGTCAGTTGCAGTATCCATATATAGGGAGGGAAAGATTTTATAGCACTGTCTTTGGAGACCATCAAGCACACCCTTTCTACGTTTCTCCTAATTTCTGCTCCATCCATCCATGCACCCACCTATTCATGTATTAAACACAAATTTAAAGCCTATTATGAGTCTATCTCTACATGGGTGTTGGTGATACAATGTCAAAAAGATAGGTACTACTATCCTTGAACCTCATAAAGATGATAGATTAGTGGGGGAGACAGGGATACTAACAAATAATTAAATATATGGTTTCAAACCAGGATAGGCATAACCGGTCGAAACACAGTATAGGACTGATAGGACTTATCTGGATTGATGTACATCACAAAAGTTCTCTTTGAGAGAAAATCACTAAGAATGAGTGGAAGTTGGTCAGGAGAGGAGTGAAGGAAGAACTTTCTATGCAGGAAGAGCAGCATGAAACTATTCAGCCTTTGCTCAGATGTTACTGCATGAACAAGTCTTTTTCTTCTTAAACTGTAATTCATATTAACCCTTCCTGGGTCCTCTTCTTCCTTTCTCTGCATGATTTTTCACTGTGGCACTTAACATAGCTAATGCACTATGTACTTCATTTATTTCCAGGCTTATTTATTACCTTTCTCACTGACCAAAATGTAATTTCCATGAAAGTGGAGATATTTTTCTACTTCGTTCCCTGTTGCATCTAGAACAGTATGTAGTACATAATAAGCAGTCAAAATATTTATTGAATAAATGCATAACGTCTTCAGTCTCTCTACTCAAATTTTTTATTTTATTTCATTGACTACAAGCCAATTTATACCAATATCCTATTTGCTGTACACCAAGAGCACTGGACAGATTTTGAGCAATTTAGGTTCTATTCCCTTTCCTCCTTCTAACTTCCTGTTAGACTTTGGGCAAATTGCTCAGAGGTCTTCTACTGATTCCTTCATCCTTAGAATAAAGATGTTAACTTCTGTTGTCTCTTTCTATTCTAAGTGACCATATTTCTTTGATTACAAAGGGACCAAAGTGAAATTGTTACAAAGGGACCAAAGACTTAATTCAATTGACCTAATTCTCAAAAGAGTTGGCTGAGGCCAGGATTGGGGAGGCAAAAAAGAAGATTCTTGGGGGAATCAGGGCTTACAAGGTGTGTTTTCTTCTTTATAAGGAGAGAAAAGAAGAAACACAACTTTCCATCTGAGACTTGAATACTAAGGAGTAACACAAAAGATTCATCAAACACTTTTTATGACTGACGAGCATGTGGTTTGGTCTGAACTGATCTGGCTCATTTAACTCAGAGGAAAGAATTTCTACTATGGGTATGGAGGAAAGAATCAGGACATTTAGCCTGGGAGGTGGGAGAAGCCATCCTAGCAGCTCACTTCTGTTCCTGCCTTTAAGGCAGCTTAACCAGATGGTCATGCCATGAGCAGCATGGTAGAGGGGCCACATCCATGGAAAACACAGGAGTAAAACCCCTTACCTCTGCAGTGTGCACTGTGGGAAGGCATGACAGTAGGACTAAGGCACAAGGAGTATTTGTTACAGGTACAAAAGCTTCATACCCAATAGTGAGGAGCATCAGGACCATTTCACAATGAACTGCATACCAAAAGATAGTGGTGAGTCACCTCAAGGGAATCAGAAGTTACTGTTAACTTAGACCCAAACTGATGGCTGGGAAAAGATGAACTCTTCTTAGTCTTAGGCATAAACATAGACATTTATTCTGATGGCCAGGAAATAACTTAGACATTTGCAAGTCCTTCTTTGGGACTGAGGCACTGAGGACAGTTTTTAACGTGTGAATATGTTACCTGGGTTTTCTTGGAAGCAGACCCTGAGAAAAAGATTCAAGTACAAGTTTTTATTTGGGGTTGATTCCGGGTGAATGAGACAGGGAAGAATTCTAATATGATATCAAAGAGATTAGTGCTAAGCAAGTGACCACAGAGGCAACTGGAGCTTAATTTTTCTAGGAAACTCTGGGTGCCAGAATAGAATGCATGTCTCAGAGTCATCCTAGACAAGGGGGGAGGTGCTGTGGGTTCATACACCAGTTCCATCCAATCATTTTTGAGGTGTACTCCCAGAGAGAGGGTGACACATACACTTATGGCACTTTAAGACCATTGTGTGTATGACAATGCACAGAGTGGCTAATGGAGACCTGAGGGAGCCTCAGGTAAATGTATGTGGGTGCTGATATTTGGAAATGTTATGGGATTGACTAGAATGGTAAGGATGGAGTGGATATAGGTGGCACATGGTAGCCTCTGCTCCATCTGGCTTGGGATCAAATGTCATAAACAAGTACCAGTTATTAATAACTTCTTTAGAATTAATTAACAGAATAAAAAAAGAGATTTTTCTTTTACCCATCAGGAATATGAGGGGATGGCAGGTAAGATAGGTAAAAATTGCTAAGGGGAAGAAAGTAGTGTGGAGAAGTTACTGTGACCCTAGGGCAGAACAAAGATTGGAATGTTCTGAGGGGAAGAGAGAGGGCCAACAAACTGCATGCTTTGTGTCCCCAGTAACAGATATCATAGATAAATGTTAACTCTTCGCATTGTAAGATTTAAGACTATTCAAGAGAGTTCAAAGAATAGAGATTCTTACTGAAATCCAAGCACTGAAATGATGGTAGGAAGGGCTTTCTCTGAGCCTAGAGCCACAACACGGCTCTTTAGACAAAAGACTCACTCCAGAGACCCCAGCATTTTAATTCCTGGATCATTTCTCAGGTGCTCAGCATTAACATAACCAGGTACAACATCCTCTAACATACCCACTTATTTCTATCTCTTCTTGTTTCTTTGACAGCTTTTGTTCAACGGCTAAAACATTATAGAATTTAATGAGTCCCAAGCAAATCAACACAAATAAAACAACACCAAAGTATATCATTGTCAAATAGCTAAAAGCTAAGATAAAGAGAAATTCTTAAAATTAGCCTTTGGAAAAAAACTATACATTAAAACAGAGGAACATTAATGATAATGGCTACTTTCTCAGTAGAAACAATGTAAGGCAGAAGATGATAGAATGCCAACTTTAAAGTACTAAAAAAAAGCAAAAACTTTCCAACTATAATTCTATGTCAAGAAAAAACTGTTTAAAAAGTCATTTTTGGATAAACAAAAATTGAGGGAATTCATCACTAGCAAACATTCACTACAAGAAATGCCAAAGGATATTTGTATTGGAAGTCCTAGTCAGTGCAGCAGGGCAAGAAAAAATAAAGATGAAAGACATAAAGATTGAGATATGAGAAACAAAACTGTCTTTTGATGACCTGATTGTGTGCTTGCAAAATCCAAAGGAAACTACAAAAACCCTGAGACCTAATAAGTGAATTAAGAACAATCTCAGAATACATAGTCAACATGCACAACTCAGATCTATTTCTTCATATCTGCAACAAACACTTGGAAACATTTTTTAAAAAATATTTTAAATTTTAGTTTATTTTTAAATATAAATTTTATGTATTTAAGTTGTACAACATGATGATTTCATATACATATATGTATTGAAGTGATTACTACAGTTAAGCTACTTAACGTATCATCTTCACATAGTTACCATTTGTGCATGTGTGTGCGTGTGATAAGAGTACACAATTTGAGGAAGGAGAATGGAGTTGGAGGCTTCATATTTCCTGATTTCAAATTACATTACAAAGCGGTAATATTCAAAATAGTATGGCACTGGCATAAAAATAGACAGATAGACTAATGAAACAGAATAGAGAGCCTAGAAATCAACCAAGCACAAATGGGCAACTGATTTTTGACAAGGATGCCAAGAATACACAATAAGGAAAGGATAATCTCTTCAACAAATGCTGTTAGTAGAACCAGATATCCATATGCAACATAATGAAATTGGACCTTTATCTTGTACCATACACAAAAATAAAACCAAAATAGATTAAAACTTAAATGTAAAACCTGAAACTCTAAAACTCCTCGAAGAAAACATAGGGAAAAATCTCCTTGACATTGGTTTTGGTAATGACTTTTGGATATGAAACCAAAAGCTCGGAACAAAAAGAAAAAGAAACAAGTGGAACTATATAAAACTAAAAAGTCTCTACATAGCAAAGGAAACAATCAACAACATGAAAAGACAACTTATGAATTGGGAGAAAATATTTATAAACCATATAAGGGGTTTGTATTTGAAATTTTTAAAAAAGTAATACTATTTAAGTCAGACCTAAAAACATAAAATATCTAGGAATAAATGTAATGAAAGATGAACAGGATTTATGTGCTTAAAACCAGAAATTATTGCTAAAAGATAGTTTTAAAGACATACCTAAATTAATGATGATAAGTATGTTCATGGGATGGAAGATTCAATACAGATGTCAATCTTCTCAAAATTAATATATAGATTCATTGCAGTTCCAATTCAATTTTCATGGAATTTTTGTAAAGTTGACAAGCTTACACTAAAATTTATCTTGAAAAAGAAGAACAAGGTAAAAGAACACACACTATCTGATTTTAAGACATCATAAAGACACAATAATTAAGACATGTTATGAAAATAAACACAGGCAAATAAATCAAAGGAACACAATAGAAAGCACAGAAATAGACCAGATATAGCTTCCAGAAATATACTGCCAAATGATCTTTTATTAAGATGCCAAAACAATTCAGTGGAGAATGGAAAATGTTTTCAATAATAGTGCTAGAAAACATGAACCTCTCTATGAAAAAATATGAGTCTCTAACCATACCTCACATCATATACATAAATCACAGCCCTAAGTGTAAAAGCTAATACCCTAAAGTTCCTAGAAGAAGATATAGGAAAATATCTTTGAGCTGTTGATATAGGCAAAGTGTTTTTAGGATTCAAGAAGCAATACTTTTAAAAGAGAAGAAAATCAGTTGACACACTGGACTTCAAAATAAATGAAAACTTCATCAAAAGTCAACTTTGAAAATGAAAAGGCAAGCCACAGATTGGAAGAAACAGTTTATAGTCATATATTTGGCAATGATCCTGTATCCTTAATATATAAAGAACTCTTACAGCTCAGTTATAAAAAGACAAAAACCTTAAAAATAGTGAGCAAAAAGACTTGGGCAGATATTTCACAAAAGGAGAAATACTAATGTTTGATAAAAACATGAAATATATTCATTAAGTTTAGGGATTAGGAAAGTACAAATTAAAGCCACAATGATATATCATTACACACCAACTAGAATGGCTAAAATTTTAAAGATTAACATTTTAAAATTTTGGACAGAATGCAGAGAAACTGCAACTCTGATACACTGCTAGTGGGAGTGTAAAATGGCACACTTTGGAAAACTGTATGGCAATTTCCTATAATGTTAAATTTACACCGACTTTGTAATCATCAATTTCTCCCACAGGTTTTTATCCAAAAGAAATAAAATATATGTCTATAAGAGAGGTGTATACAAGAATAGTGATTGCAGCATTATTCATAAAAGCAAAAATACTAGAAACAACCCAAAGGTCCTGCAACAGAAAAATGGATGAACATAATGTACAAATGCAAACAAAGTGAATGGATAACAACAAAGAATCACAGACACAAAAGAGTTATACTATATGCTTCATTTTATATGAAGTACAAGAACAGGTAAACATAATCTATGGTGATAGAAATCAAGTAAATCGTTGCCTCTGTAAGTGGGCTGGGGATGGGGTCCTGGGTCACTGGTGGGTTTGAATGGAAAGGGACATGACGGAAGTTTCTAGGAGACAATGAAAACGTCCTATATATTGATTGTGGCTGTGTATACAGGAGTGTATACATTTATCAAAATGTATCAAATTGTACACTTCAAGTTCCATGCATTTTACTGACAGTATTAATACTTCAATTACACACACACACACACACACACACGTGTGTGTATATATATATATATATATATATATATTTGAAAAATAAGCAAGCAAAGCAAAGCAAAAAAGCCAGCAGTCATATTCAATGACACTGATATGAGTATGCATTTAGAAAATTTCACTCGCCTTGCCCATCTCTGTATGACCAGAGATGCTACAATTGTGGCTAACTTTCCAGAATTATTTATACATGCTTATCAAGTAGATAAGGCATAGGTGGGGTTTCAACTAGAACATCTGACATATACTGGCTGATAACCAGAGCTATGAAAATGCCTTTCAGAATAGACATTGAGAAAAGAAACAGGCAAGAACAATTCCCCTGTGGTGTAGTGTGACAGTCACTCAGTTGGGTTTTTCCCTCTCCAGTTGCTTTTTCCTGCAGAAAGTCACATTAAGGGGCATCTGGTAGGGGGAGTCAGAGAGTGTCAAAGTCGAAACCCAGTGGGTCTCATCCTGCTTTCCCTTTTTGGCAGCCTTGGCAGAAAGGCAAAGCCCTCTGGATCAGTGAGGGCTGGGCAAGGGAGGTAGGTGGAAGCCACCATGGGGGTGGAATTACAAAGAAACAGCCTAAAGATTTTACTTGTCATAAGCTAAAACCTTTTGCCAGTTCTTGGACTTGCTGTTTAAATGAGGGCAAATATGGATGCCTATTTCCTTAGCACAGCTTAACCTGGGTCCCACGTGCTCCAGTTGGAGACACTGATAGCTCTGAAAAGCTGTCTTTTATATATTTGTTGTTTGCTGGGAGGCTGCACCTTTACTGGAGTTCAAGTGTAGCTCACTTTTCCAAGATAGTTCCTCTGCAGTCTTTTTGGGCTTGGTCTCCTCCGATGACACCGTCAAAGGCTCTATCCTCACCCACTGGTAGTGACATAGATCTCAGATTGCTTTGATGGAGCAGAGACTGAGATTTGAGTTTCACCTCTGGCCCCAATTCTATTTTCTCAAAAAATTTCTTGACTGTGAAATGATAGGTCATACCAAGGATCAGTAGATAGGAGAAAGAACAAGGCTTTTGGAAGAAATGGATCCAAAACCTGGTTCCATTGCTAAGTTGGGCAATGTCCAATTTTACCAATTGTCCAAGTGTTTCCACAATTTTCCAATGAAATTATCCATTCTCACAATTATCCAGTGGGTTTATCACAAGCTTCACAAGATTACGGTGAGAATTTAATTATATTTAAACTTATATATATATATACATAAATAACAAACTGTCTCAAGTGATGTCATCTGGCATATTGTTAATGTTATATCCACCTTAGTTCCTACTGCGCCTCTTAGTTTTTTCAGCAGAAAAATCTTTGATATACTTAGTAACTGAAAAGATTTACTTGATTTCAAGAATGCTTCCCTACACTTCCAAAACACAAGTTCCTACACTCACTCACTCACGCATACACTTCAGTCCTTTATTAACTCATTCTATCTACATATTCCCAGGCAGGCCAAGAGCAGGTACAGAAGCCAAGAGCAGAAGTTATATTTTTTTATTATGGAGACGGCTTAGGAATCATCATTCTCATCATCGTAACTTATGTTAATATATATATTTTCAAAACTCTCATCTTGCTTTCATATGGTTACATATGAACTGAATGATCATATAATTTTATGGAAACATCTGGATATTTTTGAGACTAAAAGGGCATCATGATTTACCTGAGGCAACAATCGGGGATTGACCTGGGCACACTGGATGTAGGATCACCCTAAACATGGTCTGAGATCTATTTTGAACAAGTATCAATATTCCTTATCAAATGGTGAAACTGAGAGTCAGGAAGGTGACATGTCTTACTCAATATCATCTGTGAGTGACAGAGTCAGAATTTAAATGAAGATATTCTGAAGGTGAAACCTGTGATTTTTGTAGAATAATAAAATTTATTTTAAAAACAGTGGTGAGAATGTCAGCAGTTTTGTTCTGTTGGAATTTTGCTGTATTAAATGCTGGATTGGCTAGAATTCAAACACTTTTTCATATATAGCTTTTTGGCTTAGGCTTCATTGTAATTAGACTTAAGAAGCACAATAACTATATTTGCCCACCGGGGTACTATTAAGTAACTGTACAGCATTATGGAAACGCAAATTTCCGTAGCTAAACGTAATCTTTGCTACTGAGTTGAAGTATAATCTCTTAGTCTGATACTTAAAGCCCATTATTATTAGACCAGAACTCCTTAACTCTTCTCTCCATGCTTCCACAGAGGAGGGAACTTCCACAATTTCCCTCCAGAGAGACAGTGTAAGGGGGAACGTTTCTTGTCTCTCTCTTTTCACTCTCTTCCTCACACCTCCTCAAAGGAGTTAATATGCCTGGAGAGATCCAGGACCTGTCTTCCAGGAGCAGGTGTGTGTTCCCAAGTAGGTTACCCATCCTGACAGCCCTATGGCCCTACAGGCATAATACTGAGGTTGCAAGATACAACCTCAAAAGTCCAGGGGGGTCAGGGGAAGAAAACTTTACTTTGGCCCCTGTTACAAAATTCCCCAGAGACCACTGAATGGGATGTTGTAGATAACTTGCAAAAATGTCTAGAATTGATATTTATGTCCCTTTTGACTAACTTCTTTCTATATACATTGGCTTTATAAGCTAGAAACTTGGAGAAAAGGAAGAATAAAGGTATTGATACCATGAAGCCCATACAGCCACTCTAAGATATCTACCAGCGTTCTTTGTCATTGAGCCCATAAAATAACTTGTTATTCTTAAGCACAACATGGATTTTAAGTTCCTATAACTTTGCCACTCTTTTTCCTGAAATGACTATGGGTGCCACTAAGGCTAGTTTATTAGTTTCCCAGGGATGCTGAAACAAAATACCACAAACTGAGTGGTACTTAAAACAACAGAAATTTATTTTCTTACAGCTCTGGAGACTAGAAGTCTGGCATCAAGATGGCAGCAGAGCCATTCTCCCTCTGAAGGTTCTAGAGGAGGATCCTTCTTTGCCTCTTGTTGGCTTCTGGTGGTTGCTGAGCATCTATGGTGCTTCTTAGCTTGTAGCTGCATCATTCCAATCTCTGCCTCCAGTTTTTTTTAACTTTTTATTTTATATTGGAGTATAGGTGATTATCAGTATGTTAGTTTCAGGTGTAGAGCAAAGTGATTCAGTTATACATATACATGCACCTATTCTTCTACTCTATAGCACAGGGAACTCTGTTCAGTATTATGGAACAACTTAAATGGGAAAAGAATCTGCCTCCACTGACACATGGCATTTTCCCCTGTGTATCTGTGTCTTCACACAACCTTCTTAGAAGGATACAAGTTATTGGATTTAGGGTCTATTCTAAACCAGTAGGACCACATCTTAACTTGACTACATCTGCAAAGACCCTATTTCCAAGTAAGGTCACTCAGGTACTAGGAGTTAGGACATGAATGTGTCTTCTTGGAGGACACAATTCAACTCAGTACAGCTAGTATTTCTATTTGTATGTCAGATCCATTCTCTTCCCTTCTTTCCTAGAGTATCACTCCAACTATTCTCCCCTCTCTTCCTGCATCATCAGTTCTCTTACCCTCTCTCCAGGGCCTTCTTTATTAGAATACAGCATGTGGTTATTTCTTGCATATTTAAACAAACCAAAAAACCTCTCTCTACCTCTGTGTTAGTCAGGATCCTCCAGAGAAACAGAACTAATAGGATGAGTATATCTATGTCTATGTCTATACCTCTATCTATCTATATCTATTTCTATCTATCTATCTATCTATCTATCTATCTATCTATCATCTATTGAGAGGTCTGTTTTAAGGAATTGTCTCACATGATTATGGAGGCTGACAAGTCCCAAATTTTGTAGAATGAGTTGTTGGTAAGCTGGAGACCCTGGAGAACTGATGGTATAGATTCAATTTCAAAGGCCGTCAAGCTCAAGAACCAGGAAGAGCCAATGCTTCAGTTCAAGTTCCAAGGCAGGAAAAAGCCAAAGTCCCAGTTCAAAGACTGGCATACAAAAAAAATCGTTTTCCTCAGGGAAAGATCAGGGTTTTTCTGTTCTAGTCAGACCTTCAACTGATTGGATGAGGCCCACCTACAATAAGGAGAGCAATCTGCTTAAATCAGTCTCTTGATTTAAATGTAAGTCTCATCCAAATTACCTTTATAGAAACACCTTTAAAAATGTTTGAACAAATTTCTGTGCACCAATGGCCAAGGCAAATTGACACACAAAATTAACCATCATACCATTCCTTCTCCTCACTATTTTTCTTCTCATCTTTAAAGCAAAAATTCTCAATGATAAGACTTTCTTCATTGCCTCAAATTGCTCTAATTCATGCCTGATCCCATTCCAGTTAGACTTCCCTCACAACTACTGAAAAAGCCTTTGTCAAGGACGGATTGCCTACACATCCTGAATCTTGTGGTCAATCTTAGTTGACATTCATTAGAGCAAGGATGCTTATTTGTTTTGTTCATTGTTCTATTTTTACTTCTTAGAAAAGTGACTAGCACATAGTAGGTCTTCAATTAGTATTTGTTGAATTAATAAATAACTCTTTCTTAACTTATCACTGGCATTCAACATATTTGAATTTTCAGTTCTTTAAATTGTGCCTCCCCTTGGCTTCCAAGCTTGTCCTGGTTTTCTTCCCAATTTGCTGGATGTTCCCTTGCTATCTTTTTTTTTTTGGTTCTTATTCATATCCCAGCCTCTTAGTTAAGAACATCCAAGGGCTCAGTCCCCGGTCTCCTTATTTTCTATTCCTCATTCCTGAGGGAGTTTCATCCACCGTAGCTGTTTTAATCCTATCCATGTGCTGATGACCCCAAATTGTGTGTCATCAGTTCTTTCTGGAGCTCAAGAACTTTCCACTCAAGTGTTTCATTGATCTCAAGTTAAATATGACCAAATATGAGCTATCTTCTCTCAAAGATGCTTCTATTAATGCCCCACTTTTAGTCCATCAACAAATACTATCAGCTCTAACTTCAAAATACATTTAGGATTTGAACATTTCTCACAACTTCCATTGTTTACAGCCTGACTCACTCACTCACCTCCTCCAGTTTTTAATCAACTATCACTTTCTCAGTGAGGCTTCTCTGCCACCATATTTACAATCTCAAGTTTTTACTTCCTGAAAAATGATGAAAAGCCTTATCCACTGCCTTACCGTATTTTGCAGTGTTCTACTTATTACTAACTAGTATATTACATATACACATATAGATAGATAGATAGATATACAACCTATAACATAGGCATGTGTGCCTATGTGAGCTATAGTCTGAATTTGTGTGTCTTCTCAAAATTCATATACTGAAATATTAACCCCCAAGATGATAGTATTAGGAGGTGGGACTTTGTGCTGTGAAGTGATTACTCATGAGAGCAGAGCCCTTATGGTTGGGATTAGTGCCCTTATAAAAGAGACCCGAGAGGGCTAGCTCATCCCCTCTGCTGTGTGAGGTTGCAGTAGAAGGCACCATCTAGGAAGCAGGCTCTCAGAAGACAGCATGAGGGCCTTGATCTTGGACTTCGCAACCTCCACACCTGTGAAGGCTGAAGAAATACATTTCTGTTCTTTATAAGCTACCCAGTTTATGGTATTTGCTATAGCAGCAGGAAGGGACTAAAGCAGTGTATAAACTTATTTTGTTTATTGTTTATGTCTACCATTAGAATGTAAGGTTCATTAGAGGTTACATTCTTTTGTTAATGACCATATTCATGACATCTAGAGCACTGGAACATTGTAATTGCTCAATAAATATACTTTGAATGAATACATGTCTTCCTATTCCTTTCAGGAAATCAAAGTCCTATCTCATCTATCAAGGTCATGCTTATATAATCACCTTTTTCCTAAAGACTTTGTTAGTCTTTTCAACTAGAATTAGCCACTCATTCCTCTGGCTTTCCAATAAACCTTGCTTTTATATTTTATTGAATGACTTCTATGTCATTGACTCACATATGTTCTCTCATTTAATACTTTATTCCAACCAGTAATACAATGCCTATGAACTTTCAACAAATGTTCTGAAAAAGATAAATAAATTCTCACTAAAGACTTGTAAGATGAAAATAATAATACCTAATGTAATGGAGAAAATGAGTTTCAATAACAGTAAGCATCTTGTAGGAGGTTTTATAGCTGGCAAATGAGACTCAGAATGAAAATCAAGGTCTTTGACTCTAATTCTAGTTCATTCTTCACTTCTGTATACTCTTTAAAATATGGGTCATAGTTCCCAACCTAGATGTAAGTGAACAAGTTTCTCACATGGACTGTCACACCAATGTACTTTATTCTATAGGAGAAATATTGAGCTACTTTACGACTTGGGAACAAAAGCTTGAAGTTTTGTATTGCTAAATCAAACCTTATATTACTCACCAGTTTAACTCTATGATTTTCTTGATAATCTTTTATTGTTATGAGAAGAAATAAAATTGGAAGCAGTGAGTGTGGTAAAGAAGGGAAGGCTGCTACTGCCAGATGTCAAATCACCAAGAAATAGAAACAAAACAAAACAAATAACAACGATAACAAAAATAAGAGTAATAAGAGAGGTAAAAAGGAAGATCAACATTAAGAAAGTGATAATAGAAAGAATGTTAAGAGAGAAAGCTAAGTCTTATGTATTTATCTAAAATGTAAGGGCAATTTTACAGTAGAATAACTGGCTTAAAATATTCTGGTTAATGGGGCAAAGGAATGTATAATACAATTTTTCAAAACAATCTCATCATGTTATCCTTTTACAGGTATGCATGTTTTTTTATTGCTAACTCAGTTTGATCTGAACATAAATCAGATCTCAAGTTATGGCTAAATATAATATAATTTAATTGTGTCTCAAAATCACTTTGGAGAGACTTCTACATCTGACAAAGTAGAGAAATAAGGACAGAACTTCCCTCTCTCCTAGAACAACCAACAATTAAAAAAAATACAATGGCTTTTGAGACACTGAACATCAGGCAAAGTAATCACTGAGAGAAAGAAAATGAATGAAGTAAGTGCTATGCCTGCCTCAGCTACTGCAATGGGATATTTTCTATTTAGTAATTTATGTCCCCAGTGAGTTCAACACTGTGTCCTGTATATGTATCAATTTTACAAATATACACTGAGCTTCTACCATGTAGAAGATACTGCTCTAAATATTTGGGGAAGAATGCATACAAGCCAGAAAGGTAATATGGCTGCATATGTTTTTGTGTAGCGTTCCTAGCATAAGAGTGATCTGGCAAAGGTTCAAGTATGAGCAGAAATTTCATTGGTCTCCATACTCCAAAATGTGCCCCAGTCTGTGGGAGCTGCATCCATTCAGGGAGACCCTTCTTTTAATTCACAAAGGACTTACAGTCAGATCTTACAGATATGGTTTCTATTCTTAGTCAGCTTTCATTCTAGTGGCAAAGATGTATAATAGGCATATAAAGAGGACAACTATAAGAAATAAGTGCTATGCAGAGATAAAATACAGTAGTGAGAAAGAAACTCACTAAGAGACTACCTTATTTATTTGTTTACTAGTTTCCTAATTCCTTTTTGACATTTTTTTTGGTAACACATATGTTATAGAAGTCAAAGGGATGAAAGAAAATGTGGTAAAAAGCACTAGTTTACCTTCCCCTCCCTCATGCAAGTTTTCAGCTCACCATTTCTCCTCTTTAGAGATAACTAAGCTAATCAATTTCCTGTGCAGACTTCTATAGATATTCCATGCCTATGAAACCATGCATGTGACTGTTTTAAAATTTTCTCCACAAATAGTAATATACAAAATACATGGCTCTGCATCTAGATTTTCCCACTTAAAAAATATATATAAAGATGTAGATCATTCCAAATCAGCATATAGAGCTGTCTCATTTCTTTTAATGGTTGCTTAATATAACACAGAAGGAAAGGATCTGGATTTATTTGATTAGTTTTGCATTAATGGAGCTTTAGGTCATATCCAATTTGTTGTTACTAAAAAACAAAGCAGCATTGAATATTGTTGACCATATGTGAAAGTTTACCTGTAGAGCAAATTCCTAAAACTGAAATTGCTGAGTCATATTTTATTGGGGTTTTAATATAATAAGAATTTCTATTTTCCTGAAGTTGTACCAAAATAAGATTTTACCAGCAACCTATATAAGTGTTCCTTCATATATATTATGAAACTTTTATATTTTTTGCCTATAAATTAGGTTTAAAAGTTATATTCGTTGTAGTTTCATTTTAAGTTATACATTGAGGGTGATTACTTACTACTAGGTGCTTTTCTACCTTAAAGAGCCAGTACACTCCCTTCTTTTATTTTTTTATTAGGTCCTTGGTAATTTTTTTTGTCTTACTGAGCTTTAGGAGATCATTTCATGTTTAGGACATTAGCTTTTATTAAGTCTATGATATACTCTGTAAATATTTTCCCCAGTGTATCAATTTCCTCTTGATTTTTGTTTGTGGCACTTTTCCAGGCCAGCTTTAAGATGTATTTTTATGTAGTCAAGTTTTTATACTGAGTAAAATGTGAAGCAAGGACATGAGAGGATCAATAGTACAAAGGAGCTGGTTAATGGACTAGTGATCAGAGAAGGTACAAAGATCAATTACTGGGTAAGGGATCATTAGGTTGAATGAGCTGATAGATCGAGGTGGAGTACAGGGGGTAGGATGATGTCCTACTCAAGCTGTGAGAGGGGTATTGGTGATGACAAGTTTAGGGCATGACCTTGGGAGTGGTGGCTGGGAGGAAGTGGATGATTGGAGATGCCCAGGGGGAAGAATGGAGAGAACTGTGTGTTAGAAAACATTCTTCTATGGACATGGAAGTGCCAGGTGTATGGGTGGAAAGGTGGGAAGGAATAGTGACATAAAGGGTTGAAAGCAACATAAAAGAAATTAGTTTTTAAGTGCTCAGTAGCAAGAGGTTAAGAGGCCAGCATTTTATTTCATTTCGTTATTTTAATCCTATCATGGTGTAGCAGCGTAAACACTGTGGATCAAGGACTGGGTGGAGTGTCAGAAAATAGGTCTCCTTTGTAAGAAAATAGGTCTTCTTTGTAAGACTCTTTCCTTCTAAGAGCCTCAGTATTCTCATTTGTAAAATTAGTCTGTTGGACTAAGTGAATTATACAATCATGTCTAGCTGTAATAGTCTATGAATTTACAGTGCCCTAGGCAGCATCACTACAGACTTGTACCTTTCATATCAGACACATGATGGGGGCAGGCCTGAAACCCCAGCACACTCACCAAACTATCAGATGGGGTAGACCAGTTCTCCTGGTTGGCATGGGGCCATCTTCTAAGCAAGGCTGGCTTCAAGGGAGCTTTTGAAATATTGACAGCCAAGTTGGACTAAAGCCCAGAATTGAAAAGAGATCAAAAGCCTAGCCTTAAATAAAACCAGCTGGGAACACAACTATTAAAAAAAGAAGTAACAAAAAACAAAACAAAACGAAACAAAAAAAACAGATACTGTAGGCTGGGACCTTATTTTAACATATAAAACACAAACACTGGAGGCTGAGAATCAGACCATTTGCCGAGCATTTGTAGAAGAGGTTGAGCAAGCATTTTGATTTGTGTAATGAGAACTGGCTGTTTAAACATGTTTAGTCTCATTAACCATGAGTAGGAAGAGATGTCTTTCTCTTGTGCTTGACAAGACTGTGGCAAATGTGTTTTTGAAAAAAAAAAACAACAAAAAAAACTTGGAGGTGAAATGGATAAAGCTGTCTCCACATTATCTTATTTAATTTTCACAAGAAACCTTCAAAGATGAGGAAATAAGTCTCAGAGTGGTGTAGTGTGTTTCTAAGTAACTGAGGCTCAGAACATTTAAATATCTTGACCCAGTAAATGACCAAGCTGAAACCCTTAAAACTACAAAACTGGCAGCAAGAATGAGAAGTACAGTTTGGAATCATGTTTGCAGAGAGGCTGGAGGAGGATGGACTCCTAGGGCAAAGTGATGGATCTAGAGAGAATAACTCAGCCTCAGCACTAGTGACATTGGAGCCTCTGACATTTTAGGGCGTTTAGCAGCATCCCTGGATTAGTCAGTAGCACTCTTCCCCCTGTGGTGACAACCAAAAATGTCTCCAGACATTACTAAATGTCCCCTGGGGAGGGGGCAGAATCACATCCTGCTGTAAACCAGCAAGCTGGGGAATGAAACAGCTCTGAGATGAAATGTGGTGGGGACTTGATGGCATTAAGAAGGAAGAAGTTTGGCGGCAAGAATAGAGTCCTAATGGAACCCTCCTACACTGTTGGTGGGAATTTAAATTGGTGCAGCCGCTATGGAGAACAGTAAAGAGGTTTCTTAAGAAACTAAAGATAGAGCTACGATATGATCCAGCAATTCCACCCCTGGGCATATATCCAGAGAAAAACATGGTTTGAAAGGATACATGCACCCCAATGTTCATTGCAGCACTGTTTACAATAGCCAAGACATGGAAACAACCTAAGTGTCCATTGACAGATGAATGGATAAAGAAGATATGGTACATGTATAAAATGGAATATTACTCAACCATTAAAGAGTATGAAATAATGCCGTTTGCAGCAACATGTATGGACCTGGAGCTTATCATACTAAGTGAAGTAAGTCAGACAAAGACAAATATCATATGATAACACATATGCATAATCTAAAAAAACGTTATAAATAAACTTATTTACAAAACAAAAACAGGCTCACAGACTTAGAGAAGGAACTTATGGTTACCAGGGGGAAGGGTGGGTGGGAGGGATAGACTGAGAGTTTGGGATTGACATGTACACACTACTATATTTAAAATAGATAACAAACATCTACTGTATAGCACAGGGAATGCTGCTCAATATTCTGTAATAACCTAAATGGGAAAAGAATTTTAAAAAGAATAGATACATGTATATGTGTAACTGAATCACTTTTCTATACACCTGAAACTAACACAGCATTGTTAATCAACTATGCTCCAATATAAGATAAAAATTAAAAAAAAATTGACACAGGAAAATGCTAATATTATACCAATTTAAAAAACCCAGGTTTTCACAAGTTTTGCATCTGGGAGGTTTTGCTTAATTTATTACCCATTAGAGCAGGCCTTGCTTTATGAGGACATATGGGTAACTGTGGCAATGCATAAAATAAGTAGCTGGTGCATGCCGTAGGTTTCTGGGCTGGACAGAAGCAGATACTTCCCACTAAAGTCACAAAGAGGAGACACAAAGGCCAGAGGATGCTAAGGCCTGGATGGAGAGCTGATGTTCAAAATTACCCTGGGGTAGGGTGAGGCAGGGGCTTGCCAGGAGAAGCATCATATCTCTCAGGGTACAAAGGAAATAAATGGTATGTTGAAATTAGGCTAACTCAAGCAATGTTACCTAAAAGGAGATTAATTTCAGGTGGGTGTGTGGTGTAGGGAACTACAAAGGATAGTGCAAAGACCCAAGCTCACAGCAGTGGCCCTGAAGGGACGAGGAGAAGGGAGCTTACTGGAATCTGGAAGGCCAGAGAGAGTTTGTGTATAGAGCAGGCTGACTCAGGAGGGGCAGTGACCTGGAAGGGGACATGGATATTTTGAAGTGACCTCACTGGGAGGAATCCAGCGGAAGAAATACTCTGACTTGTCTCTCTTCATTCCCTTCAGTCGCCCTCTGAGGCTCCCTATTGGAGCCTCACGAGAGACAGTCGATGTTGGCCAAGAGGTCAGCCTCCCATATCAAGAGCCAAGTGGGTCTGGATGGGCAAATGGAAGATACCAGCAGTGACCAGGTCAGAGAATGCACCTGGTACAGGAGGTATTTAAGTAAGTAAGAAGGGGGTTGGGTGATTTGGGGCTAATATTTATAGCTTGTCTTATGTGCCGAGCATGAGCCCAGAGCTTGCTTTGCCAAATGTGAAATGCTGTCAGGGGTGAAGAAAAACCTGGTCTATTTCATTTTAACTGAAGTTTGTTCTTTAATTTATAAAAATGAATGCACCCAAAATGGTAGAACTCCAAGTATTGATTGGTTAGGATTGCATCTGTGGACAGATTGTGAAAATCCTCAAATAACCCTGAGCCATGTGTTTGCATGTATGTATTAAACATTTACAGAAAGACTTAGCCCATTCATTTAAAAGTAATTATAAGCAAACCTTTAATGAACACCTACTATGTATCAGCCTCTGTGCCTGGGCTGAGAGGTTTACAAATGCATATGCTGTGGTTATAGTGAAAATAGTCACAGCCCAGTGCAAGATACTCAAACCAATAATGTCCATGAATTTAACGCTACTTTAGTAGAGGTTTGTACAAGAGAGAAGACTCAATTATATCTGAAACTGCAGATGCCAAATATGTTGTTTTCACCGCTAAGAATACTATTAATGTGGTCTCTGAATGGACCCTGTGTCCATTTGGGAATGATTTTACTCCACTAGAGGTTTATCCCTTGATTTTGGAAAATTGAGTAGACTTAATAACATGAAGAGGCCAAAAGACATTTCACTTGACCCCAAGAGATAACTTTTATTCTTAAATCATAAATGCAGACAATCTGGAAAGGCTTAAAAAGGATTATTTCTTTTTATTTATTTACATAGTCATCATCATCATTATTATTGCCACATTTAATATTTATTGAATGTCAAGCAATCTTGGGCTAAGAATAGAGTAGAATAAAGGAGAAAGCTAGTGGATTGACATACAAAATGAGTCTCCAGAATGGAAACTGTGAGATTCATGTGTGATGAGTAGATGTATGCTCAAGGGTGAGAATTGGATTCAGGACAAGAGTAGAATGAACAAATGGGTTTAGATTCTATTGTGGATGATATTGCTCTAGTTGGATACCTTTTTGGGGATAATTGCATTTCTCCATAAAGAGCCAGTGTGTTTTAAGCCAATCTCTGTCTAACAAAATGGTTATTATATACTTGCACTTTGTCCAGGATCTCAGGCTAGTTTTATACAAGATAAAGCAAATATCTGTTTCTCAGAGAGGAAGGTAATGATATCATGAGCAGACACAGAAGGCAGAGAATAAAATAGTGGCTTTGAGTGTGATTTAGTTACTTATGTTTTAAGTTTCTAAAAAAAGAGAGAAAGAAAGAAAAAAAAGAAAAGAGGAGAGAAGCATAAACAAAGGAAGCTCAGTTCTCACTCACCATGCTGGTAAAGGAGAGCTGGTATATCTTCACTGAAGATGTCTTATTTCAGAGGTTTAGGCAAAACAGAATGAAATACAGAAAAAAAATGTGTGATAAATTTCAGGAGACTTAATTTTTTAAAAAGCCCTCAGATTAATTTGCCTTCACAATGTGCAAAATTTACACCTGTACTCTTCACCAAACTCTGAATGGGGTTACACTACATGTAGTAGTCCTCTGTTGGTTGCCCCAGCAGTTTCAATTTCCTTATTTTCTCTCTTGGTAACACCTTGATTTCCACTTGGGGACCCATGTAGCTTTACAGAAGCTGACTCCACATCTGTCTCTAAGAGTCAGGCATTGTATTTGGCTGACATTTGATTTAGGAATGGAGATGTGATCTAAGCTAGTGCAATTAGGGTTAGAGTTGGAACTCTTGCATGAGCTTCTGGGACACAGGGGCCCTCTCTGCCTCTGAAGGTTGTAGGTTGTAGAAATGAGGCTTGGAATTGCCATAGCCAGTAATAGTAGAAGCCAGCCTGGGGATGAAACCACAGTAGAAGGCAGAGTTCAGTGTTTCTAAGAGAAAGGAAGCTGAAATCTTGATAACGTTGTAAACCTCTGAAACAAACTATACCTGAAACCCTTCTAATCTTTATGGTTCTAAGTAGCATAAGTTAAAAATTATTTTTATTTCTTATTTATTTATTTGTTTATTTATTTTTGTGGTACGCGGGCCTCTCCCATTGCGGAGCACAGAATGCGGACGCGCAGGCTCAGTGGCCATGGCTCACGGGCCCAGCCGCTCTGCGGCATGTGGGATCTTCCCAATCGGGTCACGAACCCGTGTCCCCTGTATTGGCAGGCGGACTCTCAACCACTGCGCCACCAGGGAAGCCCTAGCTCTTAGTTAATTTTGATGTGTCTTTATTAGTAATAACTAAAGCAATTCTAACCAATATACGTTTAGAAATGGTGACTCTTTCTGTGCAGACGTCCCAATGTACCTGACCCTGTGCTAATTACTGAAAGTTACAGGGAATTACAAATTCTCCAAGTCCTTTCTCCCCTCTTTCCTCCAAAAAGTTGAAAAATTCCTATTTACCCTTTATGGCTCAGTTCAACCCCCTCTCCTATGTGAATTAGCCCAATCTTGCTCTGACCTTAATAAAATGAATCATTTCTTCTTTGCATTCACATCATTATAATTCACATGTAGTACTCACCACATTGTCTTTTGGTTGGTCACTTACATGATTATCTTCTCACAATATTATAAGTCTCTGAATCCTGAGTGCCTGGAACAGAACCTTGTCCATAGTACTTGCCCAGTTTCATTCATTCCTCCATCCTTTCTAGACTGTCAGACATTGTACCAGAAGCTTGCAATTCAAAGATCAATGTTCTCATCTTGGCTTTTAAAGAGACTACAGTCTAAAGATATACAACTTTCGGGGGTGTTGTACATTTCTAGTAGTTTATATATTATTTGTTTCTGCATACAATAAGAAAACACAACTGCAATATATAACTTTATTTTTATTTATAAATTATATAAAGGTACTACTGTGCTAATATATTACTCCTATTACAAAATTTAAAGTAAACATTAGAGGAGCTAAAACGAAGCATAAATCAAAGGCTTACTAATTTACTGCTTCATTCTAATGGATTGCCTTGTGTACACCATGGATCCCCACCCTATGATGAAGACCACTGGCCCACTAGCTCAGAAATCAGTGGGAGACAGAAAAGTTGGAAGGTCCAACCTGTGAGGCTTGTCCAGTACTGAAGGGAGGAAATGGAAGATGTACCCCCAGTACTCTGAGCCCGAGGCTTCTGGGATGGTGAGAAGAGCTATTCAGATGTGTTTACTTCTCAACTTTCATGCTCTCAGGCTTCAGAGAAAGGAAAGGCTTGAGTTTCCCCCCCACCCCACCCCCAGAAAAACATCATGTTTCCCCTCCCAGCCCACAGAAAGCAGGCTTCCTGTGGGGACTAAAGGCAAGTCCTCCAGTGAGGATTAATCCTGTTGTTTCCTCAGCATTCTGCTTGCACGGTTCCTGGCAATACAGAGTGCAGAATGTGTCTGGAATTCTACACTGCCAAAACAAGGGTCTTTTCTAACTTAGCCACTAGCTCTGTGTCTATCACCCGTATTCAACACAAAGGGCTTGACTTTAACCTTGATGCCAAGGGATCTTTATTAGCTCCCTGACTCCCAATGTCTCCAATCAGGCAGAACTAAGGGGGTTCAGTATTTCATTTGCCATATGCCTGCTGGATATTTTTAAAAGGGCAGAACAAATGAACTAGAATGCACTATCTCATGAATTTTTCACCCCTCACGGAAGTCCCATGAGGTGTTGTATTATCCCATTTTACAAATAAGACAACCGAGGCCATGAAAATTTAATAACTTCCTCCAAAGTCAACTGATATGCCGAAGAACCAAGATTCAAACCAGAGTTCTCTGGCTTTGGTTACTTTTATTCTTCCCACTACACTACACTGCTCTATCTCATTAATGATGGTGGAATTATTTGTTGTAAAAGGATTAGATATTATTTTATTTGTATGCAGATAGCAGCTGCATGCAAATCACACAGTTTCAGAGTTTGAAAGGACTGTAGAAATAGTGTATTCTTTTTGCTGTAGCATAGTATTCTTTTTGCTCGTTATACGAATGTTTATTTCCTCTGCAAGGTGAAATAACTGACTTACCTAGTGGTAGAGTTGGGAGTACCATCAGTCCTTCCTTCATGCCCATTTTTCCTTTTTCCCACCCTGTATGCTTTATCTGGTTCTTTATGAAGAAGACAGGACAGGGCTTTACAAATGTAACACATGTTAACATTTCATAGCATTTCAGAATTGAGCAAGTACTTTCATGTACATTATTTCCTTTAAATCTCATCACCACCCTGTGAGGTACTATTATTCTTCTCGCCCATTGGCAGGTAAGAAAGTAGATTTAGAGACCACAGATATGTTCCAGGTATATGACTATGGAGCCAGGACTTGAAAACTTCAGGATTCTGCTGTCCCCAGCTAAGTATACCTAACGTTAGTTGTCAGCTTTATATTTTATGTAGATGTCTATCATTCTAGGCATTTCTTCAGTTTCATCAGCTATTAACATCAACGCATGCATGAGGAAGATAGGGACACAGAGAGTCAAACTGACTTGCTCCAGATCATACTGAGTTACTGCTGAGTCTGACTTTTTATTTAATTAGGAGAGCAAAAGGGATCCTAGTTATCTCTAACAAGACACTTTATTTAATGTCCATATTTAAATGACCATTTATCTCTAACAGATAAAAGGTAAAAACACAATAAAAATTATAAAAGTACAAAAAATAAAGATGAAGACGTGGGATAATTAGAACCTTAGCCTAACTCATAGGGATCATCTGAGATTTCCTTCTTATAATACAGGTGTTAATACACATATTTGTGGTCAATAAGCACGATGTATATATTATATCCACACATGCTTACAAAATCCTATGAAGTAGGTTGATATTATGATGATCATTGCTCTAATTTTACAGAGAGAACAGCCAAGCCAAGATTCCATAGGGTCTGTTTGACTTTAGATTCTGGACCAGCTAAGTATAGCCCGTGTACTACAATGCTTCTTGCATACTTTCCCTCTTTGGTGGTGGGTTAGCTCACTTTGGGAAGAAAGAGCTGCTCATATTCTCATTTCTTTAAACGATTTCTTAGGTAGTTCAAAACTCAAAGGGCAATAGATTTGAATGCTCTCTGGGATAATATTCTTGTCAAAGAACTGGTAAAATAATGATAATATCTCTTCTGTTATTTTTTTCCAATCAAAATGGAAGTGGAAATAGTTTTTATTGAGTGCTAAAACCGGGTACAACCCTAGATGTTTAACACAAAGCATTTAACTTGCTCTATAACTGTGATATAAACTGAGACCCAGAGAGTAGTAGTGCCGGCATGAGGAAAACAAGGAGGAAGCAGAGAAAAGTCCAGGGTTGAGGCTGGATCTGCCTGAATCCCAAAGCTGTGCATGATACAGAGTCAGTGTCATTTCAATCAATTTCAGCAAACACTGAACCCCCATTATATGTGAGAGCAGTACTGTGGGGACACACAGATGAGGAAGGGCCAGGCTGAGCTGGTCATAAAGAACTTGTGTTCAATAGGATTATATGTTTCAAAGTAAAGTATGACTCATACTGTAAGAGCCATCACGATAAAGGTTTCTGGGTAAGAACGAGTGAAGAAATATCACATAATTTGGGTGGAGGGCACAGCATGGAGTGAGTTAGAAGAGGCTTTGTAGATCAGGAAGTCCTTGAAATGAATCCAGAAAAGGAAATAGGACAGAGATGGAAAATGCCCCTAGCAAACACAAAAATACAGGAAAGGAAAGGGGCATATTTAGGATTTTACAAGTACTAATACAGGTAGTAATAGTCACAGTGGCCAAATGCAACCATTTACTCAGCAATGCTGGACTGGAATGGTTACAGTCAGAGAATTTCTTTATCACTTTTCCCCATTAACCTTACACTGTGGACTGTTGATGTAGCCGGGAGAACCAATGCATCTCGCCTCTCTTCCTTGTGTCAGCTTTGAACAATTTGAGAAATAAGATAGAGGGTAAACACAAGGAGACCAATATAGGGTCTTCATGTCACAGAAAGGCTGATTGTAGGACTTAGATGAAAGTGAGAGCCAAATGCAGCAGATAAGTGAATTCCCTATTTAAACAGATTCCCCAACTGTCACAGGTATGTCGACCGAGCATGGGTATCCATCCGAAGGGCAGGCAGGGAGTCTTAACCTGCTGCTCAGGTAAGACTCACCACCTGGAGGGCAAAGGGCCTGTCCTCTGCAGAGCTTGCTCCCAATGGGAGGGGATAAGCCGAGCATGCCAGATTATTCTTGGAAATATATCATTGAGAGAAGTCATAATACCTCCACTGAGAAAGGTGCCAAAATGCGCTAAAAGTTTGAAATGTATTGACTCCTTCATGTGAGAAGGGTCCTTACATGGTCCTTTGACTACCTGTCCCGGACCAAGTCTCAGCGATTTCCAAACATTCTGAGGTTAAGTCAAAGTGCAGAGCCTTTTAAATAATTGAAATATCCAGACCAGTGCAATCATCAAAACTCAAGCCTTGGGCTTCCCTGGTGGCGCAGTGGTTGAGAGTCTGCCTGCCGATGCAGGGGACACGGGTTCGTGCCCCGGTCTGGGAAGATCCCACATGCTGCAGAGCGGCTGGGCCCGTGAGCCATGGCCTCTGAGCCTGCACGTCCGGAGCTGGTGCTCCGCAACGGGAGAGGCCACAACAGTGAGAGGCCCGCGTACCGTAAAAAAACAAACAAAAAAACCCAAAACAAGACAAAAAAAAAAACAAACCTCAAGCCTTATTCAAAATTCTAGCTCTTCCACTGCCTGAATCAGGCCATCTTCAGGCTTGGATGCCTTGGGTGGCGCGTGGGCAGTGAGCATCTTTTCTATTTTCCCACCCTGCCCTTCTGCTCCCCGCTGCTCTCTCTAGTGTAGATTTCTGATCTCTCCATGATCAAGTGTAGGAGGATAGGGCAATAGGGAAAAAGGCCCTGATGTAACATGGTGGCCAATGTGATGGACAGACATGTAGCCAAGTGTGGTTCCTGCAGCCCATGGCATAGGCATTCCCTGTCAATCTCTCGAGGGGTTGCATTTAAGGACATATTTCAGAGGTTTTCCTGCTAGAGCTTTAATACAGGTGATACCACACCTCTAGTTGGCCACTTCCAGCTTCTCCTCCTGTCCCCTTGTCTCCCAACAATCCAAACAAAGACTCCAGGCTGGCTTCCAACTTTGAGGTCACATCTGGTCCCCTAGAAAATGCTGTTTGCCTCATGGATGGGACTCCATCTCTTTCCTATGCCAGGAGGCATAGTTCTGGCCGCAACTCTACCCATTGTGGTCTTCCCCAGGCAAAGGTCACGTGTTCCCCACATCCCAGATCACAAAGGAACCTCAGTGCTCCTTAAAACCCATTTAACTTTGTTTGAGGTAAGGGGCAAACACTTTTGGGAGGTGGTACATAGCCCCAACAGACACTCCCTTAAAAGGAAAACTTCCTCACCTGCTCTTTCTCTCAAACCCTCTATTCATTTGAGGTGAGTGATGGATAATCTCAGCTGTACAGTTTTGTATCAAATATGGCCCAGCCCTTATTTAGGATCTGACTGATTGGCACCCATTGTTGTGGGCTTTGGGCAGACAAGAGAGGACCCATTTTATAGGCCTTTTATGCTAACATTTATTAAGGGCTTACTACATGCCAACTGCTGTGCTAATCTCTAGTTATTCATTTAATCCCCAGAAAAGCCTATTGAGCAGGCATTCCTTTTCTGATGAGGAAATTTTGACACAATAATTCAAGTTAACATAGTTATAAGCATTGGAGCTGGACATTAATCCAAGCAGTCTGTTGATTCCCAAATAGTTAAACACTGCACTGAACTCCTCCTTCCCCTGCTACAATAGTAGCAGGGTTGGGAATTACGCCAAGGTCACCTTCTTGGAAGGAAACCATGCTTATATCCCACCAGTGCTGAGCACAATTGATTTAGGTAGAACATAGAGGAGTCGTGTGGAAAGAAGGTAAAAAGGAAATGAGTAGACAGCCTTAGAAAACAATGAAAGGTGAGGGTGCAGAGAATGGGAATAGATTTTGAAGTCCACCAGGCCCGGGCTTGACCCTGACCTTTTTCTTTGCTAGGAGAGTGGCCTTGGCAAATTATTCACAAACGTGAGTCTCGGTTTCAATTCCGTAAAGTTAGGGTAATAATATAAATCACAGGACTGATCTGAGAAATCAGACTTGTGAAATATTAGATGATCCAGAGCTATGATGATTATAGATATTGACATAACATTTATTAAGCAGTTGTTACATGCCAGGCAATGGTATAAGTACTTTACATAATTTTACTTGCTTAAACTTCACAACCTATGATGAGACAGCACAATTCCTGGCTCCATTTACAGAAGAATAAACCCAGCATTGTTGAATAATTTGCCTAATGTTGACACAATTAGTGAGTAGCAAGCTTGAGGATGAGCACAAACAACCTGTGAATGAAGCCCAGGTGTAGCCAGTACTGCTATAGAAATATCTAGAACCTCCTAGGGAGAACCATGGGTATTCTCAGCCACAATAAACAGTAATGTAATCATTATCATTATTTTTACACAATTCTTTAGGCAGTAGGAAGCCAATTGAGGTACAGTGCTTCCTAAGTATAGCAATATTATCAGAGTATATTTGAGTTGCTAATAATTAAGAGTGAATTGTTGAATATCTAGCATCTGGTTTTCTGTATAAAGGATTTGAAAATTATTTGATGGACACAAAGAATTTATCTAATGTTTTACTTTTGGTATGAAAGGGAAAAAACAGAAATATTCTGTAATTTTGCAGAGACTCAAAGTTTGTTCTTGATCCCTGCATTTGGAATCTGTTTATCTGAAGAATGCCTTGGTCTTAGGTAAATACAGAATAAATGCTTCGGGAAGCAGAAATAGATTTCACTTTGTTACCCTGCTCACCAACAGAACCCAATCTGTTCGCAATGATTTAATCAGTAACAGTGAATTGTTTGCAGAAAACCTCCTACATAAATCAAAAACTTCCAGTACACATTTGCTTGTGACTTTTCTGCTGCCCTCTGACCAGATGGGTTAGCCATTTGTAGAGCGAGAGAGCGAGAGAGATTTTATATACATATACTGAATAATCACAACATCAGAACATATTCTGTTTTTAAGTCTGATGATCACTAGCATTTTAGCTGATTCAAGAACACTCTGGTGTTTGGAAATTTCATTTTCTTTTAAATATGGACATCTGATTTTTTTTCCAGATGAGAGTTTATTTAAGAACTGGGTATCCTTCCTTCCTTTTTTCCTTCTATTTTGTCCTTCCTTCCCTCCTTCTAGTCTGTTTCAGTTAGATTTCTTCCGTCTCAAGCAACATACAGTGACTCAGATTAATTTACATATAAAAAAAGAAAAAGAAAATTTCTGTTGGTTGGATTTAGGGTAGTGGTCTGAATGGAAAAAGAAAGGAAAAGCTGAACTCCAAGACTTTTCATCTTCCATCAACAGCCTGTTTATTTTTCCAATCTCTGCCTGGCATCGAACCTCAAAGCCATTTCTAAGTACCAATATTAAGTCATTACATTTTAAACCTTAAAGACTTATACAATGCTGTATATCAATTAAATAGCAGTAAAGCTGGGGAAAAAAAGTTAGCCAGTGTTGTGTAAGTAACCACTCCAAATCTCAGTACCTTAAAACAGTAGGCATTTGTTAGCCCCCATCTGCAGTTTGGTTGGGAGCATCGGCTCATTGGAGCCAGGCTCAGCTGTTGCAGGGGGGAGCAGAGGTGCTGTCCATACATCTGAGGTCAGCTGCTGGGTGGCGAAGGGCTGGCCTTCTGGATCTTGGCTGGTTCCTCACACACTTCTGGGACCTTGTGGGGAGAAACGAGCAGGCTCTGCCTCACCTAGTCTTTCATCCCCAGTGGTTGACTGGGGCTTGTTCACATGAGAATGGTGAGGGTCCAAGAAAACAAGCAGAAACCTAGGCTCAGACCTAGCCTGACACAACCTCTACCCCATCTACTGGCCAAAGTGAGTATGAAGGCCAGCCTGGATTCAAGGTGGGGTGATACCATAAATCATTTGTCCTTTCCTTCTTCTGTTACCTAGATCCTTTGGAGGCTGTAGTTCCTATCTGTGTAGATTGTTTCCAAAAATGCCCACAATCATGCTTCTCTGTAATGTGACTATGTTTTAGGTGGCATCTTATCCCTCCACACCCAAACTTTTTTGCTCTATTTCCCTACTTGTTCAAAATCCAGCTGGTAAAGGGGGATTCTAGTTTGGGGGCAGCATAAAACAAGTTGGAGCATTTTGGAAACTCTATGGTTCATATACCTGGACTAGAGGTGTGGGATGGAATATAAAGCTAGAAAGACATGTGAGAATCAGACAATGAAAGACTTGTGTGCCATACTGAACAGTGCAGGCTTTATACTGAGGGCCTAAGTTGCTGATGTTGTTTAAGGCAGTGGGCAGACATGAAAATATCAGTGTTTTTGAAAATCCACCAGTGTTTTTTGAAAATCCACCATTGCTGAGAATGTTCAGTCAGAGCATCAAACACAATGCAATGGAGCCAAATCATAAGTACCACCTTATAGATTCAAGTGCATGTGCTCCACAGGACCCAAAGAAGTCAAGGAACAAAGCAATCAAGGAAAAGAGAAAAGGGTGAAAGAAAACCAGAGAGATAAAAAGAGTTTTCAAACAATATAGGTGATTTCACTGTCCATTTATACTAATTACTATATTGGCTTAGTCTGGTTTCTAAGTAACAGAGGCCCAAAATAATGGTGTGGTCCCAATACCAAATTCAATCTGAAATCGTTGATCTCTGGATCTAAAAGGACTCAGAGATGATCCAATCCATTTCCTACCCTGGTTCAATGACTTGCCCAAAGTCCCATAGTTCACTTTTGAGTCTTTTTCAGCTCCATAAACTAGCTATGTTGCCTGCTTTCAATATTCCATATCTGTGTCCTCTAAACTGGAGTTAGAGGTGTTGTCCTCCATTCCATCCACTTCCTCTTTCCTCCAATTAAATCAGTTACCTTGTTACTTGTTTATTCTGCCTTCGGGGAGTTGCCATTGAATTTCTTTTGCAGTAAAGTACATTATCAATTATGTCAGTTCCCTGTTCAAAAATTGTCATTCAACAGGGATGCCAAGGCATTGAAATATAGGAGTTCCAGAATGTCATTTGCAGCAGTGTCCCATGCTTCCTTTCACTGAACATGTCTTATATGCTCAAGCTTGGACGAGGTATTTGGGGGATGCCAGATGGGGGAGCTTAGGTTCAAGTAAACACCTGACTTGCTCTAAACCACTCCCAATTCTTGTCTACTTTTAGGCTATATCTTCCACTGCTTTTGCCATCTGTCTACTAAATCCTATAGTTTCATTAAGCCTCCAATCATTCCTTGTATTTAAACCTCCCATAATTTTCCATTCAGAAAAGGGGTTGGCAAACTATGGCCGGCAGGCTGGCCTACTGTGTTTGTAGGGTTATTATAGCACAGCCTAACCCATTCACTTACATGTGGTCTAGGACTGCTCTCAGGCTACAACAGCAGACCTGAGTAGTTGTGAGGCACACCCTGCAGCCCACAAAGCTGAAAATATTTACTGTCTAGTCATTTACAGAAAGTGTGTCGACCCCTAATTGAGAAGGTTAACCACATAGGACTTCGCTTTTACCACTCTTAATAATAAATAACGGTTCTTAGCAATAGTTGCCACTGATAAAGTGATTGATTAGAGCTTAGATAACAGTTAGGTCCTTTTTAAACATTGTAGCACTCGACGTTCATGACATATCTGAGTATAATTCTTCACATAATATAGAGAAGCAAACAAAAGTTAGAGAGGTTAAGGGATCTGACCAGTACAGCACAGGCTAAGTAGCAGACGTGAGATTTGAACAGTTTTATCTGACGTTGAAATCTGTGTTGTTGATCTACTTTACAGCTGACTGTGTGTCTCTTTTCTCCTGGGCTGAATTTTCATTTCCTCCTTGTACAGTGCTTAACAGAATGTTTTGCATGGTATGATGTCAGCCTGTTCAGTTACTAAATAAATGCAAGGCTGCCTTCACACAAGCAAAGGAAAGAAGATAACTAGGGAGCATTTAACCATCAGCTGTTTCCTGGTACTGAGTGTGACCAGAGGTATAGATTGTTTTTGGTGTTGTCTTATTAGAATCTAAGCCCCATGATGGCACAGATTCATACCTCCATTGAAGCAACCAAGAAATAGGTCATATCTGGGCTTGGGGAATGTTTTGAACTAGAAACCACGGGAACAAGTCTGTAGTTTCAGCTGCAAATTAAGTATTACCTTGAGCAAGTCACTCATCTTTCTAAGCCTATTTACTAACTGTATTTCAAGAGAATTTGATTTGCTGATATTCAAGGTTGTATTACAAAGCCTACTCACATCTAAGACTCTGTGGGTATAACCGTAACACTCCTTTTGGTATATTTATCATAGAAGCATGAGGTCTAAGATAGAATGGGGAAAAGGAAGAGAGCTAACTTTTATAAAATGCTTACTATGTATAGGCACAGGTCTGGGTATATTTCATGCATTGTTCATTGAAACCTCAGAGCAGTCCTGGGAGGAGGGTGCAATAATTATTATAATAATTTAAATGGGGGTTCAGAGGGATTAACCAAGTTTTCTAAGATCAAGCACAAAACAAGAGTCCCAGCGGGAATTTGAGCCCAGGTCAGATTCATGACAAATAGTGTGCTGTTCTCACTACATCTAGGTTTGCTACTCGATGTCGTTCTGGACACATCGTGGACACACTGGACACACTGGACACTAACTGAAGGCTGTAATTCATTCCTTTGCTTTCCGTTCAAGGTGATTGATCTGAAAGTGTAGAGAAAAGTTAAAAGTACAGCATAAGAGGAAAGCATTTTTAGAGTGAGAATTCGGTTTTCAGATCTTCTGAATCACAAGCTGCCTGCTACTAAAGTCTGTTGTGTCACATGATAAATCTTATCAATGCTCTTAAACATAATATATTTTAAAAATCGTCACTACCAGTATCTGAATGCGGGCCTTTGTGGTTCTAATTAGGACAGGCCATTAAAGCCTCTGCCCATTTCTTTTAAACAAATCTCAAATTTTTCCAAAACGGTCTTCATCTTTATCAGAGTTGATCACGTCAACCCCAAATTGGGGCAAAAGATACCTAGCGTTTATTTCATGTTCCTGAAAATAAGACACTATTTTTGTATCAAGTTCTCTGCTGATATAGGTAGTGTTATATGTTCCCTTCAACTTTGGTATAAAAACACAGATTCCAACAAAAAGTAATAATAATAGATGATTTGGAAATATCTCATAATTTCCTTTCTTATTAATCCTCCTTCCCTAGTATATGAAATAGGTATACTGATCCATATTTTATAGACAAGGAATAGAAGCTCAGAAAAGTTAAAAGTTTTGCCAACTCTAATTAGCCTTTGCTGCCATTATTATGGTTGGACACACTTCCAAATATTTTATATATATCAACTCGTACTTTCATGAGGGGTAGAGCCAGAGTAGAATCCAGGCTCTTCAAACCAAATTCCATCATTTTCCTTCACACATTGCCACCTTTCTTTGGGTGGTACTGGCATATCACTTCCCCTGTTTTGCTTATTTTGTGGGTTATTTTGTCCTATAATCAAAACCAAAATATAAAGCACACAGTATGACCAATCATTGCATGGTACTTCATAGCTTAAAAATCAATCTTGGTAGAAATGTTTTGTATTTTCTTTTTCCTTATAATAACTCAGGGAGATAATTATCATTATACTCAAGATTGACAGATTAAAACAAACAAACAAAAACAAAGGCTCAGGAAAGTATCAGAACAAAGGTTTCTATACCCTCAGTACTAGTCAATATGTTTTCCTCTCTCCTTGTTGCTGTCTCTTTCTGCCCATCCTCCCTAAATAACTGACAATTCATCCTGACTCAGTATTCTCACCCACTTTCAGAAGCTGATTCGGCAAAAGAAAAGATACCAACCAAACCAAATAGAGTGAACATTTAACCTACTGTTTCTTTCTTGCCTCCACTCTGTGTTATACCATCAGGTTTCTGTGGAATTAGGGAGATTAGATTTTATGACGATGAAAACTTCTCTCTGGAGGGTTGTATTTCACCTCGGGTGCACTGCAAGCCTGTTTTGACAGTTCCAATTGTAAGGAATGTTCCACCACTAACCGCTTGACTATGACTCACCTCCAATAGTCTCTGTCTGCAACATCTGTCCAATTTGTCTTTTCTCTTTCAAATCGTGATTTTAATTTTACACTGAGCATGCTTTAAAGCAAAACCCACGTACTGCTGTCCTACCAGGGAACTGATTAAAATAAGTATGGAAGTTGAAATGCGGAAAATATGTCACCCTCCAAAGTTTTTCTAAACAGGCTCTGGTCTTGTGCATGATTATCAGTGGAGGAACAGAGCTAAGAGTTGACTTTTATGCTCTCAGTAGCTGTGAACATTTGGTAGACAATGTGCATGCATCCATAAGCCATAGACCTAGCAGAATAATTCATCCCTTTCTTTAATATTCAGATATCTTCCCTTGAGTTCCCAGAGAGCCCTTAGCATGCAGTCCTCAGCAAGTATGAGAGCTAGTTCTCCAATGTAATATTCTTCTGCCTTTATGTCCACTGTAACTTAAGCATTGCCTCTGCCATGGGGTGCATTCTCTGAGATTTTCTCAATAATCCTTCCTGAAGCTAGCATGAATTATCTTCTTAAAATATTTAAGAAATACTACAATCTTAGTCGGTTCCTTAGAACTCTGACCCTATTTAAAACTAACCCCCCCCCCAATTTTTATTTTTAAACTCACTGATTTGCATGCTGGCATTTATTGTGACAGTGTAGTTACTTTCATACTAAACCATATTTTAGAGGCCATATGCCCACAGGTGAGCTACATGAGTTCAGGACAATGTCTTATACATCTCAGATTCCTCAGCACCTAAACGCAGCTATACCCCACTTAGTAATGCACAGGCTTTAATAGGTTAGATTGCTTAGGATCAACCTCTGGACCAGTTTCTAAGTAGCTATTTGATCTTAGACAAGTGTCTTACCTCCTGGAGTCTTGGTTTCCTCCTCTGTAAAAAAAGGCTGATGGTGGACCTTAACATATATATTTTGGTGGCAGATTAAGTAAAATTAAATGAGTTAATTTAAAAGCACAGCACAGTGCCTAACATAAAGCAAATGCATAAAAATGGTGGTTGTTATTATTAGAGAAGGCATTGATTTAAAATTTGCTGAATTAATCTCGAATAAAGTTGGAGAATATACAACCGTATAAAGTCCAGAATTCTCTGTTCCTATAAAATTTCAAAGAAGATGCAGAGATGTAGTGGAAAGAATATATATACTTATGATCATACTTCCTGGCTTGTAGTCTGTGCTCTGTGACTTATTAGTGGGCAAGTTTCCTATCCCTCTGAGGTTTGTGGACCTTTTAGTAACAATGGATAATATCAATAATGACTGCATGAGTTCGTCATGAGGACTGTATCTGTGGAAACATTCTCCAGGGTAGGAGTTTTCAAATTTTTAGCTCAAAAATCTTTTCTTCAAAAGACTTTTCTTCACAAAGAAGCTCAAAGGTAAGCAAAGAGAACAAATTGCAACAGAGCTGAATTTGTGGACTCGAATCAGGTGTGGATGAGAGTCCATTGTGCTGATCCCACCTACATCCCACCCCTCCACCATACTCTACCCCTTTTCCAGTTACCCCACAATTAGAAAAACTTTTCTCTAGTGTAAATAAATCCTGAACCAATGAAAGAATTATCATACCACAAAGAATGAGTGGGCTGGTAATTTTTTTCCTCTGTCTCTTCTTTTGTGGTTCCAGATATTTCTATAATACGTCATATTCTTCCTGGATTTGGGAAGATCCCAGTGATTCTAACCAGGGGGGCTTTTGGCAAGGCCAAGACTTTTCTAGGGCTCCAGGGTGACTAAATTTTGCACCAGAAATCACTGTTCAGGCAGTAGATGATAGTAAAGGAAGTATGGAAAATTTGTGTCTGGGTAGTCACTAAACTGAGAACATCCCAGAGAATTAGGATTTTGGTGGTAGAGACATGGTTTCATAGAATTAGTCTCTTTCTGTCTGTCAAGTTCTATTTGATTGATGTTTTACTGAATGCCAATTTATTAATGACTGATGCATTTGATAGAGAAGGAGGGACAGATAGAAACAGAGGGAGGAGATATGGGGATATGTGTATATGTATAGCTGATTCACTTTGTTATAAAGCAGAAACTAACACATCATTGTAAAGCAATTATACTCCAATAAAACGTTATAAGAATAAAATAAAATTGGAAAAGACTTTCAAGACCATTTCATTCCAAATCCCTCTTTTTACAGATAGAGATGTTAAGACCCAGAGAATGAATGGACTTCCCCAAACTGTCAAATGTAATCAAGTTACTTGGACCATCTTGAGGATGCATTGTGGACATTGGTTAGAAAAACTCACTCATTATTAAGGTGGTGAGGCGGTATCTATGGATGACTCTTACATCTTTAGTGTGGGTAAAAGAGAGGAGAAAACATGCTCATATCTAATTTGGAAGAAGGTTTGATAAGAGATAGACAGATGAATAGATAGATAAATAGATAGATAGACAGATAGATAATTAACATCATTTAGAACTTGAACTTCTTATATGCCAGGAACTGTTCTAAGTGCTTTATGTATAATATTTTATTTAATCTTCACAACAGACCTATGTAATTTTCCTTGTTATTATTATCTCCATTTTACAAATGAGGAAATTGAGGCACCAAGAAGTTAACTACCTGGCATAAGGTCACCCAGCTAGTGTGGCAGAGTGGAATGGAACTCAAACAGTCTGACTCCAGAACCCTGATTCCTAACCACCCTGTCATCCTGCTGCAGAGAGAGACCCTTAACCATACAGACAGGGGCTGAGAGGTTGGGAGAAGTAGAACATTAGCTGTGGCCCCTGGGTGTGATAAGTCAATTCCCAGGTGTCATCTCCAAGCCCTCTCCTTAGGGGCATCTCTTTCTATGTGGCCACTAGCCTAGAGCTTACTCTCTTACACACCTTCCTTCTACACTACATGCTCTCGTGCCAAGTGGTACTTGGGTCCTTTGAATCATCTCCTTTACCACAATTTCCACCTCCCCTCTCCTCCCAGATGTCTCATTTTACCCAAGTCTCCTCTTGCAGATCATTCTTGTACACATTGTGAGTTCCAGATCTTCTCTTCATCATCTGTTTCCATGGCTGGGATGGGGGAAGGCAGAAGCCTGGGGACCCGAGGCTGGCCTTCGCAACAAGTGCTGGGAGTTGGAAGTGACAGTAGGCTTTCCAAATAGGTTGTAGTTGATGTTAGAACTCTTCAGGGCAACAACTGTGGCTTCATGTTTGTGTGTCTTCCTGGGGAGTGGTGGTCATATGGGGGAGGTTTTTTCATATGTATCCATAAAAGAGCTGCCACGATCAGGAGAGCTGTGTCTTAGGAGTCCAGGCAGATTGACTGGGATGGAGGCTGACAGAAGAATTTTTCCTTATATCCTGAGGATGCTTCCTGCTCATGGAACATTTGTAGAAAAGCACCCTCACACAGAGGAGTGTCCATGAGGATGGGGGACATATTTCTATGTTCAACTGAACTTCACTGTATAACTTCCCTGCATCTCCACCTGTGCTCTTCGTCCTGTGAGTTTCCATTTTGCCCATAAAGAGACTTTCCACCATGGACTAACAAACAAACAAAAAGAGTAAATAGACAATTACAAAACTGTGCCATGATTACTAAAATATGATACTGCTGTAGGACTCTGGGCTCATAAAAGAGTATTTAACATGGGAATCAGCCAAGACTTTTTGATATTTTAAAATCCTGCTGAAGTTCTTATTCCTGTCCCACACTGGTCTTCCTCAAGCTATTGTGAGTTTGGTTCCCAGCTCTTGTGACCTTTGCTGAACGCCCCTTTGTCCTTGTGCTTGCACCTGCTTGCAGGTCCTGTTAGTGTCGTCTTATCAGCAGTGTTCACTCCATCCAATATGCTCAGTAGAGAGCAGGCTCCCACCTTCTGATGAAGCCAAGTGTGGCTTCTTCTTCTCTGTTTCCTGGGTGCTGTAGCTCTCCCCATTTCTCTTTATCCTGGGCTTACAGACCCTTTTTTTTCTACAGGCCTCATTCTCTGTTATAAAAAGAAAGGATATTTAAAACGTATTTTGGCAGTAAAAATTCACTTTCTACTTAAGCTTCAGTCCCACCCAAGATGGATTGCTCATTTGTAGAAACACTTGGCTGCAGATTGGGTTCCCAAGAAACAGACCCTGAGACAGAGTTGAAAATGCAGAATGTTTATTAAGGAGTGACCTTGAAATCAAAGTCCTTGGAAAGGAGACAGGGGAAGCTGCACCGGGCAAAGAGAGAAGTCAAGCTGCAAAGCAGGTCATGCAGTGAAAATGCAGCTGGTCCCATGGGAGCTTCAGAGCTAGAATGGTCCTTCAGACTTGTCCCAAATTGGACCAAGATGACCAGACCTTTATATTCCCACATTGATCAGTCATTGGATATGGAGGATGCATGTCCTAGTGCAAGGTGGCTGTCTACAGTTAAAGCAATCTTTAGAAGGGCTGAGAGCTGAAGGTTGTATGATGGCAACACTCTTAACAAATGGAGCAATATGACCTTCATTGAAGGAGGATCTGTCATTTTTCATCTCTGCAACTCTGGACTTGGTAGGTTGAGAGGTTCTGTCCCCAGAGGGGGTACATTCTTTCCAGAAGACATATCTAGGGTCCAGTTGAACATGCTGTGCCAGGATCCAGCAGGAGAGAGGAGTCACCCTCTAGGTGAGGGAAATTGTCCCTTATCAGCCGTGCTGGTAAGGCTGCTATCGCACAATGGAGCTGGAAGGGCTATGAGAAAACTTCAGGTGTCCATTTGGCTCTCTCAGGAGTCCCTTGCTTGGTTATGTCTGCAATCCAGCAAGTCTGGTCAGAGAAGAGAATGGTTTCTCAGGTTCAGGCCACCCAGGAACTAAGGTCTGTGTCACATTTCCAGGTAAGCCACTGTGATGGTTAATTTCTTGTGATAACTAGGTGAGGCTTCTATACTCAGTTATTTAAACAAACACTAACCTAGTTGTTGTCATGAAGGTGCTTTGTAAATGTGGTTAAAGTCTATAATAATTTGACTTTAAATAAAGAAGACTACCATTGATAATGTGGGTGGACCTCATCCAATAAGCTGCAGGGCTTAAGAGCAAAAACTGAGGATTCTCTGAGAAAGAAGAAATTCTACCTTAAGGCTGACATTATCAACTCCTGCCTAAGTTTCCCATCTGCTGCTTGCCCTTCAGATTCCAAACTTACCCAGCCAGACCCCAAAATGGTATAAGCCAATTATAATCACGTATGACAATTCCTCCAAGTAAATTTCTTTCTCTTATATATAGATAGGTAGATAGATGATAGATAGACAGCATTTTCCATCCATCTCAGCATCTGCCTTCAGACATGTATCCTTCTATCCTTATAAGACATTTCTCATTTCTGTGTAAATTAACTCAAGTTACTCTCTGTTATTTGCAAGGCAAAGAGACTTACCTTGCATGTATAGTACATCCTTTTGTCTTCATTACATTTCTGGGATCCTCTGACATTCACTTTTATTTGCTCATCTTAAGTCTGACCTGACCTGGACCCAATCTTGCAATTGGTACCTATTGTCTTAAATGTGTTGTTAATCATTTATGCTTGCTTCTGTTACTTCTCTAACAAGATTCTAAGATCTGAAATAAATCTAGATATAGCTGCTACTTTTTCTATATTTCTCTTAAGTCCTGGAACATTGACTGTGTGTGTGTGTGTGTGTGTGTGTGTGTGTGTGTGTGTGCGTGTGTGTCTAAATTGGAGAAATGAGATTAAATAGCAAAGGTCATATTAAGGAAAGTGTCAAAAAACTTTACATCCTTGCAGAAAAGAAAAGAGTCTGCACTCAGATTTGCAGATGAGTCATTCTGGATCTACCTGTTTTTAATTGAGGAATTTCTTCCCTTTGTTGCATGCATAGACCTTTTAGACTATATATTGACACTAGCCACAAACAGTAATGTACTTTTAAGTGCCAAGAGTTCATGCATGCAAAGACACCATATTATCAGTAAAAATATGTTCCGGTTTTAGCTTTTAGAGGCAGTGTGTCCACATTTTAGGTCATATAGACACAATCTGAGTTTAGAAACTAGTTATATATATTCCATCTAAGGCATCACCTTTATAAATAGAATTCAAAACATTAAGGGCATTTCCAGAACAATGCCAACAGGCCACATGGATCCTCCACTCAGGAATCATTTGCTTGACAAACACATTGACTGCCTCCTATACACTAGGCATTCCCCCAGGGATTGTGTATGGAGATGTTATCAAATAAACAGACACTCTTATGTTTAAGGAATGGACAGTTTATTAAGATAGTTTTAAAATTAACTTTATGGTCTCTTTTGGCTAATAAAGTTATTCAGAATTAGAGATAATAATAGATTCTGTTCTTACCTGTGCTACACAGTCAGAAAGCAAATTAACTTATCTGAGCTTCATTTTTCATCTTTAAAATGTGGATAGAAATACCTATTTTCTAAGATTGTTGTGAATATAAAATGAAGCAATGCTGTATAAGGCATATGATAAAATACATGAAGTATACAGTATACAGCGTTCTGAAGCATACAGAATATACTCTTCCCTCAATTCTTGTTTCTACTCTTCACTATCCAATAGTAATAATAATAATATATGCAGGTGGGCTAATTATATACAATTGCATATATATAATTGAATATATATCTACATATCTATCTATATCTATATATCTATATCTATCTATATATCTATCTATATATATCTATCTATATATATCTATATATAATTATCATTTCTCCCCAAAATACAGTTTGGTGGAATTATCACAATAAAGGAATTTCCTAGTTGAGAAAATACTTCCTAACATCAAAAGAAGAACATTTAAACTACAATTATGGACACTAAGAGTGCATATCTTTTTAATTCTGGCAAACTGCTATGAGAGGAAAGGTCTAACAGAAAGGAAGCAAGATACTGGTTGATAATGTGATGCTCCCAGAAGATGATTGTGTTTGCTAAAGTCCCAAACCAAGTGAGCTCTCCGCCGTCATCTGCCTTTAATTTGAACAGATATCTAAGTGACAGGGAATACATCTCTTACTAGCATCATAGCTCAGGTTTCTGGAGAATTTGCTTTGCCACCTGCCTCTTCTGAGAACTTTAACAAGCTGGTGGGTCTTTCTGAGATTCACTCCCTCTACTAAGGGTACTAAGACATGGTTAATGATGCTCTCCTTTCAGGTTTGTGGGATAACCTAAAGGCAGTGGGATAACCTGAAGGCAAATACTGCCTCCACCCAGGAAATGTTACTTCCCATTTTCCCTCCCTATTTTTTCTTTTTCTTTCGTGGCTTTATGTTCTTCATGTGTTGTATAACTCAATTGTCAAAACCCCTTCAACATGGGGCAATAAAATAAAGTTGCATTCCCATTAAACAACAAAATTAGAGGGGCTTAAAATTCTAGTTACCCAAGTAACAGGAACTCAACTCTTCATTTCTTCAATCTTCCAGGATTTCTTTTATTACTTTGTTTAGGAGGGGTCATTAGGGGTCTTGTGTTCTTACTGAAAGCAATTGATAAAAGAGGAATGAATCGTGCCCTCAGATGTTCGTATTTGCAGCCACTAAACCCGTGGACAGTCTCTCTTTCTGACTTTTTACACCAGGACCACCACCTTGATCTGGTATTGACAACCTACTGGAGTTCTAAAACCTACAGCAATGTGCACCCAGTTGAGCTGCTGACTCTGGTACCCTGACACCTTCCCTTTTGTCTCCTTTCCCATTTCCCAGGCAATTGTGGGTCCTTGAGTCCTCGCTCAGGGTCCTGCTTAGCCATTCTGCTTAGGCCCTCAGATACATCCTCAGTAAGATATTTTAGATTTACACAATCCAAACATTTTCTTCCAAGACACATATGCACAGTGCTAGAGTTTTGATCTGGACAGCTTTCAGTACCTGCTGCACCTTGCAGAGAGTTCCAACCCACACAACTGGCTCCAGCCCCGTGGTCTGCCCTTTGCACTTTTCATAAGGGAGCTCTCCTCTTAGGGCATAACTGCTGAATGCACAAGATGTGTGGTTTGGATTCCTGCCCTACATTCTTCAGGAGAGGCTCTGAGCCCCAAATAACAGTGAATACATTGGTTGCTGGGTGAGAACAGCTCTTCTCTGCCAGCCCTGGAGCAGCCAAATTTCCCTGATCTAAATATATACATCTCAACTTTTCAAGACTGTTGTGTTTGAGAGGGACTTGAAGGGTAAACAAGCCACTAAGCAGAAGCAGGTTGGGAAGCATTATGGGCAGATGGAAGGTACAGGGATGAAAACTCACACTGTACTTGAAAAGCAGCACTTATTTCATTGTGTGAAGAAAGTAAGGTGAGCAATGGGGTCATTAGCAGACAAGGCTGAAATTGTACTGAACTCTATAGAACTCAGAAAGACTGTGAATGCCACATTAGGGAATTGGGAGTTTATCCTGTGGCCAGTGGGGCCACTGCTAGAGATTACTGTTAGAGATTACTCAGCACACAGCAGTGGTGCTGGGCTGATAACATCAACACAAGCATTTCTAGCACAAAGCCCATTCTATTGATCACCAGTTCTGCTTCCTGATCACCAGTTCTGCTGACCATTGTGGCCCCTGCCAACTAGTAGATATTTTGCTGCAAATTCATAGAGGTGGGTCTATGAAGAGATAAGGACCACCCCCTATGCCGCCGCCACACACACACACACACACACACACACACACACACACACACACACAGGCTTGTACATTAGCCTTCTCCACAGCCCCAATCCAGCAGCAAGGTATGCTAGCTCTGAGATTCCCCAGCAAGTGCCAACTGGCTCACCCATGCCAGGACTGGCTAGGGTAGACCAGTTGTCTAAAGTCTAGTTCGTATAAAACTGTGATTCCGTAATCCTCATAGAGATTCTGCTTCCCTGATTGAACTTGATATGCACATATATCACATATTATTTATAATATACCAAAATACTTATATAGAATTTTATTATTCATTAATGATTATCATTTTCACAACTTCAGGAACTGCATATGATTAGCTACATTTCAAAGACAGAAAACTTAAGGAGAGAGATGAAATGAGCACACATCTTGTGACAGTGGCAGGTAAGCCCTTGCTCTTAGGACTCCTGATTTTCTTCCATGCTGCAGGTAGCCACACACAAGCCTATTGGGAGAAGGAATCATTGCTGTAGCTGTAAGCTACAGCTATAAATTTCTGCCCATTTTTCACTAAGCCTCTCTTGTTCTCATAGGGCCTGGGGTTTTGACTGAGTTCATTTCACAAGGAAAGAGTAGATCCTGAAAGATGACCTCCTGATTCAGATCAGGAAAACCACAGCTGAGTACTTCTTGTAAGTTCCAAGGCATGTGTTCATTGTGGTCAACCACAGCAATCATGTTCACATGGCCTCGTTCACTAAGAACAGTCAGGGAGATGTGAGGTGTGTGGGGGTGACAGATGTTGAAGAGCTGGTTTCTGAGTCAGAATTAGGCTGTGTAACTGGCAAGCATGGGCGCGTACACACACGCACACGGCAGAGTTCAAACACAAGGCAGAAACTCTATGAGTATTATGGAATCAGGGTTTTATAGGAATTAGATCTTAGACAGCTGGTCTACACTATCCAGCCCTGGGATGGGTGAAAGAGTGGGAGCTTGCAGGAATATCTCAGAGCTAGCACATCTGTTTCTATGGAAGGTTGTTGGCTAATTGTGGGCCTATCTCTGTGAATTTACAACAAAGCAACGCGCACACACACACACTTTACTTATTCAAAGTTACTGTGAAAAGCTCGTGTTTTCTTTATGGGCTTGCCTCTTCTGTTTGGAGTATTTGACATTAGATTTTCTGGCCTTAAGAGCTAATTTTCCCAGAAACAAGAGTAATGAAAACTTATCACAACAAATGTTTCTTACATTTTAATTGCACTCTAATCTTTCTAAAGCACTTTTAGATTTGGTCCTAACCACAATGAACAGAGAGTGGGGCCGCAGTGCTGGCCTGAGTGATATTCCTTCCTCTTTAGCAGAGGGTGAACTGAATTGATAAAGTGAACTAGCAGATTTGGGACTTAAAGGTAGATTCTGGTAAAGATCTGTCAGGTGAGTAGTTGCGTTCATGTTATTCTTAAAAATGAAACAAAGCACAACCAAAAAAGCTGTGTGTGAATTTATGCATGCCTCTATATAATAAATATATCATAGACACCGTATTTGAATTCTAAATAAATACAACCAGTATTTATTCTGGATAAGGTAGAATCTGAAGAGTGATTTCAATAAAACATCAGTTATATCTAAAATAAGGCTTTTTAATTTGGTGTCCATCCATGCATAGGCTTCTGGAAGATCTTGAATCCCTTAAATTACATATATACAAAAGGTTGACATAAGTGCATACAAGAGTGGTTTCCACATAGTAGGTTGTTTCTGTTGAGGTGCTGGGCGTCCTTCTCCAACACACTCTGGGTACCAACCATGTGGCCTTCTAGGGTGGGAGAAAGTAAGTCTGGGCACACGACCACTCTCTTTCCCTTAGACAGTGTGAGTACTGGAGTCTGGACAGCACTCAGACGCTGGAGGTCTAAGCACTATGTTATACCTGTGTGCAGTTTCCCATCTTTGGAATAAGCGGAATTTGATGGGGACAAGCCCATCCTCCCCACAGGAACTCCAGCTGCCGGACACCTCCCTGCTAGGAAAGACACAAAGCAGCCCACCTACCACGGGGGCTCTGAACACAGCCTGTACCTCTCCAAAGACTTCTGACTAAAAAGGAGGAAATCCTAAGAAAACATTGTGAAGGAATGTTTTATAGGTTTTACATAGACACTGTGAGTTGAATTGGGTGTCATTTGCTTGCCCTGGGTACATTTTTAGATTTTTTTTTCACTTGATATATCACTTAATCTTTGTGTCAACTTGGTTCATTTACAGGTGAGAAAAAAGAGACTCAGAGAGGGCAGTTGCTTTCCCTGGACCCAGTAGGTTGATGAGGAATGTATCGCTCTGGTTTGTAGTCACAGTTGAAGGTCCCACCCCTGACAAGTCAGTGACAGGGTTTGCTTTTGATTTCTTGTTTTCAAAACCTTTTATAAGGAAATTATTCTAATTAAAGAGCAGGCATTATTATCAGAGATGTGTTTGGCCGTACGATTTTAGGGAAAATCAGGAAATGATTTAAATGTTATCTATTAAGTAAATTTACTTTGTACTCTGAACATACGTTTACAAAGAGTTTAGTATAACATAGAAACATTCTGTTTTATAACTAAACAAAACAATAGATACAGAAATTTCTTTATTAAACTCACTGACCTCAAGTAAAAAGACATTACACTCTTCTAAGCTGGAAAAAATAACAAGATATTTAAAGTATTTATATGTTAGTTTTCAGTATTTTCTGAACCTTTGAAAATGGTTATGGATTAATTTTCTAATGGAAAATAATGGAATGAATCAGAATTCAATAGCCCCGATATTGGGTATCTACTCTGTGACAATTTTATGGGCTCAATGTTTGTGTCCCTTCAAAATTCATATGTTGTAGAGAACAGAGTTGTGGTTGCCAAGGGGGAGGGGTTGGGCGAGGGATGGAGTGGGAGTTTGGGATTAGCAGATGCAAACTATTATATATAGAATGGATAAACAACAAGGTGGTACTGTATAGCACAGGGACCTATATTCAATACCCTGTAATAAACCATTATGGAAAAGAATATGAAAAAGAACATGTATATGTATAACTGAATCATTTTGCTATACAATAGAAACTAACACAACATTGGAAATCAACTATACTTCAATAAAATAAATTTTAAAAAATTAAAAAATAATTTAAAAAATTCATATGTTGAAGCCTAACCCCCAATGTGATGGTATATGAAGGTGCAGCCTTTGGGGATCATTAAGTTTAGATGAGCTCATGAGGGTGGGGCTCCCATGATGGGATTAGTGCCTTCTTAGAAGAGAAACACAGAGAATCCCTGCCTCCATGTGTATGCACAGAGGAAACGTCGTGTGAGCACAGGGTGGAAAGGCAGCCATCTGCAAGCCAGGAAGTGGGTTATTATGAGGAACTGAGTTTTCTGGCACCTTAAGCTTGGGCTTTCCAGCTTCCAGAACTATGATAAATAAATGTCTGTTATTTAAGCCACTCAGGCTATGGTATTTTGTTATTGCAGCCTGAGCAGACAAAGACAGCCAGTTATTGATATAAGTACTTTTCTGTATCAATTGACAAAGACTCTTTCCATAACTAAACTTTAGTCTGGCTCCTCTGAGCCTTCTGCCCTTGCTGGGCCTGCATAGCTCAGTTTTAACAGCTAAGCCAGTTTAGTGAGAATTCCTCCCCATCTTAATATATGATCACCCTTGAGAGCTGATCAAATTCCTCATCTCACACACTTGTAATCTGATCATCCTGGTCTGCCTTTAGCAAGAATTCTATAAGTTGCCTTAGCTAGAATTCCCCTACCATCCATGTCTCCTCTTAGTAATTTTCCATCCAATGACCCCCTCACTCTGGTCACTAGCTGTAAATCTCCAGCCATCTCTGCTGTATTCAGAGTTGAATCCAATCTCTCCTCCTTCCTGTGATAGTCTTGACACCTACTGCAATAGCCCTAAATAAAGTCTCCCTTATCCTTTTAACAAGTGTCAGAATATTTTTAAGATATTTAAGCCTTTAACAACATTTGAAAGTAGATATCATTATCCCATTTTATAGAAGTAGAAACTGAGAGCTAGAAGCATCATGTCGTTTTTCAGTACGTACTCAACAAGTAATGGTGTCACAGATTTGAATCTAGGTAGTGCAGTCAGTGCAAGAATTTATGACATTCTGCTTATTTAAGCTGGGTCTTTTCTTGGACCACACTCCTCATTTCCCTTTCCATGTGGGTTCTTTCTTTTGGCTCCTTTCCACCCAGCTGATATTCACAAGCTTGTTCTCTGAGTGCTTCTGTGTTTCTCCTGTGGACTCTGGGCTGGCCCTTTCCCATTACCACAGTATACCTATTAAGCATGATTCCTGACATGTTGGAGATCCTCAACAAATATTTGCTAGTTTAATAAAAATGCATATTATCACAGCACTTGGGAAATATCAGGTGACCAAAACACAACTAACACTGTTAAATTCTTGTATTTGACTTTTTTTTAAACAGTTTTAGGTTTATAGAAAAATTAAGCAAAGAGTAAAGCAGCTCCCATATAACCCCCCTCCTCACCCCCAGCTTTCCCTAGTCTCATACTGTTTTGTACAAAAAAGACAAATGGGATGAGATTGAAAAAGAGTGACAGATATATTTCAATTTACTCCCTACTCACTAATGTGTATTAGGGAATGCCCTAGCACTTTTCTGAGGTCAAGACTGCTCTAGAGAAGTTTGTTCATTCCTTTGGCTCACATAAGTAGATATTTAAGAAATGTTTGTTAAGTAAATGAGCTAAGTGTCAAGCACCAGAGGAAGACGGAGTGGGACAGAGCCAGCTCCCTGGGAAGGAGGGGAGTTTTGTTATGATAAACTCACTTGATTGCCTCCCTTCCCACTTTCTCCTGCTTTTTAAAGATGCTGCATGAGGTGTGGGTGCAGGGAGAACTTTGGGGTCATGTCGTTACCAGAAGACTTTCCTTATCACTCAGCAGGTAGGAGCCTGGGAGCAAATCAGACTGAGCTCAACTGTGATGCTTTGTATTTTTGCAAATGCCCTGCTCTCTGAGGATCTAGATAAAGAAACAAAAGAGCTAACATGAAAAGTAACTTACAAAATAAGGTGAAAGGTAGCAGATACCAAATGAAGTATGGATAAATTGAGGGGCCACAGGATATCAGAGCAGAGGGGCATCCAGCAGGACCCCAGAGAGAGGAGGATGGAGGAGGTAACTCAGGTCTTGAAACACAGCTTCACTAGGTCAGGACTGCAAATGCTTTTAACACTGGCTGCCAACATCTCAGATCCCTCCAGCCTTATGCTTCTTGAGCTGCATAGACACCAGACACCAGTCAGTGGTTCTCAACTGTGGTGGCACATTAGGAGCCTCATTCAGATCTTTAAAGACCACAGGATTCTAACATGAGGCCAGGAGAGAGAGTAACTGGGAGATGGGAAAGCAGCAGGGAGAGGACATGCTGGTAGGGGTGCTGACATGAGCAAAGGCACAGGGGCAGAACTCATGTAAGGCCCTCAGGGAGGAGGAAAGAAACCAGTGAGAATGGAGAAAAGAGTATTTATAAGGCAGCGGTAGGACATGAGACTGGAAAGGTAGCTTAGGGCCAAACTCTATGCGGCCTTTAATGCAGACAAATTTGTTTCCTTCTTTGAATCACAAAGGGGGACCCTACTTTTTAAACACCAGCTAAATCCTGGGCACAGACATTTCACTTTATCTTTTTAATCCTCATAAAGTATTCATTTATCCATGTAATAAATGTATACTTAGTGCCTACTATGTTCTAGGAACTCCTATGGGGAGAACCAAACAGACATGCTCTCTCTTTAATTCTGGTGGGGAAGATAAACTAAAATCAAGTAAGCAAAAATTAATTAGCTAATTAATTTAAAAAATTAAATAAGCATATAAACAAATGATTTTTTTTCCCACCGGAAATGAGCACAGCAAATGAACAAGCAGTGTGATGGGAGAGAGGTTTTCAGTAGTTAAAACAGTATTTATGATGTCCCTTAATATTCCCTCTTCTTAAGCTCCCCAGTTCCTTCAAAAATTTCAGTGACCCTCACAGTGCAGAGCAGAGCAGTGACCTGAAGAGAGAAAATTAAAGGATGAGAGAGCATGCTCTCTGGACTCTGGTATGAATCCTGATTTGCATTCACCAGCTGGGGGACCTTGAGAACGTTCTCTGTCTCCTTATTGTAAAAATGGAGATTGGCATTAAAAGAACAATCCAGATTTGTCTTGTTTGGTTGAACCCCTGGCTTTTAAAATTCTTTTTTAAATCTTGTTTTACCAATGTCTGGATTTCATGGTGAAATATGTATATTATTTCTACCACAGTTCTTGGTACATAGGGAGTGCTGAAAAATAGTCTCCTTTCCTTCACCCACTCCATGTACATGTCTACAACGAGCCCTGTCACACACACACACACACACACACACACACACACACACACACATGCCCCTACCCAACTGCTGTCTGTCAAGACCCCAAGGACAAGTCTGTTATCTCTTTTAAAATACCACTGCAAATATTAGGGGCACATAAAATAGCCCACTGACTTCTATTTGGCTGTCCAGAAATTAATTTCCAGTAAAGTCACTTACTGAGCAACAGATACTGCAGAGGCACCCCCAGGCAATCCCTGCTGCAAACTTGAAAATGTATGAATGTGTGAGACCTCCTCCCTGGGCTGGAGAGATCATGGGCCTCACTAGGAGAGTGGTAGAAAAGACAGGGATTCACAGCCTGACTCACCTTTCTGGCTGATTCCCAAAGATTTATCATGAATAATAATGGAAGTAATAGAAGTGTTCTCTAAGGTTACACAGACACCTTTTGTGAGTCCAGGGTTCCTAGCAATGAGTGATCTCCTAGGGAACTAATAAGGCCTTGGGGAAACCAGACCAGCTTACCCACACTCAGGCTGGCCTGAACCCCTTGAAAAACAGGTGATGTGACCACAATGAAGCAGGTCTGTAGTAGGACACCTGTATCAAGGCATTCCTTGAGGTAGTGTTTCTCTTCCTACAAAGGAAGAAAAGTTAGATGAGAATGAGTGAATTACACAAGAAAGAAAACAGCATTTCTCCATTAAACATTATTGAGTTATGAGCTTGAAATATTGACATTTTTCAAAAGTCAGCTCAGTGACAATGCCAATTGTCACTATCTGGATGTGAAACTGTACTATAATTTTGCAGGGTGCTACCACTGGGGGTAAATGACTGAAGGGTACACAGGAGCTCTCTGTAATATTCTTACAACTATACATGAGCCTATGATTATATCAGAATAAGAAATTTAATTTTTAAAAAATTACTAAGGAGAACATATCAACCAGAACGTAGACCTTGCTTGGATCTTGATTCAAATGTAAACTCTAAAAGGGCATTTTTGAGTCAATTGGGAAAATATGGAACTGGTGTCAAATGATATCAGGGAATTATTGTTTATTTTGTTAGAGGTAATAATGGCATGGCAGAAAGGTTTTTGAAAAATGTCCTTATCTGTTAGATATGCATACTGAATTATGTATAGATTAAAAAGATATTCTATCTGGAATTTGCTTTAAAGAACTTAAGGAGAGGGCTTCCCTGGTGGTGCAGTGGTTGAGAGTCCGCCTGCTGATGCAGGGGACGTGGGTTCGTGCCCTGGTCCGGGAAGATCCCACATGCCGTGGAGCTGCTGGGCCCGTGAGCCATGGCCGCTGAGCCTGTGCGTCCGGAGCCTGTGCTCCTCAATGGGAGAGGCCACAACAGTGAGAGGCCCATGTACCGCAAAAAGAAAAAAAAAAAAAAAAGAACTTAAGGAGAAAGCGTGGGGTCAGACAGATGAGACAAGCTGGGTAAAATGTTGATAACTGAAAAAGCTGGGTTGTGGGTGGGTACGTGGTGATTTGTATATTTTCCTCTCTACTCTGTATATATATTTTTAAATTCTATGATTTACAAAGTTAAAAAAAAAACAAACAAAACAGCTCAGGGCCAAGCACAGGATGTAGCTAAATTCAGCTTAAAATGCTGAGACTGGGCTTGGCTGGCTGGGCATTCGGGGTGGAGAACAGAGGTTCCTGGCCAACCACAGTCAGCAAAGGAGGAGCTGCTCCCAGGATGTGGTACAAAAGGGACCAAGCCAAGTCAATTACATGGCAGCAGTTCTAGTGTTGGCAACAAAAGATCTCGGGTGGGACATGGTAACTTTGATTGTAATGACCTGCAAGGCAGGCACCCACTGTTTTCTGGGCCTTTCTGATAACAGGAACTAGCCCATGCCTGGTCCAAAGCTAGTTCTCAAAAGCCATCTGTTAAATTAATGCATGGCAAGGAACTGGCTCTTAGGTGAACAGGGGGGATACAATCTGGGAAAGGAATGCTGAGGATGAGTTTATGTGGACAAGGCCACGTCCTACAATGAACTCTAATTAAGCAGGAGGAAATCTATGTATCAGAGAGATCATGAGCATCACTGACCAGCAGTAGATATGATGCACTTTCCTGTCATTTCCTCCTTCCCTACTCCTACGAGTCGCTCTCTTGTCTGAAAAGTGGGAACTCTAGTACCTGGTTCACAGTTTTCCTGTGAGCACTAAATAGGTAATAACAATTTCTCTAAATTTCCTATTATTTGTCTTTAATTCCATCTCTGTTATTTTTGACCCTGGGCAAGTCCCTTACTGTCTCCACACTTCACTCTCCTCACGTGTAAACTGTAGCTCATAGGAGCACCTGCACCAGAGGGTGCTGTAAGGTTAAATATTTCATGTCAAGTGCTTGGCATTGCATTTGACACTTAGTTAGTGCTCAATAAGTGAAATAATTACCATCATCATTGTTATTATCATCATTAGCAAGATACCTAACACTTGAGGAGTCGACAAAAGTCAACTCCCTTTTTCTTCCCATTTTTTTCCCTCAGGACAATACAGTAAGGTTTCTGGTTCATCAAATGTGACAAGAGTTTCAGAAGAATTGAGGAATCCACATGACATGTTTAGCCCTTGACTTGGCACAGGATATGTGTGGAAACAAACAAACCCCAGTGTTATTATTAATAGTTGTCAGTGCTTCTAATCCCAAATGCAATGCTCTTCCCTTTATAGTATGTCTTGGATTTGCAGAAACGATACCAACTTGAACTATGTCTTGCCATTGAGAGAACATCTGTCAGAGGTATTCTGGTGTTTCTTCCTGAAATCTGGCTGCCGTAGCCACAATTTCCGGTATCCAAGTAGGCAAAGCCACTTCAGTTTTGAACTCCAGGGCTCCTCAGAGAAAAGGAAGGAAATGAATTTGCTTTTTGTTTGAAAACATATTTTGTCCTGGTCTAACAACCCATCAAGGGGAAAACACAAATATATACACTCAACGCATGGAAAACTCACATGCACACATGCACATACACCCATGTACATGTACACACATGATAGAAGAACAACAGTGGACAGGCTGGCCAGATTGACAGTTTAGCAAACAGATTCAAAAGATGAGATGAAAAGGAAATAGTTGGAGGGCACATAAACTTGCAGAGGGTCTATCCTGAACCATTTCACTTCTTGTTTACGAAGAGTAATGCTGGCTTATAGGTACTTTTTCTCCCTGGGATGGCAAAGCCCTCTCTCTGTAGTTATTCTTAGAGATGCTGATTATATTGACTAAGAGAAATTTCAGGCTCTGAAAGCACTGGGCTGAATATCTGGAAATTCATAGCAGCTAAGAAAGGGGTTCAGATATGTAGGGTATGTTCCAAGAGTCCACATATATTAAACTACATATGATGTCTATTCTTGGAGGAGGGAAGGGTATGATGTCATCAGTGTCAGATGATTCGGGGTCTGCCTCTCACTAGCTCTATGGGTTTGAGCAAAACACTCCCAACCCCCGTCTAGAAAGAAATGTTTGAACACCTAGTATGTGGTCATGCTTGAAAAGTACTTACACATTTCCCAGAACATGACAAAAAAATCAATAAATGTTGCCCTCATGATTGCATACATGGTACTGTGCTATGTTACTGAGGAGCTCACAGTATTTGAGGAAAGAGAGTCATTGACCAAATAAACAAGAAGAAATACAACCAGAAAAATACATGCAAGACACACACAAAGCAACATAGGGAAGGATTGGATCCTTCTTTGGAGAAGTGGGAGAAATAAGGGAAGGTTTCCCAAGGATGGTATTATCTAAGCTGAACTAGAAAACATCAATAAGGGCTCAGTGATGTGGGCTTGGCCACTCCAGACAGAAGAAAGGGCCTGTTCAAATCCCAGAAATTTGAAAGAATCGGGTCCTTTTGGGGAGCTCCAATGATGCAGAATCATGCTGGGGAGAGATAGAGTAGGAAATAATGCTGGCAAGGAAGTCAGAGCCAAGCCATGATCTCCAGCCTTCCACCCCTTACAATGTGTGTGATTCTAAAACTCCCCACTTGCATCTTCTATTGACCACATCATTAGCTGGTCAGACTTCATCTTGATCTTGCATGGTAGATGCTTATAACCTGTTGCTGGGCCTCAGGAGCCTGGCCTGGAGCTGGTGCCAACTTCTTCATTACCTTTAAAATTGGGATAGATGAGTTTCTGCCTTCACTCTGCATGAGATTGTTTCATGCAATTGTGGAAGCAAGGATGGGAGTAAGAAACAATGCTGTCAACCTCCTTCAAGGTGTGATGACTTGCCCTCTACCCACTGGAGTAAGTTCAGTTGGAAGCACCCTCCTCCTCTTCTGTCTGTCAGCATTACTCAAAAGGTCCCATGCTTGCTCTACCTCTATCCTTGCTCTCTGCTTTCTGATCGAACACCTGAGAAGGTCCTCTTTCTCCACAATTGGCTCATTTCTATTCAAGTTTCTGTTTAAATTTTTATTTCTAATTTGGGGTTGGTAGATGCAAACTATTACACATAGAATGGATAAGCAACAAGGTCCCACTGTATAGCACAGGGAACTATATCCAATCTCCTGGGATAAACCATAATGGAAAAGAATATTTTCAAAAATGTCTATATGTGTAAAACTGAGTCATTTTGCTGTACGGCAGAGATTGGTACAACCTTGTAAATCAACTCTACTTCAGTTTAGAAATAGTCAATATAGAAAGCCTACAAAAGTATATATAATAAATATGAAAAAAAAATAAAAATAACAAAATGAACTTCTCTATACTCAGTACACAGCTTAAGATGTGGAATGTTCCCTGAGTCTTAGATGCCTTTGGGAGTAAGCCATGAATATAAGACCAACGATTATATCTAAATACTGTGCTGGTGGTCCTGACCAGCATGGAAGGCAAGACAATGAAAAAAATGTATAAAGATTGCACAGGAAAAAACAAAAATTGTATTATTAACACAGATAATATGATTCTTTACATAGAAAACCTTTAAAAAAATCAGAAGATAGTTTTTTAGAATTAAAATTGTTAGCAAGTTTTCTGAATACAAAATCAATAGGCAGAAGTGAGTTGAATTCCATACACAGAGTTTGAAGATATAATTTTTAAATCTAAAATTTATAATAGTCAAACACACACACCCCATCTATATCTATCTAAGCACATAAAACATAAAACACCTAGGAAAAAGTCCAATAAACTTTATGCAAGCCCATTATGGTAAAAATTATAAAAGTCTTTTGAAAGATATTAAAGACCTAACAGAAGGAGTAGAGAGACTCAATATTATAAAGATGTTGGACATCTCCCCAGATTGAGCTATAGCTGTAATGTAATTCCAATGAAAATGTCAATAGGATACTTCATAGAACTTGACAACCTAAAACCCCAAATCTAACTGGAAGTGCTAAGGTCAATTATAGTCAAGACAAAGAAGAAAAGTGGGTTGCATGGCCTTTCCTCTGCAGGTATCATGAATTACTATAAAGTTAGAGTAATTAAGTGATGGTGACATTAGGCATAGGCAAATTGACATCCATCAGAATAAAGGGCTCACCAACAGCCCAGGCAAATATGGAAACCTGATTTATGGGGAATCTGGTGTTGCAAATCAGTGCAGAAAGGAGAGGCTTCTCAAAAAATGGTGCTAGGACTCTGGGTTATCAATAGGGAGGAAAATAAATTGAACCCCTAAATCACCCTATACACAAAAATCAATTCCAAGTGGATTAAAGACTTAAATATGAAACGTGAAACTGTAAAACATTTAGAAGACATCATAGGAACAAACCTGTAAGCTTCTAGGCAGGAAAAGACTTCTTAAACAAGACACAAGATGTGCAAACATAAAGGCAGTGACACAAGTAACTGACAGCACTAGAATTTTGCAACTTGAGAATTGCATGGACTCTACTACTCACTGGGCAAGCATGTGACACCTAGGAGACAGGGTGGGAAGAGGGCTTCTGGGAAGCACATAAACTGCCTCCAGTATGTGGAAACTGTGAAAGCTATTATGCTTTGTTATAAAACAATTAATCAACACTTATGAATGATTAAATAGAGAAATAGTTTGACAGTTTGCACTGACCTTAAAGGAGGGTATTTTAGTTGTGTCATATTAGGAAGAACATTATATTCTTTTTTGAGTCTACAAATATTTACAGAAATTTAATTAACACAGAAGACTAATTGAGATTAGATTAGATCACAACTCCAATATTTACAAATTGATGCACTGGCATTCATGCTATGGACCCATCTAGTATATATGTAAATTCATCAATTACTTCATCAAAACTGATCTTCTTTGAATATTTGTGTTCAGCACCCAGTATAGCTAGATTTCCTACCTTTGCTTTAGTTGATAGTATATTTTCTATTACTTTTAATTTTAAAAAATTTATTTCACAGATGATTTATATATACAAATAGGAAAGATCTTAAAGGTAAGGATAAATTTGGCAAAAATGTATCAATAATAAATTCTAGAAATTGCAATACTGTCTGTGCCTATTGGGATTGATTCTAAAAGCTTGAAAATGTTTCTGCAGTCAAAAATTTTCCAGTGGAATAACTTCACCTGACAATTTATTATAAATTTTAGCATATTTAGTAAACATTTCAAAATTATTATTTTGCAAATATCAGAGAAATGACTGAATGGTAGAAGACATTGAGATCTTTTCATCCATTGCTTTATTAGTGTCAGGTCTTGGTGAGAATAATGGAGCCATTCAAACATTGTTCCATACATTTTTTCTGGTAAAGTAAGACCAGCATCATTCGTCCTTTCTCCTGGCATTCTTCTTTAAAATTTTACTCTTTTTCCTATGTAAATGTTCCTAATTTGCAATGATTTTCTATTCTAATCATGTTCATCTAAAACTTCACACCAAAGGGAAAAGATAACTCAGAAAAGAAAATCTCATACAGCTGTCATTGATTATTTAAAATCTACTGCTCAAATACAAGAATATGTATTAAAGCACAGGGTATTAGAGGTATAAACTGCTCCCAACACTAGCTTGAAAAACTTCAAAACATTAACATCTTATTCTCTTAACAAATGCATGTAATTGAGTTTATGTTTTAGGGAGTTCACTGTACAAACGAGAGTTCTCCAAGTTGACTTCCACATACATTTATTTTTACTTTATTAAAAGATAGCTAACAAAAATATCCTGCTATGAAACTTACATATGTTATTAAAAACCTGCACTAAGCATAGTAATTTTTAGAACTTAGACCAACAAAATCTTTTTTTTTTCAAGGACGAGTATTGTGTCACTAATCTTGTAGAGGTGCTGGCATTTGGTGACATGAAAAAACAAATGAACTTTAGTTTGTTTCATCATTCTTATAAATTCTCTGTATATAGTATGTCACTTTATGTTTTGTCTGTTGATAGACCACTTCCACTGCCCACGCGTGGTTCACCAGTTTACATAACTTTAAACAAAATAACCTTAAGATATACAGATATTTGTATATTGAATTTTTACCTATTTAATCCAATGTAGGTGGTGGATCTTTCATTTAAAGCCCTGTTTTGGAATTCTTCACTTCTAGTGAGATTGAACCAAAAGCAGAATGTCAACTTTGCCATCTCAAAATTTCATAAGGATAAAAAAAGTCCCAAATCGTGTATAATATCCACAATAAATCATTTTCAACTCAGACATAAAAAGAATATAGAGTATGAAGAAAAGAAGAGAGTGGTTTTTGTGTTTTGTTTTGTTATTGTTTTAAAGACAAATCCACAAAGATCTGACTCCTCCACTGGCTTCAGTAGAAGGCTTTCATATTTTCAGTACAGCCCTGGGGCTCTGCAGATTCTCACAGGGAAGAGCTGTCTTTGTGCTCACTCACCCTTCAGATTTTTCACTTTCACCTATGCTTTTGACCTCTGCAAATTCCTTACTTTCTTGCCAACTGAGACAGTGATTAAAACCATTTTCAAAATATTTTTCTGTCTTATTCAGCTTTCAAGATGTTTGCATTTGAAGAGTAATTCAGGGTATCTAATCAGCCATCCTTCTGGACATAGACAGCTTCTAAAGAATGTTTTTTCTTCACTTCCTCCAGCATGACTCTCTGGTGTCCTTAACTGGATCTTATCCCTGTGGTTTATGTTTTTATAACTCTGCACACTTCTCCTTTCATTACAGGTCCTTATAATATTTGTCTCTCTTCCTCAACAAGCCATCAGTTTCCTGAAGCTTCTCTTCATTGTTTCTGTAATGTCCCCAAAGCTTCACCCAGGTACACTCTGGGTACCCCTTTCTTTCTTTCCATACTCAATCCTCCTTTCTCAATCCTTTCTTTCTTTATTTATTCCTTCAGCAAATATTTAATGAGGGCCAACTGATCTTACTTAAATAAGCAGCTAAAATACAATTTCCTAAGTGTTATGGTATGAGAATTATAAGGTGATATGGATGGGGGGTTATACTTAAGCTAAATTTGATAAATTTAGGGAAGACCCACCAAAGAAGTTATAACTTTCACACAGCAATTACCCACTCATTAACACTCCTTTTTCTACCTTTCTCCCTTCCCTGTCTCACTGTCCCCTCTCTCCCCCTAACACTCTCTGGAATCATCTCCCAAAGAAACCACCTGCACCAAACCCTTGCCTCAGGCTCTGCTTTTAAAGGAAAACAAATGGGGACATTGATGGACCATCATTCCAGTTGTCTCCTGTCTCTCTCTGTAGTGTGATTTTTAGTTTCAGATCTTGCTACTACCTTCATCATTTTCACCAAGTTTTTCAAAGTAAATTTCTGAGAGAGAATCTTATTTTCCCCAATCCTCTTTCCTAGACCAGACTCTTCTTTCAATCAGCAGAAGCCTATAGATTGGCTGTTTCTGGGTAAGGCACAGGTGTCCACCCCAGTTCAATCCATTGTGGTTAGCTGCAGAGGGGCACAGAGAGCTGCCCTCAATAGAATCTACTGGAAGAGAAATGAGGGTGGCAGACACTCTGAAAATGTAGTGTGGATGGTATTCTTTCAAAAGTACTGCTCAGGAGGTACTATCATTCCCACTGTCAGATCAGAAAACTGAGGCTCAAAGGTTAGGTGATCAGCTCAAGATTTTACACACTAATGGTGATATCTGGGCTTACATCTGGAAATTTCTAACCCCAGAGTTCTTTTTGTTATACTGCAATGTATCTCCAGCCTGAAAGGTCCAGAGTCAGATAAAATACAAAACCAATATTCCTCTTTTAATTTAATTGTAATATGTGAAAAAGTAAATTATTTCCTGAAATGAGCTCATGCCTGTCCTTTACCTTTTTCATTTTGAAAGCGTATCTATAAGAGAAAAGCCAAAATATATAAGCAATAAATTACATCTTTGTAGTGGAAACAGAAAGGTTGGGGGCTAAGTGGTGGGTAAGGGATAGTTTGTCTTAAAGTAAAAAGTCACAAGTAATTGGTGACATAGTTGGGATCTTAACAGGAGATATTATAATTGGAAGAGCCTATAGATCCAAAGCCTCTCTCACTCAGAGAGGACATTTCACCACATCACTATGAAAGCTTGTAAGCAAAAAGTATATCTATAAGGTTCCCTGTTGACCAAATATCTATTTTTGCTATGTGAAGCAATGACCCTTCAAAAATACACACAGTACCCGGCAGGGCATTTACTGTTTCAAGTGGAAAGAGAGTGTATTGCCTCAATGTAATAGAAGATCCCAGTAGGGTAGATAAAATTTCAGATTTTCCTACAGTCAGGATCAAATAACATCATCAAGATTCAGTTCTTCTATCTTTTAGCTCTGCCTTTGATTGGTAAGATTTTAGTCTCTATCAGATGGAAGCAACCATTTCAGTCCCCAACCCCTCTCAGGTTTCATATCTACAGAATCAGAGCAAAAGCCTATTTCCTAGGAGCTTCAGCACAAGTCTCAGTGAATACTATTGACTCTGAAGGGATGACTTGCTCATCCTTAAACTAATTACTGTGATGGGAGAAACTGGGTTGCCTGATAGGCTACACCTGATTCCCTGGCTTGGGTACAGTGTTATATTTACCTAAAACACTTCAATGAAGAGTGACAGGAGATTGGAACCCCTAACAAAATCAAGGTCCTTTTATCACAAGAAAAGAGTTAACTCTGAATGACCCCCACATACAAACAGCAAACATCCCTTACACACCCTACATTATCCTCACAAAGAAAGCTGCAGTTCTAATGTTCAGAAGCTTGTTGGACTTTAGCTATCCTCAGATCTTAAAACTAATTAATGGGTTGACAGATTCCATAGGTGGAATTTAAAATCCAAGTGTTCAACAAAACAAGGCAAATCTGGATTGTTCTGTTAATGCCAATCTAGCAAACTCCTACTCATTCCACAATCCTAGTTTACTTGCTACCTTCTCTGTGAAACTTCCCCTCATTCTTCACTTAAGGTCTTTGCATTTCATAATTTATAGTGCTACAAAGAAAGTTATTACATAATGACAAAAGTTCAAGTCAACAGGAAGGTGTAACAATTTGAAATTAATGTGCACCCAACATTAGAGCACCTAAGTATATAAAGTAGATATTAACACATATGAAGGTAGAAAGTAACATTAATATAATAACAATAAGAGACTTAAATAATTCTCTTTCAAAAATGCATAGAACACCAAGAGAGAAAATAGAGAGTGAATTTGAACAATGAGCTATATCAAATGAACCTAATAGACATATCCTATTGGGAAATTTCCACCCAACAGCAGAATACCAGCACATCTCAGAGATATTTCAGGTTTGGTTCCAGACCACCACAATAAAGCAAATATTGCAATAAAGGGAGTCACAGGAATTTTTTGGTTTCCCAAAGCATATAAACAATATTTTTACACTATACTGTAGTCAATTGAGTGTGCATTAACATTATGTCTAAAAACACATGTGTAGCTTAATTAAAAAATATTTTATTGCTAAAAAGTGCTAACCATCATTTCAGCAAGTCATAATATTTTTCCTGGTGGAGGGCCTTGCCTCAATGTTGATGGGTGCTGACTGATCAGGGTGTTGGTACTATAGGTTAGGGAGACTGTGGCAATTTCTTAAACTAAGACAACAATAAAATTTGCAGCATCAATTGACTCTTCCTTTCACTTGAACACTTCAAGGCCATTATCGGGTTACTAATTGGCCTACTTTCAATATTGTTGTGTCTCAGGGAATAGGGAGACCCAACAAGAGGGAGAGAGACAGGGAAACAGCCAGTTGGTGAGCAGTCAGAACACGAACAACATTTATCAAGTTCACTGTCTAATATGGGTGCATTTCTTGGCACCCCCCAAAATTACAATAATGACATCAAAGATTACTAATCACAGATCACAGTAACAAATATAATAATAATGAAAAAGTCTGAAATATTGTAAAAATTATCAAAAGAGACACTAGGTAAGCAAATACTATTAGAAAAATCATGCCAATAGACCTGCTTGATGAAGAGTTGCCACAAACCCTCAATTTGTAAAAAACACAATGCCTGCAAAAACAATAAAATGAGATGTGCCTCTACACATTCTTCTCAAGAACACATGAAATGTTCTACAGGATAGACCACATATTAGGCCACAAAATAAGTCTTAACAAATTTTAAAAGATCAGAATTATACCAAGTATCTTTTTGACAACAATCAAATGAAACTAAAAATCAATAACAGTAAGAAAATAAGAAAATTCATAAATATGTGTTAACTACACAACATATTCTTGACCAAAGAGGTCAAGAGGAAAATTTTTAAAATTTTTAAAAGGGAATTTAAGAAATATCTCAAGATGAATGAAAATGAAAACACAACATTCTAAAATGTATGGGATTCAGGAAAAGAAGTATTAAGAGGGAAGTTTATAGTGATGAACACCTACAGTTAAAAACAAGAAAGATCGTAAATAAACAACTTAACTTGACACCTCAAGGAACCAGCAAAAGAGGACCAAACTAAGCCCAAAAATAGCAGAAGAGAGGAAATAATGAAGATTAAAGCAGAAATAAGTGAAACAGAAAAGAGAAAACAATTTAAATAATCAACAAAACTAAGAGTTTGTTTCTTAAAAAGATAAGCAAAATCCACAAACCCTTAGCCAGGGTTCCATATGTACTCCTGTTCTTTGTCTTATTGATTTCTGTATGATCACACTTGCTCAGGGCTGGGCGCAAATGAAGTTGACACACAAATTTATTAAGTGAATTGAATGAGGCACAACATCCAGCATAGCACAGACATGTTGTAAGCATTCAAACTACCAAATGCATTGAGCACAAATTTCTCTGGAACAAAAAGCCCTGACAGTTTATTGGTGCAAATCTAATTATATTTATTTAATTTGACATGCAATGATGAAGTAGATACATCAGTAGTCAAACCTCAGGCATCTTTTTACCTAATGTTGTCTGTCTATCTCCACAGCCAAAGAGAATGGTTCCGAGAGATTCTCCTTAGAGAAGTGCATAGGCAGCTGTGCATGCTTTATTTTGATTTATTTTGCCTTCAAAGACCCATTTGTGGCTGATTTCTCGCTTCAGTGAGGTTGCCAATGAGTGTGTACAGGATAATATTGAGCCCAGGATTTCCTACCTGAGGTCACATATATAGCAAAATGCTTAAAAACATGGTCATTGTCATGACACACACCCAGGCTAAGTCCTGACATTTCTATACATTAGTAAATGCACACAGCCTTTGTGGCCCTGGGGTTGTTACTTGTCATCCTTGACCTCTAATTTATTTACGCATAAAGAGAGGAAAATAATCATACATAAGTCATGTGGTGTAGTGAAAATTAAGGAAAAGAGCATTCCTAAAACCTCTAACCTGGGCTTAATGAAATTCACCCTTCATTTCAATTCTTTCAGCATTTTATGAAGTACTTCGTTACATGCCAAGCACTCTGCCGAGTGTTGTAATAAAACAAAGATGAGCAAGATACACACATTCTTCCCTCAAAGAACTTACAGCCTTGTAGAGAATAAAATATATGCTAAAGAGGGAAGAAAAGAAGAAAGCTAGGAATGCACACAACGTGAAACAAAATAAAATAAAAGAAACTTGAGGAAGATTATCAAGTGAAATTTTCTTAGGTTAAATGGAAACTTGATGTATGTGCCTTTTGCAAAGTTTTTTCTTCCCTTTGTCATATTTAGTATAAAATCAAAAAAACAAGCTTCTGCTCCTAGCACATATGTCTGTCCAATATTTGCCCTGCTAGCCCGGCTTGCCTCATCTCTTACGATAGCCTAACTCTCCCTTTCAACAGTGAAAACATTGACATTGTTACATCATGACTTTGCTCATGCCATTCCACCTCCTTGGAGCTCCTTCCTGCCCCTCTTTTCCAGATGGGAAATTCCTCCTCATTTCCCAAGGCTCAGCTCAGCCATGATCTTCTCCACCCTTTCCAACATGAGTTCCAAGCCCCTTCTCTGGGCTTCCAGGGCACATTGATTAGAATTCCAGCAAAGCACTCAACTTTGTCCATATTTATGTATGTACTTATCTCTCCAACTGGATTATAAGATCTTCCAGAGCAGTGCCTAGGGCTGGTTCATTTTCACATCCCTGGAACCTAACATATGGGCTGGTGATAGTTGGTCCAAAGGAACCTTCGTGACACTGGCTGTCTGAACTTTTCCAATGGCAAGTTTGGTCTGGCTGCCTGATTTTAGTCAAGCCCCAGGTTTTGCCCAGGCTTGGGTGATGCCACAGAGCTTACTGCCCACTTTCAGGAACAGATGTTGGATTCTGTTACCCCCACAAGAGAGACGAAACTCTGGGAACGGAGTCACACTCAAGCACCAGAGGAGGAATCCACCATGTTGAAGCATTTATTTGTTTGGAGAAAGTGTGTGGCCAATATTTTCCACAGTCAGGTTGGAGAGTCTCTTTGGGACATTGAACTGAGAGCTGTGGCAGCTTGCTTGGAAGGCAGTAAAGGAAAATGTTATTAATTAATGATATCCTCTTTCCACCAGCAGAAGTGTGGCATTTGGAGTCAGACAGATGGGAATTTAATTTTTATTTCAGGCTTCACCTGTGTGACCTTGAAAAAGTTACTTTTCTAAGCCTCGGTATTATCTTCATCTCTGAAACAGGAATAATTGTACTTTTCCAAGAGGGTTGCTGTGAGGAATCATGGATAGACTACAGTGTAGAGTATATAGCATCTACAGTATTTAGAGTATGTTATCTGACTTGGCACACAGGGTTTTTACTCAATGGCAGCAGTTGTTATTGACATAAACCTGCTTATAACACTAGTCACTTGAGTCAGTCAGGGCATCTTCTGTGCTGGAATCACATATTCTGTGCAACCCACTCCCTCTTTTCAATACTCTATCACTTTCCAAAACAAAACTGCCTTGTCATAGTAATACTTTGCAAAATGACTATGTCATTACATGGGGGCTCCTTGAGATTGGCAAACCCCAACATTCTAAGCCCTAACTTCAAGCAGGATACTTCTGGGAAGCTCTCAGCAAATGGCTAACGTCAGGCAGCAGTGAAGTTCTAGAATTTTCCACGTGATGATGACACTTCTTGACTTTCTATCCTTGGCATGTATACCCACTTTTCCTATAATGTCTTCTGGGCTCCTTAACATGGTTTATAATGCCCTTCACATTGCAATCCCTAGGACTTTGTATAATTGTCTCCTCCACCTGGAGCTTTACCACTTGCTCAGCTTAACTCTCATCCTTCAGTTATCTGCCATTATGACCACCTCATGGAGTCTTCACCAGCCCCACTGTTGGCCAGAGCTCAGTGTGATTGTTTTCTCAATACTCATCGCTCTTTATATTACCTCTGGATTATAAATCCCCAAATGTGCAGTTTTTTTAAAAATCTCTGGATCGAAAGGGGATAACAGAAATGTATACAGAGAAGGACTGTGCCTATTTCCAAAGCCATGATCTCTGGCAGAAGCATACTAAATGTGCCATAAACAGTGGTTGAATAGACGAATGATCATGGTTGGCAATCGCCCTTTGAGCACATCCCCTGGGAGCCATGTGGTGGGCTGGAGAGAACTCTGGATTTGGGGTCAGTGCACCTAGTTGGAAATATCAGCTCTGCTACCTCTTCCCTGGGTAACCACAGTGAAGTTACTTACTTTATAAATCATAGTCTCCTCATTTATGTAATGGGAACAAAATCCCCCCCTGCTTCAGAGGTTTGCTGTCAGAATAAATGAATAAAAAACAAACAAACAAAATAACCAAAGGACTTTACACAGAGCAGGTATTTTGCCCATGATGGTAGGTCTTATTGAGATTCAAACTTGTGTTTGTGTTCAGTGTGCATCTGGAAATGTGCATCTCTATGTGTGTGTGTGAGTACCTGTATTTGTCATACCAGAGAGGTCAGAATATGCTTGTAACACAATCAAATGTGGGTGCAGGAGTTTTCAGACTTTAGAGGATTGTTTAAATATTGCTCCTCTCAGCTCCATAGCTCAGTCTTGCTGCTAATGGGTTATTCACAGCGTGGGTCTTACTTTTCCCTGGTTTGATCTGAGCCACTCCCCTTGTGTTCCAGACACCAACACTAATAAATGGAAAAAAATCCAACTTAATTGACCTAATCATATCGATGCATACAGAAAGTAGGTGTTCTTGTTTTTCTCTTAATTTCCTTTGTCCTCCCCACCCCAGGCTTTTGCCTCATTTTTGTAGCTATTTTATTCAAAGTTTAAATCTACAGACTCTAGGTGAATCGTAAGAATCTTTTTGTTCTTTCCTGAAAGTCATGAATGCTTGTCAAGCAAAAATTGTTAGTGTTACATTATTTTCTTGGCACCAAATTGACGTTTACTGACAGATCTAGGGTAGGACTGTGCTGGCTCTGTGGCGAGGAGATTTGGGCTGCTTTCTCTGAGAAAACGTAGTAAAGGAGGCACATGACATTTGTCAGTTTTGTGAAACAGGCCCCTGCGGGTCACCTCACTCATCTGCTCGTTTTCATTTGAAGGTATTCATTTCAATCTGTTCAATATCTGTAACTATTGAGTCCTTGACATGTTGACTTTATCTGTCCCTTGGTGCCTGATACCACAGGAGGAAAAAATGACTGTAGTGAACTATATTTAAGTTCCCTGCATAGTGGCTGTGGGGTCCTTAGGCACCAGCCCTGCACCTTTGTTTCTTAATCTGCATAAATGTGTATAAAAATGTCAACCTGGCCACTAAAACTCCTGACCCAAGATAAGTGCATAACTAACTTTGGTTTCCTTTCTATTTCCTTCTGGATCTATGCTGTCTTTTCCTGAAGCACTCCCACCTGTCCACCCCCTCCTGGGTACCCTCTGAGTTGGTAGTAATGGATCCACCTGTGAGGAGCTAGGGTACTTATCTCTAAACTCCCAACCTTGTTGGATAGGGGTGCCGGTGTAGGGTGCTCTGCAGGTAGGCTCAATGATCGCCCACCTGGAGAAAGCCTCAGGTGAACAAGCAGAGAGATGCAGGTGTTTGAGGAAGGATGCTGTCAGCCTTCAAGAGAACCTGTCCACAGGTTCTGTCCACTGTGCAGGTGAGCACAGTGTGGGCCAGGGAGTGTGGGTGGGACATCCACAGCTTCTGGCTGCTGCTAGGTGTACCCCAGGTTGGCAGGGATCAGGAACTGTGAATAAGAAGTGATGGGTACAGAACAGAGAGCACAAGGCATGATGCTAAGAGGCAAGAGGGTAGTAAACACTCAGAAAATGTGAGTTAGACTAGGCGACCTAAGCAGTAAGCACCGATCTATAACTTTCCCTGCCAAGGTGCATGGAGCCACCGTGCAGCCCTACACAGAGTCCACCTGCAGTGTCAGTGTGGTGAGATCAAAAACAACTTTTCATGATGTCTGTGAGATTCTGTCTTTTCCGCCAACTCATTTCATTCTTAAACTATCCAACCTCTACTTCCTTAAACCAACTGGAGTGAGTCTTTGTTCCTTGCCAACAAAAAAGCCCCAGCTCAAGCCCTCATTAAGTCTGCAACCCAATCTCATGTAAACCAGAGCCTCAGGCTTTGTCATAAATGCTGGCCAGTGTTCTGCCAGGCAGCATGGTAGGGACCATGCACACTCTGGAGTCAGACCACCTGGTTTAATTTCTAACTCACTTACTTTTTTCTGTGTGACGTTGGCAAGTTACTTAACCTCTTTGTGCCTCGGTTTTCTTATCTCTAAAATGGGAATAATTATAACTACCTTATTGCATCATTCTGAAAACTTAATGAGTTAATACAAGAACACTAGCACAGAGTAGCTCTTAGTAAGTGACAGCTAGTTTTATCACTTGACTTAATTGCAATCTTGACACTCCTCTTGCCGCCTATGTGTTCAGACACAGGCCCAAAGGGCCCAGGGCAACAAAGTAGGAGAGAGTAGCCACACTGGTGTAAGGCATGCACCCACAAGGGAAGTCTGCAGTGTGGACCATTGCAGCAGAGCCCTGTAGCAGCAGAGCCTGGCTTGTAGGAATGACAGGCATTAATCCCTGCCACATACCCCAAATCAAGCATACAGTGATTTTTGTTCCAAAACCTTACTGAAAAAAGGGGTGAGATTCTTACTCTAATTTTTTGAACATATCAATGGATAAGAGGAAGAACTTGAAGACTCGAGTTGATGAACTTGAAAGTTGGTGTTTTTCCAAGATTTAATGCCTCAAGTATAATCTAGGGACTTCCCTGGCGGTCCAGTGGTTGAGACTCCGCACTTTTGCTGCAAGGGACACAGGCTCGCTCCCTGGTCGGGGACCTAAGATCCAACCATGCTATGTGGCGTGGACAAAAAAAAATAATAATAATAATTAAACAAAATTTAAAAAATAAATCTAAGGAATAGTCAAGGAGGTAACAGTCTCACTGCAGCAGGAGACCACTTTGATAGTTAAGAGTCTCTTAGCAGAGACTTTTGTTATTCCAGATCCTTGGGGTTTCTTTGCACATAAACGAGGGCCAGTCAAGCTGGGATAGACTCATTCTCTGCTTCGGGACACCTTGCGTATATGCAGCTGGGAGCTTAACTAAGTCGCTTCACGGGAACATATTAGAGGTAGACCTAAGAGTCTGCTCAGTGAGAACCCCAAGCAGCCCCTCCACAAAGCAGGGGTACTATGGCGCTGACACCTCTGGCAAGTGGGAACTGGCTGGCACTGTGTCACCAAGTTCAGAGACAGGATCCTTAAGCTTCTCGACTTTTCTAGTCTCTGTTTACAGCCAGCACTGCCCCTTAAGTTCTAAAAGGATAGAAATCATGTCCCTGAGACTGGAACTCTGCCCTGTTTCTTGGTCTCCTCTGCTGGACTGTGATGCTCCTTAGGCCTGAGACAGATCCCGGCCCCTCTCTCCCCCACTGGTTTATGGTCCCTGAAGGTTGAGACAGAACTGAGCTGGGAAAGTAGTTGGTGCTCAAAAACTATTTGGTGCATGTAGACACAGATGAAAGAATATGATAAAACTTCTTCTCCAGGGGCATTCACACACGCAGTCCCCACCCTCCCACCTGTAACACTCTCTCAACACTTCGTTGCCTATTGAAACTATTAATGCTTTAGATCCCAACAAATATATAACCTCTCAGAGGAGTGAACCCAGGCTGGCCAATTAGCTAAGACCCCTTGTTATACTTTGATGCTGAACTCTGCAGCCTGTCATGATGGTTATTCATTAATCAATTGTGTGATTATATCACCATCCCCTTTCCCCCACTATAAGATTCATTATGGCTAGAAAAACATCAGTTTTGCTCACCATAGCCTCTTAAGTGTCCAGCACAGTGACTGGAACATAGAAAAATTGGAAAACAACATTTTCTGAGTCAATGAATAAATGAACAAATATAAAGACTGCACGCAAAAAATATGTTTACTGCAACCCTGAGTCATAAAATGATTAAAAAGCCAACAGTCAGCTTTTATAGATCCAACGTTGGCCAAAACCCAACTGGAGGAGAAATGGGTTAGGAAATACAGAAAAGCTTTCCAATCATCTTTGTTAAGGGGATTTTTTAGCTGGGCAATTATGTTCCCTTGTTCTCCTTTCAGCAAACAGGTTTCAGAAGGGAGGTGCATTTCCAAGATGTTTGCCAATTTTATAGATGGATTTTTTTTTCTAGATCTGATGAGTGAATTCTGAGTTTTTAAAAAAGAAAAAGTGGTTCAAATATAGAGAGTTTTAGCCCACTGAAGCATTTGTTTATTGTGACATTTTTTCTTAATTGCTTTGAGAAGAATAAAGACCTTTATCATATAATTGGAGCGATGTACCCCATCAGTGTCATATGGATGTCAATCGTAAATGTACCTGCAAGCTTTTTGAGATGGGACTCAAAATCCTCATTGTTTCCTTTATTTTTATTATTATTTTTTATGTAGCATGAACCAAATTGCCCACTTCCCCATACACATGTTATTTTGAAGCACTGTCCATGCTCAGCACAAATTCCATATATTAACTGCAATGTTCATATAACACACCAATACAGGGGTCACTGATCTCTCTGTAAAGAGAAGTGCAAATACCAAAATGGTCTTCTTTAGGGGATGGAAAAGGCATTTTCATGCACACATTTGGCATTACATAGAAACTACCTTCCCCAAGCATATACATTTTTTTCTCTTTTTTTCATCTTATTTATGTTATTCTGAGGGCCTTGGATTCATCGATTTTTACTAATCTATGCCAGTGTTTTCCAACTGGTGCTTTATCTAAAGTAATGTCTTATCTCCTTTTTTGACAGGCTTCACGGTAAAGCCAGAGATTCAGTGAAAACCATTCATTCATCCCTTTGTTCAGCTGTTCGTTCATTCATCTGTTTGTTCAAATATTTGTTCGTGTAGTCAAGAAAACTTGATTTAAAACCTACCACTTGTCAGGTATGGTGCCAGGCTTAGCATTGTGGTACCATGGCTCAAGATGTCCTTCATTTAACCTGGATGACATTGATGGAGGTCTTCCTCACACAGTTGGCAGACACTGTGGTCCTTGTAGGGTTGGTCATTACCTCAATGCGTCTCTCCTTTTTATACCAAAGCCTTGCATTAGGGATGCAGAAATGAATAAACTGGATGGTCTGACATCGGGTGGAAAAGGCAGGCAAGTCAACAGTCACAGCTCAATGTGGCATGTGTGAAGATGGGGCTGAGCATAGGTGGGTGTGTGTGAGAGTGTAGGTAAAGGGCACCCCTCCCATGCTGAGGATGTAGGGGTGGAAAAGGAAGGTGACATCTGAACTCAGCACCGTCAGACAAGTATGAGTGAATGTGGTGAAGGGAGAAAAAAGGGAATTTAAGACAGGGGATCAGGTATATCTGGATTTCCACAAGTTTTTTTTTTAAGATATTTATTCAGCATCATGATCAGACTATTACATTTAGCAATCAACAGCATGGATGCAAAAAAAGAACAAAAAACAAAAAAAACTACACTAAAACCCTGTGTTGGAATGCTGTACACTTTCCCCAGAACAGAAACTAAAATAACCTGTTATACAATTAGTCACAAATACAGTCCTTGAGGTTTTTTTACCCATACACATGAGTATTGTCTAAAGCATGTCTTCCTTGAATCAGCTAGGCCCTGCCACTATTGTGCTTGGCTGAGTTCACAAATCTGTTGCAACCTGTGGCTTCCTTGTCACTTCTTGGCTCTCCTCTCCTGCTAAGCTTTGTTTCCTGGCAGTAATTAAAACCTTCTGCCACTCCCATAGCTGCTGCTGCTGCTGGAACTGCAATAGCCGCCTTGGTTTCGTGGTTTGGCAAAGTATTGGCCTCCACCACCATAGGGGCCAGAACCTCTGCTTCCAAAGTTTCCTCCTTTCATGGGTCCAAAATTTGAAGATTGATTGTTGTAATTGCCAAAATCATTGTAGCTTCTGACACCTCCAAAATTACTTCCACTACCACTACTAAAGCTGCCTCTGCCTCCTCCATTGTTATAGCTGTCATAGTTTCTGCTCCTTCCATAGCCACTGCCCTGGTTTCCATAACCCTGTCCATCACTTCCATAGCCTCTGTTTCCTCCAGAGTAACCAGGGCCACCTCCTCTATAACCACCATCATTACCAAATCCATTATAGCCATCCCCACTGCCACCATATCCACCTCCATCACAGCTGCCACCAAAGCCACCTTGACCACCGAAGTCTCCTTCACAACCAAAGTTGTCATTCCCACCAAAATCACCTCAGTGACCACCACCAAAGTTTCCAGAACCACTTCGACCTCTTTGGCTGGATGAAGCACAAGCCATCTCTTGCTTTGAAAGGGCTTTCCTTACTTCACAGTTATGGCCATTCACTGTGCGGTATTTCTGAATGACAATCTTGTCTATAGAGTCATGGTTATCAAAAGTTACAAAAGCAAAGCCTCTCTTTTTGCCACTGCCTTGGTCTGTCATGATTTCAATCACTTCAATTTTTCCCAAATGTTCAAAATAATCTCTTAGGTGATGTTCTTCAGTGTCTTCTTTAATGCCACCAGCAAAAATCTTTTTCACTGTTAAGTGGGCACCAGGTCTTTGAGAATCTTCTGTTGAGACGGCCCTCTTTGGTTCCACAACTCTTCCATCCACCTTGTGTGGCCTTGCATTCATGGTTGTGTCTACCTCCTTCACAATGGCATATGTGACAAACCCAAAGCCTCTGGAGCACTTGGTGTTTGGATCCCTCATTACCACACAGTCTATGAGCATTCCCCTTTGCTCAAAATGGCTCCTCAGACTCTCACTGGTTGTTCTAAAGCTGAAAACTGATGAAGAGCTTCCACAGCTGTTGGGACTCTTTGGGAGACTCTGACTTAGACATGACAGCGGTAGACGGGGGAGACTTTAACGATGCTTACTTGGTGGCATCCACAGGCAGAAAGCAGAACACTATTCCTTTAAGAAGTAACATTGCTGCCCTGGATCCATCATGTCCCTCGATGCCAGGTCTTAAAAGCCCCAGTTCTTTCTTTCCTTTTAGGGGCTTAGTCTAGTAGAATGCTTGGCAAGGACTGAAAGTCAATTCTAGGTTGTCCAATAGGACTTATGACAATTTTATCCCGTATGTGCATTGTGCATGCCCATTATTTTATATAGAACTATAGATATGATCAATAGTTTCAAGTCATTTAGACATTATTATTTTAGTTGGAGTTTTTTTTTTAATACAGCTGTAGGCTGCCTTTTATTTTTAATTTTTTTAACATCTTTATTGGAGTATAATTGCTTTACAATGGTGTGTTAGTTTCTGCTTTATAACAAAGTGAATCAGTTATACATATACATATGTTCCCATATCTCTTCCCTCTCGCATCTCCCTCTCTCGCACCCTCCCTATCCCACCCCTCTAGGTGGTCACAAAGCACTGAGCTGATCTCCCTGTGCTATGCGGCTGCTTCCCACTAGCTATCTATTTTATGTTTGGTAGTGTATATATATCCATGCCATTCTCTCACTTTGTCACAGATTACCCTTCCCCCTCCCCATATCCTCAAGTCCATTCTCTAGTAGGTCTGTGTCTTTATTCCCGTCTTACCCCTAGGTTCTTCATGACATTTTTTTTCTTAGACTCCATATATATGTGTTAGTATATGGTATTTGTCTTTCTCTTTCTGACTTACTTCACTCTGTATGACAGACTCTAGGTCCATCCACCTCACTACAGATAACTCAATTTCGTTTCTTTTTAGGGTTGAGTAATATTCCATTGTATATATGTGTCACATCTTCTGTAACCATTCATCCGATGATGGACACTTAGGTTGCTTCCATCTCCTGGCTATTGTAAATAGAGCTGCAATGAACATTTTGGTACATGACTCTTTTTGAATTATGGTTTTCTCAGGGTATATGCCCAGTAGTGGGATTGCTGGGTCATATGGTGGTTCTATTTGTAGTTTTTTAAGGAACCTCCATACTGTTCTCCATAGTGGCTGTACCAATTCACATTCCAACCAGCAGTGCAAGAGTGTTCCCTTTCCTCCACACCTTCTCCAGCATTTATTGTTTCTAGATTTTTTGATGATGGCCATTCTGACTGGTGTGAGATGATATCTCATTGTAGTTTTGATTTGCATTTCTCTAATGATTAATGACGTTGACCATTCTTTCATGTGTCTGTTGGCAATCTGTATATCTTCTTTGGAAAAATGTCTATTTAGGTCTTCGGCCCATTTTTGGATTGGGTTGTTTGTTTTTTTGTTATTGAGCTGCATGAGCTGCTTGTAAATTTTGGAGATTAATCCTTTGTCAGTTGCTTCATTTGCAAATATTTTCTCCCATTCTGAGGGTTGTCTTTTGGTCTTGTTTATGGTTTCCTTTGCTGTGGAAAAGCTTTTAAGTTTCATTAGGTCCCATTAGTTTATTTTTGTTTTTATTTCCATTTCTCTAGGAGGTGGGTCAAAAAAGATCTTGCTGTGATTTATGTCATAGAGTGTTCTGCCTATGTTTTCCTCTAAGAGTTTGATAGTTTCTGGCCTTACATTTAGGTCTTTAATCCATTTTGAGCTTATTTTTGTGTATGGTGTTAGGGAGTGTTCTAATCTCATGCTTTTACATGTACCTGTCCAGTTTACCCAGCACCACTTATTGAAGAGGCTGTCCTTTCTCCACTGTACATTCCTACCTCCTTTATCAAAGATAAGGTGACCATATGTGCGTGGGTTTATCTCTGGGCTTTCTATCCTGTTGCATTTATCTATCTTTCTGTTTTTGTGCCAGTACCATACAGTCTTGATTACTGTAGCTTTGTAGTATAGTCTGAAGTCAGGGAGCCTGATTCCTTCAGCTCCGTTTTTCATTCTCAAGATTGCTTTGGCTATTCAGGGTCTTTTGTGTTTCCATACAAATTGTGAAAATTTTTGTTCTAGTTCTGTGAAAAATGCCAGTGGTAGTTTGATAGGGATTGCATTGAATCTGTAGATTGCTTTTGGTAGTAGAGTCATTTTTACAATGTTAATTCTTCCAATCCAAGAACACGGTATATATCTCCATCTATTTGTATCATCTTTAATTTCTTTCATAATTGCCTTACAATTTTCTGCATACAGGTCTTTTGTCTCTTTAGGTAAGTTTATACCTAGATATTTTATTCTTCTTGTTACAATGGTAAATGTGAGTGTTTTCTTAAATTCACTTTCAGATTTTTCATCATTAGTGTATAGGAATGCTAGAGATTTCTGTTCCTTAATTTTGTGTCCTGTTACATTACCAAATTCATTGATTAGCTCTAGTAGTGTTCTGGTAGCATCTTTAGGATTCTCTATGTATAGTATCATATCATCTGCAAACAGTGACAGCTTTACTTCTTCTTTTCCGAGTTTGATTCCTTTTATTTCCTTTTCTTCTCTGATTACTGTGGCTAAAACTTCCAAAACTATGTTGAAAAAGAGTGGTGAAAGTGGGCAACCTTGTCTTGTTCCTCATCTTAGTGGAAATGCTTTCAGTTTTTCACCATTGAGAATGATGTTGGCTGTGGATTTGTCACATAAGGCCTTTATTATGTTGACGAACGTTCCCTCTTTGCCTACTTTCTGCAGGGTTTTATCATAAATGGGTGTTGAATTTTGTCAAAAGCTTTCTCTGAATCTATTGAGATAATCATATGGTTTTTCTCCTTCAGTTTGTTAATATGGTGTATCACATTGATTGATTTGCATATATTGAAGAATCCTTGCATTCCTGGAATAAACCCCACTTGATCATGGTGTATGATCATTTTAATGTGCTGTTGGATTCTGTTTACTAGTATTTTGTTGAGGATTTTTGTATCTATGTTCATCAGTGATTTTGGCCTGTAGTTTTCTTTCTTTGTGACATCGTTGTCTGGTTTAGGTATCAGGGTGATGGTGGCCTCATAGAATGCATTTGGGACTGTTCCTCCTTCTGCTATATTGTGGAAGAATTTGAGAAGGATAAGTGTTAGGTCTTCTCTAAATGTTTGACAGAATTTGCCTGTGAATCCATCTGGTCCTGACCTTTTGTTTGTCGGAAGATTTTTAATCACAGTCTCAATTTCAGTGCTGTGATTGGTCTGCTTATATTTTCTATATCTTCCTGCTTCAGCCTCAGAATGTTGTGCTTTTCTAAGAATTTGTCCATTTCTTCCAGGTTGTCCATTTTATTGACATATAGTTGCTTGTTGTAATCTCTCATGATCCTTTGTATTTCTGCAGTGTCAGTTGTTACTTCTCCTTTTTCATTTCTACTTCTATTGATTTGAGTCTTCTCCCTTTTTTCCTTGATGAGTCTGGCTAATGGCTTATCAATTTTGTTTATCTTCTCAAAGAACCAGCTTTTAGTTTTATTGATCTTTGCTATTGTTTCCTTCATTTCATTTTCATTTATTTCTGATCTGGTCTTTATGATTTCTTTCTTTCTGCTAACTTTGGGGATTTTTTGTTTTTTTTTCTCTAATTTCTTTAGGTGCAACTTTAGGTTGTTTTTCGAGATGTTTCTTGTTTCTTAAGGTAGGATTGTATTGCTGTAAACTTCCCTCTTAGAACTGCTTTTGCTGCATCCCATAGGTTTTGGGCCGTCGTGTCTCCATTGTCATTTGTTTCTAGGTATTTTTTGATTTCCTCTTTGATTTCTTCAGTGATCACTTCGTTATTAAGTAGGGTATTGTTTAGCCTCCATGTGTTTGTATTTTTTACAGATCTTTTCCTGTAATTGATATCTAGTCGCATAGAGTTGTGGTTGGAAAAGATTCTTGATACAATTTCAATTTTCTTAAATTTACCAGGGCTTGATTTGTGACCCAAGATATGATCTATCCTGGAGAATGTTCCTTGAGCAGTTAAGAAAAATGTATATTCTGTTGTTTTTGGGTGGAATGTCCTATAAATATCAATTAAGTCCATCTTGTTTAATGTTTCATTTAAAGCTTGTGTTTCCTTTTCATTTTTATTTTGAATGACCTGTCCATTGGTGAAAGTGGGGTGTTAAAGTCCGCTACTATGAATGTGTTACTGTCAATTTCCCCTTTTATGGCTGTTAGTATTTGCCTTATGTATTGAGGTGCTCCTATGTTGGGTGCATAAATATTTACAATTGTTATATCTTCTTCTTGGATCGATCCCTTGATCATTATGTAGTGTCCTTCTTTGTCTCTTGTAATTGTCCTTATTTTAAAGTCTATTTTGTCTGACATGAGAATTGCTACTCCAGCTTTCTTTTGGTTTCCATTTGCATGGACTATCTTTTTCCATCCCCTCACTTTCCTTCTGTATGTGTCCCTAGGTCTGAAGTGGGTCTCTTGTAGACAGCATGTATATGGGTCTTGTCCATTCAGCCAGCCTGTGTCTTTTGGTGGGAACATTTAATTCACTTACATTTAAGGTAATTATCAATATGTATGTTCCTATTCCCATCTTCTTAGTTTTTTTGGGTTTGTTATTGTAGGTCTTTTCATTCTCTTATGTTTCTTGCCTAGAGAAGTTCCTTTAGCATTTGTTGTAAAGCTGGTTTGGTGGTGCTGAACTCTCCCAGCTTTTCCTTGTCTGTAAAGGTTTTAATTTCTCCATCAAATCTGAATGAGATTCTTGCTGGGTAGAGTAATCTTGGTTGTAGGTTTTTCTTCTTCATCACTTTAAATATGTCCTGCCACTCCCTTCTGGCTTGCAGAGTTTCTGCTGAAAGATCAGCTGTTAACCTTATGGGGATTCCCTTGTGTGTTATTTTTCCCTTGCTGCTTTTAATATGTTTTCTTTGTATTTAATTTTTGATAGTTTGATTAGTATGTGTTTTGGCATGTTTCTCTTTGGATTTATCCTGTATGGGACTCTCTATGCTTTCTGGACTTGATTAACCATTTCCTTTCCCATATTAGGGACATTTTCAACTATAATCTCTTCAAATATTTTCCCAGTCTCTTACTTTTTCTCTTCTTCTTCTGCGACCCCTATAATTCCAATCTTGGTGTGTTTAATGTTGTCCCAGAGGTCTCTGAGACTGTCCTCAGTTCTTTTCATTCGTTTTTCTTTATTCTGCTCTGCAGTATTTATTTCCACTATTTTATCTTCCAGGTCACTTATCCATTTTTCTTTCTCAGTTATTCTGCTATTGATCCCTCCTAGAGTATTTTTCATTTCATTTATTGTGTTGTTCATCGTTGCTTGTTTCCTCTTTAGTTCTTCTATGTCCTTATTAAATGTTTCTTGCATTTTCTCTATTTTATTTTCCAAGATATTGGATCATGTTTTCTGTCATTATTCTGAATTCTTTTTCAGGTAGACTGCCTATTTCCTCTTCATTTGTTAGGTCTAGTGGGTTTTTATCTTGCTCCTTCATCTGCTGTGTGTTTTTCTGTCTTCTCATTTTGCTTATCTTATTGTGTTTGGGATCTCCTTTTTGCAGGCTGCAGGTTCTTAGTTCCCGTTGTTTTTGGTGTCTGCCCCCAGTGGCTAAGTTTGGCTCAGTGGGTTGTGTAGGCTTCCTGGTGGAGGGGACTAGTGCTTGTTTTCTGGTGGATGAGGCTGGATCTTTTCTTTCTGGTGGGCAGGTCCATGTCTTGTGTTGTGTTTTAAGGTGTCTGTGGCCTTATTATGATTTTAGGCAGCCTCTCTGCTAATGGGCTGTGTTTTGTTCCTGTCTTGCTAGTTGTTTGGCATAAGGTGTCCAGCACTGTAGCTTGCTGGTCATTGAGTGAAGCTGGGTGTTGGTGTTGAGATGGAGATCTCTGGGAGATTTTTGCCATTTGATATTATGTGGAGCTGGGAGGTCTCTTGTGGACCAGTGTCTTGAAGTTGGCTCTCCCACGTGAGAAGCACAGCACTGACTCCTGGCTGGAGCACCAAGAGCCTTTCATCCACACGGCAAAGTGTCTGCTAGTGTTGGAGGGTCTCCTGCAGAGGTGGGGGTTGGCTCTCTTTCACCATGGGTACAAGGACACTGGCAGCAGAAATTCTGGGAAGTACTCCTTAGCATAAGCCCCCCCCAGAGGCTGTCATTAGCCCCACCAAAGAGCCCATGTCTCCACAAGTTCTTTGACAAAAAGTTTCATGGTAAATGGCCAATACTTCTAGAATTGAAAATTGGGATATTTTTCACTCATCAAACAGGGCATGAGCCTGAAAGAGACTCATCATGGCCTTCCCTCTTCCTCTTCACCCTCCCGCCCCCCACCCAGGTTCTTCCTATCATCTTCCACGTGACCTCCTCTGATGAGCTGCTTTGTCCAAGTGGGAACTCACCCTCTGGTGGTGCCTGGAGCACACATTTCATGCCTGTGTTTTTTCAACCAGCGTAATCCCGGGCTGAATCCCCTGCCAGCCATCTGCTGAACTTGGCCAGCTGTGCAGATTGAGCACCTCTGGTAGAAGATGATGGCATGTCTTCTGCAAACAGGAAGCACCTGACTAGTTCTGCTGATGCTGCAAAATGGGAAAGGCAGATAGACAGTCACCGTTTTTCAAACTGACAGCTGGAAATAAAAAAGGCGATGAGGCCAAATGTTCACTGGGACAGAGCATCCTGATGGGAAAGTTAAAATTGAATCAACTTAATGAGGAGAGGAGGTGGCTTTAGGTATATTACTTATTGGAGTTCCATGTATAGGCAGATAAGACCCCGAAATGTTGGCTTAAAAGATGTTAAGGAAGTAGATAAGGCCTCCAGGAAGCCTCCTGTGCTTCTTATCTACATATAACATCACTTTATCAGCACCAATTCACTTGTAAGCCAAAATCTGAAATTCAGAAGCAGAGACTTCCTTTTCAGACAGCTTAATATCATAGGACCTAATTAACTGGGGACAGAAAGTGGGAGATAAAATAGTGTATAATGAGATCATCTGAGGTATGCAAATGAAATCCCACAGTCTTGTAATATTGTGATAGAAAAGATATTTATGTAATCATTATATTTATATGCGGAGCCTCATAGAGCTGCCCCAATCCAGTGCCATATGAAATCATTCTCAGGCTATAGAGAATTCCAGGTATAGTTAGATCCTGGTACAGAGTTGTTCCATTTAGTAAGACTTGAGCTGAATGTATCATATATTATGAACCTGTGGCTGTACCCAGTTCCTGGAAAAATATAGACCTGGATTCTGAGAAATGTATTCCCTACTGCTCCAAACTTTCATTTAGCATGATGTTACAGAAAGAGGTAACAAAAGGGAAGAGAAAACCAGTAATTTTCATGAAGCTACAATTTACCAAATCATGTTTTACACATACCTCCTTTAATCTACTTCTCATTCTTGCAAGAAAGAGAACATTGTCCTCATTTTACAAATTTGAACCCAAGGCTGGGAGGAGCTAAATGGCTTGCCTGAGGCCGAACAGTGGAAGAGTGGAGTATGGACCACCATCTCAGAAATGCTACAAGCAAACTGCATGACTCTGCTCTATATGGGATGAATCACAGGTGTGTTCCAAGTACTACCTGGGTACATCTGTACTTTTAAGATCAAGGCCCAATAAACCCTAGTCCTCTCATCTTTATGATCCCACCCTTCCCAACAAGCCAAAATAAGATGTTTCCAATTCTAGGTGCTTACCTGTCCCATCTCTTATCTTCAAGATTTGTGACTTAAACCAGAACTTTCCATTCACAATTAAGCTTCTGGAATAGGAGGAGAGGTGGTATACATGCCCTTATTTGTGGCTCTATCTCTTTTTTTTCTTTTTTTCTTTTTTTCTTTTTTTTTTTTTTGCGGTATGCGGGCCTCTCACCATTGTGACCTCTCCCGTTGCGGAGCACAGGAGAGGCTCAGCAGCCATGGCCCACGGGCCCAGCCACCCCGGGGCACGTGGGATCCTCCCGGACCAGGGCACGAACCCGTGTCCCCTGCATCGGCAGGCGGACTCCCAACCACTGCACCACCAGGGAAGCCCGGCTCTATCTCTTTGATGTCATTTAATAACCAGATTATCTCAGAAATAGAAAAAGGGCCAATGAATGCCCAAGGACACAGTTATCTAACTTTCAGTTTAATCACTTATTTTCTGTGGTTTCTTGCCTGGGACTTCAGGTTCATATTAAGAAAGCTCTTATGTGTGATCTTCATCACAAATTTGCAGTCACAATCTATTACAAGAGCTACCAAAATCCAGCACAAATGTTGTTTCCCATTCAGTTCCCACAGCAGTTTCTATGTATTTGGCTCCAAATCTTTCAATGAGCACAGTTCACTCCCTTCCCATTGGCCACTGGCCATCAGAGCTTCAGGTCCATTCACAGAAAAGGTCAGGTCCTGTCTTTGTATCTCTTGTCTCTCTGTTACCATATATATGGCTTATTTATTTCATTCACACATAATGTCTAATATTGGTTTCCCAACTTTTACTTTATATGTAGGAATAACAACACATAGTGTCTCTCCACACACCTTTCCATCTACAGTGAACAATGTATCTCTTGAAAACCAAGCCCCCAAAGAGGTCCATGGGTCAGAAGTAGATCCAACATATGTTCAAATGACTACTAGAGCAGAATTTCAATCAAGAGTTTTCTGGAATCTAATAAGAACCTGCTATATAGCACAGAGAACTCCACTTTGCTGTACAGTAGAAACTAACACAACATTGTGAAACAACTATACCCCAATTAAAAAAAAATCTTTTAAAACTTATTAAATCAATAAATAAAATATTCCCTTGCTAAATTTAAAAAAAAGTGAGTTTATTGAGGTATACTTTATATAAAATAAAATTCACCCACTTAAAAAAGAGTTATCTGGAATCATCTGTTTGCAACATGCTTTCCTATACAATGTTTTATCTTAATCTTATAATAATCTCAACGTGTAAGTATAGCAGGAGTTATTATTTCCATTTTAAAGGTGAAAAATAGGCTCAAAACGGGAAAATAAGTAACTTATTCAAGGACTTAGTGCCAATGAATAGCGCAGCCAGAACGCAACTCAGATGTTCATTCCACTCTACATTGCTATTAAGAAAAAAAAAATAGTAGAAAGAAAACATTTATCCATCTACTTATATTCTTTAGACATATAAATTCAACTAAGCTTTTCTGTCAGATGCCAAAAGCTAGAAAAGTTGTGTTATAATGGAAAGAATAGTCATATAGAAGTCAAAACAGGTCCATGCTTGACTCCTAGATGCACTATCCATACCGTATAACCTCTGGGAAATTGACTTACCTGCCCAGGTCAGTTTTCTCAACATAAAATTAGAAAAGTAACACCTCCCACAAAGAGCTCTTCTTGTGCACAGTGTCTGGCACACAGTAGGTCTGCCAACCACAGTACTGATGTTTACTACCCTAATTCCTACAGATAAACCAGGCCCTGAATATAATAAGTGCTTAGTTTATTGATTTTCAAAGTATTGAATTTTGGGGGGTTTTTGTAAAGGTGAGAAACTATATTTCATTTGGTTATAATTTTTATAAATCACCTCATTTGAAGAAAATAAAATAACATGAAATACTCAATTAAGTAGTTAATAGGATGGCAGCTGGTAGAACTGAAGCTGCTGAGATGTTTATTCCAATCCCAGACAGTATGGACTGATTTCACATGGGAAAGCTCTCTTTCCTGTTGTGCAGCCACATCTCCTTGGCTCTTCTCAGTGCAAAGCCAGCATGCCCATGTGTACGTATTCATGCATGGGACAATGTGTTGTGCCTGGTCCATAGCCTTCGAGATAGATTCTGCATTCTGAAGGTTTCTGCTCAGTTCCCAGCTCCGATGCTCAACCTTGCTCTCAGAAAAGGCAGGAGGCTCTCCAACCGGCCAGATGGTGTGCTCTTTGCAACCAACCTGAGTCAGGTTGGGAGCTTCCCACAAATAAGGGGTCAGCAAATGTTTGGTTGTTGAATCCCACTTCTAGAGGACAGCCCTCCAAACAAAACATAAATCTATACATGTATTTTTTTTCTTTTTTAAAAATTTTAATTTTATTGGAGTGTAGTTTATTATAGTTGTGTTAGTTTCACGTGTACAGCAAAGTGATTCAGTTATACATGTATCTATTCTTTTTCAAATTCTTTTCCCATTTATGTTATTACAGAGTATTGAGCAGAGTTCCCTGTGCTATACAGTAGATCCTTGTTGGTTATCTATTTTAAATATAGCAGTGTGTACATTTCAGTCCCAAACTCCCAACCTAACATTTTTTTCATGTAACGATGTGACTTATTCCATCCCTTGTGTCATCCCCTAGCAAAATTCAATGCCCCAGATCATTTCTCTGAACTCTTAGTCCTCTTTTCCATTTGGAGCCTCCAAAAATGGCTGAATCTCTAGCTTGAGGTGGGATCTCCAGTTTCCCACAGGAAACAGTCCAGACTTTTTTTCTATCTGACTGCTTGAGCCTTGTCTCTGGTACAAGGAATGGAGAAATGAGCCTGTAGACACATTTGGACTCAGAGAGCTCTATAATTCCTGCTTGTTGTAAGATTTATGAACTAAACCTCAACACATCTACCTTAGTAGCATCTCCCAGATCAAAAGAGGGATTCCTTCACTAGCAGAATTCTTTGATTTCTGTGTGTCTAAAAATGGGAGCACAGCTATTGATAAAAGCAGAAATTAACAATGTCTACATCAGTTGTAAGTTATCAACATCAAAGCTTCATTTTTATCACTTCCAGAGGTTTTTTTTTTTTTTTTTTTTTTTTACTTTTGCTTCTTTTCTTCTAAGCAGGCTGAAATCGTGCTTGCAAAGAGGATGCACTCAGTTTAAGCTAATAACATAGTTCTTGCATTAAGGGTTAGTAATTTCAGCGTGTGAAATACTCAGGTCCTTTGATCCTTGTACAAAGAGGGTTTTGCACGGGGTGCAGGTATCAGATATAAGACTCTCTGTGGTGACTTTAAAATGTCTTGATAAATTCTTTGAGACTCTTCTGTTGAGAAGTGGGATCTATAGCCCCTCCCCCAGAATCTGGGCTGGCTTTAGTGCCTTAACCAATAGAATGCAGCAGAGATGACCTGCCTCTTCTGAGGCTAGATCACAGAAAGTGACGAGGCATCCACTGTGTTAGCTGGGACTTTTACCTGTGGAGCCCTGAGCTGGCATGTAATCAGCTGTTCTGTTTTGAAACTGCCAGGCTACGAAGAAACTCAGACTATCAGCAAATATACCAAACTATTGGTATATGAGCACATATGTAACTACTATATGCCATATCTATGTGGGGAAATGACATGGGGAAGCTAAACACCCCATGAAAAGAGGGAGAGATGATAAGGCAGCTGCTCCATCTCACCTGGCTCTACCTACTGTCTGACTACAAATGACAGCGTCCCAGTATCACTTAGCTGAGCCCTTCCTAAATTCCCAACCCAGAGAAACAGTAAGTGATAATAAAATGATTGTTGTTTTAATTCACTGAGTTGGGACTAATTATCATGAAACTAGTAACTAGAACATTCTTTGTAAAATTTACTTACAACTTGATCAGTTAAAAAGAAAAAGCAACTCCCTGCTGTATGCCACCATCTAGGCTGCAGAACTGAAGTAGAAAAAGATAAGGTCCCTGGCCTTTAATGGTTCACATTCTAGAGGTGGAATCGACTTTGCAGGTCACTAGGAATACACTCTTTAGGGAGCCCAAGGCTACCTTATTGATAGAACTAAAATGAGAGATCTTCAGGCAAAAAAGATAGAGAAGAGCATTCCACCAGAAGATGAAATGTGAGCAGGAGTGCAGAAATGGATGAGTGCCATGTGTCACCCAGGACAGGAATGCTTTCCACTGTGGTTCAGGCTTAGGGTGAACTGTCAGAAGGAATGAATCTACAGAATGTAAGACTTAAATGGGGCACTGAAGCAGTTTTGTAAGGGACTTGAATGTCATGCTGAAGTGTTTAAAAAAAAATTTTTAACAGGAGTATTTATTTATTTTTAAATTTATTTATTTATTTTGGGCTGTGTTGGGTCTTCGTTTCTGTGCGAGGACTTTCTCTAGCTGCTGCGAGCGGGGGCCACTCTTCATCGCGATGCGAGGGCCTCTCACTATCGCGGCTTCTCTTGTTGCGGAGTACAGGCTCCAGACGCGCAGACTCAGTAGTTGTGGCGCACGGGCTCAGTTGCTCCGTGGCATGTGGGATCTTCCCAGACCAGGGCTCGAACGCGTGTCCCCTGCATTGGCAGGCAGATTGTCAACCACTGCGCCACCAGGGAAGCCCCTAAAATTTATTCTGTAAGTAATTGTGAGTTAAGCTATGGAGGAGTAGTGATCAGATGCATATTTTAAAACTAGACACACACACATGTATACACAATGTTAAAATTTTTTTTTATTGAATATAGTTGATTTATAATGTTGTGTTAGTTTTAGGTGTACACCAAAGTGATTCAGTATATATATATATATATATATATATTCTTTTTCATATTCTTTTCCTTTATAGATTATTACAAAATTTTGAGTATAGTTCCCTGTGCTATACAGTAGGTCCCTGTTGGTTATCTATTTTATATATAGTAATGTGTATATTTTAATCTCAAACTCCTTATTTCCTCCCCCATTTCCCCCTTGGCAACCATAAGTTTGTTTTCTATGTCTGTGGATCTATTTCTGTTTTATATATAAGTTCATTTGTATCTTTTTTTTAGATTCCACATATAAGCAATGTCATATGATATTTGTGTTTCTCTATCTGGCTTAGTTCATTTTGGATGGTAATCTCTAAGTCCATTCATTTGCTGCAAATGGCATTATTTCATTCTTTTTTAATGGCTGAGTAAAATTCCATTGTAAGCTATGGAGGGGTATTGATCACATGCACATTTTAAAACTAGACACATACACACACTCTCTTTCTATATATATATTCATATATAACATATATACATTTTAATTTATATATATGTATGTGTAAATAAATGAACAGATATTTTCATAATTAGAAATAGAACATATTTTTTAACGAACATCCATACTGTTCTCCATAGTGGCTGTATCACTTTACATTCCCACCAACAGTGCAAGAGGGTCCCCTTTTCTCCACACCCTCTCCAGCATTTGTTGTTTGTAAATTTTCTGATGATGCCCATTCTAACTGGTGTGAGGTGGTACCTCATTGCAGTTTTGATTTGCATTTCTCTAATAATTAGAGATGTTGAGCAGCTTCTTGCCCATCTGTATGTCTTCTTTGGAGAAATGTCTATTTAGGTCTTCTGCCCATTTTTGGATTGGGTTGCTTGTTTTTTTAATATTGAGCTGCATGAGCTATTTATATATTTGGGAGATTAATCCTTTGTCCATTGATTCATTTGCAAATATTTTCTCCCATTCCGAGGGTTGTCTTTTCATCTTGTTTGTAGTTTCCTTTGCTTTGCAAAAGCTTTTAAGTTTCATTAGGTTCCATTTGTTTATTTTTGTTTTTATTTCCATTACTCTAGGTGGTGGATCAAAAAAGATCTTGCTGTGATTTATGTCAAAGAGTGTTCTTCCTATGTTTTCCTCTAAGAGTTTTATAGTGTCTGGTCTTACATTTAGGTCTCTAATCCATTTTGAGTTTATAGAATTGCCATATGACCCAGCAATCCCACTACTGGCATATACCCAGAGAAAACCATAATTCAAAAAGACACATGCACCCCAATGTTCATTGCAGCACTATTTGCAATAGCCAGGACGTGGAAGCAACCTAAATGCCCATCGACAGACGAATGGATAAAGAAGATGTGGTACATATATACAATGGAATATTACTCAGCCATAAAAAGGAATGAAATTGGGTCATTTGTAGAGACATGGATGGATCTACAGACTGTCATACAGAGTGAAGTAAGTCAGAAAGAGAAAAATAAATATTCTATATTAATGCATATATATGGAACCTAGAAAAATGGTACAGATGAACTGGTTTGCAGGGCAAAATCAGAGACACAGAGGTAGAGAACAAATGTATGGACACCAAGGGGGGAAAGTGGGGGTGGGGGATGAACTGGGAGATTGGGATTGACATGTGTACACTAATATGTATAAAATAGATAACTAATAAGAACCTGCTGTATAAAAACATAAATAAAATAAAATTCAAAAGTTCAAAAAAAAGAAAGAAATAGAACATGTAACTTGAAATGCAAATATAATCATTATCATTTCAATACAGAAATACCTAAGAAGTATATAAATAAGAAATTTTCAAATCACCACAAATCCCAATACCAAGAGATAGCATTGTTAACATTTCAGGAAATATCTACAGATATTTCTTCATGCGTATTCATTTATTGAAAAATATCTATTGATCATCTAATATGTGTCAGGCAGTGACGAATGAGAAATTTTATGGTCCTTGGGTTCATTGTGTTTCAAGTATAGTGACAGAGGTGGATAATAAAGTCAACTCAACACAGAAACAATTGCAAGTTGTAACAAGTGCCATGGAGGGGAGTGAAAAGTATGCACTGATACAGACTGGGGTGGTTTACATAGAGATAAAGAATGGTATTTCAACTGAGACATAAAGGATGCCATCAACAAGATAAGAACAGCTCAGGTGGAGGAATGAGCAGATAAAGGTACTGACTTGAAAGAGTTGGGGTGTCTGGACATCCCAGTGTGGCTGAACATAGTGACTTAAGATTGCAGAGGCAGAGTGAAGCCAGATTTGACCACGGCAGCCAGGAAGTGGATGGTGGGACACAATAAAGAGTTTGCATAGGTTCCCAGTGAAAAGAAACTAAAATGATTTTAAATAAGGATTGCAGCTTTGGAAACTTTTATGACTGTATGCTATGGTCTGAATGTTTGTGTCCCTTCAATATTCATATGTTGAAACCTAACCCCCAAGGTGATGGTGTTAAGAGATGGTGCCATTGAGAGGGGATTAAGTGAGGCCTTTGGGAGATAATTAGTACCCTTATAAAAGCAGCCTGAAAAAGCTCCCTTGCCCTTCAGCCATGTGAAGTTAGAGGAAAAGATGTCATCCAAGAAGGAATCCCTCACCAGACATCAAATCTGCCAGCACCATAATCTTGGACTTTCTAGCCTCCAGAACTATGAGAAATAAATGTTTGTTGCTTATAAGCCACTCAATTTATGGTATTCTGTTACAGCAGCCCAAACGGACTAAGACAGTATATAAATATAAAAATAACTTAAAGAAGTAGGATTATAATAAACATGTTACTTTATTGCTGCATAAAATTTCTGAATGCTTTTATATGTGGATTAATATAGCTCTACATTATTATTTAAATGGCTAGAGAGTACTCTGTTATCATATACTGTCATTAATTTAACCAATTCCGTATGGATGGACATTTACTTGTTGCTGTTATAAAAACTTCTGTTAAATATCCACAGAGTATGTGTTATTATACACTTTCTTGAATAGTTGTAGAGAAAAATTAACTGAAAAGGAAGTCTGGGTTAAAGAGATATGCACTATAAATTTTGTATCTTGTTGCTAGATTCTTCTCCAAATGTTATACCAATATCTATTTCCTACAGCATTGTATGAGAGTACCCCTTCCCCTCATCTCATAGTCACTAATATTGATATTTTTAACCTTTGTCAAAATTATAAGATAAAAAGTATATCATTTCATTTTCATGATTTTCCATTACCTATGGGGTTGAATATCTTGCCATATGTGTCCTATCTGTGATCAAATTTTGAGAATTAGATATTTTTGTTCTTTGCTCATTTTTCCATTGATGTAGTTGTCTTTTTTCTTATTTTTCCATCATAAGTCTTAGCATAGAGCTAATAAAATTATTTATTAAATTTCAGATTTCAATTTTTGTTGAAAAAATTGTGGTTAAACTAACCAGTCTTTTCTTTTATGATTTCTACTTTTGAGGTCAAGCTTTGACAGAGGTAGAAAATAATAATGTCATGAAGATAATGCAATTGCATTTCTGGAAAACCTAACAAGATCTATTGACTCACTGATGTACATAATAGGAAAGTTCAGTAAGTTTAACAGTTATTTAAAAAATTCAAAAGTCAATAGCTTTCTCATAATAAAAAACAAAAGGAAAATAGAACCAAAAAATCCCATTCACAATTGCAATAGATTCAAACAAATATAAGTAATCTAATAAAAGATACAGTTTTTTAATGGTAAACCTGAAAGAACCAACTTACAGTAACATGAAAGAACAAGCAAATGAAGAAACTTACCTAGTTTGAGATGAGGGAAGAGGGAAAATTGTGAAGATGGCAATTTGCCCATCCTCAATCTACAAATTCAATGCACTTCCAATCAAAGGTCCAGTGATTTTTAAAATTGACATAATTATTCTAAGGTCCATCTTAAAAAATACATATGCAACAATAGGAAAGACAACCTTGAAATGGAGAAGTAATGAAAAGACAGCTTTAATGTCATAAATCAAAATACATTGTAAATCTCGATTCCAGTTAAAACAGAAATCAATACAAAAATCGGCAAAATGATGAATGAAAGGAATCCAAATTAGAGACAAGTATGCATAGGAAGTTAGTCTATGGCCAAATCAGCATTGAAATCAGTGGAGAAACATGGATTATTTGATAAATTGTATTGGGAAAACTGGCAAACCATTATGAGAAAAAAAATGATTGAGATTACTTATTCACTTTTCACATGAAAACAAATTCCAAACAAGCAAAGATTTATATGTGAAAATGGGCAAAACAAAAATGCAGCCATATGGATATTTAAATAAAATAAGGTTATTGTCATAGTTTGAATATCAAATGAGTGCCTGCAATAAGGTAATGGCAGTAGGGATGTAAAAGGAAATGATGGCCTTGGGGAATACTGAAGAGGCAGTATTGACAGGTTTGGTGACTGATTAGATGCAAAACAGTGTGAAAGAAGGGAGGAAGTAGTAAGAAGTGAGGGGTTTCTCTCTTGGAAGGTACTGAAGGCACACTGAGCTCATTATCACTTGCAGAGATCCCCCTCCCATTTTCAAAGTCTGATCTAGACTCTAGTTCCTTGATAGAATATTCATAAAGGACTTCAATTTGAAATAAACTTTTTCTCAATAACAAATCCATAGTGCCTTGTTTTGACTTATTGTCACTTGAGCCAAATGACTCACCCACTTAGATTCTAGATCTTTGAGACATTTCCAATCAAGACTTGCTTGAAAATCTGGATTTGTGACAACAGGTTCATACCTAATATCTAGTATCAGTCAGCCTCTCTGTCCTTCAGCTGATTTCTGGTTATAATACACTCTTCACCTTGACTGGTTGAATTAGAGGTTGTGGCACTACCTGGTTCTCTGGTTCTCAGTCCCTTCAGAGTACCACTGCTGAAATGAAGCTGATGACCCTGGCAGGAGTTAGGTTTCTAGAAGTTATCATTTACTTAGTGGTGCGTTTATGGATTGAATTGTGTGCCTCCAAAGTTGACGTCCTAACTTCCATTACTTCAGAATGTGACCTTATTTGGAGATAGGGTCTTTACAGAGTAATCAGGTTAAATAAGGTCTTCAAGGTAGGCCTTAATGCAATATGATAGTATCCTTATTAAAGGGAAAATTTAGACACAGACCCACAAACCCAGGGTGAGTGCCATATGAAAGTGAAAGCAGAGATGAGGGTGATGCTTCTGCAAACCAAGGGACACCAAAGATCAGTAGAAATATACCAGAAGCTAAGAGGCAGGCATGGAATAAATTCTCTCTTACAGCAACAGAAGGAATCAAATTTGCCAGCATCTTGATCTGAGACTTCTAAGCTCCCGAACTCTGAGATAATGAATTTCTGTTGTTAAGCCACTCAGTTTATGGCATTTTGTTACAGCAGCCCTAACAAACAAATATAGGTGCAAACATATTTTTCCTTCTTCCTACATTTTTTAAAGGCTAAGTGAAATCAAAGGAAGGATGCACTGCTCAAAATTATCACCATTTTGCTACCAATCAAACTTTGCAAAGACCAATTATGTAGTAGAAGTAAATAAGATTAATCATGAGGATTTTCTGAGAATTCTAGTTTTATTGCTCATGATCTTTACTTGCAAATACTGGAATCCCTTCATTTAAGTAGAAAATAAATTTATTAAAGGATACTAGGTAATACTAATATCTCATGACAGTGGATAAGTGGGCCTATGATGCTGTAGTCAAGGAGTGTGTGCAATCACATGGTGAAGGCTTCTTTAGGAAAAACCCTATTCAGGCACCTGTGAGTGAGTGGATGCCAGAAGTCCCAATGTACCTTGCCTGAAGGAACAGCTGACTTTTGTCTCTAGACCCGTCATGTCCTCACATTGTTTATTTCTAAACCCAAGTCCAGCTCAAAGAAACCATGTCACGTGGTCCAACCCTAACTGCAAGAGAGTCATGGTGGGGATTTTCTGTCTTCCTCTTTAGGATGGCTAGACTTACAATGTTGGACATTACCAAAATAAGTGGAAAGTGCTCAAAGATAGCCACCAAGGGTTCCAGCCACAACTCCTTTCCCAATCTGCAATGATATGTGCGCAAGAGCCCACATGCTTTCTGGGCTCCTATGTCATCACTAAGAAAATAGATAGCCAGAGCATGATGTGAAAAATATCATAATTTTTGTCTGTGTGTTTAAGTAGAATTAAAACTTATTGGAATAATAGGCTATCTTAGATGGGATCCTGGAATAGAAAAGGATATCAAGTAAAAACTAAGGAAACTTGAATAAAGCATGAGCTTCAGCTAATAATATATCAATACCAGTTCATTGGTTTTGACAAATGTACTGTACTCATGTAAGATGTTAATAATGGAGGAAATTGAGTGGGGAGTGTATGGGAACTCTCTACAATCTTCGTAATTTTTCTGTAGACCTGAAATAAAATTCTAAAATAAAAACATGTTGATTAAAATGGATTAAAGTCATTTTTTTCTCTGAGAGAGGAAATAGAAGTTTGTGATAATTTATATCAGAAAAAAAATGAGTCTCCACACTGCTCTCCTCCACTTACAGGGCCTGGAGAGGAAGGGGAAAAAAAAGACTGTCATGTCAGAGAACCAGCCAACCCTTCTAGGCCACAGAAGGTGAGATGCAGGACACAGCAGCATGGATGAACCTGGAGGACACTCTGTTAAGTGAAATCCGCCAGCCATAGAAAGATAAATGCTGCATGATCCCACTTTTAAGAAGTATCCAAATTACTCAAATTCATACTCAGAGAATAGAATGGTAGTGGTCAAAAGTTGGGAGGAGGGGATATTGGGGAATTACTAATCAACAGGCGTAAAATTTCCATGAAGCAAGATGTAGAGATCTGCTGTCCAACTTTGTACCTATAGTCAAACATAATGTGTTGCACCCTTTAAACACAGTAGACCTCATGATGCGTGGTCTTCCAAAATAAAATTAAATTAAAATATTTTGAAAAAGTGAGACACAGATTTGAGGATGCTTGGTTTTAATAAAGCATGTGAATGAGTTACCGGACATACAATGGTCAATACAGAACAAAATTGTTCTGAATAATAAATCTAGAGAATCTAAGCAGGGCAGTCTTCAGGGATAGAAGAGATTTAACCATGTGGCATGACTGAGAGAGTTTTGCAAAAAGGAACGTTTTATAATAAGTTGAAAACCCTTTTCATGTCAAACTCACTAAAGAATGCTATGTCACAAACGCTGGGTATGATTTTTGTCTTTTCAATTCAAAGCAAAGGAGATGATTTCCCCTATCTTGTAAATTTCAGAGCAGGACAAAGAGAAGAGCTTTCAGTGGTTATTCACAAAAGGAGAGCACATGCCCAGTAGAACAAGAACGTAAACCCATAAGGAACTGCAAGAGTGAACGGCCTGCGGTACATTTGGGGGTGAACACTGGATGTCCCTATCGTCTGAATGTGTTCATAGGTTGAAATTCGAATACCCAATGTGATGGTATTAGGAGTGGGGGCCTTTGGGAGGTGCTTAGGTCATGAGGGTGGGGCCGTTATGAATGAGACTCCACAGAGCTTCCACCACGTGAGGACACAATGAGAAGTCTGTGAGCTGAAAGAGGGCCCTCATTTCACCATGCTGCCCCTGATCTCAGACTTCCAGCCTCCAGAAATGTGAGAAATAAATTTCTGTCCTTTTATAAGCCACCTCATTTGTGGTATATGTTATAGCATCCCGAATGGGCTAAGACAGAAGTCCCACAAAATGTGGGACTTCCATATGGATTTTATTTACACTTTAAGGTTAGGGTGGCCTTAGCTGACGACTGTATTATGAAAAACAAACCAAACCGAAGTCTTGTCACTAAAACGGACTCATAGCTTCACTGCCGATCAGGGAATATTTAACTTGCCTCAGGGAGGTAGTCTCCTCATCTCTTGTCCCCAAAAAGGGGTGAGCATTGTTTCGTAGCCACACATGGCTTTCTGAATCCAGATCTTGGTAACCCAGGAACAAATCAGGGAAGTACCTTCTGATGCTTGAGCTTTTGATTGCCCTGGTTTTCAGAGATGAGGACCTTATTTTAAATATATTAATCTCTAAATCATGATTCCTGCAATGAGACCATCTTTCTAAAAACTGGAATACCTGGAGTGCTCAATAGTCACCAATAAGCCCAAGATGACTTTCCTGATATAAACACATTCATAAGAGAAATGCAGTTAAGACGTGGCCTTGACATAGTGAATACAGAACCTTTGTCTCCTGGGTCTAAATGGACAGTTGTATGGACAAGCATAGGGTATAATGATAGTAATGAATGAAGAGTATTCTCTCATCCATTATCCACTTGAATTGCCCAAACATGCTGGTAAGGTAGACGTTGCTGGGGCAATTTTCCCTCTTTTGGGCAACAGGAAACTAAAGCTCAGAATTCACTGAGCTATTCAGGACTAATAGAGCCAGAAAATGAAGAACATTTATAAAGAGAAGAATTTCATTCCCTTTGGATTAGAGATGTTGTTAGTATCACTTTTTCTAAGTTGACATATAACTTGTATTTACTTGAAAGAATTTATTTATCAGGATGTAGAGATACTTATATTGACCCTTTGTAATATTTTTGTCATTAAAATGACTTAACAAAGTTGAGGTTAGACTCTGGGCTAAAATTCTGTTTATCTTCCTCCAGGGAAATGTAGTTCCTATTTTACAAAGCTTAGGGAAGATTTGGAAGCATTCTACAAAAGAAGAAAAATGAGAAAATTTAGACCAGAAAGACAATTGTGCTTATTAGTTTCTTTAAATTGAAATGTTAAAACTTTATTGGAGAAACAGTTCATATTAATTAACTTGTGTTTTTTCTTCTCAAGCAAGATTATATCCAAGTTAAAACAAAGGTTAAAGTAGTACATACTCTTTAATGAAAACACAAATTAATTTAATTTGTCCCTAATTAAATGTTATCAACAATTGTCATCTAAGCATTCATTTCTATTTATAATTAGAGAAAAGCTATTATTTTTGTCTTTCTCTTGCCTCTGAGATTCCTCAAAGCCATATTATCATTAGATATTATTTGAGAAAAAAATCCCAGGAAACATTAGTTTTCCTTTTAAACTCTGTGACCATTCTTAATTCTGTGACCATTAATTATGTTTAATTTCTCTCTTTCAAAGCATTTCTTTTTGTGCCGAGATTATTTTTTCTCCTAATAGAAAGAGGTTCATACCTGATCTCTGCAAATAGAAGCATGTAGGAGATCTGAGTTCATATCTTACTCGAAGGCTCTAATTCTTTTTATGAAAGCTTGTTCCATATTCTAACATTTATTTTACAAAGAGTCCAAACTTTTTCATCATTTATTTTTATTTGTAACATTCAAAACAAACATATATAACAGGGTATATTTGCTTAAAGTTGTTTAAATTTATGAATTCAGGCATTTCCAAAACTCAAAAGGTAATCTGTAAAAAAAAAAAAAAAAAAAGTAGAGTGACACATTTTCTTGCAGAAAATGAAATAATAAAATGACATTAGATGGGCATTACCTACCTCAGAGAGATGGCATGTTATTAAGGAAACAATAGTAGCTTTGGAGCAAGGCAGGACCTGGTTTGAAATCTGCCTCTTATCACTTACTGGTTGAATGAACTTTAAGGATTTTCTTAGCATCTTAGAGGCTTGTTGTCCTCATCTGTATTAGGAGATGTAATAATTGCTCTCTCTCTAGCATTTTTGTGTTTTTTTTCTGTAGTATATTATTCACATCAGAATATAAGATTCTTTAAAAAAAATCCACGCTTGACCTCATTTTCCCTTCCAGTGATTGTTTCACTTACTGCTTTCTACCCCATAGAAGAACTTCAAAGAGCTTCCCTTTCTTACCTTTCAATTGGTTTCCTCCAGTCTGCCTTTTGTCCCATCACCATGTGAGAGACTCTCTACAGTAATCTTAATATGGTCAAGCTCGGTGGACCCTTTTCTTATCTCATCTTTTTCCACCCCTCAGTGGTGTTTGACACAGCCCATCATTCTATTCTTCTGGAAGCTGTCTTCTCTCTCTGCTCATCATATGAGCAAGAAAACTGGTTTTCTTCCTGCTTTACTAGCTGTTTCTTATGGGTTTCCCATGTAGGCTCCTTTTTGCTCCCAACTCGTAAATTCTGTAGTGCTTCCAGGCACAGGCATGGGCTTCTTTCCTTATAGATCTTCCATTCTCAGGTATCATCAAAATTATGAGGCTTTGCATGCTGTCCATATTTGGTGATTGCAAGTTTAGATCTCCACCTCACCACCTCTCTCATCTCTAGACTCATGTGTCCAACTGCTTACATGTCTATTTAGATATCTCAAAGCCATTTTGAACCACACTTGCTCAAAAAATAAAACAAACCCAAAAACCAAAAGTTAAGTCACACACACACACACAGACACACACACACACAGACACACACACAAACACATCTGCTTTTACCTTAGGCTCTTCCTTCCCAGGAACCAAACCGTTTCCAAACCAATTGTTAAATATCAGATTCAGGTTAGCTCTGACTTATTCCTCGTCAGTCACATTGAAGTTATCCACAAGTCCTGGATGTTGTCCTCCAAACATATACTGTTATTTCCCCATCTTTACTCATCCAAGCCATCATACCTTCTGTTATGGGTTGACCTGTGTCTCCCCAAATTCTTATGTTGAAGTCCTAACCCTTACAACCTCAAATGTACTCTATCAGAAGATAGGGTTTTTACAGAGGTAATTAAGCTAAAATGAGGTCATTAGGGTAGGCAATAATCCAATATGATGGGTTTCTTTATAAAAACCAGGCAGTTGGAGACACATATGAGAACCAGAAGATGAAGACAGAGATCTGGGTGATGCTTCTATAGGCCAAGAAATGCCAAAGATGGTCAACAAACAACGAGCAGCCAGGAGAGAGGCCTGGAGTAGACTCTCCCTCAGAGCCCCCAGCCGCCCAACACCTAGACCTCAGACTTCTAGCCTCCAGAGCTGGGAGACAATACATTTTTGTTGTTTAAACCAATGAGTTTGTGGTACTTTATTACAGCAGCCCTTGGAAATGAATACATCACCTTACCTATATTCTTGCTCTTAATGGTTTCAACTTTGTCTGTTTCCAGGCTATTCTTTTACACAGCAAAAGTGATCATAAAAAAAGGAAAAAAATTCCAATCATGCCACTTCCTGTACAGATGCCTTCCCATTGTATTTAGAATAAAGCCCAAACTCTGTGTTGTGGTTTATGAGAAGCCCAATGTGATTTGACCCCACCTTATTTCTGAATATCATCTCCTGCGATTCTCTCATTTACTCATTATAGTCAGTCATATCCGTCTTCAATCACTCCTTAGAGTATTACAAAATTAATTCCTGCCTCAGGGCCTTTGCACATGTTATCTCTTCTGCCTGAGAGGTTCATGTCAGCTCTTCACGTGACTGCTTATTTCTCCTGATTAAGTTTTCTGCTTAAATGCTGAAATACTTTATCAGAGGGCCACCCCCATTCCCTATCTCAATGCATCCTCTTTATTTCTACCTCAATATTATACAGAATGTTCACTTATTTAATAATCTATTAGTTCATTTATGTGTGTGTTTAAAGCCTATCTCTCTGAAAAATAAAAAGTACCACAAACTCCTTGCCTTCATATTAACAATTTATTTCCAGTATCTGACACATAGTAGCTCCCAAAATACTTTCTTGAATGAATAAATAAAAGAGTATCCATCAAGTATATTTTCAGAATCAGTCTACATAGTATTTAGTTCATTTACTTAACACATATTTGAGCTCCTTTTATGTATCAGGCACAGTTTCAGGCACTAGGAATTCAGCATGAACAAGATAGACCAAGTCTAAGACTGGGAAAACAGTAAAGATAGAAGCCCTCCAAAAGGAGTGTGCCTGGTGTGTGTGAGGAATGGCACAGAGCCTGCTGAGGTGGGAGCTGATTAAGGGCAAGGCTTCGAAATAGGGGAAATCAGAAGAGAGACAAAAATAAATTTTTAAATAATAGGCAAGCAAGGATCAAAGCAGAGAGAACAATTATAGCTTTTTATACAGTGCAAGGGAGATATGGTGATGACTTGAGCCAATGGTAGCTGTGCAAGACAAGAGAAATGGTCAGGTTCTAGGTAATTTTCAAGGTAGAGACCAAAGGAATAGCAGATGAATTGGATGTGGGTAATGCTGATCAAAAGAGAGCAGTTATGAATATTTCCCAGGTTCTTGACCCGAGCAGTTTAATGAATGGAGTTGTCATTAACTGAGATGAGGTCACCTAGGGGAAGAGCGGATTTCAAGGAAAAGATTGGGATCTGAATTTTGGACGTGTTAAACTAGAAATTTCTATTAGACAGCCAAATGGAAATATGACATAAGCAGTTGGCTATATGAGTTTAAAGTTCAGCAGAGGGGTCAGCTGAAAGCAAGAAGCGAATTTCAAGCCATAGGGTTTTATATCTGGACACTCTATGAAGACAGTAACTGCCATAGTTTGCAATCAGCAAATCATCATTGTCTATGTGTATATTCCTAATCCTTCCTTCTGTATTAAATGTGAAGTCAAGTTCAGGAATGATTTTGATTTAAATAGTTTTATTGACATCCTATGCAATGACAGCCATTTATTCGATTAAAACCAACCAGAAAATGATCTTAAATTTCTATAATAGTTCATGTGCTATGAAGGGGGAGGGATTCTTTTCCAAATGTTTATTGGATAGTCTTTTAGCCAACAGACATTTATAGAAACCCTATTACGTGTCAGACACTGACTGTATCCAGATTATATAATAAAAAATAACAGGCAATCCTCAGACTTAAAGAAATCAGAATCTTTAAGTCACTAGGATGGCAGCAAATCGTCCTTGCTGCAATCACCCTAGCGAGTTGTTGTGAGATTCAAAAGATGTAATCCATGTGAGGTGTTGAATTATGTCCACATCTATCATTAGCATCCTTTTAACATATGCAGAATTTAAAGCCAGAAATGTCAAATAGCTTTCCCAAAGCAAAACTGGCCTCAGATCCAGATATTTTTTCTCTTACTTTTTTTTTCAGTTTTGTTGAGGTATAATTATCATACAGCACTATAAAACTTTAAGGTATACAGCATAGTGACATATATATTATGAAATGATTACCACAATAAATTTAGTTAACATCTGTCATATCAGATAGATATAAAAAACAAAAATGACTTTTTTTCCTTCTGATGAGAACTTTTAGGATGTATTCCCTTATCATCTTTCAAATATTCCATATACCAGTGTTAACTATAGTCATCATGTTGTACATTATATCCCCAATATTTACTTATCTTATAATTGGAATTTTGTACCTTTTGACCATCTTTGTACAATTCCTCCCAGATTTTCTATTTCTGGATCAGAACATTGAACTGACCCATGTTGACTGCCTTCTAAGACTGCCATTGCTTGGAAATGATGATGTCATATGAATCTTAGTTTCCTTCTTTGAAAAACTGAGAAGAGCAAATGCTTCCAAGTTGTCTACATGCATTTTTAATGAAATTTAAATGAATCGACGTGTGAATATGTGGTATATTAAATACTGTTGTTCTGGCTCTTTCTGAGTGGCCTCAGATGAATTACTTACTGTCACTGAGCATTATTTTTCCCATCTGTAAAATGAGAAGAATAAAAGTAACTATTTTGTGAAGTTAGTGTGAGGATTAAACTAAACAAAGCACCTGAGAGGAGTGCCGAGCAGACCTGGATCTAACTGTTATTATCACTATGATGATGCATAGTGAGGTGGCAGAATTTCATTACACTCATTCAAATCCTCATTTTTAGCCTTCCATTAGCTAGCTCACTGGTCTGACAAATGGGAGAATAAAACTTTAGAGATGAAAAAAAGAGACCTCCTCTAAAAAGGTTTGTTTTTACAGTTTGTGAAGCACTATTTTTTTAAACATCTTTATTGGAGTATAATTGCTTTACAATGGTGTGTTAGTTTCTGCTTTATAATAAAGTGAATCAGTTATACATATACATATATCCCCATATCTCCTCCCTCTTGCATCTTCCTCCCACCCTCCCTATCCCACCCCGCTAGGTGGTCACAAAACATGGAGCTGATCTCACTGTTCTATGTGGTTGCTTCCCACCAGCCATCCATTCTACACTTGGTAGTGTATATATGTCCATGCCATTCTCTCACCTCGTCCCAGTCCATCCCTCCCCTTCCCCATGTCCTCAAGTCCACTCTTCACGTCTGCACATTTATTCCTGTAGTGTCCCTAGGTTCTTCAAAACCTTTATTTTTAGATTCCATATATATGTGTTAGCATACGGTATTTGTTTTTCTCTTTCTGACTTACTTCACTTTGTATGACAGACTCTAGGTCCATCCACCTCATTATAAATAACTCAATTTTGTTTCTTTTTATGGCTGAGTAATATCCTGTTGTATATATATGCCACACCTTTTTTATCCATTCATCTGTTGATGGACACTTAGGTTGCTTCCATGTCCTGACTATTGTAAATAGAGCTGCAATGAACATTTTGGTACATGACTCTTTCTGAATTATGGTTTTCTCAGGGTATATGCCCAGTAGTAGGATTGCTGGGTCGTATGGTAGCTCTATTTTTAGTTTTTTAAGGAACCTTCATACTGTTCTCCATAGTGGCTGTATCAATTTACATTCCCACCAACAGTGCAAGAGGGTTCCCTTTTCTCCACACCCCCTCCAGCATTTATTGTCTGTAGATTTTTTGATGATGGCCATTCTGACTGGTGTGAGGTGATACATCATTGTAGTTTTGATGTGCATTTCTCTAATGATTAGTGATGTTGAGCATTCTTTCATGTGTCTGTTGTCAATCTGTATATCTTCTTTGGAGAAATGTCTATTTAGGTCCTCTGCCAATTTTTGGATTGGGTTGTCTTTTTTTTTGATATTGAGCTGCATGAGCAGCTTGTAAATTTTGGAGATTAATCCTTTGTCAGTTGCTTCATTTGCAAATATTTTCTCCCATTCAGAGGGTTGTCTTTTCCTCTTGCTTATGGTTTCCTTTGCTGTGCAAAAGCTTTTAAGTTTCATTGTCACATTTGTTTATTATTTTTTTTATTTCCATTTCTCTAGGAAGTGGTTCAAAAAGGATCTTGCTGTTATTTTTGTCATAGAGTGTTCTGCCTGTTTTCCTCTAAGAGTTTTATGGTGTTTGGCCTTATATTTAGGTAAGTTTTATAGTGTCTGGCCTTACATTAAACTCCATTTTGAGTTTATTTTTGTGTGTGGTGTTAAAGAGTGTTCTAATTTCATTCTTTTATATGTAGCTGTCCAGTTTTCCCAGCACCAATTATTGAAGAGGCTGTCTTTTCTCCATTGTATATTCTTGCCTCCTTTATAAAAAATAAGGTGACTATATGGGCATGGGTTTATCTCTGGGCTTTCTATTCTCTTCTATTGATCTCTATTTCTGTTTTTGTGCCAGTACCGTACTGTCTTGATTACTGTAGCATTGTAGTATTGTCTGAAGTCAGGGAGCCTGATTCATCCCGCTCTGTTTTTCTTTCTTAAGGTTGCTTTGGCTATTCGGGGTCTTTTGTGTTTCCATACAAATTGTGAAATTTTTTGCTCTAGTTCTGTGAAAAATGCCATCGGTAATTTGATAGGGATTTCACTGAATCTGTAGATTGCTTTGGGTAATATAGTTATTTTCACAATATTGATTCTTCCAATCCAAGAACATGGTATATCTCTCCATCTGTTTGTATCATCTTTAATTTCTTTCATCAGTGTCTTATAGTTTTCTGCATACAGGTCTTTTGTCTTCTTAGGTAGGTTTATTCCTAGGTATTTTATTCTTTTTGTTGCAGTGGTAACTGGGAGTGTTTCCTTAATTTCTCTTTCAGATTTTTCATCAGTAGTGTATAGCAATGCAATTAGTTTCTGTGCATTAATTTTGTATCCTGTTACTTTATCAAATTCGTTGATTAGTTCTATTAGCTTTCTGGTAGCATCTTTAGGATTCTCTATGTATGCATGCTATCTGCAAACAGTGACATCTTTACTTCTTCTTTTCTGATTTGGTTTCCTTCTATTTCTTTTTCTTCTCTGATTGCAGTGACTAAAACTTCCAAAACTATGTTGAATTGAAGCACTATTTTTCATGACATGATCTTCTCTATTTATTCAGGTTTGTCTTCCTTCTGAAGAACTTATTGATAAGAATTTTTAAACTGCTAAAATATTGAGTATAGAAATTAAAATCTGCATTTTCTTTCTAATTTCAATTTTTATAAATGAATTCCTATAAAAATGAAATGATTAAGGGATTGGGACTAATATGGACTTCGAAAAAAATGAAAGCAACCTGGTCAATTTATTCAAAATTAGAAATGGGTGTAGAGTGACTTAATAGTGTTTGGACAGCTGCGGTCACTGATGGGGGAGGGAAGCTGTGCAAAAGAATAATTGTGGAGGATTTACGCTATGTCTTACACTTCTGGCTGCTTTTCATGTGTCTCTTCATTACACGTTTACATCCACCCTATTTTGACAGATAGGAAAACTGAGGGTCAGAGTGGTCATGCTACAGCCCTAAGTCCCATGAGTAGTAAGTTAAATAATTAAAAACCAGGGCATCTACCTCCAAGCCCTGTTCTCTTTCTATTACATCATATTACCTTGATGATCAGCATTTATCATATGATACTTGATATTTATTTAGCATGTAATACATGGTGGTTTTGTGCTAGATACTTAGAGAACACGAAAAAGAAGAGAAGCTTAAATATTGTGGTTGAATGGTTAAGATCCAGTATCACTGACTTTCCTGAAGGTTTCAACCACAGCACTATTGATATTTTGGGTCAGATAATACTTTTTTTGTGGGGGCTGTCCTGTGTATTGTAGGATGTTTAGCAGCATCCTCAACCTCTATCCATCAGATGTCAGTAGCTTCCCCTAGTCGTGACAAATGAAATGTTTGCAGATGTTGACAAATGTTTCCTGGATACAAAATCTCCCCTGGTTGAGAACTACTTTGCAAGACTGTAGCCTTGTAGGGTCAGGGGCCACTTCTGATTAGCTAGCTGTTAAATTGTTTGCTCAAGGATCAACCATAGAAAATATTTAGATGCATATCTGTTGACTGGATGATTCATTTGGTGATAAATTCTAGTTATTCCTTCCTTACTACAGAACTTCTGCCTCTAGAAGCTTGAAACTCATGAGAACAGCCAAAGAGAATTTAGTACCAGCTAAAGACCACTTCCCTGAAAGTACATTTGCCTGTCCTTTAAAAAAGTGAACTTGTATCTTTTTTCCATAGTTATTCAGTGTTCTCCCCTGCCACATTCTGCTCTCCTAGAAATAAATTTATCTGTGCCCCAAGCTCAGGGTCTCCCTAGAATTCTGAGTTCCTTAGTAAATGAAGCTGCTCTCCCTCTGTGTGAGGAATTATTTAGTAGGGATCTGAGGCTCTTGTCCTTTTCAGTCACAAATACTAGTGACCTTGTGTCGGGTTATCCGTCTCATTGTCCTGTTGCCCTTCCTTCATAGCATCTGTCACTCTCTGAGCTTATTCTTTATTATATGTCCCCTCTCTGACTCCTTAGCTCCACATCACTCACTCCTACCTGTACTCCAAGCTGAACGATGGCCATCTGGGTCACTTAGGTAATCCTAGAGCCTAGAACATGGCCTGGGGTCAGTATATATGTGTTGAATTAATTAGTACTGCCCTCATTCATTATTGTGAAACTAGCATTTGCTAAGCATTTTAATAGCAGATGCCACTGATGCCTCATCCATGCACCCTACACTCACAGTTCCCATTGTTTTAGAGGATTTTTACTGCTATGGCCTGGGGAATCTCTCTGACTTCAGGAGATGCTCAGCCTGTAAGTGGGGCAAGCTAGGATGTTAATGCCCCAGACTTCAGACCAAAAAGGATGGAACCTGGTGGATGAACCACCCAGCATCCCCAACCCTATGGATGAGATGACTACAGGGGTCCTCAATGGGACTGAGTCCTAGAGGCTCTCAGAGGTCAGCTGTCCATTAATGCCCCATGAGTGACCTCCTTCCCTTCCCTGTCTTACTTCCACACCCTCTATATTAGTCATCTAGGGCTGCCATAACAAGGGATCATAGACTGGGTGGTTCAAAAAACTCCAGTTCTGGAGACCAGGAGTCTGAGATCAAGGTGTCTGCAGCATTGGTTTCTTCTGTGGCCTTTCTGCTTGTCCTGTAGAAGTCTGTCATCTCCATGTGCCTTCCCTCTGTATTTCTGTATCTCTGCTTGTTTTTCCTATAAGGACACCAGTCATATTGGATTAAGACCTACCCTAATGACCTCAATTTACCTTAATTACCTCTTTAAAGATCCGATCCTCAAATATAGTCAGAACTCAACTATGCTGCTGAGGAATTATTATCAGTTATCTCCTGGTTATGTCTAGAAGTACTTGCCTTCTGAGCTAATTTGGGGTCTCAAATCCCTGTTAGGGAGGCAACATGATAGAATGATAAGAACTTTGACTCTGGAGCTGGAGGGCAGGGTTTGAATCCTGACTCTACCACTTACTCACTGGGTGACCCTGGGTGAGTCACTTCACTTCTTTTTATGTCTCTAATAGCACCAGGAAATAATAGTAGTGCCTACCTCATAGGATTGTTAGGTGAATTAGACTAGTGTTGCAAGGCACACAGAATTGTGCCTGCAACAAACCAAGAACAATGGCTTCATGGGAAGAGAAGAACAAGCAACTGGAGAGCTGGATGGAGTTATCACCATCATACACCCGAAGCCACTGAGACACAAAGATGCCCTGATGTGCTCATGATCACACACTTAGCTACTGCAAGGGCTGGATTCCCCAAATCCAATCCTCTCAAAGGCTTTACTCTCAATAAACACCACCCAAGCAGGAAGGCTTGACATTGTCCCCATGACCTGAGTCCTTCAGGGTATCTTCAGGAAGTGTTTCCTCTCCCAGATGTGAATTCTTTACAGTGTTTTGTTAGGCCATTCCATCTTTTTGTCTGCAGGTTATTATAGAATTGGGGTGTTCAGTAGAGTATCCACTAGATACAGATGGCCACTGAGCACTTAAATGTGGCTGGTTTGAACTGAGATGCTGTTAAGTATAAAATGCCAGATTTTGAAGATGTAGTAAGAAAAAATAATATAAAACATCTCATGAAAAATTTTTACATTTATAACAGGAAGTAATAATATTTTGGATATTTAAAATATATTATTAAATTATCTTCACCCATTTCCTTATGCACCTATCAGAAAATTTAAAATAACAAATGTGGCTCACATGTGTAGCTTGCATTGTGCTTCTACTGGATAGCACTATTAGAGAGCAACTATCTTTATTCTCATTTCTAGATCATTCAAAGAGTATGACTTCATACACCTCTTACACTCATACACAAACTCTTTCCCCAGTTTCCCTCTCCGTTCTGCTCCCCATTTATGCTCTGTAAAAGCTACTCCAGTCATGTGTCACCACTTACTTGTCTAGTAGAAGCCATGTAATAGAACAGATGTTTCTAATTCATTCACACTGTTTCTGGAGTTTTACTAACTTCTCTGACTTTCTTCATTCACAGAAGTCTTATATGGCCTTTAAAATCATGTGGCATGCTTCCCCCTCCATGAAACTCTCTGCTTGTTTCTCCAATCTAATCTTCTACAACCAAAGCACTTTACTAATTATTCTCTTATCATAGAACTTTTTTACATTATGCCTCCTGTCTAAGTTATCCACTGCCATACATGACTTTTAATTCCAGTGCTGTAGGCCACTTGAATACAGAATACATTTATCCAACAAATATTTCTTGAGCTTTGAATATGTCACAGGCACTAAGTTAGCTCTGGTATTATATTACATAAATTAAAAAGTGAATACACTTATTTTCTTCTATTTATCTATCATTCTCTCTGATGCAAAGATGAGATTAGAAGTGTAGGAGATTTATTGGGAGAAATGCCTGTGAAAACTAAAGAAGGAGGGAGCAGGTGTAGGTAGGGAGAGCCTCAGACTACACTGCAATTTCAAGAAAGTCTCAGCTAGGCTAATGGGGTGTCTCTAAGCCAAAGTAACCCTTCGGAAGAATTCCCCATCATGGGGTAGGAATAGGCCTGCTTGGTAACCCTCCCACACTCAGTTGTTGACCATGAGTAGCCCGGGGAAAGTGTGACCTTGGCATGCTTGCCTCTGCCTGAGGTGGATCTGAAGATGCAACATCTTGGGCTGAAGGTCATTTATGATTCTTGCAGCAGTTCCGTAAAAGGCATTCTGAGCAGAGCACCTCCACACCCCCCACCATGGTACACAGCCTCCCTGTTCTTATAAGAGATTTCAGATGACCTAAAATATGACATGTAAATTATACCACTGAGGTTAACCCCAGGCTTTGGGGTTGTACAGACATGAGTTTGAGTCTCCAACATCTCTTCTGTTAGTTGTATGATCTTGAGGAAGGAATCTCATTTCTCTAAAACAGCTGGTAGACTGTTGTTTGTTTAGTCAATCACTTCATTGAGTTGCTATATAAAATAATAAAATACATGTAAATTGTGGAGCTTAAAACATAATGTGTTTTATTAATATTGGTAATAACAGTTGTTATTGTTGGTGGTGGTGTCATTGTTGTATGGTTGTCAGTATCCTGAAATACCAGAGTGTAAATAAATAAAATCCATCAAAGAGAATGGGAATAAACTTCAAATACACTAATGATATGGGTAAGCCTAATGCTTCCCAGAAGCCCTGCTTGAAAGGGAGGTATAAGCTGTTATTCAGTTCTGAATTTCCAAAAAGGAAACATGTCTTTCCACATTGAAAACAAAGTGCTTCTTTGCACTAAAATCTACATGGTATTTTTCACAGGGGAGTTTAGGGGAAGAGGAACTTATTCATCTTGCACTTCTCTTGAACCAGGCTGATGCATCCCCCAGAGTCTGTGTTCAGGGAGGCTGGTTAAGTTGATCTGAGAAATAGGAACACAGTTCTGTTCAAGTAACAGTACTAATACTTTCTGGACAGAAAAAGCAACTTCTTAGTACAGTTAATATTTTTATCTACAGTATCATGAACTCTCTAGAGACCTTCTGGATATTACTAAGGACTGCAGCAGACACAAGAGGAAAGGATGTAAAGATAGTGACCTACATAGATCTGTGTTCTCATCCCAGTTCTCTTTTTTTTTTCTCTTTACAGATTGTTGAGAGTATGTATGGTCTCTCTGAGTCACAGTTTCTTCATATGTAGAATGTGGATAATTACACCTTGGCAGAAATGTTGAAAGGATTAGGCACTTACAGAAACATTAAAAAAAATAAAACTCTATCAAAACACCTAGTTTAGGTTCCCTCAGAAGCAATAGGTAGAGATTTAAGAACAAGAAGTTAATTTGGGAGCTGAAGCAGGAAATATAGGTAAGAAGGTGTTATAGGTTGAAATGCCACCCCCTCCCCGCCCCCCAAATCTGTACATTAAAGTCCTAACTCCCAGTACTTCGGATGTGACTATATATTTTTTTGTTTGTTTGTTTTTGACAAACTCACTTATGTTTTATTATATAAACCCTTAATCAATTACAATAATTCTAGGGATCATTTGTGTCTAATTACCATGTAGCTCAATATCAATGATACATAACATAATTTGTGTCTTATAACTATGGCCTAAATTTCATTAAAAATCTCTCCAGCATTTATTGTTTGTAGATTTTTTGATGATGGCCATTCTGACTGGTGTGAGGTGATACCTCATTGTAGTTTTGATTTTCATTTCTCTAATGATTAGTGGTGTTGAGCATCCTTTCATGTGTTTGCTGGTAATCTGTATATCTTCTTTTGAGAAATGTCTATTTAGCTCTTCTGCCCATTTTTGGATTGGGTTCTTTGTTTTTTCTGATATTGAGCTGCATGAGCTGCTTGTAAATTTTGGAGCTTAATTCTTTGTCAGCTGCTTCATTTGCAAATATTTTCTCCCATTCTGAGGGCTTTCTTTTCATCTTGTTTATGGTTTCATTTGTTTATTTTTGTTTTTATTTCCATTTCTCTAGGAGGTGGGTCAAAAAGGATCTTGCTGTGATTTATGTCATAGAGTATTCTGTCTATGTTTACCTTTAAGAGTTTTATAGTGTCTGGCCTTACATTTAGGTCTTTAATCCATTTTGAGTTTAGTTTTGTGTATGGTGTTAGGGAATATTCTAATTTCTTTCTTTTACATGTAGCTGTCCAGTTTCCCCAGCACCAATTATTGAAGAGATTGTCTTTTCTCCATTGTATATTCTTGCCTCCTTTATCAAAAATAAGGTGACTATATGTGCATGGGTTTATCTCTGGGCTTTATATTCTCTTCCTCTGATCTATATTTCTGTTTTTGTGCTAGTATCATATTGTCTTGATTACTGTAGCTTTGTAGTATAGTCTGAAGTCCAGGATCCTGATTCCTCCAGCTCCGTTTTTCTTTCTCAAGATTGCTTTGGCTATCTGGGGTCTTTTGTGTTTCCATACAAATTGTGAAATTTTGTTCTATTTCTGTGGAAAATGCCATTGGTAGTTTGATAGGGATTGCACTGAATATGTAGGTTGCTTTGGGTAGTATAGTTTTTTTCACAATATTGATTCTTCCAATCCAAGAACATGGTATATCTCTCCATCTGTTTGTTTCACCTTTAATTTCTTTCATCAGTGTCTTATAGTTTTCTGCCTACAGGTCTTTTGTCTCCTTAGGTAGATAACTTACTTAAGTTTTCTGATTTGTCTAACATGGACTCAGAGACACCAATGTCTGAGAGTAGCCCAACTAGAATGAGTTTAAATGCACATTAACATCCCACATGAACTGCAGAGTTTTCAGAAAATGGCAACTAATTACTTTGTGTTGTTTTCTTCTTTATCTGAATCTCCTTTTATTGTATCCTTGATTCTATCTGGTGAGATTAGGAGGGCGTGAGAAAGGAAGAGAGAGACAGAAACAAAAACAGAGACAGAGAGAGCCCTCTCTCTAGCTGGCCCATCCCGACTTCTCATTCCAGAACAGAGAAGAGGCCAGCAGCTCCTTGGTTCTCCCTCCCTGTTCTTCTGTAAGGTAGATGTGGCTTCGGTAGGCAGCAGGAAGTGATTGCAATTCTTGCATAGCTGAAGGTCTGCGTGTGAGGTGTATGTGTGTGTGTATGTGTGTGTGTGTGTTGGGTTCGGAGTACAGAGAATAAAGCAAGGTGCTTGTATCCTTACACTGGGTTTGTTACCAACTAGCTCAGAAACCTGAGAAAGAGTGATTTAACTTCTTATATCTTCTGCTTCCTTATTTGAAAAAAGTGTTTGTGAGGTGAAAAGAGATTTATGTAACAAATGTTTGAGGAGTGTGCCTAATCTACTCCACTTGAAAGTATGCATTCTGCCTTATAAATTTTGATGAACCCTTTTGGCTACAGGTGTTGGGAATTGTTGGGAGTCTGCAGATTTGCAGGGTTTTTTTTTTGTTGCTCTTATTTGGGCTTGAATGTTCTGATTGCTTGGGAAGCACTTTTGATGCTGGAGTTCTGGTGGGACTAGGTGGGGCCTGAGGGAGAGGGAGAGGGGACCAAGAATTCGAGTTTCTAAAGGTGTGGAGGTAATGATGCTTGCCTTGCAATCTTTTGTGAGCAATGAGGAAGCTCCTTACTCACTGGAGTGCCTTAATACATACATCAGTCAACACATATTTGGTGCCAGTTCCACAGCTGGTGGGCTTTGCTCTACAACACTTCTGCTCACCTGTTTACTTCCCATCTCTTCTAGAAAGGAGAGCAAAGGGAATAAAAAGTAGTAATGGAGCCACCTCAGGAGACCTCCAAAGACCTCCAGTCTAATTTTATTTTCTGTTGAAGAATATAGCATTTGAGCTGTGTTTTATTTATTCTATTTCCCCCTCCACTTTCTCTCCACACTTGTCCATCTGCCCAGGACCGTGAGGCCACCTTGCATGTACCACATCCTTGAACTCCCTTGCCTTCTGGCTTCTCGGCAGCTCAGTCAGCAGGCAGTGAGTTTCAAGGCTGGATGGAGCCAAGGATTAGTTTGGGTATTTTTCACTTGGCTTCCTTCCCGTGCGGTCTCTCTGGCTGAATCTGTTGACCAGGGACTACTATGCCTGGTAGGCAGCCCTCTCCACATGCTGCCCCTTCCTCTGGGTCCTGGGATCTACTTCCTCTTCTGGCCCCTTCAAGCCTGGGAGTGGCAATGTCCCTTCCCACTTCCCATGACCCTATACTTTCCTCAAAAACTGCCCATCCCTTTGTAAATTTTTCCTTTATTAACCACTCTGCACATGCCCTACTTTGTGCCATCTTTTGTTGCCTGTGATGGCCCTGACTGATGTAGATAACTATCCACTATCAAGTGTCTGTTCTCTTTTCCCACAGTGCAGAATTGTTGCTGGCAAGGGGACTCTCAGCCAAGGGACTGCCTTTCCAGACCCTTTGCCCCAATGTGGCTCATGTGACCAGTTTGGGCCAAGAGAAAGCAAACTGCCATGAGGAATGCTTTGTGGTGCATTTCCATGCTCTGATCCACTTCCCAGGCAATCTTGGAGGCTACTGCTTGAAGGTGGAGTTGTCACAAGACCTGGAAAGAGGCTCCATTCCAGACTCACTGATGAAGGGGAACCCACTAACCTGGAAAATCAGTGATAAATAAACTTTTAATGTGTTAAGTCACTGAACCTATACATTGTTCCATAGGTTAGCCTTCTCTGAATAACAGAAAGAGGTCACTATTTAGGTACTTTGCATGCATTATTTCTAATCTTCATGATACACCTTTAATCTGAGCATAATTATTACCATTTTATAGATGTAGAAATGAAGATACAGAAAGTTAATCCTCTGCAGTCACACAGCAAAGTATCTGTTATGGGCTGAATTGTGTACCCCACCCCCAAATCAGATGTTGAAGTTCTAACCTCAGCACCTCAGAATGTGACTCTATTTGGAAATAAGGTCTTTAAAGAGGTAATTGAGATAAAATGAAGTCATTAGGGTGAGCCCTGATCCAATATGGCTTGTGTCCTTATAAGAAAAGGAGATTTGGACTCAGGCACACACATAGGGAAAACCATGTGACAACGCAGGGAGAAGATGGTCATCTACAAGGCAAGGAGAGGGACCTCAGAAGAAACCAAGACTTCAGAACTCCTTGATCTCAGAATTCTAGCCTCCAGAACTGTGAGAAAATAAAATTATGTGGTTTAGACCATCCAGCCTGTGGTATTTTGATATGGTAGCCCCAGCAAACTAATACAGTATCATTATAGAGATGGGGCATCACATGCTTCTACCACCTTGATCCTGGAACACAGTTATAGTCTCAGCTCTGGATCCTTTACTTAATAAGATAGATTGGTGTGGAAGAGACCACAGTGTCAAATTATGAATTAAGCTGGCATGAATTTCTGAGTGTTCCCAACTTCTTTTATCCACTCCCTCCACTTTCTCTATCAGCACTCTTTCCATTTTACCTCGAGGTGATATTTCAATGATCTGGTTCAGTCACTGTCCCCACCTACATTTTGCAGAGTGGGAACTGTAGCTCTGACAGGCAATTTTTCTGAGGTATCAGCTTAATGTCCTGCATCTTCACTGTACTACAGAGGAAACTGGAGCTCATAAGGTCTAAGTGGCTTGACCATGGACACCAGACGTGAGGTCTTTTGACCTTCACCTCATCTCTCTGCCCTTACATAATAGGCAGAGGCAAATTGTTCTGCAAAGGATGATACTTCATTCCAAGTGCTATGAATTATACAATATTTTCATATTATAAATGATTCTTTGCTGTTTAGAGAAAGGATGGAATTGATACTGAGTGATGAATGAACCCCTGCCAGACTCCAATGATGTAAATGAGCATGGTTTTAATATGCCAAATAATACAGTAAGAGAACCGACAATCACTTCTCCACAGGGGGAGGGACTAGCATTGGGGCAGGAGCCTAACTTCCTTTGTTTCTGAAGCAGCTCAGCTTCTGAGTAACATTGGGATGAGCTCAGTAGCTTTCTTTGTTTCAAATTTCATTCATCATTTTGATGACTTCCATTGGCATAAAAAGTCACCTAAAACTCGAATCAGACAGTCTGGGGATGTTCTAGTTGCAGGACCTTGGACAGATCCTTGACTTTCACTGAGACTCAGTTTTCTCTTTAACAAAATGGAAATAGTAAAAACAACTATACTGCATGTTTGTTGAAAGTATAAAACATTTTACATGCCTAGTGCAGAATTTGAGATATCATACCTGCTCCATCAATTTTAATTCCCTCTACCCTACACATCAGTTTTTCTCTCTCCACAATCTGTGTACATAACACTTGGATTGTATAACTCTCAAGACAGTTGTCAGGGTTAAATTAGGTGATGTGTTTGCAGGCAACTAGATTTTAAACTGTTGTTTACATGTAATGTTGTAGTAGTGATTCTTCCAGCTATTACGTCTCAGATCTTTGTGTGTGAAAGTGGTTCAGTAAATGCTTATTGAATTGAAACATATTAAATCAAACTCCCTTGTTTAAATTTTATGTTTTTATTGACCAAAGAAATACAAAAGTATTGTTTCTGAATCAAAATGCTAAAGTTGTTAGCATTTGTATTTTAAAGGAGGGAAGAAAAACAAACGGAATATGGACTTAACGCTGTAGTGCCTACTATAGATGACAGATGGACAAGTTTGAATGGAAATATACACTACAGACTGTAGACCCACCATTTCATAATGCACACATCATTGCACTGCCAAGGTTCCCAAACAATTTTCATTTCCCAAATCACTCTGCTTTCAATAAAATTACAATCATTTTAAGGAAAACACACAGGAAAAGATTTTGAAATATATTTCTGAAAATCATCACTGAATGGTCCACATGAGTTCCAGGTACAGATTTCCAATAATTTCATCCTGTGAGATTGCACAGTAATCAGATGGTAAAGTGTGTCATGTCTTACTTTCAAAGTCACTAAAGAAGTGGTGGGAGCACAATGTCTGCTTCTGCCCCAGATTAAGCAACATGGTGCTAGAAAAATGTCAGTTGGATTCTCCAGGATTTTCTGGGAAAGCAAAATTACTCAGCTGGCTAGATGGGATACCTGTTTCACAGGCTGTCAACTCCTTTGCCTAATCCTTACATACATAGATCCATTTAGGGTTTACAAAGAACTTTTGAATATGTTACCTTAGGTCATTCTTATAATAACTTGATGAGCTATTTTTAAAATTAATTTATTTTATTATTATTTTATTTTTGGCTGTGTTGGGTCTTCATTGCTGTGAGTGGGATTTCTCTAGTTGCAGCGAGTGGGAGGCTGATCTTTGTTGCGGTGTGCAGGCTTCTCATCACTGTGGCTTCTCTTGTTGTGGAGCATGGGCTTTAGGCACATGGGCTTCAGTAGTTGTGGCACATGGGCTCAGTAGTTGTGGCTCGTAGGCTCTAAAACGCAGGCTCAGTAGTTGTGGTGCAAGAGCTTAGTTGCTCCGTGGCATACGGGATCTTCCCAGACCAGGGCTCAAACCCATGTCCCCTGCATTGGCAGGCAGATTCTTAATGACTGTGCCACCAGGAAAGCCCTTGATGAGCTATTTCAATCCTCATTTGATAGATAAGGAAACAAAAAATTAGAGAAGTTTGCTACATGATAAACTAGAAATCCAAATGTAAGTTTTTAATTCCCAGGCTCATGCTTTGAGGGGAGAATTAAGCCTCAAGTGCTAATTAGCAGCCTAATAAGTGCTTCGGATCTGGGTGGAGTGTCTGACTTTCCTAAGTAAGCTATTCTCTAATAGAAGTAAGATTTCAGATTTTTCTATAAAGAAATCATTTAAGTCAATGCAAGTTAACAAACGTGTGTGTGTGTGTGTGTGTGTGTGTGTGTCTGCTATGATCCCAGAGTGTGCTAGGGTTAGGAGTACAGCAAAAAGTAAATACCTAGTCTTTGACCTTGGGGAACCCAGTCAAAGCCTGAGTGAGGAGCCTTGGCTCTTCATAAGAATCACCTCTGGAGTTTATGGGAAAATTAAACGAAACAAGAAACAAAAAAACAAAGAAAGTGCATATTTTTAGCACTCCTCTGGATATGCAAATCATCAAGTCTGTAGGAAATGTCCAAGAATCTGTATGATTCAAATGTCTCCAGGGATCTAAAAAGCTTAAAAGCCACTAGAATATTGGAAAAAACATGGATTATGAGCTTGGATTGGAAAACTGATGCAGCCTGGGTTCTCTAGAAATCTGAGCCTAAGACAGAAGTTTAAGTGTGAGGCCTTTATTGGGCATGTGGTCCCAAGGATCAGGCCAGAAAGATAGGAGAGGGGAGCAGGGAAGGAAGGAAGGAGAGCCAGCGCAAGGATGCTCATGGAATTGGGCACTGCCATGGCGACCAGCTGTACAATCCTGTGCTACAATTCAAGAGGTCACATGAAGTGAACTTTGGGACGGTCCACCTGGGGAAACCCATTTATGCACTGAGTCCATGCCCCTTGGTCAAAGATTAGCCACAACCTCATGTCCAGGCTACACAGGTAGAACACTTTAAGACCGCAAAGAGGTGGGGGCTGGAGGGAAAATGCTCAGGTCAAAGCCTGGTGATGGTACCATTAGACTGTATCACCTTGAAGCTGGTCTGCTCGGGTGCAGAACTGAGGCAGTGGCAGAAATAAGAGAGGATCAGAAGTGATGCCTAAGAAATACCCTACACAAACCCCACTCCACACCCCTGCCTTCTGTGTGGCCTTGGACTTCTTACCCGAACCTGCTCAACCTCAGTTAATGCAGGGACAAACCTTGTAAAATTCTGGGGTGGATTCATCACATAATGTTTAACATAACACAATGTCCAGCACACAAACCACGACTGGAAAAAACGTGAACTTGCCTTCCTGTGCTTCTTTTTTTAAACACACAGAGATCTGAATCTCTTTGTGAAGGTTGACCTCCTCCAGATCCCCATGGGAATCCTCTATAAGAATCTCTCACCTCACTCATTGAAGAGAGGAAATAAAACTGGAGATTTATCAGGAGATAAAATACAGGCCCACACTCTGAAGCCAACAACAACACAGAAAGTTACCGTGTTTTTTCTTTGGAGCAGAGGGTGAGGCTTGATCTTCAAATACAGTTTTTTCAATCAGAAAAACAACATAGGATAAAACCTGGTATATTTTTTAACATAAAGAGATAGGCAAAGCCTCAAACGTATTCAAAGAAGAAAAAAAATAAAAGAAGAAAGAATAAAAAGCACTGCGAGGGCCTCTGGCACACAGATATACACATTAATTTTAGTTTCTATATGTTTTAGGTTGGTGTGACACTAAGATTCTAGACAGCACTACCTAGGTGCACATTAGCTAACCAGCCATGGATGTGCTCCAAAGATTTACTGAGAAAAGGATAGAAATGGGCAAGTCCACAGGAAGAGTAGGGGGTGATCTTAGAAAGGCACAACTTAGGCATAACTTATTCATTCAACAAGCCAGCTCATTGAGAACGTTATTGTCGGTCATTTGAGAGAAGCTGGGGACACAGAGTAAATAGGATCCTGTCTATTGCCTTCCCAGATGGCTGCTCTTGTACAGATGTGCATGTTGCCCCAGGGTGCAGATGACAGAATTTTATTCTGTAGAGATCAGACAAGGCTTCCAGAGAAAGTGATGTTGGAGCTGAATCTCAATATTCATCTGGTGTTCACCTGGCATCCAAGAGGGGAAAGGACCCATTCCATGGAAAACTGAAAAAATCTGGAAGGAATGAAATGTAAGTATTTGTGCACTCCAGGCTGCAATATTGGCTCTCACATGTTGAACAGCACAGGTATTAGAGTCAGAGATATCTAACTTCTGTTCCTTGCTTGCTCATTTACTATTTGCCATCTTAATCTTTGCATCACACAAGAACTTGCAACTTGGAGAGCTTGAGTAACTTGCCCCAAATTGACCTCTGTGGATAGGTAAAAAAGTAAAGAACGAGCAGACATAAGCCTTATCCAAGGCTTTCCATACAGTACGGTTTCAATACGTGTGGCTGTTATTGTTCAGTGTGGGAGGCATGAAGGATGGTCTTCATGGAACCCTGGCCAAAGTGTTTTCTATGAATTAGCCCTTTTTCCTGTGTATTCAGCACAGCCAACCAAAGGGAAGCTCAGGATTTAGGGGAGGTGAAATTTCTGGTCATCAGGGAAGGACTTCCAAAGGTGAGGATAAAGATGGTTTATCCATGTTATCCATGGCCAGAACACACCCTTGCTCCTTTGTCCATCTGCAACCATTCCACTCACTAACCCAGCCGCCCGGGGTGGGGTGGAGGCACTGATTTCAGACAAGCCAGAGCTCTGCTCCATGTCAGCCCCTCAAAGTTTGCTCTATCTAATGTACTCCCAGCTTCATTGTACCATATCATTTTCCTCTTTCCAAAATGAAGATCTGACTGTGTTGACCTATTCAAAATCTTAAGCATGTTTTAGAAGAATTTTCTGAATTTCCAACTTCTCCAGCATTATCTTGTTTCTTAAATTTGTACCCTAAGGTACAATAATGAACTCCTCACAGAAATTTCTAGCTTGTTTCTAGGTGTTTGCACATGTATTACATTGCATCACATATTTCTATACACTTTTCTGTGCTCCCTGTGAGCCTATAAACCTCTTGAGTTCGAAGACTGCATCTTGTTAGTCATTGTATATCCATCACCTATTAGAATCCATAGCACATCTAGGTGTCAATAAACATGTAAACAAAAGTTTTTTTATATATACCAATACCTGTGTGTTGGTTAGAAAATATCAATCTTCTTGAGTTTGATCACCTAGGGAAAACTAGTTCCCAAACTTAAAATGTTGAGGACCAGACACTAAAACTTTACAATACCTCTAAGGCACAAGTACTCAGTAGAAATGCTCTTAGTTGGCTATCAGGCTCCTCTTGATTGTTTCTATCTCTCTTCCTCCTCTAACATGAATACTTGTTACAACTGGAAAACCAACCATAAAAAATCTATAGCTCAACAGAATGGCCTAACTGATGTTTTTTCCCCTTTAACTGGAAACGTTAAAAAAATATATATCAATTCTGTACTCTCCATCAGCCCACCTGTTTCTTACAGGCCATCATGGTGACAGCTACAAAAAAGGTTGGCCATGAACAACACCTCCTGTTGCTTGGGAAAGGCACATCTGTATATGTCTGTGTTCAGAAGCAAAATGAAGTTTGAGTATATTTTTCCAAAGTGTGGTGTAGCACAATGGATTGAGAATCTGCAAACAAAACATGCTTGTGTTTATTTTAAAGGATAGAAAAAGAACAAACACTTCACTAATTGGTGGATTGGAAGATATATGGAAGAGATATATGAAGGAAAGTCAAAGCTTAAACTCAGTGGTAGGAAGCAAGTTAATAATTATCAATATATTATCAATATCAATATAATTATCAATATATTAAGGAGAAGGAAGAGCGAGGAGAGGGAGAAGAAAGAGATTGTTGTGGGCTAGAACTTATAGAGTTTTGTAGCAGCAAGATAGTTTAGAGATTACTGGGCTCCACGCTCCTGTTTTTGTACTTGTGGACAGGCAAACCCAGAGAGGTGAAGTAAGTTATAAGGTCGCATGGCTTAGAACAGAGGTGACCACCAAAATCAATCTTGGTTTAGTAAGAGTTCTCATTGAATAGCTTCACTGCACCTGAAGATTCCTTAGCTCTTTCAAGGTCGCCTGGTTGGAACAGTCAAATCTGGGAATTGAACCCCATTCTTGATAGTCTCTGAATAAATTTATTTTCTTATTATCCTTCCTCCTGGAGAATCTAAGTACTGAAGTTGTTCTGGATCATGGGAGAAATGCAATCAAGCTTGCAAACTCAATTCTAGAAAAGAAATGGAAAGAATTTGGACTTGGGGAGTCAGATAATTTGTAACTGAGTTTCTATTCTGTCAAGTACTGTCTATAAACCTGGGAAAATCTTAAACTCATAGTCTCAGTTTCCTTTTCTGTGAGATAGTGATAATAATTCTCAACACAAAGGCAATTTGTAAAGTCTAGATGAAATTGTATATCTTAAGAGTCTGGCACAGTACTTGGCACATACGAACTCTCAGATTACATGTATACTCTATCAATATTTCTTACCCGATGAGAACAATGGAATTTAGGCTAATACAGTATTTTGAAATATAGCTTTGGGCACTACTTTTACATTATCAAGTGATAGGAAGTTGCTAATTTTATGAGGACTTAAGGCTATGCCTCCAATAAACAGCACATCAAAAAAATCCATAGGAAGCAGTTAAAAGTGAATCTGGCAAGTGTGTTACTCTGTGCAGGGCACTGGTGAGTGATCTCAGCAGGATACAGGGGTCAAAAGGAACATAGTTTCTCAAGGAGCTATAGTACTTTATACATTGGAAAAGCTCAAAATCCTATGTATATTTTATATATAAACATATATTTTATATATAAACAAATACACACATATATGTAACTGGTTTCATGTCTAAATGAACTAATTACATTTAAAGCCTATTGTTGCAAAGGAAGTTAGAATCTGAGTAATTTTGTAGTTTCACACCAGGTAAGATGATCATGGCAAAATTGAACATGATTTCTTTCTTTCTTTCCCAAAGGGTGAGTACCATAAACAACCAGAAATCACAGAAGATCACGTTATAGTTCTTGCTCCATCTTTCAATGAACTGTGAACTCACACCTGCCATTTAAACTCTGGTTCTTGGTTTCCTAACTTGTGAAAGGGAATAACAATCTTTCTTTCTGCTCCTCTCAATTCCAGCCTAATTTTAAGGGTTGAGTAAAATGCTTACAAGGCAGATGTAAAACACTAAATACATGTTGATTCATTCCTTTGTCCAGGCTTGAGGTGTGGTGATGGATAAGACAGACAAGGCTTACAAGCTAGTGAGGTAAAGAGGAAAGAGGGGAGGGAGGACCTGGGCCAGGGGAGGGAGCCTAGAGGGGGCATCAGGCTCAGACACTTGCAAGGAAGCTTCCCAGCAGGAGTGACATCTAAGCTGTCTTGTACAGCATGAATGGGAGAAACCAACTGAAAAGGACTGTGCGGGGCAGGAGAGTTTGGTAAGGATCCCAAGCAGGATCCTGAGAGGCTCCTGGGCACAAATGCCTTTCTTGTCCTCACTTCTTGATTACAGGAAATAAGCTTCATTCAGCCTCCATGACCTTCTCTGAGTTCCAACAGTTCAAAGAGTTGCTAATTAGGGAAGGAAGGGGATGCAGAGACAAGGGAGGAACAGTCAAAAGAAACAATAGCACAGCCTTTGGGTAGGGTCCTGGTTCCCCCTCAAGGGATACACATAACAACATCTTTGAGCTGTTTTGCAGATACTGAGACCCCCACCAGGTGGGAGAGATTAAATATTCTGCCCGCAGACACACAGACCCCAGACTGTTTGGAACCAGAAGGTTGATGATGCTGACTCCTTATTACCTCTCCATCAACCAATCAGAAGAATGTCCACGAGCTGATCACATCCTCTTTGAACAATTACCATAAAGCTCCTCACTACCCCCTCCAGGTTGGGACACACAGTTTTTTTGTTTTTTTTTTTAACATCTTTATTGGAGTATAGTTGTGTTACAATGGTGTGTTAGTTTCTGCTTTATAACAAAGTGAATCAGTTATACATATACATATGTTCCCATATCTCTTCCCTCTTGCGTCTCCCTCCCTCCCACCCTCCCTATCCCACCCCTCTAGGTGGTCACAAACCACCTAGCTCATCTCCCTGTGCTATGTGGCTGCTTCCCACTAGCTATCTATTTTACGTTTGGTAGTGTATATATGTCCATGCCACTCTCTCACTTTGTCACAGCTTACCCTTCCCCCCCCATCCTCAAGTACATTCTCTATGTCTGTGTCTTTATTCTTTCTGACTTACTTCACTCTGTATGACAGACTCTAGGTCCATCCACCTCACTAGAAATAACTCAATTTCATTTCTTTTTATGGCTGAGTAATATTCCATTGTATATATGTACCACATCTTCTTTATCCATTCATCTGAGGGGGGACACACAGTTTTGAGGTCATTAGCCCACTGTGGCCCCCTTTGCCTGGCAAAGCAGTATTCTTTTCTACTTCACCCAAAAGTTTGTCTCTGAGAATTAATTCAGTGTTGGGTTACAGAGGCTGGATTCGGCTTCAGTAAGGGTTCCAGGTGGAGACAAGTTTTATCACATACAGAAGAAAGACAGCACATTACTTATTCAGGGAAGGGAAATAAACTTGGTTAAGTTGGATCATAGATTTCAAGGGGAGAGACTTTGAGAGGGTTGAGAATCGGATGGTACACATCGTGCAAGCCACCTTACTTTAGATGGGATCAGAGGGAGAACTTTAAAGGATTTTATGCAAAGTATTTTTATGATTGGTCTCATGAATCATACATCGATTCATTTGGCAATGTGAATGCTAAAATGTCCCTGAGTCAGGAACAATGAGCTTCTCAGAAACAATAGCTTCTGTTCCTCTTCCCTGATATCTCTCCCTACCCCAAGCCCACACTTCTCTTTGTCCAGTTTTGTGAAGAGCTTCCATCTCTCCATACCCTTGACATTGGTTCTGTCTTCAGGAGGACACATTTGAGAGTTCTGTATCTAAGGCTGAAGCTTCTACTACAGACTAAGAACCTGTCTCTTCAGTAAGAAGTTTTAAGATCATCTCCATCTTTTCCTTGAGTCAGAGCTGCTGTGCCACACAATGATGCCTGCTGTATCAAACTCAGAATTGCAGAGGTGAGAGCGATTTTAGAAATCACAGTGTTTACGTGCTCATCTCCTCTCCAGTACCTCAAGGTGAAGGACTGGATTAAGTCCTTCTTTTTACCGCAGTTCTGTTTAATACAGTGCCTGGCCTAAAAGAAATACCATAAATGTGGGAACAAACAACGAATAAGGAAGTGGAGGCCCAGTTGTGTATAAAAACTGTGGCTTGCTGACTCCCAGTCCTATATGTTTTCATCTGAGAAAATACTTGGGCCATCCTTAATGCTGAGGCATGAGAGTACTTCCTCCCAAATGAGAAGCTCTAGTCCATAGGCAGGAAGTGCCATGAGTCTGATGCTCTGGCCTGTCTTTGATCCCTGGGACTCTGTCTTTCCTGGGGAGGAGGAATGACTTAATTCCATGACTGAGTTTAGAAGTTTAGAGTTTAAAAGAAGCAAGTTGCATCCACACCAGCACAGCCCTGTTCAGTGCCTGGTTTACCTTCATTGAGGAAACCTAGCAGTTAAAGCCTGGTCCTCCTAGGGGTAACCCGCAGGTCTCTGCCCCTTCCTCCCCTCTCCCTCTCAGGATGGGTCCCTTCAGGGAGAACACCTTCCTCAGTGCTCTTCCCAGCAGCACCAGCTTTTGCCTCGCCCAGAATCGCCTGTGATTCCTGGGTGGATTTAGCTAATTCTGAGGTTCAGATATAATCATCCCCAAGATGATCTTTCCTGCTGTAAAGGCAGTCTTTTGTTCTCCCATCTCCCTTAAGCCTTATCTCTCTCTAGATTCAGAACTCAAGATAGATAAGTTGGTGTTCTTTGTTGGGTCCCCAACTCTGAAAAACAAGCATCGCTGGCTCCTGAGGGATTCTCCTTGCTGGGAAGTATTGGCAGTACCTCAATGCCAACATCAGCTTGCACGGGGACCCACTCATGTAACTTCTCCCTGCTGGTCAGAGCCAGTGTCACATTGAGATCTGCAAGAGCCACAAACTAGCCAAGAACTAAGATACCTGACCGTTGGAATCTCCAGAACGTACCAACCAAAGCCCTGCAAACCTAGACAAGGTCAACCCTCCCATGGCTGGCTCTGGAATTTGCACTTGCAACCTAGAGGTGGGGCGGGGGGTAGGTGAGTCTGTGCTGTGTTGACAGATGGTTTGCGTGCCATGCAAAGGAGCTTCTAGTCTGGGGTGTTTTGCTCTGAGCTTTATCTGTCAGGCTGCAGGGCCTGCAGATGTAGAGGGTTTGGAAGCCAGTGTGGACACCTGGGAATACGCTGCCTTTTTTGACAAGGTAGGGCGAGCTCTCTCCAGCTCATTCTGTTCCCCTCTGTGAGGTATGGGGCTCAGCATAAGGGTGCTGCTTTTGCCCTAGTGGCCAAATTTTGAATCATGTGAAACACTCCAATTACTGTTTCCCCTAGTCATGATAGTATTAAAGTCAATGAACAGCACTCCTTATGACAATGATAAGGTAAAATTAAAAATGATAAAATAAAATAGTGATTTTAAAGCTACACATGCTTGACAACTAAAAGAGAGTTACGGACAGGACATTACTTGCACCAACATATTTCAAACATCATCTGACTTTTACATTCTTTTGCATCTTCTGAATTCTTTAAAGTAAAAATTAGCATTACTTTCTCACCAAAAAAAAAAAAAAAAAAAAACCAAAAACTTCTTTATACAAAATGTGGAAAATAAAAGAACACATACAAGGAAATGAGAATCAGCTCTATCCTACCAACAGAGTCAACTACTTTTAATCAAAGTATATTCTATTTTGTAAACTGCCTTTTTACCATCCCCAAATAGATTGCAAACATACTGTCAAATCTTCAAATAGTTTTAAAGCACTATTTTCAATAGCAGAACAGAGTTATATTGTATGGCTGAAAAGTGTATATCCCATTAGAGTTTTTATTCTTTTACTTCATTACTCTGGAATGTGTTACTCTAAATAAATAATTCTTGAGGAAAGATAGTCATCCAAAAGCAATAATTAAGTCTAATTCCACAACCAAGAGTTAATTTGCTTTTAACATGTAAGAGTAGTGTCTACTGTTTTGTTGTCTGCAGTTTTTCACCCCGGGATGTATCTAAGAGGATTGCTATCACAGAACCCCCAACTGTTTATGGTCAGGAAGCGTGCTTAGAAAGCTGTGTAAGCCCTAAGAAGGGCATAGTCTCCAATTTTTTTTTAGATGTGGTCAAAGAGGATGATGGAGAGAGAAAGCCATCTCAAAGTTTGGATTTAAGAGCCAGAGGGCAATACACTGGGGAGCTACTCCCAGGGATAAGAACCAGGGGATAATCAAAGTATATTTCCTAAACTGAGACAGTGACTACTCGAAAGGTGCACCCAAGAAAATGTACAAATTGCTATTGCCTAGTAACTGTGTCCCTTTACTCTTCCCCTTTACAAATGAGGGTGTTGATTTTGGTTATCCTGTCCCTGTTTCACCCAATGTATTTTGGGTGTGAGGAAAGAAATCACCTGTCTTTTTAGCTTATAGGTCTCTGGATCAGAAGTACCACCTTGGGATATGATGTGAAAACTATCATGAGGTTTTCAATATTGAGCCTGATGCCATTTTTATATAAAATTTTTGTTTGTATATTTGTTTGGGAAAGAAGGAGAGTATTTGTGACTAGAAGTATGGACTTCAGTACATTTTATTGTTGTAAATCAAATAGAAACTTCCTCTTTCCTGTCTCCAAGGGGGGGGGTTACTTTCCCTGTCCAATGGTTATTGAGCTTGTGCATGGACCCAGTGCTTTGTCCAGTGGGATTGAAGGAAACGTTGATGTGCCATTTCCAAGCAGAAGACCATAGTCACTGGCAGTCTCCACCAATTTTACCAGCTCTCTTGCACTCCTGCCTTCCACCCTGAGAATATCACATTCAAAATATGACTCTTTCCTTTTGAGTCCTGGAATGAGAAGACAGTTCAGGCTGTCCTGAACTAATTGATAGCTTAGAGCAGAACCCTAGCATCTGATATGAGTGAGAAGTACATATTAATTGTAAATCACTTAAATTGTTTCTTATACAACAACACTACAGCAAAAACTGGAGGATACAAAGGGCATAAAAGAAAGATGTTTGGAAAGGCAAGAGCCTTGGTGGTCATCTGAAGAACTATTTTATATTTTGTCTGATTAAGGAATCACTGAATATTTTTAAATTTTAGTAAAATATATAAAACATAAAATTTGCTATTCAAACAAATTATAAGTGTTCAGTTCAATGGCATTAAGTACATTCACACTGCTGTGTAACCATCATCATTATTCATCTCCATAACATTTCATCATCACAAACTGAAACTCTGTATCTTTCAAATAATTACCAACTTTTTTTTTTTTTAAGAAGATGTTGGGGGTAAGAGTTTATTAATTAATTTATTTATTTTTGCTGTGTTGGGTCCTCGTTTCTGTGCGAGGGCTTTCTCTAGTTGTGGCAAGCGGGGGCCACTCTTCATCGTGGTGCAGGGACCTCTCACCATCGCGGCCTCTCTTGTTGCGGAGCACAGGCTCCAGACGCTCAGGCTCAGTAGTTGTGGCTCACGGACCTAGTTGCTCTGTGGCATGTGGGATCCTCCCAGACCAGGGCTCGAACCCATATCCTCTGCATTAGCAGGCAGATTCTCAACCACTGTGCCACCAGGGAAGCCCAATTACCAACTTTTTTTAAAGAAGGAAGGGGCTACTCCTACATTTTTGAGTGGCCAGCACTTTATATGTGTGCCAGGGTAAATGATTAAAATATTTTCATTGATGTTTGTGCTTCCTATCTTTCCACTGACCCCAATTCAAATTGTAGATAGGCCAACAGCCTGCTTTTCCCATAGAAAAACAGAAGTTCCCAAAAACTAGTGTCATTTTTTTTTTCTTTGTAAAAATCTGGGCTCACTGAAAACTGTCTCTGTGGGAGAGAAGGGGAAAGAAGGATGGGGTTTTGGGAGCAAGAAGGGAAAGTGGGGGAAAAATGGGGGGAAAGAGAAGGAAGAGAAGTGGTTGACTGGAAAGGAGGTAGCCGCCCTTGAGGTGGAGACCACTGTGTCCTCCCATTGTGGTCAGCTCAGTTCTGCAGCAGCCCCCATCAGACAAGGGTGAACATGTCCATCAGCTAAACATTGGCAGGATTTCCAGAAAAGCCATCAGACTTCCAGGGGCCACAGGGAGTGAAGACAATGGGGATGTTACAGCCACCAGAATGACCTGAAGGTCAGAGGCCATGGCTTCTTTTTCTAAGTGCCAATTAAACCTCCAGACTTGGGACATTCCCAGCAGACGGTGAGGTCCAATACTGACTGAGATTAAATTTCCTACCAAGCTGGGGTGAGGAGTCCTATTTAATTTGACTTAAAGAAAGTAGAGTTTCTACGCCTGAGCTTGTGGACAAAGTTTTTACCCTTTCCTTTTACAGCAAGTCATTCTTAGGAGGCTGGTGTTATGAACCTCAGTTTTCACCAAAGCAGAAGTCAAAGCTGAAGGAGTTACGCAATTAGGCAAAGATGTTCCTTTCTCACACAGCAGAGCCAGGATTAGAACCCACCACACTTGATGGATGCCAAAATGTATGCTTGGTCTCTAGAACTCAACCAGAAGAGGTCTTCAGGACCCAAATGCCTGCTGTGAGAGTATTATCTGAAAGGATTTGGGAGGAGAAGCAAATTATTATTAACAGGCAGAAGGGCCCCATCTCCTGCTTTATATCTTTCCAATATCATTTGTCTGGGGGCCTAAAGATGAATTATTCTTTGTTTCAGAGTCTGTCTTCAATCAGATCCAGCCAGTGATTTATAAAAATAACAGACGTTGACTGAAAATAATGGAAGGAAAGCATACTAAAAAGCAAGACAATAACAACTAAAACCCTAAGCAAAGCCATAAAAAGAAAAAAAGAAAAATGTAAACAGATTAATTAAAACACTTGAAAATTCATAGAATTGCAAAAGAACTTCAGGAGCTGAATCTTTAAGTATAAAGATAAATATTTGGAGAATTTAATCAAGAAAATAAAATTTTAAAAACTACACACAAATGAGAGGTTAGAAGAGTAATACAACAGACATATGATTTACTATTGTAAGACAATATATACTAAGGTCTCCAAAAAATATGGAAGTGAACTTAATACATTGTATTATAATTGCCAGTCTATTTGCTCATCTTCTATTATATTAAGTTCTGAAGATGGAGATTCTGTAGTCAGTCCCTGTCATTGTACCTCCAGTACCAAACAAAACAAAATGAAAACACATATTATTCCAGCACATAGGGGGCATTCGATAAATATGTATGAATGACTTTTTTGTAATATACACATATAATTGACAACAACTGGATAAAATGGAAAACCTGAATAGGACAGTAACAAAGGAAACAATTTAAACAGTTATTAGGAATTATTTATATTTTACGCTCTGTGAGTTATTTAAGACCTACAAGGTGGAACAAATACAATAATTATTTTGTAAGGTAAGCAAAAGGTAAGCTCAGTTCATATTATAAAACCAACATAATTTAGAATTAAATTATAATTTTTTAAATAGTCCCTTAAGTGGATGCTAAATGAAAGACTTTGTCAAGCTGAAAAGTACAGTTTTTGCAGCACAAAGGTCTAGGTTTTAAATACAGCTTTTACTTCTGACTAGTCTTGAGATTTGTGTTATTTCCTGAGCTTCTCCACAGAGTCAGAGTCTTCATTTGTAATGCAGCAATTATAATGATCTTTTTTCCAGTTGATTTTCCTAAGTAGAAAATCCAGTCAATTACAAATAATCATTTGTTCATATTTAAAATAGGCATTATTTGATTGTTTCATGTTTCAGTCCACTAACCAGAAATTATAGGACGTGCTTCCATGTTATATCAGTGTTAGATGCCCTAAACCATAAACTCTCAGCTCTTTGCTTTTAAGTAGCACACAGGTTAGTGTGGTGGGCATTTACCGCTCTGCAGCTAGTCCTTCATTAGCCAGCTAGGGGACCTCCAGTTTCTTCATCTATTAAGAGGAAAAACAAAACCAAGTTATTTATACCATTCAATTTCAAAATGATATGGAACATGTAAGTGGAATTTGGGCCTTCAAAGTGATACTGTATCCATCTCTCAGAGGAAATCATGTTTTAATATTCAAGGTTACAGATATATTCAGTGAGAGAAATTGGCCCAGAAGGTAGGTCTCATGAATTCAATATTTTGTACTGTATTAGTCTGCTTAGGATGTCATAGCAAACACCATAGACTGGGTGGTTTTCAGCACAGACATTTATTTTCTCACAGTTCTGGAAGCTGGGAAGTCTGATATCAAGGTACCGGCCAATCTGGTTCTCCACTGAGGTTCTTCTTCCTGGCTTATAGATAGCTGTCTTCTATAACCATGGCAGAGAGAGAGAGAAAGGAAGCAACCTCTCTGGGGTCTCATCTTATAAAAGCACTAATCCCATCATGAGGGCCCCATCTTCATGGCCTCATCTAAACCTAATCACCTCCTGTGAACATTAATAAAGAGAAACCTCACTAAAATGGAGTTGGGAGGCCAGAAGGCAGAGTTCCCAGGCAGCTACCACTCAATACCAATACAAATAGCAAAAGGAAGAGCAGTACCTTGTACCTCTGGAAGGAAGTGATACTACTTTACTACTTCCAGCAGGAGAAAGTAATATTTTTCTCTTTTGCTTTGCAACAGCTCATTCAATGAGAGACTGTCACAACTCAGCCAATGAAAAGCCACTATACTTTGAACTCTCAGCTTCCTCCAAGGGACTTTTTGTTTATAACAGCCTCTACCAACTTCCTTTCTTCTCTGTAAAAGAGTTTCTTCCCCTTTGCTTTGCTAGACTTGCATGCGGTTTACCATAGTTTCATGTCCTAGATTGCAATTCTTAGCTGCTCTCAAGTAAACCCATTTTGCTGGTAAAATAAGTGGCAATTTTATAGTTTTAGGTTAACACTCCTAAAGGCCCCACTTCCAAATACCATCACATTGGGAGTTATGGTTTTAACCTGTGAATATGGGGGGACACAATTCAGTCTATAGCATGTACCTTGCATAACAACAGTAGTTCTTCCTAAATATTACGAATGTCTTGGGTCCTTTTAAGAATCTGATAAAATCCATGGATCATTTTCCCATGAACAGGGAGGAATATATGCATAATTCCATGCACATACACATCTATAGATACTGGTGGACATGACATTTGCATACAACTTTAGGGAATCCCTGCAAGCCTGAAGCATAGTCATGGCATTCCAGTAGTACAAGGCACCCAAGTTAACAAACACATGCCCTAGGCTATTGGAGGTCTAATCAAATCTAAAAATCATTCTGAAAAATTAGAAGTAATTATTTAGTGTCAGAAGAACCTAGAGAGGGTGGCTGCAGATATTTCCCTTATAAAGTTTTGCAAATACAACTTCTCCCTTACACCCCTAGTCTGGGGGAGATGAAGTGGTTTGTTAAAGGCCACATGCTCTATTTCCTATACAGTATCCCATTCTTCTAAGGAAAATCATGACTGTCTCCTTTATTCTGTGGATGTTGAACTTGGAAGAGATCTCAAGTCTCCTCTAGTTCAGACTCCTTAGTTGACTAACAAGGAAAATGAGGCCAAAGAAGGGGCAAGAATATGCTCAAGGTCACACATTTTCATTTTAGTTTTTCCCAATTAACTTGCTTCAAACTCTTTGAAAATTATTATAAAGTTAATACTCTTATTATTCTTAAAACTATTAAACTCCTGCAACTCTCATTTGGGGTCTCCATGACCAACTTAATAAAATACTTCCAGAATAACAGTATTCCATCTAGTGGTTAAGATTTCTTTCAGAATGCAGTGCAATATGTCTATATTTCATTTTCCAATATATCCAGAGAATTCTGGATCCTCTTTTGCTTCTGATGGACTCAACTGAGTTCTCAAAGGTAGCTGAACAATTTATTGCTCCCATATAATTTCATATTCCCCTGCAGAGATAACACAGTATTTATCCTGATTGGAATTGTGCCAGGCATCTACTTGCATTGCACTTTTTTTTCAGCTTTTATCAAAGAGAGTTATATTTGGTAGAATCCATAACAGCATTACAAAATTATTTACTTCTTCCAAACTTTTCTTAGCGTTCAGCACCTATGATTAATCCTCAAGATTGTGATATTCTGTTTCTCTACACTCCATCTTCACTTGGATAGAAGGGTTTGTATTCATCCACACATCTTCAGTCTTACTGGAATTGTCCTCTCTGATGCATCCTTGAACCTCTGAATTCATGACATTGGAGTACATTGTGTCAGTGAAAGTGAAAGAACCTTTGATTGGAAACCAGCAAAATGGAGGTGTTACTTACAAGGCTTCACTGACCAGAGAGAAGCATAAAAAATTCTCCTGGTTGAAATGAAAATAAAGAGGGATCTGGGAGAAGAAAGGGGCTCCTGGGACTTGTAAATTAATGGAGCCAAAGTGGTGCAATAAGTATGTAACCAGGAGAAAAGATCAGTCTGGTGTACAGACTCCTACATTGAACTGAACAGACTTTGACATCTCTTCGAATGACTTGCATTTATTATATGTGTATGATTCTCATAGGAAAGGCTCGTGTACCACACACACTTACAAAAAGTAACATGAAACCAAAATTGAGCTTTTCTCAACACTAAGTCAAAGAGGAGGAAAGACTGAATCAGACGAGGGAAGGGAGGTAGACTAGCAATATGTAAAGACCCCAAGGGCCCCAAACCCTTGCAGAAACCCATTAAGACCCACAACGAATAACCTTCTAGAGTTCTAGTAGATCTCCAACCCAACTAGTTTATAATTGGTGTATATTTTACTGGAATATTAACTTATATTTTATTCTTTGTTCTTGCTGTGTTTTTCCTCACCTTGGTTGAAGCCCTTGGGCCACCCTATTTTTAGAAGCATTTGGTGTGGTAAAACAAAAAGCAGAATTGTCTAAAGTTAACTTCCTTTTCAAGCTTCAGTCTTTGAACAAAAGCAAAAGCATATGTCTTCCCTTTGGCCTTGAGAGCATAAAGGATCCTCAGTAAGGACAGATTGAAAATTGGCCCATGTTCCAAGACCTAGAAGGGCTAATGGTCAGGTTTAAATTGATTTGAAGAAACTATTCCAACTTCTCTTAATTATTTGTGCTGGAAGATTCCTAGTCTCTACATGTACTCCCTCCACTCCTTCCTTGCCTTCACCTCATCCTCTACTCCAGCACATGGAGTGTTTTCTGTGGTCGACTCTGAGCACCCCTACATGAGCTGGGCAGACCTGTTCCTTGGGAATTGAAAGGGTCTAGAGGACATTTGATCCATACTCTCAACTTACAGTGAATGGAGACACTTGCCCATTTACCCAGGATCACAAGGCATCTTTGTCCATTCAGGCTGCTGTAGAAAAATACCAGAGGCTGGGAGGCTTATAAACAACACACTGTATTTCTCACAATTCTGGACACTGGCTGTCTGAGATCAGGGGTCAGCAGGGTTAGGTTCTGGTGAAAGTCTGCTTCCAAACTACATACTGCTGACTTCTATCTGTATCCTCACACAGTGAAAAAAATGGCAAGAAAGCTCTCTGGCATCCTTTTATAAAGGCGTGAATCCATTCATGAGGGTTTCACCCCCATGACCTAATTATGTCTCTAAGGCCCCACTTCCTAACATCATCACATTGGGTATTTGGGTTTCAAAGTACGAATTTTAGGGAGACGTGAACACCCAATCCATTGCACAGGGCTACCTACTTAATTGCAGTTTTCAGACTACATGCAAAGTTTCTCAGTTCTCTCCAGGACATATATAATAACTGGTGTTCCTGGTGTGAATCGCAAGCCTTTCAAGGAGAATGTAAAGTTCTGTTCAGTATCTTCTGCTTAGTTAAGACTATGCATTAGAGAGTGGAAAACCACCACCCCACTGAGGATTGAGCTGTTAAAGTTGTTTATCCAAGGCTAGGCTCAAACGCCACCGCCAGGGTCAGAATCCACTTCTGTCTTATCCATATGACCAGATCTCCTTTCCCTTATTCACTCTCTATTCTAGATAATGAGCATCCTCACTTATTTTCACAGAAGACTGGGATTGTGCTTTACTTATTTTTGTGCTAATCGTTGTACCCGGCACATTCTCTGGCCAGTTGAAGGTTCTTCCTAAAGGTTAGGTGAGGTGGATCTAGAGAACAGAATTTCTTTACATCTAAGCTTGTATTCCTCAATGATAATCTAGATAATGAATTTCTTAAAATGTTTGAAAAGCTGCCACATGAAACGTAATACTTACAGAAATTTCTAACATTTAGCGAGCACTTACCCTGAATCAAATCAGATGGTAAATCCTTTACCTGGATTATCTCATTTAACGTTTACTGCAACCCCATAAAATAGATATCTTTGTTACCCTCTCTTTACAGAAGAAAAAGCTGAGATACAGGATGGTGAAATAAACTTTCTCACTCACAAGCAGCTAGGAAATCCCGGACTTGTTCCACACAGAACTAAATGTAGAGGTAGAACATGAGCCAAGGATTGAAAACATCAGGGATTAAGATTTTGGTTTAACTCAAAGAAAGCTTCCAACTGTTAGATCTGGCTTGGTGAGTAATAAACTCTCTGTCCCTGAACATAATTTATAATCCCAGGCTGGAAAATTATTTGACAGTCACATTATAGAGGAGTTCGAGTACAAGAATATTTGAACATTTAAAAGAATGCCTTTCAATTCTAAAAAGTGATGATTTCTCGACACCTTCATATATATTTATGCATCTCTCTCGTCCATGTTTTGTGTGCCTATTTCTTAGCCAGCCTCGCTACCTCTGTGTTTATAAGATCTGTTTTGTTCACTAGCTCACAAAGGGAAGTGTCAGGCCTGCTCTCTGCTACCGTCTCACATAAACACAGAATATTTTGTATTTTGTTTTTTTTTGCGGTACACGGGCCTCTCACTGCTGTGGCCTCTCCTGTCGCGGAGCACAGGCTCCGGATACGCAGGCTCAGCGGCCATAGCTCATGGGCCCAGCTGCTCCGCGGCATGTGAGGTCCTCCTGGACCGGGGCACGAACCCGTGTCCCGTGCATCGGCAGGCGGACTCTCAACCACTGCGCCACCAGGGAAGCCCTATTTTGTTGTTTTTGTTTTGAAAAACAAAGCTGGGTTAAATTTAGGAAAGGAAAATGATTTTAGAGAAGCAAGAGCAAAGGTCTCTGGAAGCCACACAACACTAGCTGGGGGGATGTGTAGAAGCTATAATCATAGTTCCCTTTTGGTTTTGTTGATTTAGTCCTGTCTTTTCTGTCCCCCTCATGTACTGTCCTGCCCCCTGGCTCCTGACAGCAAAACTTTGAGTGTGATAGATGGGCTTCCCATCCCAGGACTTCTTGGGTTTGGCCAGAGGCCAATATCTATTCAAAGGGACGGATCTCTCCACTCTATCAACTTCTGCAGTTGCCTATCATTTGCCCCATCACAGGAAAGGACAAATTAATCAGGACATGGTGCGTTACTGATTGTGCCACCTAAGAACACATGAATTGCCCAAGCCTCCCAAGAACAACTGTTAAGCATCCTTTGATTACATTAAACAGGGCGGGTATAGGTGTGCACTCTCTCACTGAAGGAAAGCAGGCTTCAGATAGAGATCCCATTTTGTACAGAGCCCTAACTTTGTTTCAATGAGCAGAATCATACTGATGGTCAGGCTTCCCTGTCAATGCAACCCTCTGCCTGTGCTCTGAATGAAGCTTGTTTCCTGGATGGAAATTAATTTTGCTTCATGGAATCAGATCCTAAAGTAGACAGGGCTTCTAAGCACGTACCTTTGCACATCTACCCCCACTACAGGCCACTAGTAGAAGAAATTTCACAGCTTCTGCTCAGAGCGTCTGAGCTGGTTCCTACGTTCCTCTGCTACCTTCATTGGAGAAATAATAACAGCAAATGTTTATAGAGCTCATATAATGCATTGCCACTGTGACTATTACTTGACATATTTCAAGTAACTAACATCTATCATATAATTCTATAGGTAGGGGCTATTAGCTCAATTTTTAAATGGGAAATGTAAAGCACATAGAAATTATATCACTTTCTTGAGGCTACAGAACTGCTTTTAGAATAAGGATTTGAACTCAGGCTCTTTATCCCCAAATGCTGCACTCCATACTGTTACCTACTGCGCCACCTCCTGTGGTATGACCCTTCCTAGCCTTAGACAGTGGGACACCTTCTTGTATCTTCTTCTTATATTTCATTGCTTATTTGTAGTCTTACCTGCATATTAGATACTGATCTTGTGAGTAGTTCTAAGTGGATGTATTCCAGTCCCAAAGGCTGGTACAAGAAGGACCATAAATGTGTAAACAGTGGTATTTATTTGACATCACTGTAGAAATAATGTGACTTCTTTTCAGACAAGGAAATTTCACCTGCTGGAACAATTTCTACAGAAAAACTTTTAAAACACCTAAGTTCATTTAAACATGTGCCCCTGAGCATGTATGCACCTTCCTTGATGGTCTGAGTAACGATCCCCAAAATTAATGATTGCTGCAATAGAAGTAAGGGTGAGACTGGTTGCAACTATGGAGTGCAGAATACTAGGCCTTGCCTTAAATGACACCAGATAATTGATGGTTTCAGTATTATTATTGTTGTTAATGTCAGAAGTTCTTCTTTCTTATTGTTATCAGTTTTCTATCTTCTATCAGTTTTCTGTCTACTTTTAGTCTGGCATGAGTCCTTTACCACCCTTTGAAATTTTCATACATTGTTTTGGGTCTACTGTAGGAAAACACATACTCCAGGAGGTTTGTATTCAGAACAAATGTGCATTGCCTGTGGGGAACACAAAATGGGCAGGCCCCCAACAGACTTTATAATCAGGATGATGATAGATAAAATATTACACAAAATATGGAATAAGATGTAATTATTTGCCTTAGTAGAAATTAAACTCCACAAGAACAAAGAACCCTATTAGAAGTGTTCCTTCACCATTTTGCTCATTAGTGAAATGGCAGATTTCCCTCTAAAACTACATCACACTGAATTTCCAGAGGTTCTGTGTTTCTCTTTTACCAAAAAAATTAGAGATACGCTGATATCCTCAGATGAAAAAGGGTTTTCTCAACTTATTCAAAACTATTTTATCACCTTGTACCCCTACCCCAACCTTGAAAATCATCTCTACAGTGAATCATTTGTTAGTGAGAAGAAGCATCTATTGTTTTTAAGTGTTTTCTCTGGAGAACCAAAGGCTGGAGACCACTTTGTGAAAGGCAATGTGGTGTGATAGAATTTGTACTTATTTTAGTACCATATGGGCCAGCTCCATTACTCTGATGACATTTTGACGTGTCAACTCTGTTACAATACCCAGGCATCAACCAAACACTAATCTAGGTATAAAGGAATTTTTTAGTTGTGCTTAAATCTCCTCATCAGTTGGTTTTTAAATTCATCAAAAAGATTACGATTGGTGGGTCTGCCCTAATCAGGTGAGTTCCACCCAGATGTTCAAATAGTTTGCTCCCAAGGGATCCCAGCTTACTTGTGATGTTTCCTGCTGCTTCTGCTTCTGTGGTTGAACCCTGACTGATACTATTATTTAAATAGTTACAGAAACGATTGCTCAGGTTTCTAATTTATGAGATGGGCATTTGTGATGATAAGTCATGCTATTTATGGACTTCCAGGCACTGGGTAGGTTGCAAACAAATAAAAATTGGAATCATAGCAGTTTAGTGTCAGGAGGAAGGAAGGAAGTCAGGAGGAAGTGGAAGATATTCCGGGTTAAACATTAAGTGTGTGCATATTCCCTAAGAGAGAGAATAAAACTAAGTATATATAAATCCCATGGGAGAAAATAATTATTTTTCCCCAAGAGCAACATTAAATTTCCTGATTTCATTTTGATGTCCAGAGAAGACTATGGACCACACACACTTGAAGACTTCACTTAGACCCTGCCTGCTGAGCTGGAGCTTTAATGAACAAAGTCTAGATTTACTTTTCTCTATTAGAAAATTGTCTCAGACTCTCAGATATAACAGATGTTATATAAATCAAGGGACTGAGGGGCACATTCATGGGCAAAGGCTTTGCCTATGGGAAACTGGCTTTGTGATTTAAACATTTCTGGCTGAGTTATATTCTAGACCCTTGAACCACTTGGATAAATGACTTAAACTATGTTTGATATCAGTATATTGAAATGATTATTTAGGCAACTTGGGCCTAATGTGTTATATATAAGACCACCTTCTCTAAATATATTTTAAAAACTAAGGAAAAAGTCTCCTTTTAATTAATGATGCATCATGTTATAGAATAAGCAGCAGATTCAGATTTAGAGGTGGGTTCCACACCCACCCCTTAATAATTTTGATGTCCCCTTTTGACCAAAGCTCTATTTAGAAGTGTAATTAACATGAAAAGACTAAGTATATGGAATCTATGAAATTGTAGAGTCCTATATATTCATGCATTCAATTATAAAACAGTTCATTTATGCAGAACTGAAGTCCAGAGAAAGCAGGTGACATGTTTATGGCATATGAATTGAAGGCATGAGGTCGGGATTAGGCAGAGGTGACAGACAGATGGCATCACCTATAAAGGAGGTAATGAAATAGATTTGAAAGATGTGCTTTCCATATGGTGAGTCAGGTCTAGATGTTGGCATTGTATAATGCTTCCTGGAAATCTGCTGGTACCCACATTGTGAGAACCATACCAGTTCTCCAACACACACACAGATGGAGGCAGAGGCAGGCTGTGGGTCTGTAGGGTACAAGTGCTATTTCTAGAGCAAACTGCTTGGGTTCAACTTCTGTTCACCCTTACCAGCTGCATCACCCTGGGTACCTTCCTGTGCTTCAGCATCTTCATCTGTAAATTGGGGGAACTGGCATTTCTCTCGTATGATGGGTTGTTGAGAGAACTAAATGTTGAAAGTATTTTGAACAATATTTGGTCCATTACAGGTCCCCAATAATGTGAGTTTATTATTATACTCTATAGTTATTATATATACATATATACCTAGATACACACTACTATATATAAAATAAACAACAAGGACCTACTGTATAACACAGGGAACTATATTCAATATTTCGTAAAAAACCTATAATGGAAAAGAAACTGAAGAATAATATATTTATATTATATATAGATATAATACGTATATATACAAGCAAATCACTCTGCTCTATGCCTGAAACTAATACAACATTGTAAATATACTTCAATAAAAATAAAATTAAAAATTTTAAAAATATATGTTATACATTATATATATATCATATATATTTATATTATTGTATTATTATATCATTATACTTGCATATTATATAAACAAGAGGAAATCATAGTGTAGCCCTCCTTCTGAGGTGAGTCCCTTTCATAGTGGTGAAAGGCATCAAGGTGAGAACAGGTGTCCTAGGCTGGTGCTTTGCAGGCAATCACCTGCTATCACCTGAATTAACAACAACAAAAAAATAAAAATAAAAAAATTAAAAAACGGCTATCTTACACCCAACCACAAACCAACTTTTGTTCCTGGGCCCTCCCATGAGCCCTGGAAATGAAGAATCCCTCCTGGGAGTAGAAGGTTCTAATGGAAAGGTAATGGAGTTAAAGCAAACCGTCATCTCTGTTTGGCCAAAAACCTGAATGAGATTTGGGAACAGCTGGAACAATTTGTAAGTTTGCTTGCATGGTGAGAAGTGTGTCCTGCAGAAGTCCGGGAAGAGTGCACCATCTGTTTAAGGTTAAACTTCAACTGGCATTTGTCTTATAAGCAATTCTTGCACATTTGTGCTGTGTTGTCTGTTGTTTCCCCCCATACATGGTTCAATACTAAATATGAGATAGACATGATGATCCCCATTTTACAAGAAGAAGAAACCATGGCTCAGAGAAGCAAAGTCTTACCAGGTCCATGCCTACCCGCTGCCGTACACCCATGGTGCCAAATGAAAGATACGCCCCAGTGTCTGATTCAAGGTCTTAGCTCTGGAGCATCCATGGCTCCAGCCCTAGACATGGCTATCTTCCTCTTATCTGAGACCCTTTCAAATATTAATTTTTCAGCCATTTTCTCAGAGCTGATACTTTATTTTTTCAGACTGAACACTAAATACCATTTCCCTTCGTCCAAATTGATTCCTACTTATCAGAATTCTGGTCTCAAATCCCCCAGACTTCATCAAGTAAAATTTCTCCCAGTTAGATTTGAAACCTGGATCTTATTATCCCACACCCTGCCATGTAAATGGGGTCTCATTGGCTTTCTCTGGCCCTGGAATCAGCAATCAATTATTTGCTAATTGTAATATAAATATTAAACCCCACATCTTCTGATGACTTTAGTCAGAACAGACAAAATTTTACTGTAAAATAGCAAACAACCCCAGCTTCTTAGGGGCTTCAGTAAGAAATGCTTAACTCTGTCTCATCCAATGTGTTGTAGCTTGTGGGCTTGATTCACATATCATAAGGAAGGTTTGAACTGGATGATTTCTTTGGCTTATACCAGAGAACAGGTTTTGAGCTGTCAATCTGGAAGAGGAAAGCCAAGCAAAGGTTGGACTCTGGGGAGGACACGGACTAAGCACCAAAGATATGTAAAAACTTGTAATTTGAAAGCAGAGTTGGACACAAGTCAATGTGCTTAGGATGTTATAACCAGAGTCCAAGGGTAGAAATTCCAGGGTCACCAATGAGTGGGTTAAAAATGGAACAGTATAGGAAAACCTGGAGTGTCTCTGAACTTTAATGGGTTCTGAAAACCTCACTTGACCACAGTATTCTTCTGGGTTAAGACCTGACAATCAGGGTGCCACTACTGCTTATTGGTCACCATCCGCAGAGAATAAAGTCTGATTCCTTTCTGTATTTATATTCTCTGTTATGTGAATTGAGAAGATAAACATATTATCTTCCATATGCTAGATAAATTTCCAAGTAAATTTCAGTTGTCACTACAATCTTTCCAGGCATTAATCTGTATTTATATACATATATTAGTACATATACATCTATTAGTATTTTTTTAACAGAAGTTCATGAAAATCATGCATTAAGTGATTGGAGTTTTGAGCTCAAGTCAGTCTGACTCTCAACAGCACAAGCTCTGACCCCTTAACATGCTGCCTCCCACCCTTGGAATCAGGAGGTGGGACTAGGTTAACAGGAAATTATATTCAGTTACCATTGGGTGGGCTATGAGGGATCAGTGAAGACCCTTGTACACAGCAGTGCAGATGCAAGCCCCTCAAATGATACCTATGACATGATTCCAGAAAAGTTGGCAAAGTGTCTGCCACCACAAGGCTTCCCCAAAATGTGCCCATCCTTGGCCATAATTACTAAATCCCAGGAAGATCACTTGGGCTGTCAGCTCAGAGTTGTCATCTACAAGTGCCTTAATTTCAACTTGTATGGAAAGCAGCGTATATTATGTTCTCTCAAAGGCTCTTTAAGTAAATTAGTCCCTATCGCCCTGCGAAGACAGGTATTTTGCTCATAATAAACGAACAGTGAAATGTTGCGCAGTCTTCTGCCTCCAGAATTCTTCAAGCTGCCCAAATACACTGTGTCCAAGCCTATCACAGTCACTGCTGTTTCAATCAGGTTAGTTCTCCGCTCAGATGCTCCCAGTCATGTGTCATTGACCTTGCTGCTCCCTTCTGCACTTCCCACCCTTTTTTTTTTTTTTCCATCTCCCTGTGTTCTTTCCAGCCTGAGTCTTTGGCAACTGGTCTTTCCATCTGTCTTGCAGATATATGTCACTCTTTCCTCCATGCCTTTGCACGTGTTGTTGCTGCCTCTCCACTAATCCAAATCCAATATACTCTTTTTGAAGGGTCATGGAATCCTCACTCCTCTCTGCTCTGATGGCTAGAACCAGTGACTTCAAAATTTATCATAAACTCTATTGGTATAGAAATAGAAACGGACAGATATGGATCTAGATTCTAGGTCTACATGTACATATACATAGAGGAAGCCAGCTGTTATGTCATACGGACACGGTGCCAGCTCTATAGAGAAGTCCCTGTGGCGAGGAGCTGAGTCCTCTGCTGACTGCCAGCACAGACTTGCCAGCCATGAGGGGCAGTCCTCTTGGAAGCAGATCCTCCAACCCCAGCCAAAATTTGAATGACTTCAGCCCCAGCTGACATCTCACTGAATCTTCATGGGAAACTCTGAGCCAGAAACACTCAGCTAAGTATCCCTAAGTTCCTGACTCTCAGAAACTGTATGATATAATAAATGTTTATCATGTTTTGAAACCACTAAGTGTTGTGGTGATGTGTACATAGCGGTAGATAATGGACACAATTGTCAAGCATTGACTATGTGTCGAACGCTTTGCTAACTGCTCTTCCTACATCACTGTATTCATCCTTACTCCACTTCAGGAAATGATTTCAGTATATTTATGCCCATTTTTCAGATGTGGATACCAGGACCTAGAGATGTTAAGCCACTTAAACAAGATCACACAGCTAGTAAGTGCTAGGGTCAGAATCCACAATGGCTCCAAGCAAGGCCCAGGGCATGGTAAGCAGACTCTTATCCACCCTCCAATGCTGTATTGGTATCTCATATTGGAGGCTTAAAGGCCATACAACCTTTTCTGCCAAACCCTAATAATTCACACTTTCCAATTCCTTCCTTCTAGTTCAAAGTGAGTATTTTAAGGCAACATTCTTTCTTAGATACACTTTATCTTATTTAATGCTTGCTCAGATGAGTTCATGACATACCTGAGGTTGTGTAGGTAAAGACTGGCCTTGTGAGATGCTTTTGCTATGTGTGTTTCCCTCACACTATGGAAAGCACAGGTGCAAGTTATTCTGAAAACTACAAAATACTTTGCATGCATTAAACACTTCTGCATGATGGGATCTCTCTGTATCTCCACAAAAAAAGAGTACAAATCTTCTCCTACCAGGTCTGTGCAATTTCAGGAAAAAATCCAGGTTAATATAGAGGCCAAACAGAAGTTGTGGATAGAGGCTGCAGGACTTTGCATCATGTCGGAGCAAAACATCTCAGTTCACGGAATGCAGCATCCAGCAGTGTCTTTTTTTGTTTGTTTGTTTTATTGAAGTATAATTGCTTTACAATGTTGTGTTAGTTTCTACAACGAAGTGAATCAGCTATACGTATACATATATACCCTCCCTCTTGGACCTCCCTCCCACCTACCCCCCCATCCCACCCATCTAGGTCATTACAGAGCGCCGAGCTGAGCTCCCTGTGTCTTAATTTGGGTTCCTTCCAAGCTAGGGTCTATGACAAGGGCTTGGGTGTAGGTAGATTATTTGGAAGGTGATTCCAAGAAGCAGAAGTGAGAGTCTGAATGATGGGAAGCAGGAGCAGGTATCCCCTGGCTTGTCTCCTCATTGACTGAATGTTGACTCCAGGGATGTAACACCCTGGCACTTCTGCCTTATGAGTTTGCTGGTCAAGCAGTTTCCTGCAGCCCCAAAGAAGTCCCTGGGGCAGAAAGTGGAATGACTTGTAACATGCCCTGGAGGGGGGATTCTGTTACCTGAGTCTGAGCTTGAATCACCGCAGCTATGGCTGCAACCAAAGATGGGTGATGGAGGACATCAAAAACTCCTGCTACACCAGGAGTCTCTACACAGGCCATGGCCAGGAGAGGCTAGAGCATGGAAGAACAAGGAGTGCTTTCGGGGAGCAGCCAGGACCACACAAAAAAGAGAGACTGGGCTGGGAGACGAGTGTGCCCAGTTGATTCTTCCCAAATTTACTGACCTGGTAAGTCATGCCACGTCCTCAGGGAGGAGAGAGTAATATAGGCAGAGAGAGAGACCAGAAAATACTTAGGATAAATGTCCCTCTTCATGGAAACCACAAGTGGAACACAGTATCCTGCCTGCAGTCCTACAATTCTGGTGCCTGTTGGAAGGAGAAAAGGCATAAACAAGACATATGATAAATCTTTGATGGTGACTCTTTACAAAGCACACCAGACTGGAGGCCCTCAGTAACCCCCCTGACACCAGAGTCAATAAAAATCTA